>NC_138960.1:10912500-12112500 GCF_965226115.1 Aulonocara stuartgranti
GAACTTAGAAAACGAGTTCAATAATTTAAGCTATTAAGTAGACTCAGCTGTTTTATTCACACAAAAAAGTTGTTACATGGCAGACTAAAGAGTCAAGCCTTCACTTCAAATGAATAATTTACGGCAGCATTTGTGGAGCCACGTTGTACCACATTTAGTAAAGATACAGTGTTATAGTGCACAAAGGTAGGTCTGAAACAGCAGAAGCTTATTAAGAAACCTTTTTTTTTAATTAAGTTCATGAGAGTTGATGCTTTTATGATGGATTGTCAGTTTGTTATACTTTGTCACAAATCTACCACCCATCAAGTGTGATGACAGCGTCTAAGAGAGCAGGTTCACGCGGCTAAAGCATCAGTTTGATATAATCCAATCATTTATGTGCACATGAGAACAGTTTGGAGATGATCATATGAATCAGGTCATACACCTTCTAATGCGGTACTATGTAACCTGTGCCATCATCAGTTCATTGTTATAAGTGCAGTATATTAAATACAGCTGCAAACAAGAAAAAGGCTCATTGTGATATTTTGAGATGCTGTGAATCAGATTCAGTCACCCAAAAACATATCTAGTCAGTTAAAGCTCAGTAGCATGAACATGCATAACCTGTGTAAGTATTCATTTTACTTTGTGCTTCCACTGACCAGAAAGCCGTGTGTGATTCTACTCTTTTATCACAGAAAACTGAAACAATGAAATTTTAAACCCCAGCTTGCTGAGAAGCATATTTACAGTCTTTTTTCCTGCTGCGTTTGTTGGCACTGAGGTTTTGTTTTCTGCATGTTATCTGCTGGCTAACTGTCAGCGGAATAATGTGAACTCAACAGCGTGACTGCTGTATTGTGTCACCCACTTTGTGATTGCATAATGCAAACAAACTGGGACCCACTCATAAAAAATATTGCTCGACAGTGAACACAGGCTACAGTTTGCAAAGCATGCTGGTAGTCACGTTTAAGCGCTGCACTTTCTGTGTTGCAAAGCAGTCTGAGCGGTTGTTATCCCCTGACTAGTCATTGTGTTGTGGTTCCTGAAACTGTTCCACATCAGTGTGGGAAAACCACAGAGTTGGACGGACGGCTGGCATGTAATTGCTGTGAAACGTTTAGCTGAGGCCGACTCCTCAGCTGACCGACTGCTGACATCGACCACCTTTCCCAGGTCCCCGGGCTCTGCAGGGAATTAATGAACTTCCTGTGTTTCTCACAGTGCAAATGCTAGGCTTTAATGATTTGTCACTCTTGTTCGAATCAATGCCTCCTTCTGCATCCTTGCCCTGTATTCCAGATTTGCTACGTTACCTGCTGTGTCTCCAGCGGGAGTGCACTCTTTCGTTGTCTCCCTCTCTGTCTTTTTGTTTCCTGGGTTCTCTTCAGTCTTTCTTCCTTGCAGGTGAGTTTTCTGTTTGTCTTGGTGTAGGTGTTGTCTTACTCTGATCACATTTTTGCTCTGAAGTCCCTCCAAAGCTCAATGTCTCCTCAGGCCCTGTAGACTGTCCTAACCCAGTTTTACTCCAGCCCACACAGTGAGCTCAGCATGGCCGGTTCTTTTTTTTGTTGTTTGTTTTCATATCTTACTTTTTCTGGCTTTGTGTCTGCTCATCCTCATAAATAGTCTTAAAACGGACCTAAAAACTCTCTGTTTCAATATTGAGAATATTCACCTCAACCTTGCTACAGCTGTTGTAGCAAAGTATGCAACTCCCACTGTTGAAGGTGGTAAGTTTGCTAAGTAGGACTTGACAGTGTTGATTTTCACACGTGTTCCTTCATAGAAGCTGTTTTTAACCAATAAATGAGGATATATTTAGTTTGTTACTTAAGTTGAGATTATAAAAAACACAGTTGCCAAGAGAAATAATCTATAAACTACTGGCAACTGTCATGTTGACTAAGTAACTGTGCAGTAACTGATAGGCCCATGACTGAGGGAGTAATTCCCCTTTCAGTGTCTTTTATTTGAAATACATAAATGATGGGATGCTGAAATAAGAAGTTGACAAGTCAGGCTTTTACAGGAACCAAATAAATATTTACACTTTTAAGTAATTTTAAATGCAGTAATTTTCAGTACTGTGTCATTTCTTGGTAATTTGGGGAAAACAATCAATATATCCCAATCTTACATTATAAGTACACTTTGTTTTTCAGGTCATGTGACAGAGCGGCTTAAGTTTGCCTAACTTTCAGGTATTTTACTAGAAAGGAGACACTTGTTTCCTCCACACTCATTTTTTTGAACAGTGAGTCTGAAAGAAGAATAAAGTAAGTCTGACTTGACTCCATCATTATAGGATCACATAAGCTTGCACATTTTGATGGTATTATTTTTTCTTGAGAATTGGTAATGGAGATCAGTCGTTCTCACATTCATTTTCAAAAAAAAAGTTGAAGTTGAGTTGAATTGAATTTGATAATAGAAAAGCCATCATGCAAATCAACATAATGAACATTAAATACAGCGGTCCCTCGTTCATCGCGGGAGTTATGTTCTAAAAATAACCTGCAATAGGTGAAATCCGAAGTAGCCAACTTTATTTTTTACAATTATTATAGATGTTTTAGGGCTATTAAACCCCTCACTACACACTTTATACACTTTTTCTCAGACAGGCATGAACATTTTCACACTCTTCTCTCTTGTTTAACACTCTCACAGTTCAAACCTTTGTAAAAAAAAAAAAAAAAGTCCAGTATTATAGAATGTAACCAAAGATCAAACCTTGTTTTCTGGTCCAGAACATGGGAATAGAGCAGCTGTGAGAGAATTCAGCATTAATGAATCACTGGTACGCAAGTAGAGGAAGCAAGAAGAATGAGTTGAGTAAAGTTTGACTTACCTTGCTGTTTTGTTTCACTTAATGCGTCTTAAAATCCGAAAAATACGCTGCTACCTTCCTTTAGCATGTCCAGAAGTCCAACTTTCTGTGCGATGGTTAGCATCTTCCTCTGCCTTTTGGGTGCTACTGCAGGCGCCTTTGATGGTGCAAAGCGTTTAGTCGATGCTGTTGTGTTTGTTGGGGAGAAAACTTACAAACATACAGTGCAGCACTTCAAAGTCACACTGCTAGCGATCGAAGATTTATGAAAATTTGACAAGCTGAACGCATTCTGTACAGGAGACACGGACACGACATCGACTGACAATGGTCTACAGCCAATAAGGACGCAGAACACAATGCGCTGTAAAAACAAACAAACAAACAAAAACAAAAGCTTGCAAAATTGCACAAAAAAAATGTGCGAAACAGCGAGGCTGTGAAAGGTGAACCGCATTATAACGAGGGACCACTGTATAGCAAATAAAAAGAATATGCAAAAATGAAGGGTTAATCCAATCTATATTACACCCTGTGACCCTGAAAAAAGGCATGTTTACAGTGTAAGATGGGAAAATTGTTTGGTTGTCTGCAAAATTACCATGAAATTGCACAGAGCTAGTACTTAAAATTGATGCGAGTATAATTATTTCTTTGTTTCCTGTAAAAATCTGAATTTTTACCCTCTTTTTCTTTTGTGCCTACCTTTAAGTATTTGTAGGTAGATTATTACATTGTAAATTGAAGTGAAATCTAATTTCATCACAGGGTAATCCCGACCTCAGTGATGGACCACAGTTTTTATATTATATTATTATAACACATTACCACTGACAGTACTGTAAATGACATCGCACTAGGTGTTGTTTTGTTACATCAACGCTGCTGATTTAATTCAGTTGATGAGCTCGTCAACATGCTCTGTTTTCTCCAGTGTCACTTTAGCAGCCTGCTACACTGGATAATGTCAGTGTCTATTAACGGATCAATCTGCCATTCATGATGACGTGATATGTGAAAATAAACTCCAGCCAGTGCTGGCTGAGGAGAAGTAGTGTAGGTAGAGGACAGCAGGAGGGGTGGACCCCCTACAGTGTATACACTTCAGTGATTCATGCTTGTGACCTTTATGCAAATGCGCAATTAACTCATCAAAGACGTCAATAACAACATTTTGAGTCAGAGCATTGGTACATCTGATCTGGCTGAGCTGAAAAGAAAAATCTAAATACAAAGGGGGGAAGGAATGAGATGGCACATTGGAAATGCCACCGTGTTCCCGTTTATGCCGAGGCCCAAAGTTTAAGTACAAGGCTGATTTGATTATTGTAATTCCCTGAGTTTTAGTGAGAAATCAATCACCTTCAGTGCGAAAAGCCTTCAGTTGTTGTATTTGTAGACTTAAAACCATGATTACAGCTTCAGCTCGTAATCCTACTTTAATGAATTTACGAGATCATTTATAGTTCAGATGACAGTAGTAGTAGTAGCTGCAGTATTAGTCAGCAGCAGAGTCACTACTCTAATAGCTCTTAAGTGGCAGCAGCTGTTTTACTGGTATACTTGTAACTTTAGAAGCAGTAGTAGATCTAGTAGCAGGCTCTCTGTAAAACGTACAACATATAGAATCGGAGGAGTTGTACAATCACAGGAAAAATAAACCCTTTCCATTTCTTGAGTAGCAACCAGATGCTGCTAATGAAATGAGCTCAAAAAGCAGATCATCAGCAAGTGTGACCACCTCTATAAAAGGAGAAGTTTTGGCGTTTTGCTGATTGGGAGCATCAACACAATCTTCCAAGGAGCAGGAGGAGGCAAATTCATTGTAACATCAACCTGCAACACGGTACTCAGAGAAAACGTCAAAAAAGCCCAGTGCTACATGTCAGACTCTACAGACCTCAGTTAGCATGTTGAGCATTAAAGTTCATGACAGTAGAGTTAGAAAAAGACAAAATAAGCATGGCTTGTTTGGAAGAGCTGTCTGGAGAAAGAACACGAACATGCAGCATTCAGTTGCATCTGAACAATCATGAAACTTCTGAAACGACATCCTTTGGACACATGAGACCAGAGTGGAGATGTCTAGTGCCACACTTTTGGCAGAAACCAAACACAGCATATCAGCACAAACACCTCATACCAACTGTCCAGCACGGCGGTGGAAAGCCATCTGTCTGACAGCTAAAACTCGGCTGAAACTTGGTCATGCAACAACACAGTGATCCCAAACAGAGCAGCAAATCTACAACAGAACAGCTGAAAAAGAAAAGAATCAGAGTGCTGCAATGGCCCAGACCTCAAACTGACTGAAATGCTGTGGGTTGACTTCAAGAGGGCTCAAGCAATGCCGTCAAGAAGAGTGGGCCAAAATTCCTCCACATCGATGCGAGAGGCTGATGAAGTCGACCAGAAAACAATCACTTCAAGTTATTGCTGCAAAAAGTGGTTGTACAAGCTGCTGAATCTGGGGTGTACTTGCACAGAGTCCACATATTTGAAACAGCTTATATAATATGTACTATACATAAGAACAGCATGTAAAAAAGTAGAGGCTGTAGAGTGAGTGCTTGCAGATTCAGAGGCAGCAGCAGTGGTTTTTGGTTTCAGCGGTACTAACAGAGGTTATTTCAGTTTCAGCAACATAACTTTGTTCCAAAGGTCACAGTCGCTAATTGATTAAGCGATCACCAAATAATGAATCCAAACCATTAAGTACTTTTCCATACAAAAGGCTGAACATAGAGTTTTTATGGGGTTTTTAGACCAAATAATTAATCAGGGATGAATCAATAAGCCATTCTTACAGCAGCAACTTTGAGGTACAACAGTAGATAAACAAAGATGTAACAAATCATATTAATGAAGGTCCTGTTCTAATGAGGTACAGAGCCTTATTAATGGGATTTGTAACATCTGTGTTTACCCACCATTAAATCTCAAAATGCTATGAAAATAGTCCAAAAATAATGGCTCTTTGCAGCCGTCTTAACTCTGTTGAAGAAATCTTCAGCTTGTTAGCTTGTTTTGCTTGTTCTTATTAAACCCATTTAATGACATTCAGTAATAAATGTTCTGTCATTGGTCTTTTCCCCCCCAACACCATCAGCAGCAGTACTATTGTTTCACCATAGCAGTATTTAAAATCAGCAGCAGTACTTTTAGTGTCAGCAGGGTATTACCAGCAACATGAGTCGCTTTAGCATCAGTAGTAGTAGCTGTTTCAGTAGGAGCAGTAGGTGGGTGAGGCTCAGTGTCTGAGAGGGATAAAGTACAACTGATCCAGCAGTAGTGCCCACTCACGCTCTCGCAGCCTCCCAGGGGATTCATTTCCATTTCTGTGCTGCTGCGTTCATTCCTACTGTAAGACCTCGACATCAGTGGAGCTTCCCTGTAGATGCTTACCAGTGGTTGTATATCTAACTTGCAAGAACTCTTGGCAAGTCTCCTCACTTGTGACAGCATGTGCTGAAAAAACATGTTTGCCTCCCACACTTCCGGCTTTAGTTTACAAATAATCTAAAAGATTAAAACTTGAGCAACTGATTTGTTAATAAGATGTCAGCGAAGCGGTGAATGCATTTCATAGTTTACTAATTAAAAGGTGCTCAAAGAGAATGTAGGTCACCCATGATATGCAGTCACACTGCCACAGGCACGGATCAAACGGTTTCACACCCATGTTACAGCGACTAGCATGCTCGAATCACTCGTTGGGCTGACTCTGTCTGAATAAAATCTGCCATTTTAAGGTGAAAGTATCACGTTTGTCTACAAGTTTCATGAAACTTGATGAAGAGGCAGGGAACGAGCAGTGGGAGAAATCGTGCGGGTGTTTTGCATGGATGTGTTCACCATTGCCGTTCCAGTTTAAGGTGTATAAAAACAGAAGCTTATAAACCACAAATTAAATACTCTCTTACACTCCTTACAGGAAGTGTTTATTTATACAGTACACAGACTCCCTATTTATCGTTGTTTTATCTCGAGCCTTCAGTGTCAAACTGCTCCTCGTTTAAGAGGAATGCATCGCTGCTGTGGGGGTGTGAAAAGTCAGTAAAACTACTGGCAGATTTGCGAGTCGTCAGATTTGAGGTTAACTGAGGCCCTTCAACTCAAGCTCTGAGTGAAGGCGAGACAGTGGTGTCACAGTAAACTGGATCTAGAAACCAAACTATATTGCTCAGTTCATCTGCATCCAAGCCACAGCTCTGGCTTTTTCTACAACGTGGCTCTTAAATCAGCACTTAAGCCCTCACGGTGGATCGTGACCCCCCCCCCCAGCCTCTGGTCACCTCTGTCCTGGGATCCCCTCGGAGAAATCGAGTCTGTCCCCCGCCAAGCTCCAGCGCCGCACCAAATCAGCCATTTGTTTCTGTTTAACCTTTCACATAAACGTGACATACAGAGGCTGGTATTGATGCTGGCAGGTAATTTGTGTTTGTGGGATGCTTTTCTAGTGATGTGCGTGTATGTGTGGTGACTGCTACACTGTGTAGTGCTCTACTCCTCATCCCCTTCTCTCCCTAATGCATTGAGTTCCCTGGCCCATCAGTCTATGGCCAGAGAGTCTGCAGTGCTACATCAGGCCTCTCATTATTCTCTTTGCCTGCTACCCATGCCCAGTTTGCTAACAACGTGAGTGTGTGATCACGTTTGGAGCTATTGTGCGTCTCCACAAAAGGCTCTCATAAAGTTCCGTTTTTTTCTCGCATCCCAACACCTGAAGTGGCACACTGCATTGCTAATTTATACATGCTTTTAATTCATGTGCCAATAATCCCTGGCAGAGGTGAAAGCAGGCTTTTTGGAGGAAAGACAAAAAGACAAATGATCACTATGGCGGGCCAATTTACCAAAATCACAGTGCACGTGAAAGAAATGATAAAATTCCATTCTCCATCCCCGAAATATCAATTTGTGTGGCTTTTTGATATTTTCTTTAGGCTTCCCCTTTTAATCCACCTTTGTTTCCAGCTTGGCGTACATCAAAGCGCCAGCGCCTGCAGATATAAACTGCAGTAAGTCCATTCACTCAGCCGTAAACAAAGTATAACCTGTCGCTTTCCCACCCCCACCCAGCTTCCGCGCCATCTCCGAAGAGCCTTCCCCATGCCTTACAAGGCGTGAGCTTAGCTAAACATCTTGATGGTATGGCTTTTGCAACTTGTGAAGGCATCTAAAAAGGCGAAGCCATCTGTGGTCCTGGAGTGAATCACAGGGAAGTTAGATGACACTGTAACTAGCAAACGTCAAACACTGCTTTGAATAAAGACCACCGCAGCAGAAGACGGATGGTTAGGCCTGGAAGTGCTGCTGAAAGGAAAAGACGTGAAGCACTTTGTGGGTGTGCATATGCGTGCGTAACTGTGTCTTTCTCCGTGCGGGCACATTTGTGTGGGCACACTAACAGGCATAATGAAAGTTTTGGAAGATGTGCGGATGACAACGTCTTGACAAGCTGACAGCCAGCACATTAAGCAAATCTGACAGGAATTCAATTACAAGACACATCAGTTGTCTTCACGTCGCAAACGGATGTCAGTCTTTTTCTTCCGAGTGGCAGCAGCAAAGTCCTATTTTGGGCTGTTAGCTTTCCTTTTTACCATTTTTGTGTTTTTCATCTGCTGAAGATGTTTTTATACAGCGAGGGAGGGGAAAAAGCTGCAGGATAGACTTTTTGAGAAGATGAAATTAGTCTTCTCACTTAGCATGGCACATTTAGAGTCCTGCTTTGATTTATGCCTCCCTAGGGCTGACCAAACACATGTGCAAGTGTGTGTGTGTGTGTGTGTGTGTGTGTGTGTGTGTGTGTGTGTGTGTGTGTGTGCGTGTGTGTGTGTGTGTGTGTGTGTGTGTGTGTGTGTGTGTGTGTCTGTTTGCAGAAAGTGATGCAGGGAGGGCAAAATAGAAATACCTCTGACTGTGTGTAGGAGTCATCTGTGGGTTTAAAGATCTTTGTTTTCATGTGAAAACTGCTTCTCTGACTGTTGTCAAATGCATGTGTTTGTTTAGTACACTGGGTTCAAATAATGTCTCATTTCACACTTATCTTTTAGCTGATCGTGCTTATTTTTTAATGATCTATAAGATCAGCGATTTTTGTGATTTAAGTTTCTTTATGCTCCCTGATCAACTCGTCATCATCATATTAGAAATTGAGCTTACAATAGCTTAAAAGTAATAAATCACACTACATATGAGAAAAGGATCTTTTATCTCTCTCTTTTATCACTGCACTGCTGAATAAGGTCAAGTAAAACCTAAGATTTCCTTAAGTAAAGGCTGCCAGGAGGCTAAATATGTTTCCGCCTTTTGCTCATAGGCTGGGGGGAAATCAGGCCAGACGCTTGATTGTGTTTGTCCTAATGACACAGATTGTGGATACGCTCGCATTCACGCTGCAGGCTGTTCAGGGATCAGGCTTCAAACCCCAAGTGTTACCCATAATCTCCCCCAAAAGTCCTGATGAGATTTAAGTCCACTCCCTCCAGAACGGCATCAACAGCAGCTCTGAGGGAATTGGGAAAAGTTGTGAAAAAGAAAGTGTCTCCACATAAACAGATTTCACATCAGACAGGGATTAAAGTCCATAGAAACCTTGGCCTGACTTTGGACATTAGGGTATAATCCCTCAGCTGCAGAATTGCTGCATTCTTCATTTCTCTTGTTTGGAGAGTTAATGCACGGTCTCAGCCATCCACTCAACTTCTGCTTTGCTGTTTGTTGCTGAAAGATGAGTTTTCGGGACACTCAGATGGGTTTGAGAGCTTGGATACTCAAAGATTTTGACCTTCGATCTCTGACGTAAGAGCAATATGAGCTGAACTGTCCTGCTAGAAAAAAATAAACACTATTAGATTGCCATTAAGTAGAAAGTAAAATGTGAAAGACGTAGCAGACTAAAAGGTGGTGCAGCTAGGCATCTGGGATGGTAATCTGTAGGATGGCTTTGGAAACCAAAAAGAGAAAGTGAGTGAAGGTAGAGCCAAGAATTAAATACAGTCCCAAGTTTAAGACCACTTGAAAAATGGCAAAAAATGATATTTTGCATGGTCGGATCTTAACAAGGATCGAAGTAGAGCTTCAATATGCAACAAGAATAAATGGGAGTGAGGTAAAACAGACCGCGCATTAACTCTCCAAACAAGAGAAATGCAATTTATCGAAAACAACACTTAAACTGAAACAGGCTGTTTTACAGCTGATCAAAAGTTTAGGACCACACATCTAAAAAACCCATAACCCCTACAAAACAGAAATCAAAGTTTCAAACATGAACTCAGTAATGAGTAGCTCCACCATTATTGTTGATCACTTCAAAAATTCATTGCGGCATGCTTGATGCAAGCATTTCCATGAGGTGAGTGGGAACATTTTTCCAAGTGGTGAAGACGTTTGCACGAAGGCAATCTACTGTCTAGAACTCTTGTCCATTTTTGTAAACTTCTCAATTGGATTTAAATCATGGGAACACGTACGATGGTCCAAAAGAGTGATGTTATTCTCCTGGAAGAAGTCCTTTGTCCTGTGGGCATTGTGTACTGTAGCGTTGTCCTGTTGAAAAACCCAGTCGTGACCACACAGACGAGGACCCTCAGTCATGAGGATGCTCTCTGCAACATCTGGAAATCGCCAGCAGCCGTTTGACGCTCCTGCACCTCCTGAAGCTCCATTGTGCCACTAAAGGAAAAAGCACCCAGGCCATTATGGATCCCCCACCACTGTGGCGCGTAGAAAACATCTCAGGTGGGATCTGCTTGTCATGCCAGTAACGTTGGAAATCATCAGGACCATCAAGGTTACATTTTTTTTCATCAGAGAATAAAACTTTCTTCTACCTTTCAATTCCAGTCCCATGTTTGGTGCTCTTTTGTAAAGTCCAAGCAGTCAGTTCTGTTAGCGTTCAAGGAGACGAAGTCTATGAAGATGTTTTTTGATTTTGAAGCCCTTCGGTCTCAGATGCTGTCTGATGGTTATGGGGCTGCAGTTGGCACCAGTAATGGCTTTAATTTGGGTCAAGGATCGTCCCGTGCCTTGACGGACAGCCAGTTAGATCGTCTGGCTCAGTGCTGGTGAAGTTATTTTGGATTTTCCACTTCACTTTGTGGTTCCATAACCCTCAGGATCATTTAAGAAATTCCAAATGACTGTCTTACTGTCTCCCACCTCAGCAGCAATGTCGTGCTGCAAGAGACCCTGCTCATGCAGTTCAACATGGGGTACTGCATGAGGTAGTCAGTAGTGACAGAAGCATGTGATGCAGAAAACGTATGAGGACAGTGAGACAGTGGTGAGGTGTGCGGTAGGAGTGACAAATGGGTTCAAAGTGGAGGTGGGATTACACGAAGAACTGGCTCTGAGCCCTTCTTATTAGCAGTGGTAATGGGCAGGCTAACAGATGAGGTCAAGCAGGAATCTCCATGGATTTTGATGTTTGCAGACAACATTGTGATCTGAGGTATGCTCTGGAGAGAAGAGGAATGAAAGTCAGTGGAGACAAGACAGAAAGTGTGTGTGAATATGTTGGAGAAAACCTGCAAGGAGTAGAGTTAGTGAAGGTAGATAAATTTAAGTATCTATGGTCAATACCAAGCAACGGAGAGTGCACAGTGCAGGCAGGGTGGAGCAGATGGAGGTGAGTGTCAGGGGGAGTAAAAGGGAAGGTTTAAAAGATGGTAGTGAGACCTGCTATGATGTATGGCTTGGAGATGGTGGCATTAACAAAAACAATCACATGCACATGTACACAGTGAATCAGCTGCTAGATCACTTACAGCTTCAGCGGTCACATTTTCTGACTGAACACACTTTATAATTAAAATGGTAAATGGCCTGTATTTGTATAGCACTTTAGTGCGTCTTTTAACGTGCAAACTGGAACGAAGAACTGGGTTAAGGAATCCAAGGTTTGCAGGGAGAGTAGGTGGGGGAGGTGGGGTGTTAACATGTATAGCACTCCTTAATATTCTCTCGGGTGTACTCATACAAACTTGTCTCTGAGTAGGCCAGCGTGACGAAGTGTCTTCATAAAGAGAGGTGTTAGTTTATTCAGCAGACAGCCCACACACAGCAGAACCACAATAACTCATGTTGCAGGATGTCCTCAAAAGGAAGAATAAACAGGAAAGCAACAGTCACTAGCAGAAAGTCACTGCGAAACCAGACTGTTTCTAACACAAATACATAACACGACAGCAAAATAAGGACTGTGTGAAGCCCCAATCATGAAGCACGCTGTTTCCACTTTAAGTGTCTTAAACGTCAGTATAGCTCTTGGCTGTTATCCAGTAAGCAATAAAGATTATTATTATGTCCAGTCATTTAACACGCAGTTGCTGGGGTGTGACCATTAGTGGATGTGTCTTGAGGGAAGATAGTGGAGAATGTGGACACCATGTCAACAGCTGATGGTAAAATGCATTTAAGGTGAATTTAATTATAACAGCACTTGAGTGTGGCAACCAACTGCTGCCCATATCAATGCTCCACATTTCTCCGACTGAGTGGGTGTAATGAGAGGTTTCATTTACAGGGAATCATTTGATTAAATTCACCTCACTCTCTCTGACTTTATGTCAGTGCAGAGCAGAAGTGGAGAAGTGTCATGTTGCTGATATTTGACTGGCCAAAATTTTAAATTCACTTACAATTGATTGGATATGTAACTTCGCAGAAATTCAGAGTGCATGGGGGTAGAGGTGGAAGAAAATCTCGTGTAGCACAAATGACTTTATCGTGACAGCATTCAGCAAAGATATATCACAGCGAGTCAGGAAACTCCAAAGTCTTTAGTGTTAAAAATATATAATGAATCATAGGAGGCTGGTCAATAAAGGCAGAGGAGGTGAATCATGTTCTGTTTTTAGTGACAAGTGGTAGATTAGAGAATTTTTAAAAAAAATTTCCGTAAATTGGAAACAATCCATGACTAGTTCTCAGCATCCTTGAGAAAAATATTTTTCCTTTTTTCTTTTTAAACCAAAGAACATTCAAAATGCATTTTTACTCAGACCATTTTTATTCAGGTCAAGTTTTTTATTTTTTATTTTATCAAGCATTAGCCAGTCCACCATGTACCTGTACAAAGTCTCTCAAAGTGCTTCTGGTAAAGGTGACATGCTTTTTTAAAAAGGAACACTCACTGGGTAGTTGATGTGGCGTGGACCCAGGGAAGGTCCACTGCTACAGAGAAGACGTTTAGATTTCTGCTCATATTAATAATGCATATTAAGAGAAATCTTCTGCATATTGGTCTTTGCTTGCAAATGTAATTTTTCTTGAAAGCAAATCATCGTCAGATGAAATCTATCAGTGTAGCTTCTTCTCCTCTCCAGAGTGCTCTTTGCCTGCAGGCCACCAATCTGTGCTAAAGTGATTACCTAATAAAAGCAAGATAAGCTAAAATATATTTTGTTTATCTATCCCACCTACATCAGGACCAAAACATGAAAATCAAACTAGCTCAAAAATAAATACATACATTATCAAACAGCAAGATTACTCAGAAAGTTAAAAAAAAAACATGCACAAAAAAGGAACTGAACTAATGAACATATAAAAGTAAAACTTCGACATGTAGATGTAAGCACTGTGGTGTGAGACAGGAAGGAGTTCCTGTTTCTGTCCTTGTGGCAGTGCAGCTGGATGGAGGAATTCAAAAGGTGCATTGATTCAAACCTGAATGCAAACTGAATTCACAAATGCAACCATTCAAACACAATGATGATGAATTTCTTCAGCAACCAATATGCATGTATTCCTGCAGCTATCAGTTCATTGTTCAAGCCACAAAAACTCTTCTTCTCTGTAACATGTCAGCAACTCTACTTTTGAGTCACAACTAATGCAGTCCCTCCTCATGTCTTCATCCTAAAAACTCCCCAAGTCAGGTACATTCACACTGTGGTCCAGGAAGCACAGGTGTGGAAATGTGTCTGTGAATCATATACTGAACTCTGGGTTTTAATCAGCTCACCAAGCTTGTCCATCATACCGACCCACGACCTCATATCCCTCATGATGATAGCTGAAAAACATAGTTTCTGTTTCCTTATCTTATTCCCCACTTATCTCCAGCTTCAAACCTGTAGCTCCTCTCTGAGGTGTCAAACTGCCAGTGTGATCAGGTGAAGAGTATAATATGAAGAAAAACCACGAGAAAACTTGGAGAAAGAGACAGTTTACAGAACATAAAGTAGCCGTTTCACAATGATAAAGGTGATTAAGAAATAGTCACAAGCTGCTGCTTCATTGCCTCTCAGCACGATGCAGAAAAAACACAAGACAAAGAAAGAGCCATAGGATTACGAAGGGAAACCCAAAAGCTCCCATTACAAAACATCTTGTTCCATGTCTGCAGATTCTGCATATTCATAAGCAGGAAGCACCAATCCCACTTATGTCATCATTACTGTATTTGGTCACATGTAATTTGGTCCATTTGGTTCTCAAAAACTACAGTCTGAACTAGCAGTGATTACTTGACTGATTTATAGCTAATATTTAACCTGTAACAGTTCCGATCTAACTGAAGGATTAAACCACGCTACACTGTTTTGAGTGAAGGTACACAAGCTGCTTCTGAGTTACTAGAAATGCCAGCGGGCTTTTGAATGAGGTTGTCTCACTTTTGCAGCAGTTTGGAACAGACGCCTAATGTCAGTCACTGTAGTAGAGCCAACAAATCAGTTGGACTGAACTTGTTACTCTCCTTCTAATTCTCCTCACACATCTGTATCCAGCTGCTGCGAACCGATAACAAATGGAAACAATAACCATAAAAACCTCATACAAATAAAAGATTGCCATCCCAAACGCTATGCACTCCCCTTCATCATTTTAAAGGTGTGGGGCCCAGTCAGGCATAAACAGATCCTAAGGAGAAACAGAGACTATAAAAACTAAAGAGATGTGCTGCTGCAGATAAACATAACAGACAGACCATGGGGTCGCAAAGCAGCTCTCAGTGCCATCGGGGATTTATGTTAAAAAAACAAAAACAAAGGAAGAAGAAATAAATAAAGGGTTTTCCCACACGGCAGTGGTGAGCTGTTGGGCGTCCACTTAACTGCAGTAAACATCATCACGAAATCAACACATCCCCCAAACAAACAATGCCATAAAAGAAATGAGTAGTGCGGATAAGAAACCTGATTGCCGAGGGCGATGGAAACAGCAAATTATAAAGTTTCCATCCTGCTCAACAGGAAGGTGAATGACTCTGCCTGTTCATCTCCACGATTCATTAGGAAAAGATTGTTATTTTAATTTGCCCCCCTGAGTTGGTTATGCATACCCCAACCTGCATAATCCTCTGCAGATAAGCCTGGATTATTGCCAGATAATCTAATCGATATTAACAGAATTAACAATTCAGAACGCTTATCACACGTCGTTCCCAGCATGTAGCTTTATGTCTCTTTTCAAGTTGTATAGCCATTTCATCACAGGAGTGCATCATCATGCCGGAGATGTCAGCAAGTTTCACGAGTTTTTATGGTGAAGATCCTGGACTCTTCTCTTCTCTTCTCTTCTCTTCTCTTCTCTTCTCTTCTCTTCTCTTCTCTTCTCTTCTCTTCTCTTCTCTTCTCTTCTCTTCTCTTCTCTGCCTTCTCGTTGCTAAATGTCCATTTCAGTTGACCTTTTTCAGCCCATGACTCATAGGCTTCTTTCTGAGCTCCTGTTGTGGTGACTCAGCACATAATCACCACTGATTGCATCAAATATCACATCCTGTGAACTAAGACAACAACAGAAGCTTTACTTGGACTTTCAGAAAAATGGAAGAATTTGTTGTTGTTTTTCTTAAATAAGGGAGACATCTTGCTTTCTCTTAATATGTTATTATGTTTTTGCTTTGTACTGCACATAATTCCTTAAGTGCTGCTATTTTACATCATCGGCTTATTTGATAAACCATAGAGTAGTGACTCGTTATGTTGGTGTATGGCATCTGGTTCATGTATGGAGGAAGAATCAGTGTTATTAGTTTAGATCTGGAGGCATTTTTTTTAAACCATAAATAAAATTCAACCATTTCTATACACCAATATTTTTTAACATTACTTTAACTTTTTTTTAAGTGAAATGTTGTTCAGTGTAATTAGTTTCAGCTTTATGGCCTAAAAGAATGATTTGTTGGTTTGTCAGCGGGTACATCAGGTGTTACATTAAAGCATTTACTACTTTTCATTTTAGCAAATAGCTTGTAGGCAACGAAGTAATGACTGACCAGACTGACCAGAGCCAACACACAGAAGTTTACAAAAGTCTAGACAAGAAGTAATCAAAGTGAATTACTCTCTCAAAGTCATGTGGTTGGGAGGTAGGTGTTCACCTTACTGAGGAGCCTCAGCTGAAAGAAGTTCTTCTTAACATCACTTTGTTTGTCAAAGTTGTCTTTTATGTGTAGACACAACACTCATAGGTACAAAGACTTGGATGCAAATGAGTGAAAAAGCAGCCAATGCCCAAAGAAGAACTTTAAAAGACCTCCAGAGAAGACTGAAAATCTCTTGTTCAAGACTACTTTAAAAAAACATAACAAGAAAGTCTGGCTCATTCAATTCAATTCAATTTTATTTATATAGCGCCAAATCACAACAAAAGTCACCTCAAGGCGCTTCATAGATACAGAGAAAAACCCAACAACCATATGACCCCCTATGAGCAAGCACTTTGGCGACAGTGGGAAGGAAAAACTCCCTTTTAACAGGAAGAAACCTCCAGCAGAACCAGGCTCAGGGAGGGGCGGGGCCATCTTCTGCGACCGGTTGGGGTGAGAGAAGGAAGACAGGATAAAAGACCTGCTGTGGAAGAGAGACAGAGGTTAATAACAGATATGATTCAATGCAGAGAGGTCTGTTAACTCATACTGAGTGAGAAAGGAGACTGGAAAGGAAAAACTCAATGCATCATGGGAATCCCCCGGCAGCCTATGTCTATTGCAGCATAACTAAGGGAGGATTCAGGGTCACCTGGTCCAGCCCTAAATATATGCTTTAGCAAAAAGGAAAATTTTAAGCCTAATCTTGAAAGTAGAGATAGTGTCTGTCTCCTGAATCCAAACTGGAAGCTGGTTCCACAGAAGAGGGGCCTGAAAACTGAAGGCTCTGCCTCCCATTCTACTTTTAAATACTCTAGGAACAACAAGTAGGCCTGCAGAGCGAGAGCGAAGTGCTCTAATAGGGTGATATGGTACTACAAGGTCATTAAGATAAGATGGGGCCTGATTATTTAAGACCTTGTATGTGAGGAGCAGGATTTTGAATTCAATTCTGGATTTAACAGGAAGCCAATGAAGGGAAGCCAAAACAGGAGAAATATGCTCTCTCTTTCTAGTCCCTGTCAGGACTCTTGCTGCAGCATTTTGGATTAGTTGAAGGCTTTTCAGTGAGTTTTTTGGACATCCTGATAATAATGAGCCACTCCATGAGTGGAGTGGCTCAGAACTTTTGCGTAGTGCAAAAGCTAAACAGAGACCCAATTTTAGGTATCTTCACATTGGGTTCTGGCATAATATCATATAAATATCATAAAAACAAATATAAATATGGTTTTTATTTAATCAGAGAACCAAGATTACATTTAGAAGGGTAAAATACATTAGTGATATTTTGCAATGATGTATAAGTAGCGCATTGCCGTTATGACAGGAAACCCCAAGGTTTAATAAGCCTAATAAGCTCATCACTGGACCCACTTCAGTTTGCCTACCAGCCTGGCATTGGAGCGGATGATGCCGTCATTCACCTCCTACATCGTTCCCTCGCTCACCTGGAGACCGCTGGAAGCACTGTGAGAATCATGTTCTTTGATTTCTCCAGTGCCTTCAACACCATTCTTCCCTCGGTTCTAAAGGACAAGCTGGTGAACTCTGGAGTGGACCATCACCTCACTACCTGGATCCTGGACTACCTCACCGACCGACCACAGTATGTGAGGACTCAGGGCTGTGTGTCGGACAGGGTCGTCTGCAGTACGGGGTCCCCACAGGGAACGGTTCTGGCTCCGTTCCTCTTCACCATCTACACTGCAGACTTCTCCCACAATTCCACCCAGTGCTTCCTGCAGAAGTTCTCTGATGACTCTGCAATAGTCGGCCTCATCACTGATGGGGACGACAAGGAGTACAGAGGTCTGACCCAAGACTTTGTGGACTGGTGCCAGCTGAACTACCTCCAGATCAACGCCAGTAAAACCAAGGAACTGGTGGTAGACTTCCGCAGGCACAAGCATTCTCCACTGCAACCACTGAACATCCAGGGTATGGACATTGAGGCTGTGGACAGCTACAGGTACCTTGGTGTTCATCTGAACAACAGACTGGACTGGACTCATAACTCAGATGCCCTCTACAGGAAAGGGCAGAGCAGGCTGTACCTGCTGCGGAGACTCAGGTCGTTTGGAGTGGAGGGCCCACTCCTGAAGACCTTCTATGACTCTGTTGTGGCTTCTGCTATCTTTTATGGCGTGGTCTGCTGGGGCGGCAGCATCTCTGCTGGGGACAGGAAGAGACTGAACAGGGTGATCCGAAGGGCCAGCTCTGTTCTAGGATGCCCTCTGGACTCAGTGGAGGTGGTGAGTGACAGGAGAACGGCGGCTAAGCTGTCATCCCTGATGGACAACATCTCCCACCCCATGCAGCAGACTGTGACAGCACTGAGCAGCTCCTTCAGTGGGAGACTGCGGCACCCACGGTGTGGGACGGAGAGATTTCGCAGGTCTTTCCTCCCCACTGCTGTCAGACTCCATAATAAAGACTTTAACTGATCAAGCACACACATCCATACATATGCAATAATACTAAGTGCAATAATCCTTTCTGTCATCGTTGTATTTTTACTCAGTTGTATATAGTATTTGTATTTGTATTCTATTTTTATCTTATTGTATATTTATTTTATTTTATTCTACTGTATATAGTATTTTATTTTATTCTATTCTGTACAGTTGTGTACTGTATTTATTCTTATTGTATTCTAATTTTTGCCTCATAACTTTTGCACTGTCCACTTCCTGCTGTGACAAAACAAATTTCCCACGTGTGGGACTAATAAAGGTTATCTTATCTTATCTTATCTTATCTTAACAAAACGCTAGCACACACATTGTTGGAAGCTTTTTGCTCATTTATCCATTTGTCAGAAATTGATCTGAGTGATTGCTATAAGGTACAAAAATAGCTATGAATTTATCAGAAAATAATCGAACACAGAACAGAACAATTCAGTTAACAGTCTAAACACTAAGAGTGTGGCATTAAACAAAGGCATATACGGAGGATACATGAATGCATATACAGTCTACACATGCACTTGTTTGTGTAGTGTGTGTATTATGTGCACTGATGTGTGAAGTCACTGTGATTGCAGATTTAATGCATTTATTAAGGTAAATGGAAGGCAGCGTCGTCTTGGTGCCACAGCGGTTAACGTAAGTGTTTTGGTATTTTGTCGAGGATGAAGCGCTTAAAGGTCAAAGCCCTTGTAATGCCACTTTAATGTGCCTCAGAATGACTTGCTTCACCTCTCCAGTGTCCTCTGTCTCTCACAAACAGACCCATGACTTATACATAGTGTGCCTGTTTATATAAGAAAGAATTCAGATTTTGGATTCATTAACTTCTTTCTAAATGTTTTTTTTTTTTTTAATTGATTGCATGATGCAAATGTTTCAGAGTCATTAGAATTGTGTTTGTCTTCTGTTTGGTGCACTGTTGTTATCCAATCTCCTCCCACAGTTTCTGTTTTCATGTGTCCTGCTATTCTTTACTTGCCAACAGTTTCACACCTGTCTCTGAGCGGCTCATGCTGACATCACCGTGTCTATGTATCAACGAAAAAATACGTTTAAAGTATTTTAGAGTTGGAAAATGGAACATGCAGGACCAATGACCGGTGCAGATATCCCTCCATTCTCATTCCTTCCCCATTCATTCTCATTTTTCTTACTATTTGTTGCCTTTTTGTTCTTGTTTTGTTTTCTTTTGAGCTCTTTTTTTTAGCTCTTAAAATAGCTGCTTGTCATTCACAAATGTGGTTTAAATGACAGTCCACTGATGAAGCTTTCAGGTGTTCTCCAGATTATTTGTTGAAATCTCCAGTGTTAAATTAACACTAGAGAGTGTCTATATGGGTCCACTCCTCTGAGTGTTAAATACAACACTGTTGAGTGTTAAATTAACACTTTTGACAGTGTTATATGTTTAAAAGTAACCTAGTCAGTTTTGAAGATTAACAAAGACTAACACTGAGCAGTGCTGATTTTCTAACACTGGAAAATAAAAATATTCCAGTGTTAGAAAATCAGCATTGCTCAGTGTTAGTCTTTGTTAATCTTCAAAACTGACTAGGTTACTTTTAAACATATAACACTATCAAAAGTGTTAATTTAACACTCAACAGTGTTGTATTTAACACTCAGAGGAGTGGACCCATATAGACAATCTCTAGTGTTAATTTAACACTGGAGATTTTGCTGTGTAGCGCTTCTAATACAGTAATAACTTGTGATTTGCTGCCCCTATGTTCTGTAAACAAGAATAAAACAAACATTGCAGGAGGTGTTTGACATTTAAGGCTTCCCCCTTCAATACACGTATTTTACGGTAACTGCTCTCCCCACTGCGATATCATATTACTGTGAGTACACCCTGTATGGATCCATATTGTCCTCAGAGAGGTGTACTCACGGAGTGATATCATGGAGTGAACTTCTATTGGATGATGACACCTCTGATGTGCCTGTTAATAACCTGATACTGGATCTGAAAATGATGGAAACCTGAGACATCAAAGGTGCATCACAGCAGCGTGACACCACAGAGCACCAGAGAATATATGGAGTAAAGGGCGTTAACCCTTTGTAATCCATCACTGACCACTCAGTTCCAATGAACAGGCATCTCCACATCTCAAAAAAATAAAATTACCCAAATATAATTTAATATAATTCCATCTGCAGCCAACAGAGGCAGGGGAGAAACAAAAACACAGCCACTGGCAGGAGTGTGATGGTCCACTCTTTACTGAGCAGTATGGATGGATAAAAAGATGCAGTGTGTACAAATGAATTTGATGCACTTCCTAGTTCACACTCTGGGTCTGTTACAAATAAAAGACTAAAGCTCCATTCAGATGGGATGAAAATTACAAGAAAAAATAACTGCAGTTCCTCTCGTAGCCACTTGAGGCTGGCGTGATTCATTCAGCTTTTAATATATGAACCATTGTCTGGGCTTGAAAAAAGACAAGACAACAGTGAACATACAGACATGTAACGAAAGGAACAGATGGAAGACTGACACCATGCTAAATCTGTGCCATATCATATTGTTGTGAGAATACTGGGGTGTCATTTTTATGGGATAATAAAAAGTGCCTTATCTTGCTATCATTGCTATAGTAACGCCATGTACACAACAAAGAGACAAGCCCTGGCATGTCTGAGAGCAAGAGCCACATACCAGCCCCCAATGCAGATTTTGCAAAAAGGGAGTTATTTTAACAACGTCCAACAAGACTTATTAAAATATGCAAAATTGTTCATCCTAAAGGTGGAAACAACAAACTTGTTTCACCACTTGAGGAAAAAAACACACTGTTGAGTAAAACAATGCTAGGAGGACATGCAAGAAGTTATTTTATTAGTTATTTTATATTTTGTTAAATGAAGTTGTTAAGAAGTTATCTTGTACTTTTACTTAAAATATCCAGGGAAAATACTACCTGGGCTACTTTTGTGCTTACATGCTGTCGCACTGCTATCACACTACAGCATCTTGTTTCAGAAGATTCAAACTTCAAATGAAGCAGTCTGTTATGAGTGGCAGCAGCTGATTGGACAAGAAGGATGTAATATGCCCTTCATTTTTTGGCACTAAGAAGTGCTGTTGTCTGCAAGCTACAAACATTGATAAAATGTTGTTAGTATATTTTAATACAGGCATACCTATCATTATTGCCAATTTCCTTCAAATATCATGATGTGATTTTAAGGTTGCATCGCACACCTGTACACCACACAGAGAAGGAAAGTCAAGGAAAGTGGAAAGAGAGGGGTAACATGGGACTTGGCAGTAAAAGTAAATACAGGACATGGGAGAGAACAGGCTGAAAAAGTAAAACAGGAAGTGAGCAGCAATCACCGAAACAGAGAGAGAAGCTAAAAGGAAGAAAACAAATATACAAAATCACATACTCGAATAAATCATCCTATCAAAGGATGTATAAAACTACTAATGCTGTAATGGCAAAAAAATAAATAAAATCATTCTGTACAATACGATAATTACAATTCTACAACTGTTTATAACTTGCATAGTTCATATGTCTGTATAGTTTTCATATTTATATCCTCTTCATAGCCTGTACATAGCTTGTACACCCCTGTACATACTTATAGTTATAGCATATTCATAACATACCTTCATACCGTGTACATTGTAACATACCCATAATAGACCCATATTTTGTACCCTCATACCTATAACAGACCTATTTCTGTAATATATCTATATTATTGCTAATATATATTTTGTAATATATCTACATCATGGCTAAAGCACTCCTGGATGGATGCAAACTGCATTTCGTTGCCTTGTACTTGTGACATGTGCAATGACAATAAAGTTGAATTCTATTCTATTCTATTCTGTTCTACTAGACAGGAACTTAGATATGACATGACCAAAAGTACAGGCTGCAAAAAAAAGTGACATTGAAACAGGAATAAACCATCAACCTATAATCAAGAAGATCAGCCCCTGTAGACTCCCATTTTAAAAACTAACTTAACAGCATGGTATAAAAAACATCATTAGCCTCTCTGGATAGTATCCCTTTCCATAACAATTCAATGATTGATTGGTGGAAATAGTTTCCTAGCTTTAGCTGATAACTTGGCACTCCACTCAAAATATGATGTTGTGGAGGTATGTAAAGATGACATGAGACATCCCAATATTTTATTCCAACTTTACTCACGGCTTCACACAGCTGAGCATTCAAAGCCCCAAAACCTCGCCCTCTCACATCTGCTTACACTGGATGTGAGTGGAGCCACCTGGTGGTCCACCACGATATCTTCCATCGTAGAGCAATTAAAATGCTAAAGTTGAAAACTAGAAGGTGGTGCCATTGTTGCAAGATCCAGTGTTTGTGCACAGTCTGTGTTTGCACTCTCAAAAATAACACACAGGTCAAAACAGCTTAATGTCAGCTAAATTGTTCGTGGTTGTGTGCTGATATTTGCCAACAGTAGACTAGAGTAACTGAAGCTGATAGTCATATGCTTGGTTGAGCAGCATCACTGGGTTGGTCATTGAAGTTTAATGTATTCATCTGCAGTACAGATACTGTATCACCTTATAGTGATAACAGTGAGATATGTGTAGTAGCACCTCTTGAGTTGTCATGTGGGTGGAAATCTGTGTATTCAGCCACTTTACATCTCCACTTCTACATAAACAGTTTAATTTTTATCATGAGGATTTGTGGCTCTGCAGATGGCAGACACTTGCGCTTACATATCTCAACCATGTCTTGACTTTTACTTCTTCTTTTTTTTAACTATGTTCCCTACTCACTATGAAAGATAGTCCTACGATGACCTAAAAAAATGTAATCATCTGACAATTTTTTGGCCTATTTTCTCTCCCATTCTGTTTTACAGGAGGAGAGTATCTCACTGAAAAAAGAAAATTCTGCTAGCAGGTATCATAATGTTACAGACCACTTATCAAAAGCTTGTTTGTAATGAAAAACATATAAATTAAATAGAAAAGTAATGCCAAGTATACATTTTTCATAGCATAGGGGATACATAGAAAGTCTGTACTCTGGGGCTAAATGTGTCAGTACGTTCAGCTCTTACATGAGATCATATGGGAGCATGAGGCTTCACCGCTCTGACTCATTTATATGGTGGACCATACTGAAATGTATTTCTTCCCACACCCATACATATTTAATATAGGAGCATATGGTTGTCATCGGAGGAGGTCAGTGCCGGAGGCAAAGAGTAGCTGTGTTCTGTTGGCTACATCTGCCCTCCCCATCCCGGTTAGGGATGAGACGGGTTATGAACTGAAAATAGGGATGATTGGACCATTGTGTAGAACTGTCTGCTGAGCAAACTGTCAATTAAAGTCAGTCAAAATAAAACTTGCCTTAAAGGAGCACTCCCCTAACTTACACATTATTCTGTTTCATTACTTTTCTTGATCAGCGGGTGTTGTAACATCTTCTGATGTTCTGTAAAGAGTCCTAAAATGCAGTTCAGAGTTATAATTATGGCACCTGCTACTAGATGGCACATATTAGGGAGCAAATGAACCTTTTCATTCTCAGAGTTGATGTGTTAGAAGCAAGAAAAAAGGGGAAGCATAGGGATTTGAGTGAGTTAAACAAGGGTCACCTTGTGACGGCAGGACGACTGAGTCAAAGCAACTCCAAACCTGCAGTTCTCATGGGGTGTTTGCAGTGTGCAGTGGTCAGTATCTATCAAAAGCAGTCCAAGCAAAGAACAGTGGAGAACCAGTTACAAAGTCATAGGTGGTCAGTAGGGGTGCAACGATATTCGTATCGATATTGAACCGTTCGATACAGTGCTTTCGGTTCGGTACGCATATGTATCGAACAATACAACATTTGTAATTTATTTTATCAACTTTCCTTCTGACGATGCTGTCTGTGTTGAGCGCTCAGTCGAAACTGCGTTCGACTACTCTGCCTAGGCTGCACTGTCGAGCGCAGATCCACTGAGCGCTCAACACAGACAGCATCGTCAGAAGGAAGAGTGCAGGGCAAGCTAGCAAGACAGAAGTTAAGCTCTCCTTGCAACATGGACCCCCCCCCACCCTCATTCAGATCTGGCGTTTGGAATTATTTTGGTTTTCATGTGACGTATGACCCTGAAGGTAAGCGAGTCATGGACTAAAGTAAAACAGTATGTTGGATGTGCCATGCAATGCTCAATTACATGGGTGGGAACTAGTGTGTTAGCGCAGTTAGCTCGTTAACGTGTTGGCCGTCTAGCCCCATGCACGGGGCGATCGGCGGTAGCTCATTAACGGAGATTTGCCGTGTTGTGGTGTTAAGGTCATTTCAACGAGATTAACCTGAAAGCACTAGTGGGAACACAACGAATATGACTGCACATTTATGCCGACATCATCCTAGTGCAAAGACAAAAACAACAAGCATGCTACTAACTTTAGCCGAGTCATTTAGACAGCTGTTAGCACATGATTCTCCTTATGCTGCTGAGAATATAGCCCAGAAGAAGCGGACAGTATAGCTTTTATTTTGGAAAGAGACATTTCTCTGTAATAAACTCTCTTTTCCAAAGATGAGTGATTCCTCAATCAGATACAGGGCTCGCAATATCGCTAGCCCGACGTCCTGGGGCTAGCGATTTTTTCAGTCGGGCTATCAAAATCTATCTCTTCCCTGCCCGTCGGGCTATTGTAGGAAGGAAAAATATATGTCAGTGCTTTTACATTCTTTCAGAAATGTAGCTGGGTAATTATGTCATTGGCATCGGTGAGCCACTGTCAATATGTGACATATTGAAATCGCGTTTGAATTTGCGCTTGTTTTTTTGCTTTCACTTTGCAATCGTGCGAACTGTGTATAGAGAGCGACAGCACTGATCTGTGAGTGATGATAATTTGTGCACCAATTCCTCTGACATCGTCTTATTAATCGTTAGCTTACTATGCAAACATGACAAGTGAAATCTCCCGCAGCTTAAACATGTGAGAGGTTGATCGCGCAGAGAATCGCTGAGCTTATGTGAGTGCGTGTGTAAAAGCAGCAGGATTTATATTTCAGTTCTGCTGAGCCAAATAAGACAGGTCAAGGTGAAGAAGTGACAGCCAAAGAAAAGCTTACCACAAAACGGAGAAGTTATGACAAATCAGACTATAAGGCAAAAAGAAAGTGCAGCTTTATGGTTTCATGGACAAAATAATTTCTGTGGCTGCAATATGACGAGCTAAATAACCAGGGCTGCACATAAGTGGTCCACAGGTGCGCATTCGCTGTCAAAATAAAAAACACGCACAAGGGTTAGGGTTAAATTTAAAAACTGTACTTTTGAGTTAAAATATATATTTATAATTTTAATAAATGACAAATTAAAAAGGCATGAACATTTTTTTTGTATCGAAAAAATATCGAACCGTGACACCAAAGTATCGAACCGAACCGAACCGTAAATTTTGTGTATCGTTGCACCCCTAGTGGTCAGGGCTCATTAATTCACATGGGGTACAAAGGCTGGCCCGTGTGGTTCAGTCCAACAGACGAGCTACTGAAGCTCAAGTTGATGAAAAGGGTTAGTGCTGGTTCTGGTAGAAAGATGTCAGAATGCACAGTGCACAACAGTTTGTTGCATATTGGGCTGTATAGCTGCATACCAGTCAGGCAGCCCATGCTAAACCCTGTCCACTGTTGAAACCATCAACAATG
Organism: Aulonocara stuartgranti; assembly: GCF_965226115.1. Taxonomy (NCBI): domain Eukaryota; kingdom Metazoa; phylum Chordata; class Actinopteri; order Cichliformes; family Cichlidae; genus Aulonocara; species Aulonocara stuartgranti. The sequence continues at coordinate 10,938,802 of NC_138960.1, forward strand.
AGGAAGTGAGCATCAGAACTAGACCGTGTACAGACAGTACCAGTGGAAGAAGGTGGTCTGGTCTGATACATCATATGCATGACTGGGTGTGTGTGCAACACTTACCTGAGGAACCCCAGGCACCAGGATGCACTATGGGAAGAAGGTAAGTCGGTGAAGGTATAGTGGACCTTGGGTCCTGCCATCCATGTGGATGCTATTTCACAACTTGGGACTTAAAGGATTTTGGTGCAGATACCACAGCACACTTTCAGGGGTCCAGTGAAGTCCGTGCCTCGATGGGTCGGGGCTGTTTTGGAGGTGGTCATAAAGTTATGTGTAAGCTGTGAAGTTGCACAGGGAATATAGGAACATGGGGGGAGGGGGGGGGGGGGGTGATACCAGTGATAGAGGAAAATAAAAAAAATCTCAGTCAGTTTTTGACTTTATTAATTTGTGCATGCAACCTTTTTTAAATTTGTCTCACTCACTGATAATCAGTAATAGGGAGGAGGTAAGGGTGGATATGGATGGGTGTGCAGATCTCATCCCTTGTTGCTTTGAACGACTGAGTCTGACAATAAGACTGATGACTTTAAATTACTGAAATGACTCAACAACTCTTTTACAATTATTTGTTTATTTTTGAACATCAGCAAAGACGACCAGTAAACAGATTTTGACGGATTGGGGAGGCGCTCGACTTGGATGACGGCTAAATCTGTGTAAATTTAATAAACCTCAGCTTTAATCGAATGCCCACGCCGTGTCCGTGTTGGTGTGTTGTTCAGCCGTCTCGCGTCCAGTTGTAGCAGCAATGCAAGGCTTGATGCGGCTGATCATCCTAATGCATCCTCCTCTGCAGAGGTCATAAATTAGTCTGAAATACGGAGTGGGCCGCTGCTGCCAACCTCATCTGCAAAGTGAATGAAGTGAAGCAGAAAGAATCAGCCCGAGATGCAGCGTCAGGCTGTTCTCAGCACAGAAGTCTGGTATGTCTGCAGCGCCGGCCCTACTTTTCTGACTGAGAAATGAGATATTACATTCTGCATCTTCAGAGTCCTTGTTTTGCTCCACTGCCTCAACTGCATCTCACTCCTCCTGTTGATTATACTGACTGATTGCCTTCATTTTACAAACCCGGCATTAATTAGAATTTCTGTAAGTAATAAAATGTATTGGATTTCCATTATTATGGAGAGTGCAAGATAAGGACCTCTTTTTGTCTGAGAGGATTTCCTTGGCTTTGCGCTGCTTAAAGCACGGGCGACTCTTACGAACGGAGAGCGAAGAAGAGATACGACATGAAACAGATGTCGCCTTTCTCTCATTTTTGATTGTAATTTCATTTCCCTAACCCTTTCGAGCTATTGTGAAAATTGAAAATCGCACATTCAAAGAAAACACTCATTTCGTTTCAACCCAAGAGCCAACTTTCTATCTGTGTCCTTCTCTTTTGTTCCCAAATGGTTTCTTTGTTTGGTTTGATTGGAAGGTAATTTCACTCTGATTGATGTAAACCCAACAATAAGTTGTTTTATTGTACTTCTGGTCCAAGATGTCTTTTGAAATCTTTTAAAAAAAAATCTTTTTCATCACCGGCTATGGTAATGAACATGCAATTGAACTAAACGAACTCTACATCTGCCCACCACCAGCAGATATCAGTGTTTTAAAACCAATTTAAACAAAATGTTCCCGTCCCCCTGCTCTGCCTTTTACATGATTTGTGAATATTTTCCAGAAGCCTCCACATGTAAATTACGATCTGATCCCAAATCAGCACTTGGTTAGTTTAAAATGATACTCCTCCCATACAAAAGGAAAAAAACACCCCAGAAAACATTGACTGTCTTGGCTCGATGTGACATTTTCTCATCGAGTAGTACAAACAAAACTGATTAGCTTCCTTTTTTGAATAACAGCCCATTCTGATGATGCGCATAAATCAAAAACCTGTTTGGAAGTGTGCATCGCTGCCACATTCAAAGATGTTTGCTTAGAGTGAACAACAATCCTCTTATAAGTACACTCACAGCAATAAACAGTGCATTTTTTCAGGCTACGAAACACTTTCACCTCATTTGACTTTCGCTAATCTTCAGCTACTGCTGTTCTGAAATTTAACTCATATCAGCTGAAGGCTGGAATAAATGAAGAGCAAATTATTTTTCCTTTCCAAGTTAGTGGGTACTTTTACAAATGAACTGTATTGTAAGCATACCTCTCTCTCTCTCTCTCTCTCTCTCTCTCTGTCTCTCTACACACATATATATACATATATACACACACACACACACACACATATATATATATAATTTCCAGCCTGCCTTTTAGGCAACATTAACATTCTGCTGCTCCGCTGTAATTGCTGCTGCCAACATCATAATGTGACTGTGAGATCTTAAAGTTCAGTTCACTTTAGTGTAAATTAATTCAGAAATCTTTATTCATCCTCAGAGGGGTTTCTGTGTGTTAGGCCAAATGTCTGGAAAATAAAACTACGGAAGTGTTTGAACAGAATTGGAAATACACTTGGGCTAATGGTTATTACACACCAGAAAAAGAAACAGCTGAAAAAACGTACCTGCCTGACCTGATCTCTAAAAGTAGTGGAACCCAAACTCAGAGGAACAGGAGGAGGAGTGTTTGTTCCTGCTGGTTCCTAACCTGAGCAGTTTTAAGCTCTGCCTCTCTTCCACAACGTATCTGTTGTCCTGTCTCTCTCCCCTTACCCTAACTCGGTCACGACAGATGGATGCCTCTCCCCGAGCCTGGTTCTCCTGAATATTTTTTCCTATTATTACCATGTGATTTCTTTTAGGGAGTTTTCTGATTGTTGGAGTTTTCTCCCTCCATTACACTAGTATGGCGACTGATGTTATATAAATAAACTTTTCCAAGGCCAATGGGCTGGTACTTATATACAGCATTTCTACCCTTTTATCTTTTAGACTCCAACAGCCACTTGGGCAGTATCCTGTCCAAGGATATGTCAACATGCAGACTGGTGAGACCGAGGGTGGAACCACCAACCTTTCCCTGCACCTCCTCCACAGATTAAAGAGTTATCTGTGAACACTTTCCTGATCAGAATGACTTACCTTCCATTCATCCTGAGGGCTTTCCATTTAACTGTATACAGTTAAATGGAGATCTAATGTCAAATATACAAACCAGAATCAAAGTGGAAATTAATGCCGATGACCAAAAGAACAAAAAAAACTAAAACTTGAATGTAATGAGGGCGTAACATTGATGGATGAGAAGACACACCTAGGCAACAGCAGCCATTTAACATTTATGGCCTTTTAATCAGCAGAAGATGAATGAAGTCTGTTATAAGATTAGTGTAATCAGCTCCGACCTGCTTCTCTTCCTGGCTCATTATACAGTACTAATGGTCCGACACATGTCGAGGTGCATGTCCATAGGTGGGGCTGATCAACCTCAAAGAGCTCTTCATCAAGTCCTATCTAAACCATGACTCAGAGTCTGCTTACTTTCATTTATCCTATCCTGTATAACTTATCCTACAGAATTTAATTTGTACTTAAAGTACAGTAATTAACTGACTTTCAGTGATCACAGAAAACTGAAGCACCCCTTTGACCAAATTATTTATTAGACAAAAAACGAACGAAGCATGAACTGTCCAGCATGGCATGTTCTCGGTGTAGGATATTCGTATCTTTTTCAAGGCGCCACAAAAGATTTCCAGTTTAAGTAGTAGTAAGTAGTGCTGCTTTTCCTTTTCCATCTCTCTACACTCCAATCTGTTGTAGTGAAGGGTGTAAATATTCTCCAGGTCTGGTACTGATGGACCACAAATATCCCCTGGAATTAAAAACAGGAAATTTCTAAAGTAAAATTGAGGCTTTAAAATCAATTAGAGTAAAACGTGACTTTAAAATTCACGATTTAGACATGTCATTCATCTCAGAGGCATCATCACATCCTCTCATTCATTAATAGTGTCCTGTGAGAGCTTCCCTTTTAAAACGCTGCTTGCAGCAGTCCTTCCCATCATGCATTTGAATGTTCGGTGCTCACTGTCTGCAGCAGACACACTTAAGATAATGAATAGCTGGAGGAGGCAGGCGTTCTTTACCGCAGCCCAGTGAAAGGCCACTCTGTCTGGATCCACCAGGCAGAAAAAGAAAAATCTTTCCGGCAGCATCTGGTCGGACTGTGCAAATCAGCACGCTGGAATTCTTTGGATTTCAATGAATTCAGATGGTCGCATTAAAGATGTACTCATGTCATTTTCGGCTGCTGTGAAAGACACATTTAAAGGGCCACCTGAGAGCAGACAAAATGTCTTTATTTGTATTCGCCTTTCAATCAGTTTTCCATATTTCTCCTTCCTGTAACTCATCTGTGACGCACCACAGGAAGGTCACTGGTGTACAGAAGCAGACTGGAGCGGCGTCTGTTCAGTGCCAATAACTAAGATAACTAAAATAAGTAAATGTCAATCCGAGGCAGACCGGGGGTTTGGAGGAACTATAGAAGGGGGGCGATGAAACCGTTGGCTTTTGATTGTCATCATGTTCATCTGCCAACAGTTTTTGGCACCATGTTTAAAATCTGTTTACTAATGAATTCATCTCAGCTGCGCCAGCTAGTGACTACTGGCACTTCAAATTACCATTTGAGCTGCAACAGAAGCAGTCACAAAAATATGTTTATCAAGAGTTGTGTTTGTCTTCTTTGGTCTCATGTAAAGACCAAAGATGACAAACTCTCACAGAGTCATGTTACGTGGCAGCGGATCAGACCGTAACCCCAGAAAACTGAGTCTGAACTAGCTTTAAGCCTTTTTATTATCAATGTCGTCAAACTGTACAGTTTAAGAATTAAAGAAATGTCCTCCAAAAAGAAGTGTTCAAACTTGGGTGAAAATAGGACTCATTGTACATAAAATTGATTAAACTAGACAGTTGCATGTAGTGCGAAAAGTGTGACATATTCACATTGTAAAAGCTAAATATTAAAGGCTTTGACCTTTATCTTCTTTCAGCTGCGTTAAAATCAGCCGTTTATTATTGAAATCATATTAAATCAGTCAAAAGGTCCACAAGACATACAAAGTAACCAGTCACATTCCTACATTGATGCGCATTAAAGCCTTCCAAGACTAGAGAAATAAAAGCTGTGGTTTTGACACATGCATACAGGAGGCCTAACTCATAATTCCTTAAATACAATGATAAATCCTACTTTTTAAATACTAATAACTCAGCAAGTATCAACTTGTCCACACATAATAAAAACAGATTTAAAAATGATTTCAGTTAAGTCATATTTATGAATATGACAGTGTATTTATTTATTTCCCATTTACATCGGTGGTGTTTTTATATTCATTATTCAATAATTCAACTATGTGAGCAGATTTTACACCAATCTGATGCAGAAAAGTCAACATTTTTGGATTTCAGATCAAGGATCCAGGTTTGATTTAAAGCAACTTATTGACTGTCCAGATTTAACAAATTCTAACATTTTTCAGCACTTCGTGTGTCTCGTGTCTTTGTTCAGCTGTTTATTGTGCAGCCTTTCACTTACTGCCACTCTGGCCCTGCAGACATCTTACAGGAATCAGCTTAGCTATGAATATGAACAGTCAAAACGTCAGACGTTGACACAGCAGCTACACACATGAAGGTAAAATACATAAAAGTTTGTATTTGACTTTATTTTGTAGTTTGGGGAGTGGTTTTTTTTGTGGCATTTTAGATCTTTAGATCAGGGAGTCCCCGCATCCCAGACCCCGATTGGAAGGCCAACACCTCTGCCCAGCCCCTCCGCCCCGATGGCTAACAGAGAACGGGGGTGTGTGAAGACCCCATACCTCCATTAGGTACACTTGATCGTTTGCTCTTTTTCTTCCCGGTCTGTTTCCCCGGTCATTTCTCTGTGCTGTGTCTCTGTAGTCAGTTATCTATCCATGACTCGAGAAAATAGAATCACCAATTAACCTAACCCCACTAACTGCATGTCTTCGTACTGTGGGAGAGAACCCACACAAAGACAGGGAGAACATGCAAACTCCACACAGAAAGGCTTGTTGGTAGAACTGAATTCAGGACCTTCTTGCTGTGAGTTTTATCACTGTTTATTCTACCATTGTCAAGTATGTGTGTCTCAGTGTTAGTTTCCTGTTTTATTTTGATAGTCTCTTGTCTCATCTGCGTTACGTCCTTTTTTACTTCCTGTGTCTTGTCAGTTAAATTCAGTTCAGTTGTGTTTCCCAGATGTGTCCTCCCTTCCCTGATTCCCTCTTCTGTATCTATTTTCTGAGCTATTTTCTGAGTTTTTTTCACCTTGTCATCATTTGCTGTGTATTTGTCAAGTAATCTTAGTCTCTCAGCCAGTCAGTTGGTTCCTGCCACGTTGTTCATTTATTAATTCATTTTGTTACCTGCAATAAAGATGCATTTTAAGCCAAATCCTACACTTGTCTCCTCGCTCTGCCACACAACCACCACTTGACCTGCACAAACAAGCTTCATCTCTTTTATTTGCTTAAATTTTAACAGTTATTAAAACGTAAAAGTTTTCTTCACATCTCTATAAACACAGTTGGGGCAGATCAACCCCTCAGACTGTTGACATTATTACAGCAACTAGCCCAGACTGCCTTTTATGCAAGACAGTTTAAACTGTCTGCAGCGAAAGCCTGAAGTGGGTCAGGGGATATTTAGGGACAAGATGAAGCGCAGGGAATGAGGAAGGGAAGCTTCTTCGGGATCTGAAGAGCTGTTTGTTGATGCAGAAGGGATTATGGTGCTAGGCTTGCATTTATTTTTTTTTATCACAGTTTTAAGCATTATCGAGTGCGGATGTTTACTATTTCCATCCGAACTGGGCCAAAAGGGCAAAGCGCTGTATAATGCAAGAGATTCTTTTGAGGTTTCCAACTTTCTGTAAGCTATTTACATAATGAGCTGCCTCGATAGTTAGTGTTGCCAGGCTTCTTTGTGCTATCTGGGGCTGCACATATAGACTCCAAAATTCTGTGAGAGGACGAACATACAATAAATATACAGTACAAATGCAAACCCACCTCTTTACTTTATTAAGCTTCTTCTTGGTGTTGTCACGTTTGAACTATAGAAATTGATTCAGTTTCAGTGATCCAATTAGATGAAGTCATTCGGAAAATTAAAAATAAACCAAACTGATTTGTCTGTGTGCAGATGCAGGATTGGTTTCTTAGAAATAGTGAAACAAACAGGTCTTGTTTAAAAGGTTGATGTATGCCTGTGGTCCTCAAATCTGCACATCAGTTTACAAGGCAAATTTCTAAACAACAAAGCTCAAATAATCAAGTTGAAGTTTTTCACCCACTCACTAAGCAGCTCCGGGTGTTTCACGTATCGTCAGAACCACAGATGTGTCCCCATTGACTTGTTTCACTGTATGTATACAGGTCAGGCAATGACACACACTGTAGCGCCAAAGGGCCATGTTCACGTCACACGTGCACACACACACACACTCACACTGAGACTGTATGTATGATTGCATGCACTTGCAATCAAACACAGACAAACAGGCATGTACATGCACAAAAACACACATTCACAGCCTTGCACTTACATACACAAACACATATACTGGGTCAGGTCTCACGCTGGCACTCTTCCACTCTTGCAAACACACACACACAAACTCGCGCACACTCACACGCTGAGCGAGGAGGCCAGATGGAGTCACAGCGTGGGCTGTTGGCCTTTCACACTCTGGAGACTTGATTTCTCACTGTTTCTTCTCCTTCACCGACCCTTATTCCTCTCTTCCCTCATCCCACTTACCCTCTTTCTTCTTCACGCTCTCATCTATGTCAACACACTTCACCTTGTTTTTTCTTTCATTTTGTTCTCAGATTTTAGCCCTTTACATTTCAATAAACAGTAGATGTCAGTTATCGATGCATCTCAGTAGCTTGTTCGGTTTGCCGTGCCATTAAATTTCTTTGACGATCCATTCTGCTAAAAGTACAGTGAAGATCACATTATGTCACATTGTGATGCTAATGCTAAAATCCCATTGTCCTGAGCTACAGTGTAACCAGGAAGCATCCTTCCCCTCTAAGCTACAGTTTTAATCAAATCAGAGAGAAGAGGGAGAAACGCTTAGTCCTCCAAGCCTTTAGGTTGCCTGTGCCATAAATATTGATTACAGGTTCAAGTCAATTAGAATAATGGAAAAAAAAAAGCCTGTATCCTCTGCCAAAATGTTCTTGGCTTTGGTGGGCATTTTATTGAATGAAGCTGGTAGAGAAAGCTAGCAAGCAGACTGGCTTCTGATTGAAAGAGCTGGAGTGTCTTACCGAAATAAGCCCTTAATACTTCTTACAGAGGATAATGCACATTATACACCGCTGATCAGCATCCTGAGCAAGGGAAATCTCCTGCCAATACCCAAGAGCTGAACTTAAAAGCAAAGGTGTTTAAAGTCCCAGTAGTCTATATGCAGAAGAAGAGGAAGCCAGATAAAGATAATGTGTAGCGGTTACTGTTTTCTTCGTCTGTACCTTCACAGTGCTATCCAATAAGACTTTAAATCTAATTCTGAATAGCTGCTTATTAGTGTTAGTATTAGTTAACTAATATTTACTTTATTATAAAATACTGTAAAATGCTTTATAGTGTTTTAGATCATCTCTTCAACTACTGTTCACTTAGCTTTGTCGCAATTATTAATTTTCTTTATGCTAACTAGTAGAGATGGACCGATCCGATATTACGTATCGGTATCGGTCCGATACTGACCTAAATTACTGGATCGGATATCGGAGAAAAATAAAAAATGTAATCCGATCCATTAAATATCACGAAAGCACCTCACAAAACTTGCAACACGCCGTAACTCACCTCAGAACGTCGGAGCAGTATGCATCACGTGATAGAGCAGCTGTGGCATGCAGGACCTGTCGGTGGTCTGGATAGCATTTGGAGCTTCGCTAGCAACCTGGCATTTCATCTCCGACAAAGTTATCCCCGAGAGAAGTAAAGCAAGTGTGTAAGTCCATCTCTGAATGTTTGTAAAGCATTCCCACGTTAAGCTTAACAAGCGACTGCCTCTCGCTCTCCGGCTGCTACTTCAATCGTGAAACTGCTTAAATCAGCTGATCGGCTTTTCTGTCGCGAGTCCTGTCTCTTGTTTGCTTTTGGCCCACTTTGCGCCAGAAAGAGGAAACCAGCGGCTGAACAACAGCAGCACGTTTAAGCTTGATAAGCTGTTGTTAGAATTTATTTAATATTAATTTCTACACCAGGATCTTTTTCTACGTAGCTGACGGCTGGTAACTGTGCAGGGGCGGATCTAGCAAAGTTTAGCCAGGGGGGCCGATAGGGCATTAACTGGGAAAAGGGGGCACAAAGACATACTTTTCTTTCTTATTCTCATTTAAAATGTCTAGCTTTTAATAAATAATTATCTGACACCCAAAGTTTTAATTTGATGTAAAATGAATAGAAGTCAATTACTATACATAGTGACTATTAAGTCTAATATATATACCCTAGTAAGCTATAGTACTTTTTACTTTGGGAAGGTACCATCTGTGCAGTCTGCAATTTTGTTGAAGAAAGATGTTGAATCTATTTAATATTTCTTGAAAAATAATTGATTTCTGTGCATTTTTTTTCACACTGCATCAAATTAAGGTTGATTACGTCGATTAAGCATCATGAGGTGGAGCGTGAGGGGTGGTTCCCTATTTTTTATTTATTTAATTTTGTTGTTGCTGGGAGTTGGAACCCTATTAGTTAGGTTGCTTAATATTTACGCTAAGTACTCTTTAAAATACCAGAATAGGGAGGATGGTGTAGGTCTAAGTTTATTAGATTGATCAGTATTGCTGAACTATGAAATATTTTTTTTGTATACAGGTATAACAGAATAGCTTTAGTGTAGTTGTTGTTTTAAACTTGAGTATGAACTTGCAGACTTGCAAAATGCAGCAAGATATTTTAAAAAACAGTTTTGTTGATTAAAAAACACTATATCGGATTCATATCGGTATCGGCAGATATCCAAATTTATGATATCGGTATCGGTATCGGACATAAAAAAGTGGTATCGTGCCATCTCTACTAACTAGTGCTTCTGTTAGCTCGCTTGACTATAACTACGAGCTGTTTTACTTTTGTTTCCATCCATCCATCCATCCATCCATCCATCTTCATCCGCTTTGTCCGGGGCCGGGTCGCGGGGGCAGCAGCCTAAGCAAAGAGGCCCAGACCTCCCTCTCCCCAGCCACCTCCTCCAGCTTATCCGGGGGAATACCAAGGCGTTCCCAGGCCAGCCGAGAGATATAATCTCTCCAGCGTGTCCTGGGTCTGCCCCGGGGCCTCCTCCCGGTGGGACATGCCTGGAACACCTCACCCAGGAGGCGCCCAGGGGGCATCCTTGTCAGATGCCCGAACCACCTCAGCTGGCTCCTTTCGATGTGGAGCAGCAGCTGCTCTACTCTGAGCCCCTCCCGGATGGCCGAACTTCTCACCCTATCTCTAAGGGAGAGGCCAGCCACCCTTCGGAGGAAGCTCATTTCTGCCGCTTGTATCCGCGATCTCGTTCTTTCGGTCACTACCCACAGCTCGTGGCCATAGGTGAGGGTAGGGACGTAGATCGACTGGTAAATTGAGAGCTTCGCTTTTACACTCAGCTCCCTCTTCACCACGACGGACCGGTGCAGCGTCTGCATTACTGCAGCTGCAGCCCCAATCTGTCTGTCGATCTCCGGCTCCCTTCTCCCATCACTCACGAACAAGACCCCGAGATACTTGAACTCCTCCACTTGGGGCAGGAACTCATCCCCGACCCGGAGTGGGCACTCCACCCTTTTCCGGCTGAGAACCATGGCCTCAGATTTGGAGGTGCTGATCCTCCTTCCCGCTGCTTCACACTCGGCTGCGAACCGTTCCAGTGCGAGCTGGAGGCCCTCACCCGATGAAGCCAACAGAACCACATCATCTGCAAAAATCAGAGATGAGATTCTGAGGCCACCAAAGCGAAAGCCCTCCGCCACTTGGCTGCGCCTAGAAATTCTGTCCATAAAAATTATGAACAGAACCGGAGACAAAGGGCAGCCCTGGCGGAGCCCATCACCCACCGGGAACGAGTCCGACTTATTGCCGGCAATGCGAACCAAGCTCTTGCAACGGTTGTATAGGGATCGAATGGCCCGTAGCAATGGACCAGACACCCCATATTCCCGCAACACCTCCCACAGGACACCCCGAGGGACACGGTCGAATGCCTTCTCCAAGTCCACAAAACACATGTAGACTGGTTGGGCAAACTCCCATGCACCCTCAAGTATCCTGGAGAGGATAAAGAGCTGGTCCAGTGTTCCGCGACCAGGACGAAAACCGCATTGTTCCTCCTGTATCCGAGGTTCGACTAACGGACGAACTCTCCTTTCCAGCACCCTGGCATAGACTTTCCCAGGGAGGCTGAGGAGTGTGATCCCCCTGTAGTTGGAACACACCCTCCGGTCCCCCTTCTTAAAGATGGGGACCACCACCCCTTTTGTTTTTTGTTTCTTCTTTTAAATTTTTTAATTGTATGTTGTTAAACACACCTAGATCACTTAAATTACACAATTGAAAGCATATGTGTATTGTTTGTGTATTTATACACAAGCACTCATATATATTCAAATAATTAAAAAAAAATGTTTATTTACCAGTTGCTACCACACACCAAATCCGGTCGTTGGTACTTGCTGGCTTGTGTAGCCTCTAGGTAACAAAAGCTCAACACTGCGCCCAGCATCCTGAAGCACTTCTGTTGTCTTTTGTACGTGCTTTGTCTGTAGGGGCCACCGTAAATATACTTTTATTTATTCACTCCACATAAAATGTAATAAATAAATTATATAATACAAAAACCAACTATTTAACTACTGTGTAACTACCCCTCCCCCTTCTTCCCAGCGCAAAGCACAAGGCTCGCATGCAGAGTGAAGCAGAAAAAAGGGCGAGAGAGAGGGTGAGAGAAAGAAAAAAAAAACCCACAGCTCCCAATAAGGAGCCGGCTCGCGTCGTTCACTTCAAAGAGCCGGCTCTAAGAGCCGTTTCGTTCGCGAACGACACATCACTGTAAGCATGACGCTGCTTTCACTTCAGTGCTGTGCAGCATTACTGCCGATGTACAAATCTTTGTATATGAAAATCAAACTGACCCTAATCATTCACCTAAAACTAGTGCAAAACATTCTCATTCCAACGTGTAACATACCAACTCTCTGTGACAAATAGTCGTTACAGGTTTGGAGGCATGAGAGCCAGTTGGAATGAATCTATACATGTTGTTTTACGTTCTGATCCTGAATCACTTGGAAAAACACTATGTGACAGGGTTAAGGTTCGGGTTAAGGTTCGGGTTTGGGCTGTAATGGACAGATGCTTGAAGCATGTCTTTCGGCAGCGAGCAGCATTCTATTGGATTCACATGGGAACCCAGAGCGTTTCATAAGGACGCAGAAAGGGACCTTTCGCATTACTATGAGACGCATAGGAGCGTGACAAATCGTCGGTACTGCTTAAAGTTTTCCATTATACTACATTCCTGTTAATTAGTCTATGCAGCCAAATAAGGTGTTTATTCACCTGACCTAACTGCATATCCTAGAAGTAAAATATAATCTTTTACTTCATTCACTGTACCTGCTCTCTGGATTTGAATAAAAGTTGCAGTAAAGTACTCACAGCTGTGAGATCTCTTTCTATTTCCGTGCACATTTTGCACTTTGGAAAAATAATTGCATTGGCGGAAAACTAATCTTTTTCCAGTTGTTGATCATTTTCCTGAAGCCATCATTACTCACTCTGTTTGCTCACATGCGATTGGTTAGTGATTTCAGCGTGTGAACTTGATGCTCCGTACACGCTCATTATTATGGATGTTTGAGTTGGTGTGGTACACGTCATGTTAGCAACCACTGCACTGTTTGATCTTGGCCTTCATGCACTCTTTATACTGGAAATTGTGGCGTCTTTTCAGGCGGCTGACTAACTTAGTTGCATTGTTTTCCTCCACAAACACAACTCTGCAGCACTTGTTGCTTTTCTTCTTGGTGATTCTATGTATTATTCTATGTATTAGTGTTTTTATCTCAACTTCATTCATCCACCCATCTACTGTATGCACCCCTGGGTTGGAATAGATGCTGCAGACACTGTTAACGGCACATGCTAGTGTTAAGATGGGACAGGTCATAGCCAGAGATCAGGGTACATACTCAAGGGTGCGTGCTGTCTTCAAAGGAGCAGTAACTGCATCCCCGATGGCGCTTCATGACACAATGTGTATAAAGTATGCATTGATGCCAGGGTGCAGATGGCAGACACCCCAGGGTCCTGAGTCAAAGCAAAGCCTGGCCAGCAGTCCAGTCATGTGTTACTGTGTCCCCACACAGCTCAGGGCAAAGCCTGTATCACCCCTCCGAACACACCGCCTCTTTCGATGCCGGCTTTGTGTCAAATGTCATATAAATATTTAATGTGATCAGGGGACGTTCGGGTGGTCAGAGAGCAGGGGCAAACAGAGATTCTCGAGGGGGAATCTGTCAACTCCCATTCCTACCTCTCAATGCAATCCATTGGGATTGCATTGCATTGCATTGCTACCTCTCAATGCAATCCATTGGGAGGTAGCAATTCTCCACACATTCCCACAGATTTCTAAATGTGACCGGCTCTGACACACTTTTCCATCAGTTTTTATCCAGCCATTCAATCAACAGCACAGCAGGACTGCTCAGTGGAATATTCTTCAAAAACCACATGCGGCTAAAAAAGAAAAGAAAAAAATGTCGTCACTGGAAGTTTTTTTTCTTTTAAACCACTACTTTTTTCTTGTCTTTGGAGCTATCTCTGTAAATTTCATCGTACAGATGTAAGTAAAACAGCCAGGCCCAGAAATCAGCAGGAGAGAAAAACTAACTCTGCTGCTGATTAACTAACAGGCATTCCTCTTCCAGTATGAAGTGTCCTTCTGTGAGTGACTGTAGTAACTCCAGTCACTCACAGAAGGACACTTTTTTCCTGCTGGGACCAAATAAAGAATTTTATAAGAAGATCCGCTCTCTGTGCCCACAAAAGTCCTACAGACCAGCTCACTGGTTATGAAAACAAATCAGTCCTGCTTGTCCATTCAGTCTAAGCAGGAATGTAAACTGAGTGATGTTTTCACCTTAAATAAACATGGAGACCCCTGTGGCCCTTTCAGTGCCTCCCATAACCTTTAGTGCGCCCTGTGCAGAGGTTTTTAAGGATAACCTGATGCATGGTTAGTCTCAAACTGACATGTTTTTGGGGGTGTGCATATTTGCTCTATGTCTATAGAGGCTAATATTTTATGTGCCTACTACAGACACCCTTAAGATGCATCATCCTGAAATGAAAGTTTTCCTTGAAATAAATCTGTTATGCCTTCAAAACTGCCTTAATTATTCGTGGCATAGACTCTGCAAGGTTCTGGAAATATTCCTCAGATAGGAACGATCCATATTAACATGATAGCATTTATGAGCTGCACATCCATAATGCGAAGCTCCTGTTCCACCACATCACTAAAGGTCTTTTAGATTGAGATCTGGTGACTGTAGAGCTCATTTGAGTGCTCAAGAAACCAGTTTGAGATGATTTGATCTTTGTGATGTGCCGTATCACCCTGCTGGATGCAGTAATCATGGTGACAATGGGCATGGTCAGCAACAATATTCAGGTATGCTGCAGTGTTTCAGTGATGCTCAGTTGGTACTAAAGGGACCAACATGTGCCAGGAAAATATCACCTACACAATTATGCAACCAGCAACCTGAACTGCTGGTACAAGATAAGGAGGAATCCATGCTTTAATTATTGCAAATTCTGACCATAACTACCAAAAGTTGCGACATAGATTGAGATTCAGAAGACCAGGAAGTGTTTTCCCAGTCTTATGTTGTCCAATTTTGATGACTCCCATTCTTAGGTGATGGGAGAGGTGTGAGTTTCTGCATACCTTAGTTGTAATGACTAGTCATTTGAGTTACTGTTGCCTTAATTTCAGCCTGATGCAGTCTGGTCATTCTCCCCTGACCTCTGGAGAGAATGACCAACTATCTTACTGATGCCAAGATATTTTTGATGTCTTGGCATCAATAAGATAGTTTGGTCAAGACATTTTTGCTCAGAGAATAACTGCTCGCTGGATATTTTCTCTTTCTCTGTAAACTCTAGAGGTGATTATGTGGGAGTAGATCAGCTTCTGAAATACTTCAACCAGCTTCCCTGGCACCAAAAACCACGCCACATTTAGAGTCTCTTAAATCACCTTCCTTCCCCATACTGACCCTTGTTTTGACCATGTTTTCATGGGATTAAGTTGTTGGCATCTCACTGGCTGAGTAGATACTTGTGTTAATGAGCAGCTGAACCCACCTAACAAAATGAGTGAATGTATATTTGAACATTTTTTGGTGAGGACTTAAGTAAAACACTTTTAGCACAATGGTATGCTAACAACATTATGCTATGAGTCTTCAACTAGCAAGCAATATCATAGCTTAGCATAAAAACTAAACTTAAAAAACAAAAAAACAAAAATGCAAACCATATTCCATTCTTTTAAGAAGCATGTTTCAACTCGTTGTGTTCTGTTTATATAACATTTTATCCCACACTGATTAATCTGCAAAAACAGAAAGTTAAGAATTTAAGCTAGGCCTACTACAAAGCTACTTCTCCCACTGCATACCAACAGAAGCAGACATTTTCAGTTGTCATTCTCTTTATTTAAGCATGCACACTCTGTCACGGGGAGAACACCCGTGTTCTTTCACACACAGCCCTCCCCGGTGCACAGAGTGAAAGTCCATGCTCTTGCAAAACTGGGCTAACAGCATTTCACAAGCAATCAATGAAACAACATGTAGTTATTAAATATTCAGCTTGAGTCCCATCCAGCACTGCCTTACAGAGACCTTGGGAATGAATTTAAAGTAACCAGGTTGCATGCAAACTAGACCACTCTGAAGTGTAATTTTGTATATATTGTTGGTTCATAGAGGTTTTCTTCAGAACAGTTATGACTTACCACTGTAGCTCCTTATATACGTCCCTGTTTGAGAATATACAGAGCACAAAATTGGGATGCTTTTTTTTCAAGCTATGCACAGAGAATCTTCTGGCTTTGTTAAAGTTTTGGATTTGGAAACAAATGCCATGCTATCAATTTTTCATAATAATAATAATATAAATAGTTCCATCTTAACCTGGGTTGTTACATGGACAACTGGCAAACATGTTTGAATTTTTTAAAAGTCCTTGAAGTGGATCTAATTGGAAGGAGTTTGATGTGTCCCTGTAAATATATTGTCATTACATATATACATAGGCTAGGCTTAGGGATGGGCTCACACCTGTATCCAAAAGAAGATGGATGGATGGCTTCTGTGTTTAGTTTTTACCTAACATGGTGCCGTGCATTTTGGCATCTATAGCAGTGTTGTGATTTGTTCAGATGCAACACTGAAAACCTAAGCAGTGTTGTAATGTTCTTTTTAGACAGGAGTGGGGCGGCTGTAGCTTAGGTGATATCTACTAATCATAAGACTGGTGGTTTGATCACTGGCTGCTCCAGTCCGCATGCCAAATATTCCAAGTTGTCCTCCAATGCATCCATCGGACTGTGTGAATGTCATGATCCTGGGTCTTATGACCCAGCGTTTTGAGTTTTAGTTCATTTTGATGTTTATAGTATGTTTAAGCTCATTCGGTCTCCTAGGTTCATTTGCTTAGTTCCCCCTTGTGTTTCCAACCCATGTTAAGTCTCCCCTGCTCTTCATGTGTTTCATGTCTGTGTCTTACGTTGTCAAGTTCTGGTTGTCATGTCTGCGTCTCATTATGTTTCCTATTTTATTTTGAAGAGATCTTGTGTTTTTATATTATGGTTTATGTCTTGAGTCCTTTGTTGTACTGTTTCTTGTTTCCCTAGGTCTGTTATGGTTATCATAGGTTTAGTTCTTTGGCTTTGTCATATGGCTTCCCTGTGTTCCATGTTATGTCCACTGTGACGTTTTTGTACCATGTTTCAGGTTCCTATGTTGTCTCCCCAGTTGCTGTTAAGTTTGCATGTTTAGAATTCAGTCAGTGTTTCCTGTTTTACTTTGAAGGTCCATGTCTCATGTGAGTGTTTCTAGTTTTGCTTCCCTTGTCTCGTCCAGCCTGATTACTCCCAGCTGTGCTCTCCTTCTGTGTCTCATTCCCTCGTTATCCCTCTGTGTATTTAAGCCCTGTGTTTCGCTTTGTCAGTGTCGTAGTCTCCCTCATGCTGTGTGTGATTCTTCCCGTGTCTCCTGGTATACTTTATGATTAGCTTTCCCAGTTTAGTTTTGTATTGCCTGTGGTCTATTTTTCCAGCAATTAAAGCTGTGCTTTTGAGTTCAAGTTCTGTCCCCGTGAGTTTGCGTTTGGGTCCTCTCCTGCCTGCCACACAGCCGAAACATGACAGAAGACTACGACCATTACATGGACCCAGCAAACCGCTCTCAGCTGTATGAGCGCCAGGAGGCAGCCCTCGCCCAGCTGGAGGAGGAGCTCCGCTGGAAGCCGTGGCGCACTCCGGATTTTGAGCACATATTCCACGGAACTCGGCTGGCTTTTGGAGGTCCCCGAAGTTGCCAAAAGCCTCCGCCTGTTGCCCCGCTCGCACCCAAGCCTCGGCCGCTTCAGGTGGGAGTGCTCCGCTTTTCTTCCGATGCTCACGCTCCAGCCTCTGCATTGCCGTCCCGCAAGTCAGAGGCTCAGCTGTATGCCCCGTCAGCTTCCTCACCCCAGAGGAAGCGACGCTCACGTTGCCGTCACTTTTCACTTGCTGAGCAACTCCCAGGGGTGAGTTATAGTGACTGCCTTTCACACATCCCACCTGAAGCCATAACTGAAAAGAACAATAAACTCACCCCAGACACTGTTGGAATCTCTCTTTTGGACGATGACATAGACTGGGAAAAGTTTTTTTCATTTTGCTCCCTTTGAACAGGGAGAAATCAAAGACAATAAGCACTCGCCAAAGGCTGTAAATGCTTTTAAAGGAAAAACTGTGAGCAATGTCACCAGGTCTAAAACACTCAGTTCAGGTTTTGTCAAGTCTGGCTCAGTCATCCCCAAGTCAGCTCACTCTAAAACTGTTAACCCGAGGATGTCAAAACCTGCTCTGGTTTCCAGGCCGGCTGAGGCTCTGTCAGTTTCTGCACCCGTACCAGCTCCTCGGGTGAGAAGGGCAGTTGCCCAGCCGTTGCCGGTGCCTGTCCCGGCTTCCAGGGTGAAGGGGGCTGTGAACCAGTCCAACCCTGCACCCATGCCGGTCCCCAGGGTGAGGTCAGCCAGGATACAGCCCGTCTCTGCACCCATACCTACTCCTCGGGTGGGAGCGGCTTGTGTCCGGCAGGTGCCTGCACCCGTTCTTGTTTCTGCTGAAGACTCAGTCAACCCCGCCCAGCAGTCCTCCCTGTGTTCCAGAGGCTCAGGAGAGTACAGTCCACAACCATCACCACCATCACTACTGCATGCTTTTCAGTCTATAGCTCGGTCATTAGCTCTGTTAGCAGCCCAGTCCAGAGTTCATTTTCCTGTGTTTCCGTTAGCTCAGCCCTTAGCCCACTGTGAAGCTCAGCCAGCTCCCCAGTGTTTAGCTCAGTCATTTGTTCCATCACCCGCTCAGCCTTCTGTTCAGCCAGTAGTCTCTGCACCTACTGGTCCTGCCACTGCTTCAGCTGGAGGGCCCGAGGAGCCGGTCCAGCCTCATGCCTCGTCAGCTGGAGGGCCCGAGGAGCCGGTCCAGCCTCATGCCACGTCAGCTGGAGGGCCCGAGGAGCCGGTCCAGCCTCATGCCTCGTCAGCTGGAGGGTCCGAGGGGCCCGTTCAGCCACCTGTCTCCGCTGGAGGGTCCGAGGGGCCCGTTCAGCCACCTGTCTCCGCTGGAGGGTCCGAGGGGCCCGTTCAGCCACCTGTCGCTCCACCAGCAGCCTCATCCACGCAAGCTGCGGCCTCCGTGTCTCTGCCCACGCAGTCGCCTGGTCCGGCCTCGGCCTCTGCTTCTGCCATGCCTGGTCCGGCCTCGGCACCTCGGGATCGCCGGCCACTTTCCGGGCCGCCACCTGGACTTCACCGGCGTCGAGGTCGGCCCCCTGAACTCTTTCTACACCGTTGCCGTCCGCACGGTCAGCCCCCTGAACCGTTTCCATGTCGCCACCGTTGCCGTCCGCATGGCCGGCCCCCGGAACTGTTTGGCTATGAACTCCTGTGCCGTCAGCCTCCGGGCCGGCCCCCTGATCAAGTGGACTATGGATTTCTGGACCGTCACCCTCCGGGTCGGCCCCCTGAGGAGTTGTGAACTGTTCCCTGTGCTCCTGTGCTTTTGATGGACATTTTGTTTTTGTAGCCTTGTTTCTTCCCGTGTCTCCTGGTATACTTTATGATGTTATATCAGTGTTTCCTGTTTTACTTTGAAGGTCCATGTCTCATGTGAGTGTTTCTAGTTTTGCTTCCCTTGTCTCGTCCAGCCTGATTACTCCCAGCTGTGCTCTCCTTCTGTGTCTCATTCCCTCATTATCCCTCTGTGTATTTGAGCCCTGTGTTTCGCTTTGTCAGTGTCGTAGTCTCCCTCATGCTGTGTGTGATTCTTCCCGTGTCTCCTGGTATACTTTATGATTAGCTTTCCCAGTTTAGTTTTGTATTGCCTGTGGTCTATTTTTCCAGCAATTAAAGCTGTGCTTTTGAGTTCAAGTTCTGTCCCCGTGAGTTTGTGTTTGGGTCCTCTCCTGCCTGCCACACAGCCGAAACATGACAGTGAATGTTAGCTAGAAGGTGCTAAAGTGTAGAAAAAAGTGCTTGTATGAATGGGTTTTTTTTGGGTGAACCAGGCATGTTGTATAAAGCGCTTTGTCTGATTGGGTAAAGTGGAAAAGCACTATATATAAGTCAGGCTTTTTTCTTGGTAACACTTCCAAACTGTCAGGGTTCCTGGGTCGTTGACCCAGTGATTTCTGTTTTGTCATGTTCAGTTTATTTTCACATCTATGTTTTCCGTGTCAGCATACCGCCTGCGTATTGTGTTCCAGTTATTTCCATGTATCATTAGTCAGACTAAGTTCAGCTGCGTACTCACCGGTTTCTAATCATTCATCACCCAGCGTGTATTTAAGTCCTCAGTTCCATCCGATCGGTGTCGTGTCATTGATGTTCATGTGATGTTCTGTTGTCGTTTCCGCCTGCGTTCAGCCAGCCATTCAGCCTTCCAGTCAGTTGTCCAGCCAGCCAGCCAGCCATTTTCTCCCTTTGTTCTGTTCATCCACTCCTCACAATAAATCTGCACCTACCTGCGAGTCCTGCGTTTGGGTTCCTTCTTCCTCGCCTCCACACGACGCCTGACAGAATGACACGACCCGTGCCACGAAGACACGATTGGAACCCAGCGGACTCGGACCTCTACGAGCGGCAGGAGGCAGCGCTTTCCCGTTGGGCAAAGGAGCTCAGGGGAAAACAGCGGCTCTTCGCGGAGCGAGAGCACGTCTTCGAGGGCACTCGCTTGGCTCTGGGCGGGCCTCGGAGACGCCGCGTTCCCCCACCTGCTGCCTCACCTGCACCGGAGCATTTGCCGCGGAGAGTGGACGTTTCACGCTGCGTTTCGGCCGCTCCCTCTCTCGCCGCTCCGCTCCTCGCTCACACACCTGCCGCCTCATTCGCCGGACCTCCACCATCGCCACGGCACAACGGCTACGCCTCCCACCTCGGCTCAACGGAGGCTACCGCGCCAGAGGCTCAGCTGTTTATCCCGGCCGCTTCCTCTTCCCGGAGAAAGCGGCGCACACGCCGCCATAAAATGGACTATTTTCAGCAATTCCTGGTGGTGAGTTCCAGCGACTGTTTTCCACCCTCGTTTGACTCTCCACTTCAACCCAATAATAAACCCATCTTTGATTCATGGGACGTTTCCCTCCTAGAGGAGGAAGTGGACTGGGAAGAGTTTTTCTGCTCTGCTCCTCCAAAGACTGTAAATAGTGGTGGCAGGAAAACCCGAACATTCTCCCATACACCTGCCAGTAACACACACACCGTCACTATTTCCACACCCATTATTCAGCCATTTCCCACCAGCATGGGGGCCCAGTCTACGCCCACACCAGTGCCAGCTCCCAGGAGGAGGGCAGCTGCGACCCGGTCTAACTCCACACCCGCTTCTGTTTCTCAGGTGGGGGTGACTGGTGTCCAGCCGCCTCCTGTGCCCGTCCCAGCGCCCAGGCTGAGGGCAGCCAGAACCCAGCCTGACCTCCCTAGAGACTTAGAAGAGCTAACCGGTTCACCTGCTACGTCACCACTTCATCCACTTCCTGACCCAGCCTTTCACGCCCTCGCACTATCCCTAGTTAGATTAGCTGAACTGTCCCCTACCCAGGCACCAGCCCTACTAGCCCAAGCCGTAATTTTATCTCCGTCACTAGCTCAATCTGTAGCTCAGCCAGTAGCCACACCAACCTCAGTTCCGTCGTCAGCCTCACCTACCCCTGTTCATCCCTTAGCATCTCCACTCCAGTCAGTTCCCTCACCTGCAGTTCAGTCTTCTCCTGCCCTCCAGTCCCCTGTAGTCCAGTCTCCTCCTGCCCTCCAGTCCCCTGTAGCTCAGTCTGCTCCTGCCCTCCAGTCACCTGTAGCTCAGTCTGCTCCTGCCCTCCAGTCACCTGTAGCCCAGTCGCCCGTCTACCATCCTGTTCAGTTCCCGGACCTGCAGCCACAGCACCCAGAGCCAGCTGTGAGCTCTCCTGCTCCTCAGCCAGGGGTTTCCGCACCCGCTGGCCCGGCCGCTCCTCAGCCAGGGGTTTCCGCACCCGCTGGCCCGGCCTGTCTCCAGCCAGAGGCTTCAACTTCGCCCGGCCTCTGCCTCAGCTGCACCCACACCCGGCCCGGCCTCTGCCTCGGCTGCACCCACGCCCGGCCCGGCCTCTGCCTCGGCTGCACCCACGCCCGGCCCGGCCTCTGCCTCGGCTGAACTCACGCCCGGCCCGGCCTCTGCATCGCCTTCTGCTCCGCCTGATCCGGCTCCAGCCTCAGAGCCTTCGTCCTCGTCTGGCCCAGCCTCAGAGCCTTCGTCCTCGTCTGGCCCAGCCTCGACTTTGGCTTTTATTTCGCCTGCTGCAGCTCCAGCTTGTGCTTCGCCTGGTCCGGCCCCGTCGTCGCCTGGTCCTGCCTCGTCTGGTCCTGTACCCGCCTCGTCTGGTCCTGTGCCCACCGGGCCATGGCCAGCACGCCTAACACTGGACAGCCGCCGTTGCCCTCCGCACGGCCGGCCCCCGGACCGCCTTCGCCGGAGTGGCCGCCGTTGCCTTCCGCACGGCCGGCCTTCCGAACTGTGTCCACGTCGCCGCCGTTGCCTTCCGCACGGTCGGCCCCCGGACCTGCGCTGTCGTCGCCGCCGTTGCCTTCCGCACGGTCGGTCCAC
Organism: Aulonocara stuartgranti; assembly: GCF_965226115.1. Classification (NCBI taxonomy): domain Eukaryota; kingdom Metazoa; phylum Chordata; class Actinopteri; order Cichliformes; family Cichlidae; genus Aulonocara; species Aulonocara stuartgranti. The sequence continues at coordinate 10,961,281 of NC_138960.1, forward strand.
CGGAACAGTCTCATCTCTACCGCCGCAGCCGCCCACCGGACCGGCTCAGTGGTCGCTGCTGCCTTCCCCGTGGCCGCCCACCTGAACTGTCTCGTCTCGGCCTCGGGCCACGTGGCCACCCACCTGAACTGTCTCTGTGTGGGCTCCGTCCCTCCGTCCTGGGCCCCCTCCGCCCGCCCTGTTCTGGTTCTTTTTCGTGTGGCCGTCGGGTGCCGGCCTTTGAAGGGGGGGGTACTGTCAGGGTTCCTGGGTCGTTGACCCAGTGATTTCTGTTTTGTCATGTTCAGTTTATTTTCACATCTATGTTTTCCGTGTCAGCATACCGCCTGCGTATTGTGTTCCAGTTATTTCCATGTATCATTAGTCAGACTAAGTTCAGCTGCGTACTCACCGGTTTCTAATCATTCATCACCCAGCGTGTATTTAAGTCCTCAGTTCCATCCGATCGGTGTCGTGTCATTGATGTTCATGTGATGTTCTGTTGTCTTTTCCGCCTGCGTTCAGCCAGCCATTCAGCCTTCCAGTCAGTTGTCCAGCCAGCCAGCCAGCCATTTTCTCCCTTTGTTCTGTTCATCCACTCCTCACAATAAATCTGCACCTACCTGCGAGTCCTGCGTTTGGGTTCCTTCTTCCTCGCCTCCACACGACGCCTGACACAAACAAGTCATACTTGTTAAGTCATCTTCTAACTGTACTGTCATGAACATTTTCTAGGGTGTAAATTTACTACGACGTCCATTCCTGGGTTAGATTGTGTCTAAACTGCCAAAAAATCTGCCTTTGTAAAAAAGCTCACATTTCTCTACAAGCTCCTACTTACCCTGTTAATTTCTATGAAAACAGTAAAGATATACTAAGTTTTCCACATAGTGTCCTGTGGAAACATTCTTTTTTCACGGGACTGCATTTTAGTCTGCAGTTGTGCACTCACTCAAGCCTAAATTTAATCCACATGGTGCAAAATGTCTTAGGCAACATCTTTTATAGTAAATATTCATCTGTCTACTTTGCTTCAGCCACACTGTTTTAAAACACTGGAGTTTTGAAAGTGGGAGTGGTATCAGCTGACCATAATCTTAATGGAAACGGTACAAGTTCATCATCTTATGAGTGGCAGGAGGTCATCTCAGACTTTCAGACATTCTCTAAACCTTCTTCACTTTATTCCTGGATCCTCATCTGGCCTCGTTCTCTATCCAAAAACCATAAATGGGTCTTTAAAACAGAAACATGTCAAGCAGATCAAAGGGAAATCTCGGAGAGCTACAGAGACTATAAAGAAGCAGAAATACTGTATAGGGACCACGTGTGTGTGAGTAGACAGATCTATATATGCGTGTGCAAGTGCATTACAGAGATCCTGTGATATAGGATATGCCTGTGAGCGTAGGGAAAGAGAGAGACAGAGCTGGCCAACCCATTTTGTTAAAATTGCTTCCAGCTTAGACAGAAAAGGGGAAATACCATTCTAGGAGAGGGATCCTCTGCGTCTGTGTTGAACATCATCGCCATTGTTCGTGTCTGCAGCTTTTAAGCTAAAACACCTGCTCAAGCTGAAAAGCTAGTCTGACGGTGTTCGTCACTGAGATTCATCTTTCAGAACGGTTTCGAGTGGAGAGACTTGTCATATTATGTTTTTGGTCAACCTGCCGAGCCAATTTGCATTTAGTTCTGCTCGGGAAGGTCAGAATGTTCCACGCACTGAAACACGCAGGCAGTTTGAGGAGAAACTGACAATGATTTGCTTGTATTGAAGATGTGCTTCAGTCAGAATTCTGCACATTTGGACATTTTTTTCAAGGCTACTAACAACTGTTCTGTTTTTACAACTGGATGTAGAGCAGTGGGCACACAACAAGCTTACATAATCCACAACTGCTGAAGAGTTATTAACCCTTGTGTGGTGTTCGTATTTTTGTTACTCAGCCAGTGTTCATGGGTCTGGTGGACCCGCTAGAGTTTTGGCTTTCCAAATGAACACTATCAAACAATTTTATGTTAAATTACTCAACAGATGTTTACTTCATCCCAATTACAAGACATATGAACAGCAAACATGGTTAATTTTTTCCCTTTACCTTTGTTAGATCACATTTATGAATTAATGTGCTTCTCGTTTTTCTTTTATATAAAATGTTATAAATAAATCAGTTATAATCAAGTGGAGTGAGTGGAAAGACACAACACATTTACACGTGAAAAAATAATTGATTGTTTAATTTTTCTTTTGAAAAAAACTGAACACGGGTCTCACAGACCCGAACACCATACAAGGGTTAAGAGAGCAAAAGACTCATTTGGCACATTTCTGCATAGCACTCGTTCTCTCAGTTATTGATTTCTTACCAAAGTTTGGTGCTCTTATCTGTCACTCAGAAGTGGAAAGCTGGTTGCCCTAGTTTGGAGACACTTGTGTCCACTGGATGTTACTTTTGGCTTGTTATTTCAGCACATGCTGAGTCACTCACAGCTTTCTCTGAACTGAGAAGTTTAAGTATCGTCTGCTAAAACACTGCACTGCTAGTCAGAAACAAAAACAAAAAATAATGCATTCCACATTTAAAAGAAAACCCCCCCTCGTCCGAAGGTACTGTATTTAACTGGGCACAAATATAAAATTCAAAAACCCTGACCGCCCAGCGTTAATTACTCATCTTAACTGACGCTGATTGAAGGGACCCATGAAGGCTCAGCGTTTCACATGGAACGACTGCTCCAAAGTACAAATGCATTTTTGTGGTGAAGCATATAGAAAGCAATTGAAAGGCAAATTCCATGAAATAGTCCTATGTAGGCCAAGAAAAAAAACAACTCCTAAAACATTTCCTGAAAAGCAGTTTGTTGCTGATATAATCAAACACACATGCTGTGTATACTGCATCGTGCCAAATACCGAGTATAGATGTAAAGCCATCAGACTGAGCTGAAACACTTTGGCCCAAATGTTCTGTTTTTGATGCTCACTGGACAGGCCGTGATGACTTCACCCACCCACCTTGTCTTATGTATGATTCCTCGGCTCTTCGTCTCTCTGTCTCTCCCCGTAGAGTGCACAGTGCAGGCAGTATCTCGTCATCGGCCGTTTGGGCCCAGACTGCAGCACCAGATGGATAAAACAAGAACCTTTCAGGCTGTGAAGGAGAAAAAAAGGAACATTTTCTTGCTGCTGAGATAAGCAGCAGAATGTTTTGACACTTCCAACTACTTTTTTACCAAATGGGCAATTATACAACCAGGAGCGATGATTATCAAAGATGTGCTTTTCCAGAAAATTAAATAGAAACCTTAGGGAACAAGGTCAGTAGAGACATGTGTAAGGTGTAGGTGTGGTGTTTGTTCTGTTTGTTCAATCAAATGATGGATTCATCAAAACGAGTGTGTTAAATAACCATATTTATGAGAAAATGACTAAACACGTATGCTGTCATAACCTTTGACTGCAGTGGGAGTGAAATATTTGAATAACGAACAACGGAGACAAAATGTAATATAGTCACAAAGGGAGCAAAACTCGAGCAAATTGTCTGAGAGAAAATGCACAGAGTATTATTACAATTTTGAAATTGTCCTAAAATATCTTTATATATGTATTATTATGTAGTATAAGTATTAGTGAAATTACACACCAAAGCCACCACCAGCAACAATGAAAGCTGATCGTTGATTTAACAGCAGCCAGCATTTGCCACCACAAACTATGTGCATATTATTACTGATATAGTAGGTTTAAGCTTTTATTTAGATTGAACCACATTCCTGTTGTCTATCATATCCTGAATTCTTAACCACCCAGAAAGAAAAAACATTAGCAAAACTCTATTGATGTTAGTATTGTTTTTTTATTGCAGTTCTGACGTGCAGACATTTGCTAAACTACTCGTTGAGCACCTTGTGGGTGAATTACAGCTGGATTTGGTATAGCATTAATCAACTACCATCACCTGGTTACTTATGTGCCAGTTATTTGCAGTTAGAATATTTTTATCTGCTGTTTTAGCTGAAAAACAGTGTCAGAAAAATCTATATAATATTTTAAAATATTTTGATATTTTGTATATGTGATGGTATTTTCATAATTTTAAAGATGTTTTGTGAAACAACATTTAAATCCAGTATTTCAACAAGTTCCATACACATGCATCCAACGACAAGAAGCCAAAAATAAGAATAGAACTGGGATGATTTAAATATCTGTTTTTTCTCCAAAAAAAGCAGAACTTTGTAAGACTGTGAAACATCCTGACAGGTAACACTTCCCAACACACAACAGGGACAAAAATGGATTTTAACAACTAGCACCTCGGCATCTGCATCTGAATATCCAGAATCTATTGGTAAGATCCAGGCTTGTTAGTGCAGAAAGCTTCCTGGTTTTCATTTGTAGCCTGTTGGCACTCCAGTACTATTGGTGTTGGATCTACACAGGTAAATGCTCTTTGTACAGAGCATAAGAACTAATTTACTGATATGCACTCTCAAAATCATCAGCTGTCATTTGATAAGCATTTTATCAACATTATAAATGTTTCGTCTTTCCTAAAAAATATGTGCACAGGGCGGTAAGGATGTCTGCTGGCTACAGTGTTGCACATGGAGGCAAATGCATCAGTCACACTGCAGTCAAAACAGGATGGCGACCTCCCTCGCAAAAGGAAAAATCTGTGGTTGTTGGTGTCTGTGACTGATTACAAGTTACTGAGGCGACCACCTAGTTGCCAAGAGTCTTCAACTTTCTATCGCAAGGTGACTGCACAGGTAGTCCTACTCAGAGTGACTGTATCCAGATCGGTCTGTGTACATGACTACAACTCATCTACAATGCGTCGATTTGCGGTAGGTACTCGACTCTGAGCTGGGAGCTACTTATGATCTGGTTATATTCCTATATAAAAGCAAGGTTGCTGAGGTCCTATGCCATGTTGCAGTTAGTCACTATTTGAAGGGTAATTTTGTAATTTCTGAAGTTTTGGCAGGGCTCTGAATGTAAGCCATTAGTATGAATTTCTGTATACACAGACAGCAACATATTGTGAATTTATCACAGTTTGTCACAGTTATCACCGTATTACCACAAACAGATTGCCAACTTGAGCAAATCGAATCACAAACTGATAGCAGACTGACTGATGACAACAGCAGTCGCAAACCACATCCCCATCTTTGAATCAGCCATTTAAACGGCAACAAGACGGCAAGTTTATTTCACATAATCACAATAATTTTGTTTGTGCTGCTGTTTCTAAACACTGTTTTTGATGTGTGACTGTAACTAAGACATCAAATAAAGTCCTATTCCTCTCCGTAGTAGAAAATACACTTTACAAAACTTGGCAGCATGTAGCTAAAATCCAGTTTCAGTTCTTTGCTCCAATTGCTCCAAAAAAGAACTACTGCCATATTACAGAAAAAAGCTCTATTGAGTGAATCTATAGCCTGACTTCCCTAGAGTGTCGTCCTGTTCACCTCGAGGGGCTTCTGAATAGATGGCATTCTTCACTGTCTCACTGAGCCAGTCACTCACTTGAAGAATAAGCCATTTGAAGGCAGGGTTACCCTTGAGAAAGCCTGGAGTTACAAACAAGGATATAATCAAGAACATGTACAGTAGTCTCTATGGAAGCACTAACCTAAAGAGATTAACCATGAGCACAGATTTAATTTGTGCAATCAGTGAGACATATTATCACCTCCATTTCTTGCATTCTTGTGGAGTTTTGTACACAAAGTTTTGGTACCTTTTCTGCATCACTGTGTAGTAGAAATATAATTATATGTAAATTACACATAACTTGTACTGGAGTGTCATACAGCAAGACTCTGGTATTCTGTATTACTTTTAAATAGTTATTCCGAACTCTTTCTATTTAATAATATCCCTGCCGAGTCAACACTTTTACAAGGCCTGATTTACCATTCTCTCCTCTTTTGTGTTTGCCCGGCTTCAGACATGAAAGTCAGAGCGTAATGAGATGTTTCTGTCTGTCTGACACCAGGATATGTTTGCGTCTTGTGACTAAATCTGCTCATCAGTTTCTGGTCTATCTGCCCACATTTAAGACACTTTTGGTACGTGTCACACATATCTGTGCTTTGGGATTTAAGAGGAGAGTGAGATCAAATGAGATGCTGTCAGTCGGCCGAAGCCCTCTATCAGAGACACGAGGGCTATAACTCAAGTGTAGAGCACAGCTGTGAGTGCCACATACATGTTATTTAGCTCTCCCACGCTTGACAAACCAAGTCCACACTGAAAATTATCAGGAGCTGAGTTTGAGTCTGTTCAGCAAAGTCAACGCGACTACTCCGAGCAAGACTCGTCACTGAAAGAGATTCTGTCCTTTTGGCTCGAGTGCAGTTCATCGCACATATTGAGCTAAATCGTAAACTGTCTCAGTTGACCTCCCCCTGAGACTCAGAGTAGCATTTCCTACCTGGTGAGCGGCATGCTTGTTGAATCAAATTCTACTCAATTACTTGCTCCTATAAGTGCTCCGCGACCCCGCTGAAAATCTACAGTTCTGCAGGACTCACAGAGGAAGATGGGGCTTGTTCTGACAATCTCCGTCAGAGTGTCTGGGGTTGATAACACCCATAACCCCCCAGCGTGTCCAATTTTTCAGGGTTTGGACATAAAAACACTCCCCTAAGGCAATCATACCAGCTTGATTTTTATGCTGCAGCATACTCTGGCTCCATAAAATCTTCATGTTCTCTCATAACTGGCATTGCTACACAAGCAGTGGTGTATAAGGATTTTATTGATGATGATTAGGTGTTTTTCTTTCTTCGAGACACTTTCATGGCAAGTGACACAAACAGCAGGGGGCTAATGTCCTCTTACAGCCCTTCTCTGCATATTAGGATGAGGATTATTATTATTGCTCTCATACTTCAGGTGCACTGTCATCGTAAAAGTTTCCACAATACTGATGCGCAGGCAGCAGTTATGGCTGCAATGCAGGGATTCAGCAAGTTCTGAGTGTACCTTAGACAGTTTGCCTTAGGGCAGAATAAAAAAAATAACTGAACAGCAACCTGTTGTTTTATGATCCTTTTCATATTTGTAAGAAGCTCTGGAAGACTTCCAGTCCTATTGCAATACAACATTTTCCACTGAAGTGTCGCTGGCTACTTGCAAGCACTTTGCATGGTTCACTGGATTTAATGTCTGACTTGTACTTCTGTTGGAAGAGGTCCTGGCTGGAAAAACTCTTGAAAATTGCAAGAAAATTAACATCCTCTTGGAACTACACACTGAAAAGTTTGATGTGTTGTGTTGTGCGTTGTGAAAAATGCAAGGGAACATTTTGAATCATTCTTATTTCTCACCATCACCCGTCAGTCAGGTACATTATTACTGTGCTTATTTTTAGCTGCAAAGGAGAGCTGGAAAAGGTCAGTCCTTCAACATTTGTCTACCAGGAGGCTTCACAAACTACTTCTCTGAGGAGGAACAGCATATGAATCTTCCAAAAGGTTGACAAGGTTGACTTGGCATTGAAAGAAGCTGGACTGGAATACTGGAATACTGGATATCTGCCGGCAATGTGAGACGTTGCTCTGGATTTTCAAACTAATTTAAATGTATTATTGATACTAGATGTAGTGCATGTAATTATGTTCCTTGATTGTATTCTTGATTAATGGGTTAGTAGTTCCATCCATAAAACAACAGGAAGTGATACTAAATCAATTTCTCATTCTAATTTAAACTCACATGTTCAGTGTAGTATAAAGGATGAGTGGTGACAGCCGAGAAGCATTAACTGTTTTAGTGTCTGGATTAAAAAATGTAGCAGTGATTAGTGCTCGATCTAAAGTAAATTACACCTTTGACTAGTCGCAAAAAAATTGCTTGAAATTTGGGGGAATATATTTGTTTGGTTGATGTGAGATAAGACAGAAAAAATATGAAGCTGTGGATAGCAGGTATTTGCTTTATTTAGCATAAATACTTCAATTCAGGAGTAAAAACAACATGGGGGGCTGTTAAAGGGGATTTTTGAACAAGGTCAGACTGGATGTTCGCCTTTTTCAATACTTGGTGCTACAGGCTTTCAAGTCAACCTCTTCAGAGGTGTACTTTCTTATGTACCTATATATAAAGTAAACAAGCTATACTGAAGTTACAGTGCTTGAAATCTCACCTCTAGATAAGATAACCTTTATTAGTCCCACACATGGGAAATTTGTTAATTTGTTAGATGGTACTAGACTGCAGAATCCAGTGAAATGACTTATGCCTTTTAATGCTCCCAGTTTAAGCACATAAACCTAACTACAGCAGGCCGCTGTTCATGTGTAGTGAGTGTGGGCTGTCATTTTAATCTCACTTCTGTCTGATAACAACAGTACTTAGGTAGTTGTTGAGGATATCCTAAGTGTTTCTGTTAGCCACTGTTAGCCTCTGTTAGCTGTGGTTAGTTTGGGTTAATAAAAATAGTGGATCTAAATTTGTTCAACTGAGACACTTAATGAATAATATCTCATATGATTTGAGAGTGTAAAAGTGTTTATAAGATAGAAAGTGTAATTTTTTTCTCAAGCCTTACATTGGCTAACATATGGTTAGCTTATAATCAGCTATTGTTGTTTAGCTAGCTCTTTTAGAGCAGGTTGCATGTCCAAACCGCTGACAATACGTAATTGTGACAACACAGGGAAATTGCAAGTTTTCATGTGTTAGAGCCCTGAGTTAAGTTCAGGAGATTAGACTTGAAGTGAGGAGGGAGAAGATGGTGTTTTATCCAGTTACCAGTTGGTGGCCAGTGGCCAGTCTCTAGCCACATACATAAAATGAGAACAGCAATGTCCATCTCTGCCACTGTATTCAAGATGGCGGAGCGATATAAAAGTGTGACTGTACCTTTAAAGTGGTTGATTTTGTATTCTTTTAGAAAAGCCCTGTTTTTAGAATTGATTCTAAAAGGTCTAACCAGACACTGGTGGTAGGTTCATAGATTATATTTTCTCTTGTGGACATCACTTACCTTAGTGAGTGCTAGTGGGAGGAGCAGTCTAGCTCCCTTTCCCTGGCCATGACTTACCTATGGTCCATGGCCATAGATAAGCATGTGAACATAGATCAACCTGTAATCTGACAGCTTCACTTGTATGCATTCACCTAGTTCACAGAACACATGTTGACTAATTGGGTAAAATCCTACATGAACTTGGGTTTTCTTGGATAAAGAGTTGCTGCACTGTTCCACTGCCAGTATGAAAACTATACTGTTCCTCCTGATTGTAAGGTGCGACCAACAGACAGAAACAGACACAAACGATTGTTTTATTGCTTGAAAATGGCCAAAATATAAATATTTTTGTCAATATGAAGAGCTATAATATGCATTCAGTGCACTAATTGGTCTTTGGAATTGCTAATCTTGTTTTGCCATTGTCCTTCTCCAGGGGAGTGTTGACATTAGAATAGAGTGTAATTCAGGCCAAGACTTTATAAAAGTTTAATGAGAACCTGTCTAAACCAGGTGCTTTGCCAGAGGGCATTAAGAGAATAGTATCCCAAATTTCTTCCTTGATAAAATGAACATTTGGAAGAGCTAGTGTCCATCTACTGACACAGCAGCACGCGGGCTGCCATCCAAGTAGGCCATTAAATCTTCTCGGGAGTCTTCTTTCACTTGGAGTTGAGGAGAGGTTTCTAAGAACCATTAATGACCTGGAGAGAGAATCAGACCCAGAGAGAATAAGAAATAGGTCTCTTACTCTGTTTTTATATGTATTGCATGTACTTGGGCCTCTATCCAGGTTGGTACTATTGCTGAGTTCCTCACTTGCATTGTTGTTTATGTAATAAAAGTGATACTCAACAATGAGCTGTTTCCAACAAAACTAAAAAAAAAAAGTGTAAGGAAGGGTTTATCCAGTCTGTGGGAAAGCTGCAAACATTAATATGTTCAGCTATTCTGCCTATTAACCTAAAGCAAAGAGAGTCAGGGCCACTGGACTATTTTGTGGGCTTTTTCAGCATTTATTTAAGAAAGTACTGTTCACAACAAGCAGAAGCATTTCTTCTCTGTGTGGGATGTGGTTCTGGATGCTATATCAGAATGCAAGACAATGTCCAGCTCTACTGCTGTTTCTCATTCCAACAACTTGAGCCAAAGTTATTATCAAAGATCCGTTTTCAAAAAGAAACATTTACTTGTAACATTAAAAGTGAACCACATAATGTCACATGAATATGACACAGAGTATGTTTGTATGGGCCTGAGCATCCCAGTTCTGACAATGTTTCGGGGGTGTGCATATGCCAAGTTCAAAACTGTGGCACCATATTTATAAAAGTTATCTAGGATTCTGAGTGCTGTCAACTACTGGCACAAGCATTACTCAAGCTGAGCAACATAACAGCATCATGCCATGTATAAATGTTCCAGATAAGGTGTCTTAGACCACAAAAAAATGTTTGTGAGTCCCTGATGACTCACATAATACATGGCATTATTTAAGTACTTTGAGCATACGTGGTGATAAATGATTCTTATTGAAGTGATTTTTAAAGCCATGACTACAAACTCATTTGTCTGAATGTTGATCCAAAGATTTCAGAATTTTAGAGAGAATATTTTCAGTATCATCCTCTTTGTCTGTGTGGTAGTAGCTTATTTAAAGCAAAATGGAAACAATCCAGTTATTTAATAAAAACAACAAAAGAGCACAATACATTCAACTAAATCACAGTATTTATTCTGCAAGCCAGTAGAGAAATTTTCTCATAAAATTGTAAAAAAAAGAAAAGAAGATACTTTACAGTATAAATGTAGCGTTAAATTGCATGTAGTATAAAATTGCATAGCTATTCAGCCATGACACTTTAGAAAGCTTCCTAACAAACAGTTATACAAGTGATATTAAAACAAACTGAGTGTTGGAGTTGTTACTCCAGAAAAGTAATATATTACACATATTACACAGAAAACCTTTCTTAGAAGTATTGCAGCATGTTTGTTAATTACTCCCAGGATAATGTGGTTTGTTATACTACTTGTTACATTACATTCACCTTTCTCCATTAACACCTGCAAAGCCAGGCTTCTACCTTTCTACCTTTAAAACCCGGAGAGCAGCCAAATGGCTGGTAGGCTTTTAGCTAAGCTTTAGCTTCAGCCGAGTGGAAGCTAAATTGGCTAGTCATTCATATGTAAATTAGGTTGTTACCTGGGAATTCTGGAGGGAGGGGAGTGGGGGTGTGTGGATGAGGGGGTGGGCGAGCTGCTAAAAGCTGTGAACTTCCTTTTGTGTTCGTCTTGATGCATTCTCAATCATCCAGGGAAATAAATCTCCAAAAGTCACCAACTTGGAGTGTTTCAGTTTGCCATCTTAGGGAGAAATCAACACACATGGGTGTATGTCCTTTGTTGCTGAGATTTATTGATAAAAACAGTACAAAAAACCAACCATTTGTACACATATTTACAAATGGCCTGCTGAGTGGTGCACGGAGCATGTTCATTGGTTCATGGACCTCCCTGAACTAATGGCATTTATTGCAATTGTCATCTTGCGGGGGGTTAACATTGTGGTCTGCATTTACCACATGTGTATCTGTTGCAGTGAACACATCGCACAGTGGCATGATTGTTCTTGCATTTGTGTTTGACCTGACACATGGCTCTTTTTCCAGGGCTAGGTGTGGAGGGTTGTGTCCAAAGCAACTGTTCTTTTCTTGCCTTCTTCGCAGCTACATGAGAGTGAGCCAACTCTCATTACTACATTTTCAGAAAGTCTCTCCCTAGTGGGACGATTGGGGTCCTTGCCAAGATATGGGAAGACATCGCAAATGTACTTGGATTTTAGGTCACAAATAAAGTCAAAGACTCAGCGGTCCTGTTGCTCTATTTTCACCTGTAAAGCAGGACTACGGTAGGCGGAGGTTTACCCTGGTGCAGGTGTGCAGCGGTCAGTGGAAGAATCTGCGGGTTTCTCTGTGAGTTTCCCATTAAAGTTTAGGGGTTTTTGTCGCTGTAAAAAGAAGTTTTCTTCCCACACACGATGGACGCTAATGTTTTTGCCACTTTTTATGGAATTAAACTCAAAGTAAGGTCAGTACTTCCACGCTTTAAACGCTGCACGCTCATACTCTCTCTGCACTCGATATGTGATCCATTGTTGATCTGTACACAGCTGTTGTCACGAACGTCACACTCGCTTACGTCACTGTCGTGAGACACTCTCGCAAAAAAATCACGGTTTTAGTAACGCAGTAACGCAGCGTTCCTACGGGAAAGTAACGGTAATCTAATTACTGTTTTTGCAATAGTAATCCCTTACTTTACTCGTTACTTGAAAAAAGTAGTCGGAATACAGTAACGTTACTGCCCATCTCTGCTGATGATGGTATTAATGCAGAATTGAAAGCTCTGATAGGAAGACAGTGTTTACTGTTTCCATTTACTGGAAGAACAAAGCCAATAAGCAGCATATCTGTAATTTTCATGTCCACAACCAAAGGAGAAGACACGAGGATATCGCCTCAGCTGTGATGCTGAACACTGCAACCTTTTCCTCCTTGAGTTAATAATTCCATAAAGTTCTGTGAAGTCAGAACCTACCAAAGCTTACCTGAAAAGACTGAAACAGACTGTATTCGGGTCTTTAGAGCCTCCGGGCCCAACTCTAAAAATGCTCACATCACTGTGAGCCAAAATCTCAACGCTCAGACTAATTTTTCTACTCTTGGATCAGTGTGTCAGGGAGAGTGTAATTCCTTATACATGATGCCTCGGTCACACAGCTTTTGGTTGTCAGTACAGATGCTGTTTGCTCGTTTCGACGCACCTGCTGTCGAAACGAGGGGCAGCAAATCAGAAACAGGTTGACTAGGCGGCTGCGACAGCTCGGTTCAGACAGTAGATGAACTGAGAGGCCGCTCCAAGGTCCAATAAAAAATTCATTTTGAACTGAAAATACTGCGTAGATTCTCTGCTACAGTCTCAGAATATGTATTTGTAGCTGGAAACAAACATACTGGGTCCCGTTAAAGACATTAAAAGACCTGAAACACACTGTTTTCTAATTACAATACAAACTTATAGGCTACAGTCCCACACACGAACACAAATCCCTGTCCTAATGCAGACACATATGATCTTTCTCTTACTAGATAGGTATGAAGACAAAGTCAACAAAACAACAAAAACGGAGAAAACTAACCTAAAGAGATTTTAAAGCAATCGCCACGGTGATTCCACTTTAGAAACATGAGCAGGTAGAAATGGAAGCTGCAGCCTGACTGCTCATCAGTTTGTTATCTGTTGAAGTTCAGGCTCTGGTTGCCGGTTTGGGAACAGCATGCACTCAGTTTTAGCATAACTATGGGTTCTTGGCTAGCTTAGCATTAGCATGCTGACTGTGCAGATGGCTGCAAAGAGCCAAAGTTGCATTAGCAGCATAATGTAGTTACGTCTATTTCAGTTTAAACTTCATCATCGTGCTTTCATCATTTTGTGTAATAAAAATCAAATTAATATCCATCTCCACACTGTAGAAATTTGGCTAATAAACTGAGAGGTGAAGTATTTAGCGTGTTATAATCACTATTTCCTCTGCTTTTTCCAGTTCAGTATCACCAGTGTATTTTCTTTAATAAATACATACATTGCAGGAAACATGTTGAGAAAGTCCAGAGGAACTGCATCCAGGAGTTGACTGAGCAGTGCTCCTTCGAGGCCAGATTCTTGGCCTCGGTTTAAAGTTGCATGTTGTCGAGTGAGACGAAAAAGCTGTGCGGGACTATTTTTCCCTGAGAACCTGGGACGTACAGACTGTGAGGGAGGATACGTTGTGCGGATGACCTGTAATCCAATCCAAGCTCCTCGGTTCCTCCCTGATGGGATTCCTTCGATGGGCCTCTTGTTGTTTTTGTTTCTGACAACATGCTGAAACACATTTCATCTCCACAGTGAGCGACCCCCCTTTACAGGATCATCCAAATCAAATCAAATCTTGTGTGCGAGCCCCACAAGCAACAGAGATGTGCAAACACAACAACACAAACGAGCAAAATACAAGAATGGCCAACCTGAAACTAATAAATATATGTACAATATATAATAGTGTATGCATTTCTGGATGTGTATACTAAATATTTTCCTACGTGTGTGTGTGTGTGTGTGTGTGTGTGTGTGTGTGTGTGTGTGTGTGTGTGTGTATACACATTTTTACAAATTAAATAGTAAAAAAAAAAATAATAATAATAATAATAATAATAATAATAATAATAATAAAATATATAAAATATACAGAGTTGAATATGTGCAAAACAAGTGGCATTTATATACAGTGTGGAGTGCATAATGTTGAAGTTCCAGTAGTGAAGGTGAGGTGTCTATGAAGTGTTCAGCAGTCTGATGGCCTGATGGAAGAAGCTGTCTCTCAGTCTGCTGGTACGGGACCGGATGCTGCAGAACCTCCTTCCTGATGGAAGCAGTCTGAACAGTTTATGGCTGGGGTGACTGGAGTCCTTGATGATCCTCCCCGCTTTCCTCAGGCAGCGCTTCCTGTAGATGTCTTGGAGGGAGGGAAGCTCACCTCCAATTATCTGTTCAGAGCACCGCACTACTCGCTGGAGAGCTTTGCAGTTGTAGGCGGTGCTGTTGCCATACCAGGTGGTGATGCATCCAGTGAGGATGCTCTCAATGGCACAGTGATAGAAGGTCCTGAGGATGCGAGGGCTCATGCCGAATCTTTTCAGTCTCCTGAGAAAGAAGAGGCGCTGCTGCGCCTTCTTCACTGTTTTGTTTGTGTGTACTGACCACGTAAGATCCTCAGCCAGATGTACACCAAGGAACCGGAAGCTGCTCACTCTCTCCACAGCAGCGCCGTTGATGGTGATGGGGGTGTGTACTTCTCTGCACCTCCGGAAGTCCACTATCAACTCCTTTGTCTTTGCGACGTTGAGGGTGAGATGGTTGTCTTGACACCAGTGGGTCAGGGCGCTGACCTCCTCCCTGTAAGCCGTCTCATCACCGTTGGTGATAAGACCCACCACTGTAGTGTCGTCCGCAAACTTCACAATGATGTTGGAGTTGTTAGTGGCTGTGCAGTCGTAGGTGTAGAGTGAGTACAGGAGAGGGCTCAGTACACACCCCTGTGGAGCACCAGTGTTCAGTGTGATGGGGGATGAGGTGATGCTGCCCAGTCTGACCACCTGGCGTCTGTCAGACAGGAAGCTAAGGATCCAGCTGCAGAGGGAGCTGCTCAGTCCTAGATCCTGCAGTTTCCTGTCCAGCTTCGAGGGAACGATGGTATTGAATGCTGAGCTGTAATCTACAAACAGCATCCTCACATACGTGTCTCTCTTCTCCAGGTGTGACAGGGCAGTGTGTAGTGTCAGGGCTATAGCATCATCAGTGGACCTGTTGTGGCGGTATGCAAACTGTAGAGGGTCCAGTGAGTCGGGTAGTGCAGAGCAGATGAAGTCCCTGACCAGCTTCTTGAAGCATTTGCTTACGATGGGGGTCAGGGCTACAGGTCGCCAGTCGTTCAATGAGGAGATGGTGGAGGATTTGGGTACAGGGACGACGGTGGCCATTTTGAAGCAGGCTGGGACTACAGACAGAGAGAGGGAAAGGTTGAAGATGTGTGTGAACACTCCAGCCAGCTGAGCCGCGCATGACTTGAGGACGCGGCCGGGAATCCCGTCCGGACCAGTAGCTTTGCGCGCGTTCACCTTCCTGAAGCACTTCCGCACATCCTCCTCAGACACAGTGTGCGCACTGACGTCATCCGCGGTGCGCACACTGTCCGGTCTCATGGTGTTCGCTGTGTCGAATCTAGCGTAGAATACATTTAGATCCTCACACAGAATGTTGTCGTGATGCTCCAGAGCCAGGTGCCCTTGTTCAAAGGAGAACATGCATTTTCAGCGAAGCTGTCTCATGTGGTGAACAAACCACAGGCTTTACAATAACAAGCTGTATCGACTGAGCTACATGGAGCAAGAGTGTTCGTAGCTGTGTGTTTGATTATACTGTTATTAGCCTTTCACACCATAAATGAACAGAAGTAGAAAAAGGCTCTGATCTTGTATTTAAGGCCAGGAATGAGAATGAAGAATCAGAACAAGATAGAGAGCCTTATGAGATAGCAAAAAGTTTAATATTCCTGGAGCTCTAAATATCTTCCTCGAGCAGCCTCTGTGTTGACATTCTGAAAATGTTCAGTATGAATTGCAAATATTACAGTCATGCATTCACACTTCACAAATTCACCTAGAAGCCTGATTAAACAACCAGTCATCACATCTAACCTAGAAAATGATATAATGTAATTATACAGTGACACACACCGTGTAACATTTACTCCTCTGTGAGATTTAGTTTGTAGCCTGCTTAGGGAGGAAGGTTTAAAAGTTTAAAACCTTCTCTCATGTATATGGATGAATTATTGTGCAATACTAAGGGCTAAAATTTAATAAAGCACTATTAACACAAACACAAAACCCAGGGAATGAAACGGTAAGTACTAATGCACAGTACTGCATTTCTCTATGTGAAGTCTTGAATATTAAGGTGGAGCGCCATATGACAGATTCGGAATTTCACCATTAATTTATTATAAGCCCGTGGGAAGAACTGTGGCACCAGTTTGAAAAAGTGCATGCAACTCCTTCAGAGCTGTTTGCTGAAACAGGTAAATCTCATAAACTCGATTCTCCGTGTAAACCTAGAGTCTTTTCGTGTGCAAGTAGCGCCTGTAGAAAGCACCGTGTGGCATGTTTATCTTCAAGTTTCTTTGGTAAAACTTTCATTTCAAAAGGACACAGTGGAGGTTCTGAACCTACCTGCTTACCCTACTAGACACAGCACTAAGTTTCTCATTGATGTTGACCCCCACCGCCCAAACCCACTCTTCTTTGCCTTGCAGCAGATTCTTCATGAAAAAGTAGGATGCACAGCTAAAGCTTCCTTCGCCTGCAACGGCTCCATCTGGGCGCCAAATGACAAGTGGGTGGAGAGAGGGGGAAAGCGAGAGAGAGAGAAAGAGAGAGAGAGAAAGTGTGTAAAGTGACCAGAGGTCCTCCCCGATGTCAGCCCTGTAACAGAGACAGATTGCAGTGGGAGGGACACGTCCCATTTCTGAGTGTGAGTAACACTGAAAGCAGATGACAGCATGATCTCAATCAAAGAGGCTGTCAGGGATGAAGAGATGAGCAGAGAGACTCAGAGCCAAAGATCCCAATGTAACACCAGACACACGGAAAAAACAAAGTGTTTGTTTCTATTTTTTTGGATCCCTGTGAATGTGGTTCATCTGACAGCTCCTTTTGCCTTGACATCGACGTGAAACTCTGTGTACTGTACTGATCTGGCAGCTGTTGCTATCATAGTTCTGTGCTTTTCAAAAGAAGATGCCATTGTTTTTGGACACTTTTCTTTCTTCTTTTCTTTGTGAAAACTGTCTAAACCTTGAACACTTTAAAGATTGTGTTTTCCAAGGCAGCTGTTGACTGACACTTGAGATCTCATGTTGCTAGGTAACATGCTGTTGGCTTGTTAGTGTGCTACTGACTGAAGCGTGTCAGACTCTGTAGCCTGTGAGTGTCACAGGAGCACTAGCTGACAAGTTTAAACTGAGCGGCAGCCTTAAGGACTGGAAAAACGAAGCTGGGGTGGAAGTGCAACATAAACTGCAGTTTCAATATTGACCACACGAGCCTGGCTCCAAAAGTGAGACGATCCATGACAAATTCCATGTGTCCATCTGGCAGGCTTCTCCCCACTTGAGCAGTTTTGAGGATAGTTTCACAGGTTGAAATTATGTTTAGTGGGTGAAATTATTTAGGCTGTTTTGTGATCAATTTGGCATTTTTTAAACATAAATGTAAAAGTGATGTGGAAACCCAAGAATCCATGTTTTACACCCAATTAGACATCATGACCTTAAAGATAGACGCACCCACTCAAAAGTCTGCTTTCCTACGGTTAAGGTTTTATTAGTGAGAAACAGTTTTTAGTGAGTTTTAGTGAGTGAGTTAGTGAGAAACTCAAGTTTAAAGTAAAAACAACACAAACCCCACCCCTGGCATCGTTGCCCACCTCTCAATTTTAAATACACGTAGACATTGAGGGCTAGCAGGAGGGACCATGCGCTTACCTGCTGCTCTCTGGCAGGTAGCTCCAAGCCCTCCTGGGTTTTAAATGCACCTTAGAACACACATGCATCAACATTACAATGAGCGGGTGGAGGGAGGTTTGGAGTCTTCTCTCACCCCCGTTCTCTGCGACCTGCTGGAGCAGGGGGGCTAGGAGGAGGAGTTGGCCGTCCGACTGCGGTCTGGAGTGTGGAGCCTTCCTGCTGCTGCGGAGTCGGGGCGGTCTGCCTCCCCCCACCGCAGGGAAAAGGGAAACACCACCTGGGTCTGGGTGCAGTTCCCCCCTCCAGGGGCGAGGGCACCTAGACCCGGTTTGTAGAGTACGCTTGGGGAGTGTGATCGTGTGTACAGCGTCTCTTTATGTCTGTCTCCATGTTGGTTGAGTGTGGAGTGAGTGCATATGAGAGCATGAGGGTGGGAATGGATGTTTGTATCTGTGTGTGCCTGTATGTCTGTGTCTATATGTCAGGTTGGGTATCAGACGCCACCTCTCTGGGGACATCTCAGGCCCTCCAAGGTTTGGAGGCCTATCTCCCCCTACCACCACTTCCCCTGCCAGTGGCGGACCCCCTCAGACATCGGTGCGTTGGTGGTTCTTTGTGTCCGGGGATGGGCGTCCAGGTACACACCGGCTCACTCCTTGGCGGCCGCTTATCGGGGCCTGGAGCCTGGGGCTCGCTCGGGCCACTTCGGAGGTGGGGTGCCCCCGGCCTCTCGGCCTGGGGCTCGGTCACTCAGGCGCAGCTGGCTGCCGGCGGAGCTCACGGGCGCGTCACTGCAACTCCCCTTGGCTTCTGCTCCGCGGCTGCTGAGTGAGCCCTCATCTGGGACTCTCCTCAGCTCTTTCCGGGACAGTGGCGCAGCTGCCCCTCTGTTGGTCTTCCTTGGTCTCTTGTGTTCTGGGGGCCTCTGGATGTCTGGAGTTTTGATCTCCTCCATACCTGCTTCATGCCCTGGAAGACGGGGCTGTGGCCCCCCCACACCCTCTAGCAGATTATTACATGAAGGAACCTTTTAAAAAAACAAAAAACAAGCGCGTCCATGCTCACAGGTGTACACACGGGTGATCACACCCACAAACTACACCCTTTTTGGCTCCTACCTCAAAGCACACTGTGTTCTGTTGATCTTATGTGCTGCACAATAATGTTTAACATTTAGTATTTACTGTCATATTCCCATATATCATTGTGATGTTGTTTATTCTATTACTCTTGTTCTCTTCTGCTTGCTTTCTTTTTTCTTTCTCAGCAGGTGATCCAGGTGATTGATATATGCATTTTTTTTCTCTGCCCGTTCGGTTGGTTTTTGTCTTTTGCCCTTCTCCCCCGTCCCTCTTCTCAGCTGTTTCTCTTTCCCTCTTTCTTTCTCCCCTTCTTTCCCCCAGTCAAGTCTGTCCCGTATTCAGTAAGTGAAAATAAAATAAACAATAAAAGGTGAATCAAATGGACCATTACGGCAAGGCTGGGATGGTCAGTTTGGTAAAGTAAATCCGTTGGGCATCTTTCTTTGCCTTTAGACAATAATTCTGATGGCAAAAGAGCCAAACGGGACAGGCCAAAAAAAAAAAAAAAAAAAACCACAAATAAAATGAACTCTTCCTGATATAAAAGCAAAAGAATAAAAATGTTTTTTTCAAACGTGTCTAATGTTGGAGAGGTCCTGATGTGAAAGGGCAGTTTATTCCACAATTTGGGAGCACCATCTGCAAACAGCCGATCTCTGTGCTTGAATCTGGACCACGGGACAGCCTTTGCCTTTGCAGAGCTGATCTCAGTAGTCTAGAGGAAATGTGCAAACTTAAAAGATCAGAGAGATGAGAAAGCGTTAACTCTTGCGGCATCAAAAAATAAAATAATTACAATTTTAAAATTTTAAAGACTGTCAGCTAGTCAAGTGTAAGCTCACATGGGGCATGTATAGTTTCATACGTGCGTGCCAGTTAATAACCGGGCTGCAGCGGCTATGCTGGTGAAATATGACATAAAAGACCAGGTTACATATGTGGGCAGGGGTACAATTAATATACTGCATTGTTTTTTTATAATGAAGGAAATTACAGATTACATCTTTTTACACCAAAGCCATACAAATTCTGCTACTGCTGCTGATCTGACCACATATGTTGTGGAAATACACACAAAAAATGTGTTCATTTGAAGAAAAACACAGCTTCAATCCTGGATTTTTGTACCTGTGTCCAGTTTGACTCTGTGTTTGCATGTTTTTGAGCTTATGACCTTTTGTATCACAGGCACCCACGCATCCCCTGAAGCACCACTAGAGCAATTATGCTGTTGCCACTTGGAACATACACCCTGCAGCTGGCTAAAGAGCTCACCAGCCGCCTAGACAAATTGCAAACGACCCAATCAGATAATCCAATTGCACCTGGCTGTCCAAACGACTGGCTGGGCTGGCTGAACGGTTATTAGCCATTGATTACAGCTCACACAGATTGGCAATCATAGCTTCAGATAAAACTTTAAGCTGTCATGTGCTGGAAGCCCATACTGGATAATAATGCAGACAGCAATGTGGGGCAAAGATAGTATGATAGCAAGCTGATGGCAGCAGCTGCTTGGCTCCGCATCAGGCCACCAGTGGCGGATGACATGGACTGGATTAAAAGAAAACAGAATGGGAGCTATTGAGCATTGTTTGCTCTTGTAATGGGGATTAATGATGATGACGATCTCAGCGGGCCTTATAAGTCCATCAAGTGTGCACACAGAAAAGTCCAGACTCACACAGATTTGCAATATCCTCACATGCCTCAACAAAGAGGCCAATAGGAGATGCATATTGCTTAAATGAGAACTATTCCTGCTCTCATTAGGAAGTAAATAATAAAAATCTAAAAACCACAGTGTTGGATCGGGACATGGCATCCCCAGGGGTGGATCAGCCCTCTTCAAAAACAGACAGTAGCTGTGGTTGTCTGCAGATGTTTCCATACATTCTAATCTCCAGAGGTGGGACCAAGTCATTGTTTTGCAAGTCTCAAGTAAGTCTCAAGTCTTTATCCTCAAGTCTCAAGTCAAGTCTCAAGTAATGTCAGGCAAGTCAGAGTCGAGTCTCAAGTCACTGGTGTAAAAGTCCGAGTCAAGTCACAAGTCTGAAATTTAGAATTTCAAGTCCTTTCGAGTCATTCAAAAAAATGAAAAAAAGCATGTTGCAGTTATGCTAAATGTAAATATTAGACCATGTAATTTTTTAATCTGTGTTTTTCTCAACACATGACAAAATAGTGAACTTAGAAAATATACACAAATTGTGAAATTGCACCTCTTTAAAATGCAGCTCAATTAAACCTAGCTCCAAGAATAATTTTCACCGACAGTTCTGAGATAAGCTGCATGTTATTCTTGGATGCGCTTGTAGGACCGGCTTTAAAATCGCATGACAAAAATATCATACACATTAAAAAAAACTGTATCACCAACGTAGCCTGGACAACATTTGCTAGTTAGATGAAGTCAGCTATCTCATTGTAGCACATTTATATGCATATTTATAATTATACGGTTCTTGGAGTGAGTGCACACACTCGTGAAGTTTAGTAACTTCAGGTCACTGCAACAAGCCCAGGTACAGTTTACCGACGGATGGGTGCAGGACCTTGAAATGCACCGTGTAGAACGAAAGACCATCGTACGTATCATAAGTTTACCAGTCTCACAAATTGTCGTCATAAATACACATTCCTTAACAGTTTATTAATAGGACCTTTGAGCTCAATGGTAATTAATTAGTAGTGGAAATAATTTCTGGTACCCATCACAGAAATGTAGCAGTGACAATAATATTGTATGCTGTAATCGTACTGGGCAATTAGTGATACAAAACAACTGTTTTACCCTGTGAATAAAAGTATATGTTTTTGTCAATGTACCATAATAACAGAAGCGAAACGCAATATTGTGTCAGGACAATTCACTATTTATGCACAATAAACACAATAAATAAAGGAGCATAGCGCGACAATTTCTGTTCAGCGCCAGACTTGCTTGTAACCTATATCACCAATTATGTTATGAAAAATGACGCATTAACTACAACAGCAGACTGACCTTCGTGTAAATGCTTGAGCAGACTAACCTGTGAGCTGGAGGGTTCTGGGACGTTATATTTGATCTTTGAATGGCTGCAATCCAGTCGTGTCTTTGTTACTTCGGAAACATGGCTCGAACAATTTCTCTTCAACGACGTAATCCGATAACAACCGATCTCTTTACCCGTCGGCTTCCCGTGGCTGTCATGCGACCGGCTATTGCAGTTAATAATACAACAGCTTCTTGCCATTTTTGTGTTTCTTTTTATCGCTGTGTGACTGATTTCAATTGAAAGCCTGCGTGCGCTAGTACCTCTTGCCACGAGTTCCCAGAGTCCTTTGCGGTTCTACCCGTGAATGACGTCACATTTTCAATCTCTATATAATATGTATGTTAAATTTTATATTTGGGGTGAAATATCAAGTCTTTTCAAGTAAACCGGTTCAAGTCCAATTCAAGTCCCAAGTCATTGGTGTAAAAGTCCAAGTCAAGTCACAAGTCTTAGAACATTTTTTCAAGTCAAGTCTAAAGTCATAAAATTAATGACTCGAGTCTGACTCGAGTCCAAGTCATGTGACTCGAGTCCACACCTCTGCTAATCTCCCTTTTCCTTTCTGTGGACTTAAATAAGAAACAGCTCAAACTTCGAGCCTCCGTCTGCATGCAGAGGCCCACCGCTCGATCGGTTGACTGCACATTTGTTTATCCAGCGGACACCTTCCAGCATCAAGCGTTTCAATACATGGATAATGTAATATTTGCAGATATCTTCAGCTGCCTGCTTCAGACAGGTCTGACCTTTAAAATTAATATATCTTCTTATCGTGAATATGTTTTCGATAGATTTGTTTGCTGCTACAGAGAACACAAACAAGAAGCCTGAATTTATTTGCGGTGGCATTTTGATGTGCCCCTGCCTCCACGCTGCGAGCTGCCCATCAAGGGGAGCTCATTATCCTCCAGGGGAAGATTGCTGACCCACACCACGCATTTGAGACAACCCAAACTGAGAGTTAAAAGTCTGCTTTCCCACCTGTGGTAAACCTCTATGGAGTTACATAATGAAAGATTTACAGTGTGAAATCGACTGTCTGTCTGCGTGTAAACACATGGTTTAGCCCGACACCAGCATCTCTCCTATCTGCCCTTCAAAAACAATCCTGTTATTTATCCATATCTAGTGAAAGGGAATGACGTTGAAACTCTACTTTTCGGAGTCTGTGGAGTTGCGTAATTAAACACCGGAGATGTGTTTCATCTTAAAATTTCATCCTCTTCTCCCGGATGATTGTGTTAATGAGCTCTCTTAAGCGTTTACAGCAATTAGCCTTAATGTATCATACTCATGTGTATGCAGCACCTGAAGATCACACTAGCTGTATATGACTTAGAATTAAAGGTCAATTTATTGCAAATATCAAAGGATGTGACCTATAACAGCCTTGGTGCAGGAATCCAACTGGTGCAGCACACACATACGGAGGTTGTACATCATCCTCACCCCAGTTGGCAGTTTGGTTTATGGTTCTGGTTTATGAGTCAGGGTCAAAAGCAGCAGGTGAGCTTCCTGTGATGCCGTCACATGTGTGTGTAGGAAGGGTTGCCAGGAAATGACATGTTGTCCGGGGGGTGAGGCTGCCAGGTTGTTCCCTGACAAGCACGTACACTTTGTCAGTTTGTTTGTGCATGTATCTGTAAAGCTCCCATATGTTTCTTAATACGATCCCTGCCCTTCTTTTTATTCATGTCCGCTCCATATGGACCCTGATCTCAGGTACTTAAATGTTGTGGAGGCCATTGAAGGGCGTTTAAATTAATAGTGAGTTTTTGTCTATGCAGAGACCAACTGGCACATGATTTTTGATGATTTACCGCAGTTAATTGCTGTATTATCAGAAACAGGTTGCATGCAATTACCATCCTCTTCCCATTCAATTGCAGACTGGTATCAACCTGGCTCCGTCTTATGACAACAGGTATTCATGACAGTGTTGGTGTGCTTGACAATGATAACTTTTTCTTATTGGATCAAACCGATATAAACAGTGTGAACTATGAGTACATCATTCGCAGTTGAAATGTGATAAACGACAATATTGTATATGTCATTGCAATAGTCTGCAATGCAATAGTCAGTTATCATGCTTTCTTATTTTTACTTCAGATGCTAACAGATAAAATTCATTTCCAGCTTGAAGTGATTTGAAACAGCTGTAGATTGGCAGTCTTATGTCCAGTTTAATGTCTGAGCTGCAGGTGCACTCTTTAAAAGAGGCATTTTTTAACGAGGTTACATTATTTGGTGTTAACAAGCGCAGCAAGCCCACCTCTTTTCCTCTGAACGCTCCCAGTTGTGTTTCGTGCTGCACCGTACAAAAGACGGAAACGTTCTTGCATTTGCTGCCCAGTGAAACATGATTCCTCTGTCTGCTCACCAGAACTCCCAGTTCACTCAGCCTAATAGCAAGACTCGTTTCCCTTAATGATCGCAATCTGAAAGTCCTTCTGTCTTCAGTTCATATCAGCTATACTGTACGTCTGTGGCCTGTCTTCCTCATGAAGAGTTTGTTAACCGCTGAAGCAGATGTGCGTTTAGAAGCCCAGGGCTTTTTTTTGCTTGCAATTAACATTTTTAAAGGCCTTTAATGTCATAACCCTTTTGTTTAAATATGGTCATTCATCTGAGAAGCATCTGCGGGATAATGGTTTATCCCACGGCATATTTCAGCTCATGCTTATTCTTGGCCTAGGGCTAATTTACCCTATCATGTTTTTTGGTTGTTGTTGTTTTTTTTTGTTTTGCTTTTTTCATTTACATACATTAGATGTACTGTTAAAACTTGTACCTGCAGCTGTGCACAGTGTCCACTGAAGCAGGGTTAAATTGTAAGAAAACCAACAGTATCAGCAGCAAATTAATTGTAGGCACTGAATACGACTGTCATTTTTATAATACTATTGATAAAACTTGTTGCCTCAGGATTGAGCTTAACAATAGCTAGATCAAAGCTGCTATGATCACAATTTTTTTTATATTACATAAACAATTTTTCACTCAGTGCTGTAGGTCCCATCACCATTTTAGCTCCTTTCAGCCTCTTATTCTGTTCTGCAGATGGAAAATTCCAGACTACCTGTAGGCCTCAAAGGAAAGACATACTGCACAGTTTTAGTGACAGAGGTAAAGCAGTTAATTGACTGATGTAGGAACAACACAGACATAGAATTTCTCCTTGGAAGCTGGTGGAAATGAGGCTATAAGAACGTAAATGTTAGACTTGAAACACAATTCAAAAGAAATAACATTGTAGCTCTGTGTCAGCAAGCTGTTTAAAATGGACACCTAGCTAAATCTATAAGTAATATACAACAACAAGTTGATGTTATTGCTGTTAATTGCTTGTTGTGCCTGCTGCAGTTCGGGTTAAAATGGTTATTGATTCAGTTGAGGCAGTTCTAAAGAAACAGCTTGCACTGATGGATTTTCAGAGGCAAAAAACTCCAAATGATGCAGAAATTAACACGAAATTTGTTGAGAATCTCAGCAAAATTGTAACTTGCGGTAAAGTACAGTGGATACCGATGAAGAACACTTTTGTTGTAGACAAATGTCTAGGATGCTCTGAGGCTGCTCTTTTCTGTGCAGCCTCCAGGATTCTACTGACGCATCAAAACAAAAAAAGGTGTTTTACGGGAAAATGTCAAAATATAACTTGTGCATGAAATGACTGACATTATTTGAAAAGTCATTTCTCCACTAAGGCAAGAGCTAATACGGAATAAGTGATTGTAGTGTGATCGTAGTCATTTGTCTGTTAATCAGCAAGTCAAGACTCGGTGAAGATGTGGAGGATGTGCAAAGGAACAAACTATTCAATTTTAGGGACATTAGCTGTGGTGTAGAACGCGCTTTCTGAGTTACCTTTATTAAGTTTAATGCAGACTGGAGCAGACAAAGCTGGTTCAAACTTTCAGTGTGAGTAGTACTGTTAAAAATAAAGTCATTTTTTTCCCTCCCTTGAGCTGAATGGACAAAAAAACTTGCTGACTGTTAAGTCTTGTACTTCACACTTCACGACCCCAGCCAGTCTGAGCCAACAACTGAAACATTCGAAAAATCTTATGGGGCCCAGACTGGCCCCAAGCTTAATCAGCAGTCCGAAGGGTCTAGGTGTTCACTGTTCAGCCTGTTCAGTCCACAGACCACAGTCACACTTAGAATAAGAATAAAGCTCATCTAACATAACGTAGCAATAATTCATATGCTAACTGCGAATGCTCTGGGCTTACCCAGTTCTGTAGGCTACAGTCACTCCTAAAGTGGCCCTGTGTGACATGCTGCTTTGCCCAGAGCAAAAACCCAATTTAGTGCTTGGAGATGACCGACACAAGGACCGCTTTAGGAAACTATAATCAATCATAATTACTCACAGTAGCGTGGTGAGTGCCTTGCTCAACTTTCATGCAGTCACAGTTCTCTAACTGCTGAACTTGCTTTAATCCAGCAGTTGTTTTGTGCTGGACAACAGGCTGGGAATATCATCCAAAGTCACAGCCAGCATATATACTGTATTAACTGGAAATGAAGAATGTAGTGACCAGTGTTGTGCAATCCACATTATGTCTTGTGCAGTGCAAATATGCTTAAAGTGATTTAAGTGATGAAGTGAAAACAATGTCCAGAATGTCCAGTGTGTGTGTAAGAACTATATGTGTGGGTCAGTACTGTGTGGTGGTGTGATTGAGAGACCGTATCGCCTGCGGGAAGAAGCTCCTCCTCAGTCTCTCTGTGTTGGTCTTCAGGGAGCGGAATCGCTTTCCTGACCTCAGCAGAGAGAACAGTCTGTTGTTGGGATGGCTGAGGTCCTTCACGATCTTCCTGGCCTTGGTCCAGCACCGCCTGCTGTAGATTGAGTGCAGGTCAGGGAGCTCGGAGCGGATGGTGCGCTCAGCTGACCGCACAACCCTCTGTAGAGCTCGTCTGTCCTGCATGGTGCTGTTCCCGAACCAGGTTAAGATGTTCCCCGTCAGGATGCTCTCTATGGTGCACGAGTAAAAGTTCCTGAGCACCTTGGAGGGTAGTTGGAAGTCTCTCAAGCGTCTGAGGTGGTAGAGACGCTGACGGGCCTTTTTCACCACGGTGTTGATGTGACAGGACCATGACAGGTCCTGCGTGATGTGAACTCCGAGGTATTTGAAGCTGTCCACTCTCTCCACTGGGCACTCGTTGATGACGGGGGTCTGGTAGTTCCTCTCCTGCTTAGTGCTGAAGTCCACTATCAGCTCCTTTGTCTTACTGACGTTTAGAAGGAGGTTGTTCCTCTGGCACCAGTTCTCCAGATTCCTAATCTCCTTCACGTAGGCCGTCTCGTTGTTATCAGAGATCAGGCCCACCACGACGGTGTCGTCAGCAAACCTGATGATGGTGGTGGAGCTGGTAGTGGCCACACAGTCATATGTGTACAAAGAGTACAGCAGGGGGCTCAGAACACACCCCTGGGGGGCTCCAGTGCTGAGAGTGGTGGAGGCTGAGACATGTCCGCCCATCCTTACTGCCTGTGGTCTGCCAGTTAGGAAGTTGGAGATCCACTGACACATAGATGAGCTGAGTCCCAGATGCTCCAGCTTGGTGGTGAGTGTGGAGGGAATTATGGTATTAAATGCAGAGCTGTAGTCTATGAAGAGCATTTTAACATAATTCCCCCTTCTAGTGTCCAAGTGAGTGAGTGATGTGTGGAGGAGATGAGAGATGGCATCGTCTGTGGAACGATTTGGACGGTAAGCGAACTGTAGTGGGTCCAGTGTGTCTGGTAGTGAAGAAATGATGAAGTCTCTGACCAGGCGTTCAAAGCACTTCATCACTACTGAGGTGAGGGCTACAGGGCGATAGTCATTGAGAGAAGCAGGGTGGAGTTTCTTCGGGACAGGAACAATGATGGACTCTTTGAAGCATGTGGGGATCACCGACTGAGATAAAGAGATGTTGAATATCTCAGTGAACACAGGAGCTAGCTGGTATGCGCAGTCTCTGAGGATACGACCTGGGATGCCGTCTGGTCCTGCTGCTTTCCTGGTGTTCACTCTCTTGAAGGCTCTCCTTACTTCATGCTCGGAGATGACGAGCACGTTTCCGGTGCTGGCAGTATCTTCCTGTCTGCAGCCGTTAGCACCGCTAGCACTAGCATTGTTGGAGTCCTTAGCTGCAGCCTCGAAGCGAGCATAGAAAGTGTTCAGCTCGTCTGCCAGAGTCACGGCCGCGTTCGTCATACCGGTTGTTTGACGTTTTTCTTGGTTTGACCTGCAGACAGAAACGGGCTAAAAAGGAGAACAATCTGTACTACTTTTACAACACATTTTATAACGTTTTATAATACGGCAACAAATAAACAACTACAACATTCTCTGGGGGGTGGATACCTCATACATACTACATACTCTAACTCCCCCACCTAAACTGTTGAAGCTGGAGGGTGGTCTCTGAAAGTATAACTAACCACACCTAGTTCTCTTTTCATATTTGCAATAATAATTGTCAGTTTATTTCAAGACAGCCTTACTAGTCTTGAAATATTACTACTTTAAGTACTAAGCTAAAGTTAGCTGCTAAGCTACTGTTAGCTACTCTGACAGTAGCATAAGCTAACAGCATGTAGTTTAGGTTAATAACTTCAACAGGTCCTAAATATAACTTATTAAGAGGAAAAAATGTTTTACTTTCCTTGCAGTCCTACAGCAGTAGAGCCTGAAAAATGTAAATATTTTCTACACTCATTTGGTTCATTTTATTTATTTCAAATATTCTGATTTCCTGTCCTCACCGAACCCTTATTTTTAAAAAAAATCCTCGAACCCTGGTGGAAACACAGCACTCTTGTTTAATTTTCTGGGGCATTTTTCTCTGCTTCTTCATTATAACATATCAAAAGTAAACAAAAAACTCTATCAATAAATAATGTATACAATTCTTTTTTGTTGTGTCTATACAAAACACATTCATTGGTGCTGTTTGCAATATTAATGGCTCAGTATGAGAATAAATATATTAACATTTTTTTGTAGCAATGATGAGAAGCAATACAACTCTGGCCATTTATGACAACACTACGCCAATAACTGGTTACAGTTAACATTCAAGCTGGAAACATTGGGAAACACCCCGGTTCTGTTCACAGTTAATAAAATCTACCGACAATAACAGAGGCTTAATCTGTTAGATGTTGTTCTTGTTTCATATGTTCCCATTAGTGTCAAAAAAGATGTTAAAGCAGGGCTTCCTTGTAATTTATAGGGCAGGCTTGGCCATCTCCAGGCCTCGAGGTGTCCTGCAGGTTTTAGATCTCACACCTGAATCAAATGATTAGTTCATTACCAGCCTTTGGAGAACGTCAAGACATGAGGAGGTCATTTAGCCATTTAAATCAGCTGTGATGATCAAGGACACATCTAAAACCTGCAGGACACCAGCCCTCCAAGCCTGGGTTTGGACACCACTGTTATAGGGTTTTACCATATGAACATGCAGTTTTCTTTGGTCTTCAGTCAAACCTCATTATATCCACTTTCAAAACAACAAGATGGCAACAGCTAAAAGGCTCAGCTCAAGGCTTTACAAGGTCCATCTTACTGTCGCCAAATTTACAGTCATCTTTTAAAATTTACTGACCACAGAACACAAACTAAATATGTTTTTCATATACCACCATTACGTTAATCCAGGAAATATGAAGTGGCCTTTGCCTTTTTGAGTGTTATGCTTCTGTTCCAGTTTTTGACACTGAACTTATTAACAGCTCTGTTATGATGTAAGTCTGCCTCAGTCCCAAAAGAGCACGTTTGACAAAGACATTTTGGCTACTCAGAGCATGTTTGCCAACTGCACCAACTGACCCACTTCCAATTTTATGGTGAAAATAGGTTTGAGGTTTTTGGCCCATGGGTGGCTGCGCAGTTGGAATTATTGCCCCATAGAAGAATTATGAAAACACTCGGTGCAGGGCAGGTACAGGATTTCAGAGCTGCTGTAACCACAACCAATCACAAGGGAAAATCTCCCCAAAGCCATTTTTGTGCTGTGTGTGCATTGTAAGCTTCCAGTGCTGGGACTTTGAAGATTACAGTGTCTAGCCTTATCAGATCCAAAAATAATTTTTTAAGTACTGTTTAAAGTTAGTCTTCAAGGACAATTTAAAGTGGGAACCCCAAGGTTAGGTGCAGTAAGAGCCTACTACATTTTACAATATTTAGACCCTTGTTACATTTGCCATTACTGGAAGTGGAAATTGGCAAATGTTACTAAAGAACATGATGCACTTAAATTCAAACTCATGACTGTTTCTAGAAGTAAGACGTGCTACATCTGAGCACTAACATTTGCACCAATTTTACTGTCACTTAGCGAGTAGTTTGCAAGTATTTACCCTCTGTGCCAACTACTGGTCACTATGACAACCCTACTATCATCCCTGTATATGACTGTTAGCATCCTCCAGCAGCCACTCACCATCTGATCATGAAATATAAATGTTATTATTTTTTCTGGTATGTTTTTCCAACATTTTTCCATGGTGAGGTTGCTAGCCCCACGCTCAATCCTCCTTTCTCATCCTGGACTTCGAACCAGGCAATGGCGGTATGGGAGTGTACATCAGTGAAAACATTCTAGATTAAAGGTATGGATGTCCTGTGTCCATTTTTTGGTAAACTGGATAAATATAATGTATAGATGTGCTGTCTGTACTTCACAGATTAAAAGGTAATTTGAAAGTTCTTAGATAATGGCAATGAAGTCACAGCCCCAACTTGCGTTGAAACATTAAGTCCACACACAGCGTGCAGTGTGTGCTATCCCATGCTTTGATTTTCACAGCCCTCCTCCACACCTTCTCTTTCTGTCTCTCTCTCACTCTCTCTTCTATCTCCATGTCCCTTTCACTGGGGTTTATGCTTTTATCAGTTTAGACTGCCAGGATTCAAAGCCAAAAAAATCATTGTCCTCCCAACTGACTCACTGCCAAATCTACTGACCACCCTACGACTAAATAGTTGATCTCATTCATAGATATCCATCAGGTTATGGTTTTTGAGTCAACTGGTGAAGCATGCTGCACACATGCACATATTTCATATGTCTTAATACAGATCGCTGGAGCCCTATCATTTCTTGGTGGTGTGAAGCTGACTGCATGACTACATTTATTATGCAAATATCCAGTCTGTTTTAGCGATGGCAATGTGTGGGCTGTAATCGGGTTATTTTTATACCAAGCTGACCCATTTCTACTGTTTGCCTGTGTCCAAAGTTTAAACAAGCCAGTGCCCAGCTCTGATGGAGCCACATGGCACGGATAGTAACATCACGGCTGGGTTAATGGAGATCAGCTGTCTGCCTTATGTCAAAACTTCCTAGAAGGAGGTGCAATCACATCATTGATGGGCTACGACTGGAGCCAAGGACCCAGATGTACTGCTTTCCTGTGTCATTTGCTCTTGAATGTCGATCTAGGCCATAATTTGCAATGGTAAAATTAGAGGTTTGGTGAGCATAATGTGCAATGTTCTGTGCAACTTCCTATGTAGGCATGCTGCCTACGTTTGTCTCACCAGAAATTTCTAACTGTATCTTTTTTTCACGGGGGCGGGGGAATTATTGCTCATAAAACTAAGCTTTCAAGTAAATTAAGGCTCTTTGTGGATTTCGAAATATCTATCTATCTATCTATCTATCTATCTATCTATCTATCTATCTATCTATCTATCTATCTATCTATCTATCTATCTATACACACATATACACTAGGGGTGCAACGATACACAAAATTCACGGTTTGGTTCAGTTCGATACTTTGGTGTCACGGTTCAATATTTTTTCGATACAAAAAAATGTTCATGCCTTTTTAATTTGTCATTTATTAAAATTATAAATATATATATTGACTCAAAAGTACAGTTTTTAAATTTAATGTTGCTGAAACAAGAAAATAATGAAAAAAATAAATCTATCTGATCGAGAAATCACTCATCTCTGGAAAAGAGAGTTTAATTTCGTTTAGCGTTGAGGCAGTTGCCATGTTGCAACGAGCTCTCACTTGCGTTGCGCTCAGTGGATCTGCGCTCGACAGTGCAGACTAGGCGGAGTAGTCGAACGCAGATCCACTGAGCGCTCAACACAGACAGCATCGTCAGAAGAAAAGTTGATCAAATAAATTTAAAATTTTGTATTGTTCGATATATATGCATACCGAACCGAAAACACTGTATCGAACGGTTCAATACCGATACGAGTATTGTTGCACCCCATATCTCTGCTAATTAATGCTAAGTAACAGCCTAATAAAATACAAGCCTTTCACTCAAAACTGAGTTTATAAAAAAATCACCATACACTTGTTATGCTTCATTGTGCTTAGGCCTCAGTCATGACATCAGAATCAGAATACTTTATTGATCCCTACACTGTAAAAACTGTGACTAGAGGTTACTTAAAAAAGTTATGGCAACAAAGTGACACTTGAAATAATTAAGTAGATTTTAATTTCAAAAGATTTATGTAAAATGTAGAGAAAATGTTAATTAAATTCAAATAGAAAACAAAAGTAGATATTAATAGAATTAAACTGTAAATATGTGTTGGATTTAGGGTCAAAATCTCAAACTGAAGGTTGAAATTGCCCAACTTTACCAAAAAAAATAATTGATATGAAATAAGTCTCTGAGAAAAATTACTTTGAATTTACTAACTATCTGGCAAAGGTTTAGTAAAAACTTCCTAAAATATCCATTACAAAGAAATGAAATCTTCTTGTTTTTTCAGTAAAACTCAAATTGGATTCAATAATTTTCCAAATAAACCTTAAAAATAATGACTGAATAATAAGAGAAAATGAAATGAATTTTACTTATTTTCTGAGTAAAATGAATCAATTTCACAAAGAAAACATCAAAACAGTAATTTGTTTTATTGTGGAAAATAAAACACAGTAATTTATAATATAACATTTTTCTGCTCGTATACACTGAATTCTCATCAACAATCTCCTGATCTCCTAAATACATTCCTCTGCTGTAAATTTGTTTTAGTGTCATAAACAGTTTATCACACAGCTTTGTGTACAGAGCAACAGCAAAATAAACTGCATGAATGTAAACCAGTTTTGTAAAAAAGAAATTAATCTTTAGACTGTAATATCAACATGAACCTGAAATTTGAATATCCTTTACCGTTTCCTTTATCTCTGTTACTTATTTATGATTGACTAACAAAAACTTTAGTTTGTCAATCTTTTGTTAAATCGAATCACTCAATATAACTGTAGAACAAAGGTTTTTCACTCATGTACATGGAATATCAATAATGTAAATCAACCTTTTATCCCAATTTGGATGTTTAACCTGAGAAAATCTAAGACACATGTAAGAGGAAGTAACATTTCTACAGCTACAGGACTGCACTTCTGTTAAATTTTAAAGTTGTTTTAAACCAATGTTTTATAGTAACATACACTATAAACAAAGAAAAGCTTCACTAGTGATTCCTCCAATTTGCTGCCTTTCAAACAGAATATTCCTAAGAAACTTGTAGGTAATAAAAAACAAAATTAAAATGAAGAGCACAAATACAGCCTGACACATTGCAGGTCATTTGGGTAAGATATGAATAAGATGAAATTAACTTAAAAACTGAAAAGATAGCTGCATCTAACAAAGACAAACCAAAGGTTTTCAGTGAGCTTACTTCCCTTTCATTCTTTCAGAGTCCTCGTTTAAGCCAATAACTTGTTCTTGAGGCTGTTCACTTTTGGTGAGTGCTTAGCACAATCCAGTTCAAGGAAAAGTTTCTGGAATACTTCCAAGGTGTATTTTAGCTCTTTGGGATAGGCAAGATCGACTGCATATGTCAATCCAACCAGCATTGCGCATGCTCTTGGAAAATTGCCCAGAGCAGGCATAACTCTCACACCCTCCAGCACAATGCCAATGTCATCCTCCTCAGATCCAACAGCCTTGATTTTGTAGATTTTCATCCTCTGTTCAGAAAGATCTTGTGACACACCATCCTCATCAGCATCCTGAAACAACAAACACATGGGTTTTCTGACTGTAGTTGCACACATGAAATATTTCCTGGACACATCCTGTAGCTGAATGACAAATAAAACATGATAATGCCTCAAATTATTTGAAACTTGACAAACACATATGAATAACAAAAACAGAATAATGTTTCTACTTCAACACTTACACTGTACTCTTTGATCAGTTGATCAATGGACTCCCCAAGGTACACCATCAAGCACTGAATAACCAGATTTCTGGTTATGTTATTGCTAGGATTGCTTGGTGACTGAAAATGAGCAAGAATTCCAAAAATTACCATCAGATAAGTGACCATTTATTAAGACAAAACTGTGAGAATTGGCAGTATTAAAAAAAACTGTTAAATATCAAATTATCATCACATGGAGCATTATGTGCGATAATTAGCTGATGTTAATGCACATGCCTGGGTGCTGACAGTCAACACAAAGGTATTGTCAACATGCTTGACAGGTTCAATCTTTAAATGTGTCGTTTTAGTAAATTACATTAATTTAGTCATTTAGTTTTTTTATCTAATTTAGTTTATGTTCGTCAGAAAGGGTTTTTCCTTCTTGGGACAAAACAAAAACCCAGCAATACCTGTACTTGTGTTTTTTTGTTTGTTTTTTGTTTTTTTACTAAGAATAGACATGTATTTAAAATACAATTAAAACATGAAACCCATAATTGTGTTGTTAATTATATCAGTGACGTCCTGGCGTCCTCTTGCACTGACAAAAACATGCAAACAAATTAGTGGAGCTGTGCACCATGCAAATGAAATTTGACAAAAAAATTCTTTAAATAAAATTCCAAGCTGAAATGTCTGTGGAAAATACCTTGGCTATGATAGCCTGCAACTTCAATCCCATGCTGATCAGGTGAATTTAAGTTGAGGGATCTTCCATTACCTGAAAGGAAAGCAACATTATCATTTTTGACGTTTAGTCAGCTGTGTAAAAACCAAGGAGGAACCCACCCGGGGGATTAATAAAGATTTATTTTATCTAATCTAATCTAATAACTTTAATCTCAGCCAAACCGATTTACTCACGAACAAATAAAACACTGAAAAAAACCAAACAATAACATTTTTAGGTTGTCTAAGTGACTTATACATTACGTTTAAACTGAGTAGCGAAACCCCGCGGTGATCTGAAAATGATGTGCCGGGAGTTGTGCCGTTCTCAGCGGCTTCAGTGACCCTCGAGCTCCCGGCTTGCTATCGAGCTGGTGGGTAGCAGATGCTCCGAAAACGTCTAAGCACTTTTGCAAACATGCGATATCTTGATAAACCGAGCAGATATTTGATGTTTACACAGCTACTTTCGCGCCTGAAAATATGTTAAAAGTTTATTTTGTGACCCAGAAAGATTACTAAGAGTAATTTTAAAACTTAGTAGCGGCCGCCATTATTGGAAACTGGAGTTCGAAAAACTGACTGTGGCTGACAAAATCACTCACAACTGACCGCAAAACCTTTTCATGAACTTTTAAACGTGGATGAAAGACGTTAAAACTCATCGGAATATACCGTTGATATTTTTTAATACGGTAAAACATGTGGTTAGTTAAAGCTGTTCAGTAACACAGTCGTGAAGGCTTGGAAAGTGACCTTGTGCTAGCAGTCCACTAACTGCCATTTGTGTAAAAATACGATACTATCATTACAGTGACGATTATTAATAAAATTTCGACGTATCATACTGTTTAAAACCTTTACTCAAAACCGATATACGTTATTGTTTAAACCGTGTCTTATATTTGAACAAATTAAGAAGTCTTACCTCTGACAAAATGGAGACGTCCACTCATGAAGCGCGTGTGTCCTGCACGTGGCACAAAGGATTATGGGCGGAAGTGTACAATGATTAAAATGAAAATGCTTTCATCAGTTAAATCTATTAGATTTCTTAAATTTTTTTAGTACTCAAACATTTTTTTTAAATCTACTCAACAAACCATTGCTGAATTTACCCCAAACAAAACTGTGTAAATTTAAATAACTGAACATCTCAAAATTGTTGAATTTTGCTTAGATTTGATTAAAACTACTCATACACGTTTTTACTGAGTAATAATTACTATTACTCTCCTATTAGATTCTAATTAACCCCAATCACAGTTTTTACAGTGTAGGGGAAATAATTTCAGTCAGGAACCCCCTGGAAACTTCCAGTCTCTAGGGAAAAATAAATGTTCCCGATGGAACTGGGTCGTGGTCGCTGGAATTTGTTGGCAGTCGCTGAATGCAATCAGTTGGTTGTGGGTGTTGCACCAAAAACCTGTTTATGATTGCTTTGGCCACTGGAAAATTGCAACATTTGACCATGGTTTACATGGAAGATGCTGATTTGTCTACGAACACTTTCTAGCTAATCACCAAGTACGAGCATCCTAGAATATTTCCTTTGATTGTTGGGTTTTCGCTGGGCTTTACATAAAGGTGACAAAACCAATGTACAGTTAACATGCATTTATTCACACACCTCCCATATGGAAAAGATATATATAAATCTTATAAAGTTTGTATCTGTCTTGTGTGAAACTTGTATGAAAAGCATATAAGTGTGAAAACAGATATAAGATCCCTTGAAAAATTATATAATGAAACTTGTATATTTCTGATACTTACTTAAACAATGTATGAAAGTAATGCGAAAGTGGCCACTTTCATGAGTAAATCATGTAAGCCTTATATGATTTACTCATGAAAGTGGCCACTTTCATGAGTAATCACATATAAGTTTTTACTATTTCTTTTCCGTATGGGCTGCCACAACTATAAGGCAACACAGCAGCTTAGACAAAAACAGCAGCTGTATTTTATGGTTGTAATGTGAGATGCATGAGATACTCTAAGATTAAATGAAGTAATGCTGACATTTGTTTATGAGTCGGATCAGTTTTCATTCAAAAGAAAAGTAACTGTGAGAAACACCCCAAAATGATTCTGGGTTCAGACACTAGTAAATTGGTCCAACTGTGAAATAGACTGTTGTTGGAACACATGAGTTATTTCTCACTGGAGAAGTTTTCCTTCTACTTGGCTTCAGTACCATATGATAACATAGTAATCAATTTGAGAACTTGTTGAAGAGTCGAGTCCACGCTGTGCTAGGCTGACCCAGAGTTTCATCTGGAGAGGGGATAGGAGCCAGTGTGATCCCACCCAACATCAGGAAGCACATCACAAATTAAACATGTCATGAATCCCAACAAAGTGAGGGAAATACCTGTTTCAAATTACATTTTGCTGATGAACTGTGGTCTATTTAACGTCTTGGCCAATTATCCAATGTGGAAGTGTAATGGGATTACTTATCCCCAAAGGAGATTAGAAACTCTTTAATTACCAACTACTGCTCTCTCTTCATCATATCTCTTTAAAAATTATTATTATTGTTATTTTGTTCCTTGAAAAAGGGAGACAGACGGGCAGCTTTAAATTCATGCTGCCAGGAGATCCAGGAGGTCTGACTGGGAGCAGATGCAGCAGTTATGAGACATAGTCGTGTTTGCATAGGGAGGCTTTGAGGAGCCTGGCAGGGCTTTGCGCTGGTGGGAGGACCAGTTGGAAAGGGCCAGAACCTTTCAAATAGGGTATTCAGGATTATTGAGTGAGAGAGGAAGTCATTAAGGAGTGGAGAGGAAGAGAGACGTGAGTGCGAAAGAGTTAGCCAAAAGAGAGAGGAAGTGTGGATGAGCGAATGATTTCAACCATCCAACAAACTTCTAGATGAGCACAAGGAGGACAAAGAAAAGACTTCATATTTTTAACACGGTAAAAATCATTGTAAATTTGCATCGTTACAAAGTGAGCATGCAATGAGGAAGTTATTTAACTCCCACAAAGAATGAGTGACAGAGCAGTTCAGCAGGGTTGTGCTTGTGCAGTTTATTCAGCATCGACTATCACATGCAATAAAAATTACACGTCTTCACTGATTACACGAGTGGTTTTGAGTTGTGGAACATACAGTCAATATATTCTAGGAAAAACATGTATTCATACTGTTAGTAAATGACACCACAATGGCCAACGAGAGAAGTTGTTTTTGTGCTAATAACTGCACAGTGGATTTATGAATGGAAAATGTTCAAATTGAGTTCAGTTGAACTCATAATTTGCCATTCATCTTTAGCAATTTTGTCACAGCCCTGGATTTTCAAAAAGAGGTGGATCCTATATGAACAGAAAAAGATAAACACATGTCTGCTACCCAAGAAAGGACCCAGATACTGTGGAAAGCCACTGAGTTCAAGTTCCACTGTCTGTGCTCTAAAGATCGCTTGTATTAGTTTAAAGCCTCGGTAAAAGAAGCCTCGACTGGTTACTTTGCAGACATAATCTCTTCCTCAAAAATGAATCCCAAGAACGCCTTTGTTATTATCAACAACTGCATTTTGACACCTCTTTCTTCTTTACTGTATTTTTCTGTCAGAGGCAGTGATTACTGCCTTCATTACTAAATGAAGTTAAATGAAGTTAACCTCTAGCCCACTGAATGCAATACCATATTATACTATAACTATAACTATACGTATACTATAGTAGTAACTATGGTTTTTGGTGATGCCAGGGTGTGCTGTGATCTTATTCTAGAGAGGTTTTTACCAAACAACAAACTGAAAAAAAGAAAAAGAATATGGGAAGGAATAAAATAACGACACGTTTAAGTCAGAGTTTGGGAGGTCGTCTTCTGAGGGTTTGCAAGATAGATCATCACCTTAATTAATTTCATTGACTGAGGTTTCTTCTTTTGTTCTGTAGGGTTTTCATCAGATTCCTCTCCGCTGTCCTGTGGTGTCCAACAAGGCTCAGTTCTTGGGCCTTTGCTGTCCTGTATATGTCATGATAAAAAGAAGGCACATCTTCTGTCAGTTCTAAGGTTTCTAACATTGTTGTGGATTAATTTTTAGCCCACTCTACAGCTTTGGTTTGGTTTGCAGGACATTATTTTTGCACAGTTCTAACAAGGTCCTTCCACAGCATTTAAGTCAGAATGAGGTCTGGATTTTGACTGGGCCTTTGCAACAACTTCATCCTTTTTTTTTGGGTAATTCTGTTTTATCTTTGCTGATGATCATTTTCCAGTTGCACCTTCAAGTTTGGACAAAGCTTTAACTGTCAGATTTAGCTAGGATGTTGGCTCTACATTCGACTTTATAATACTGTGGTGAACAGAGGAGCCTCTGGAGTGAGAACGGGCTGTCTGAGGAGTTCATGGCTGACTCAATAACTGCAAGGTGCCTAGGTGGCCTTTTTCTGTTGCCTTTGAAGTACTCATTATCAAAAATTTAGATAGATATTTAGCTTTATTTTTCATCAAAGTCATTGCAGCTTATCTCCTATCTTGGCTTCTAGAATGCCTTAATTTTATGATTTACCATTTTTTATGGCCTACCGCTGAAAAGACGGAGGTTCAGATGAACATAACAAACCTCAGAAAACTGAGACTAGAGCTTTAAATGTGCAGCTAAAGATGCTCGTGTATGCCTTCATATTGTTGTTTATCAACAATCGTAGTATGCTTTTACTCTCTTAGGCAGTCTTGTGGGTTATTTTAAATACTTCCTCACGTTCAGGATCCAGTTTAATATTTTTATTCATGCACACAGAGCATTGTAGTATTGTCTTTTACCCTCAGACAAATATGCTAAATTTGCTGTTTGTCCCACACACCTGCTAAAAGACTTGGTTTCATGGATTCTTTTAAATGGAAGATAAAAACATATCTGTTTAGACATGGGACAGCCTGGTGGCATAGTGGTTGATACTGTTAGTACTGCCTTAAAGCAAGAAGGTTCTGGGTTAGAATCCACTCTGTCTTTTGTGTGGCGTTCTGGTGTCCTTCCACAGTCCAAACACATGAATTAAGTGGGGTTAGGTTAACTGCTGATTCTAAATTGGCCCTGAATGGTTGTTTGTCTCTCTGTGTTAGTCCTGTGACAGATTAGCGACCTATCCACTTTGTAACCCGCCTCTCACCCTGTGACAACTGGGCTACACTCCAGTCCCCTCATCACACTGAATTGGATAAATGGAAGAAAATGGATGGATGGATGTTTAGACACGTGTGGCAGATTTGTTTTTTGGGGGGGTTTTTTCCATGTATTTATGTACTTTGTGTACTGTTTTGAAATAAAATGTTACATTTAAGTGTTTTTCAATGCATATTTTTTCATCTCTGGATTGATTTTTATTACATTTTATGCTTTGTAATCACACTGTGACATCTGGCCAAATGTGCTCTACATAATTATGATTACATAAATATATTATGTTATCTTTATCTAAATAGGAGCTATACTTTTTATGATTTTATGCGACCTGTAGAGACTTTAAGTACTCTGAGTCAGCTCGTCTTTTTTTTAACATTCTCTTTTTTATTGCCACTAGCTAATTCTTCCTGGAATTTGTGAGTCACATTAGGCATCTACCATAACTGTGCATCTAATTTTATCTTTACCTGGTAATTTCACTGCTTTCCAGGAAGCTGCTTTTTTTTAAATTTCATAATATACATGCATGCTTTCATGATGTTTCTACAAGTTATTAAACAAGACGTCTGTCTGTAAATTAATAATCGTCATCTCTAAAGTTTGCAAATTAAAGCTTGTTACATTAATTTTAAAATACTCTACTGGGTGTCTACATTCTCATCACTGACGAGGCATCCTAACCACTTCAGAACAGAGCTGTGCAAAAGAAGAATCAATAATTCATGAGTCCGAGCTTCACCTTGTTAGACACACAATAAATTTTACCCTTTCCTATGAGCTGACACAGTGCTCCAAAGTGTTTGTCATTTCCTGTCCAGATACAATAAACTTACATCTGCAAACTATAATTAATACTTCCTCCATGAAGTGTAATAAGCAAGATGATGGTTTTTTTTAAGAGTTAGCGTGACATGATGCCCTGCAGAACTCACGTGGATCACACGGGGTTCAAGCCAAACTGTGCCTGTTCTGACGCTCCTAGTGTTTTTCAAAACTTTAAATGGAGTTTTATCCATTTAGTGTGAGAATTTGTCCCAGGATAAAGCTGGAGTGTGTGTGCAAAGTCAACTCTCATTAATAGCCTAATAGTGTGGCTCACCTACCTTTTGCTGTGGCACACATGCTGCTTGTTCCTCGTCCCCTGGTGTTAGTTTAAGTAGAAAATCATTGACCTGGGTCATTATGCCTGCCCCTTCTTTATTATACGAGGAGATTAAACAGAGGCTCTTTAATGTGACACTTTTTGTGTATTAGTGAGGACCCAAGTGCCATTGCAAAGGCAATATAACTCTGTTTACCAATAATAAATGACACAGATTTGTCACAGTCTTTTATTAATGCAAAGATGAGACTTTGATGAAAGGTTTCTTTGTAAAAGGAGCGCTCTTAAACCGTGAACACATCACTTTCTCTACGGTGACAACACTCCTGATGGCATCATTACCTTATACTGGAAGCCAAGTTGACACACAGGAGATATCGGAGTAGGATTACACACCCACACTGAGGGTGGTGGTTGAACACTGAGCCTGTCATCGCCCTCTATTGGCAAAGGAGGGTTTAAAACATGGATACAGAAATCCCATACGCATGGGCACAGGAGCACATTACATGTAGCTTGGCTGTGGCTGATAGAAATCATAAAAATAAGAATGTAAATCTAAATATACATAGCAGTATAGGGAGAAGGTATTAAAAACGATATAAAAACCATGTAAACATTTTATTATTTTTAAAATATATTTAACTTGCACTTTTATGCTACTCAGTTTAATATTTACATAATAAAAGCTTATGGGGCATTTATGAACAGTCACAATTTTCTACTCGTCTCAAGTTATGAAATAAAGTTGGTTATATTAGCACAATAATAAGCTGTCCCTGCTTGTTGCCATGTGAAAAATGCCATGGAGCCAAATACGGAAGCCTGCGTGTTTATTTACCCAAAGAGAAGAACAATAGCAGAATACGCTGAGTGGGAAAATAGCGCTTCTTACGTTTGTGTCAAACTGCACTGGCAGGATGAGGACTGTTATGTTTTTATCTGGGATTTTGATGAGGATGGGGATGGGAGGGGGCGCTCGTGCCAGTGTGCACATGCGCATTCGGTGGGAAACACGATTGAAAACGGGCAGCTATGCCGCGCGGTGCAGAAAACGGGCTGGACGCGTCCGCTTGGAACAACGGCCGGTGTACCGGAGGACTGACCCGGGGACTGTGGGACCAGGAGGCGCCTGAGAGGCGTTAACAGCGATTCTTTCCCCGGGGATAACCTCCTCCCGAAACCGCGGCGAAAGCAGCGGGTGCAAGGGCTCGACGAATCCGCTCCTTCGCCCATTTCACTCCCCCGTCCTCTGCTTTCGGCACCGCAAGAGAGACAGCGAGACATCAGCGATGTTGCTGCCAAATGTGTAGGATTTATTCCCGCTGCCCATTTCTCTGTGTCGCCTGTAAATAAAACTGAGCGCAGACAATAAGCTCCAACAGCGGGTGTCACTATGGTTTTATTGGCGCTCCGCAGTAGGAGATGTCTTAATAGCTGCTGTATGGGGACGTTATGCTTGCAGTTGTTGCTGTGGATTTTATGTGCCGTGAACGGAGAGGAGCAGTCTTTCAGTGTAGAGGTAAG
The DNA here is from genome assembly GCF_965226115.1 of Aulonocara stuartgranti. Lineage (NCBI taxonomy): Eukaryota > Metazoa > Chordata > Actinopteri > Cichliformes > Cichlidae > Aulonocara > Aulonocara stuartgranti. The sequence goes on from NC_138960.1 coordinate 11,004,164, forward strand.
AGGACTGATTTGTTGACATCCAAGAGATTTTCCCGCACAACAACAGCTTCACGGTTTTTGTTAAATTAAACTGTGTTATTTTTATCCTCATTTAAAAGAATGATAATAATAATAAAGTGTTAGAGTTGCTCTGTAACTCCAGTCCCTTGTGCTGATGTTTCACCGACCACAACAACAGAGCCTTTGTGAGATGCCCAGCTGGGTTGTAGTTCTACCCAGTTCGTTAGCCGCTTTTAGACAGTTTCCCAAGGAATGTGCATTTCTGAATGGAAGTGCAGGTATTGTTAGAGGGTTTCAAAGCTTTATTTCCCTCCCCAGCTTGTGCTTGTTTGTGTTCTCAGAGTGCTGAAACATTGAATTTTGGATTGAAACAAAATGTGGGCTACCTTAATGTAAAAAAACAAACAAAAAAAACCACACACAAACAAAATAACATTTCCACTCTTATCTAGGTATGTAAACAATGCATAACCCTATGATTTTAAAAACTGAGCCAGCATGAGCAACGATGTCAGAAGTCAATGGGCAGACATTCAGAGTGGGTATGTGCGAGATTATTGTGTTTTAGTGGTTTTACTGCATTCGCATACCCCGTGTCTGCAAAAACAAACAAAAAACAAACAAACTCAGGTCTAAGGCTTCACTCTGCAGGAAGGAGATCTTATGGGGTCACAGAGAACAATGTGGGCAGCCAGATGAGAATTTAACAAAGCAGGGAAGGTTCCTTCACAAAGGCAGCTTGTATTCTGAAACGACCGCCCGGCTTAATGGGTAGTTGAACGTCTTCAGGCTACAAGTGTTGTGCCAATGAACTCTGAGACTCAGACTTTTAAAAAGAATCTCTCCAACTTCTGCTAGTGTTTCTTTCAAGATGGTGTGCAACTTAATCTGTGGCTTTTGCCGTGCACGTCTGCCCCTTTTACATCCAGAGAAGGCTGTGACACTGCGCTCAGCAGCCCCTTTCCTGTCTGTCTCTCTCACACATGCACACACATGCAAACAGGAGCCGCTGCACAGGATCATCCTGGCATGTGTACTGACAGTGACTCGAGTCCCACATCCACATTTCCACATGATTTGCAAGCTGGGCATGCCAGAGGCAGAGAGGCAGCACTGACCTGATCTCTGGTAAAAAAATAAAAATAATAATAATAACCCGTGCTGCTCGGTACCATTTAACCTGGTGAAAAACGCATTATTAGCGTTAACATCATCGTTCTCTCGCAGAGCGTTCCCTTCTCCCACGTCGTCCACCTCCACTTGAATCTTATTATCCACCTCCAGCCCTTGCATCTGTTGTTTCTTTGTGTCACTGAATTGTGAATGTGCTCAGCGGTCGTGGCTCTCTTTTTCTTTTTTGTCTTTTTTCAAAGTCTCTCAACTTTAATAAGTCATTCTCAGGAAGCCAAATGGTCTGGAGCTGATTAACTTTGACAACCTACAAATAAATGCAACAGCACCAGTGTGCATATTAATGCAAAGTACCTCAAGATGAGCCCCTGCTGTGCCTGTCAGGTAAAGATGCCAGCGAGCTCACAAGCGTGCTTACAGTAGTTTGATATCTATGATTTCTGTGTTTTCATGCACGTGTGGAGGACTGAAAAAGCCTCCACACGTTCTCATTCATTTGCTAGTGAAAAGTGGGCTTTCTGCTGTAATGCGAGACATTTTCTGGTCCCTAATTTAGCTGTCGTCTTTGTCACAAATGAGACGAGAGAGGCGTCGAGGCTGCCGAAAGTTGCACTCTGCTATGCACAACAACAACAAGTTTGATTTAAGCATCAGGTGGGCTTTAAACTGACAAGTTGCTTCAATTGGGAATGCCCGGCATGGGAGAAAAGAGCAATGAATGAGGCTTAAAGAAAAACCCCCAAAAGAAAGTGTTTAATTTGATCCTAAGGGGTATTCAAAGAAAAGCAAAGTCACAGTAAAGCACATGCTGTGCAGTCCCACTCCAGGCTGGTAGAATTTGGCTGCAGTTTCGCAATCTTTCTAAACAGTTTCTGTTTGGAGACTGTGCTGCTTTCACTGGAGCCACTCGCTCAGCTGTTAGGGCTGTGTTTACTCCTACACCAAGTGTTCTAGAGAGTAGACACAGATGAGTATTTCCTCTAATTAACAGGTGTGGTTTGAGGTGGGAGGTCATCCTGAGCCTGCCCTGTGATTACTGGTCAGACTGCGGTCTTTTAGAAAACCTCACCCTTTTGGATGGAGCCTTTGCTGCCGACCTTCCTGGATTTGTCTTCACAGACAAAGTGGCTGTAATGCTGTCATTCCCCCACTTGTTTCTCCTGTTTCCTCTTGCTTTGGATGACATTTTCACAGGAAGGACAGCCTGTCACTCGGTGATAAGAGTAATTAATAGGAACGTGTAACACACTTCAGCACTATACATGGCTACTGCAGAAAGATTTCTGAAAGCTCTTCAGCTTTCGTCCATTCGATTGTCTCCCCTGAAGTAATTCTCTCTGCAAATTGGACAGCGCCATTAACAATGGCTCAGGCTCGACTTAATTTTGTTTATCTCCTTGTGAGTATTATTTTCTGTTTCAGTCCAGATTGATTTTACATGGATGAGCCAACGTTTTTTGTGCGACAGCCAATAAAGTAAGTGCTTTCTCTGCGAGGCGTCATGCTGTAGGTGGGCCTTGCAGGCAGTTGATTTATCTCAGGTTATTTTTATCATTAGCTCTTACATAATTCAGAGTAATTAAAACAGAGAGATTTCCCCCCTATCCCTGTTTGACAATATCAGACAGTTAGAGGGAGAAATGTAACTTAATATTTTATAAGCGTTTTCTCCACTTAGTGTCACAAATGCAGAGACATGCCGAGCTGTGCTCGGCCACGCTCCAAGTTTGTCTGAAGTAGAGATGCACAGATCGATGGGCCAGTCGGCTGTTTTCAGCTGATTGGCCATGATGGATGACTGGCTGATCAGCCTCTGGTGTATCTGATTTCATGCTGATCTTCTAACACACATACCAAAATGTAACTACACTGGAGATACTCATTTCAAGGAAATGTATGATTCCATTTTACACTGTTATACTTCCAAGATCACCTCCTACCCTTAAACCCCCCTTAAATGACTATGTATAGTTGTGGTACTCTTGTCTTCTGCTAGCTGTACCTGACACAGTTTGGCCTTGAAATAATTTTCCTTCCTTTTCTTTCCTAAAGTTGAAAGTAGCTGTCTGTATAGTCTCACAGATGTTTCATCAATCTGTCACTTCGCAGTTAATCGTGTATTCTTCTTCTGTTCTGTTGTTTAATAGTGGTCGGTAAATAAAGCCTCTATATGCTTTACCACTACCTTTTAGTGGCAGTGCTTAGCATGCTACCAGGTAAAGTAAATGTATATCATTTAAACAAAAAATAGTTGCATAAAGTAGCTAGTTTTCTTACAACTCGATGCTTATTCAGATAATCAAAAATCATCTTAGCTAGGGATACACCAATACCGATACTGGTATCGGGTATCGGGGCCGATACTGTAAAATGTGTGTGTACTCATACTCGTAAAAGTTAACCGATACCATGAACCGATACTAACTTATTTCGTTAATCAGAGGGTGGCTTGTCATTTTTGTTGTAGTTTTTTAGATTGGCCACTAGGGGGACATCCTGCGTTAAACAGGCACAGGGTTAGACGAGTCAGACTGGCAGCTCCAGATAAAAAAAGAGAAACTGGAGGCTGCTGTAGCTAGGCTAAACAAAATGTCAGCAGTGTGGACTGGGAACAGCCAACTTTAACTCAGGTTTTGGAAAAGCGATGAAAAATGTCAAGAGAAAATCCACGGGCAGTTAAAATAACAGAGGCTCTGACTCATTTTATCGCTCTGGATGACCAGCCAATGCCAGTCGTGGAAAACATAGGATTCTTCTCAGCATACCCGAGCTGCGATATGAAATTCCCAGCCGCCCACACATCAGGGAGATAATGGTGCCAAAACTTTCTAAAGAGGTAAAGACAAGCAGTGTGTGCGCGATGTCAGTCCTCGGTTTAACGGCAGAGTGGACTGATGATCCACGGGCAGATGGGGAGTTCGTCAATGCCAAATACTTTCGTTATTTTGTTTGTTTGTTTACAATATGGACACTCTGCAACAACTTTAAAGTTTATTTTATTCTCAAACCTAATTTGTATTTATTTTATTCCAAACAGAAGTGTTTATTTATTATTCCGAAAGCTCGAGACAGTGCCAATAGTTCAGTGATATTTTGTTAAATTTCAATTTGGAGACTCTGCAATAATTTAACAGAAGTGCTTATTTGTCACTTGAAATTTTTTTGTGGTCATTTTTATTAATATATTATTTATCGGCAGAGAATAAAATAAAACCTGTCTTCCAATTCATTGCATTTGTGTGTGTGTGTGTGTGTGTGGTAGAAGTATCGGTTTTTGTACTCTGTATTGGCAAGTACTCAGATCCAAGTATCGGTATCGTATTGGTTTGAAAAAATTGGTATCGTTGCATCCCTAATGTTAGCAACATGGCATGCAAGCCCCTGAGCCAACTTTAACATGGTATGCTGGAAGATATATCCATGACACAAAGTGCAGTATCTAAAAGGACTTTGTCTGGGTTCCTTATAATGCTAATGCTAACGTTGAAGCCAGAAGTTTGCCAGTGTAGCATGTGTTGATTCCTAATTTTCTTTGCTAATCTACATATTTTTGTTATTTAACCACTGTGAGATTAATAATCTGTTTAGTTTCACAGTACATTTTCAGTTGAATTATACTGTACAATAAAGCTGTAATATGGAGCACTACAAATAGTCACTCATTTATTATGTACATAACATAAGTTTCCACTGGAGAAGCCTTACAAAGATGATTATGTGTCCTGTCAGTTACAGGAAGAAAAGCAGAATTTTGCCGAAACACTGGAACAACTTTAAGAGAAAAGTGTGTCTGAAACATTTCCTAAGTGTTTGTTTTTCCTCTGGAATTTGAATACTTTGAATATGTTTATATGAATATAAATATGTTATTATGTTATAAAAACATGACCATATACATTTCCATCTGTGTCCAAAGATGGCCGAATCACTCAAAATGTTAATTGTATTGCTTGCAGGTATTTCTGTGATCTGTGATTTACATTTGAGATTCTCTTGGAGCACAACAACACCGATGTGCACCCACTAAAGCCTCGTGAGCGTCACGCTGCCTTGGTTACACTCAGTGTTTCACTGTGAGGCATCAGGTGCAGAGCTGCGCTCTGAGTGTTTGAAGTGTTTGAATCATGCCACTGTGCAACTAGAGACAAAGACAAGTTGCTTAGTCAAAGATAATCTACTGTAAAACAAAGACAGCGCAAAGTTGTACTCCCATCTGTTAACACATCCTTTCTCAGATGGATGAATGAATTAATAAAAGGTGGTTTGGCTAGACTCTGCTGACTGTCGGCTGTGATTATTAACTCCAACCAAGAGTTCTGTCAGCTCGTTCTGTTTGCTCACCTGTTAGTGAGGAATCGTGAAAGAGCCGATCATCATCAATCATAAGGCAGAACCGAACTTTGATCTTTTGTTGCACAGTAATGGACCGGCCATAAGTGTAAAACAGAAGCATACACTTTACATCTTTGTAACAAATATAAACGCTTGTTAGCTTAGCATAATTGAAAAATGAAGATGGCTTGCTTTGTTCTGTCCAAAACTATAAATGCATCAATCAGCATCAATAAACATCTGTATTTACATGTATATTAATTATCCTACAAACTTGAACTGGAATGTATTGTTATACCTAGAGCTGGGCGATATAAGATTTTTTCATATCACGATATGTTTTTTTCATTTCAGGCGATAACGATATCTATCACGATATAAGCCAAATAACTATATTTGTAAGATTTAAATGTGCTGTTGCTCACAAGTAAAATGTGAAATAATCAACAGCTTGTTTTTATTTAAATATTTATTTCCCATAATAAGTTCAACAGGGTAGATGTACTTAAGGAACATGAGACTTTTTCAGATAAATAAAGGCAAATATTGCAAACTACACAAAAGACAGCCGCTAAAGCGTTTAAGTTTCAAAATAGAACAAACGAAACAGACTAAATTGTCAATTCCACTTAGAAACAAAATATTAATTCTAAAAATAAATCTTAGTTCGTTTTACAGAAGATCAGACAAAATTGACTTACTTTTGTCAATATCAAATAAACTGAGAACTAAAAGGAAATTCTCAATCTCTCCTTGTTGTATAGCTGAGCTTTTCAAACAGTTTTAACAGTTACTTTAGTCTGACAAAAGCCGAATGACGAATTAGCGCTTCCAGTCAGAGACTGAGGCTACGTCCACACGTACACGGGTATTTTTGAAAACGGAGATTTTCCGTTTCCGTTTTAAAAAATAATCCCGTCCACACATAAAGGGAGAAATGAAGGAAAACGCTGCTATGAACATGCCAAAGCAGCAGGTGGCGCTAGATTCCTAACCGTGGGAAAAAGTAAACAAAGCTGGGGCATAGAAGCAGAACAGAGTCGTATGTGTGGAGGGACAGTAACTGTGTGTATATGTAAGCATTTAAACACTGCAGAGAGTAGAATTAACAGTAACAGTATTGTAGAAATTCATTTCACTGAAACAATAACGTGGCGCACAGTGTGACGTCAAAAAATGCGCACACCTTTGACGCTGCGTTTTCTCCGTTTTTCTGGTCCACACGTAAATGCAAAAACTGAGTTTTCAAAAATCTTCGTTTTCAGTGACCAAAAACGCCGTTTACGTGTGGACGAAAGGTGCAAACGCATAGAAAAATCTGCGTTTTCAAAAATACCCGGGTACGTGTGGACGTAGCGCATGCACCAGTTTATTGTATTTCCAGACTTGCTTTCGGCACAATTTACAGTGCACGCTACTCTGTTTTTTGTCAGACTTGAAATAGCCGAAATACCTTCACACTACGGAACTTCTATGGCTCTTCCGTTCGACAATCTCTCCGGCATTGGAATCATCATCAGTTTTCTCTTTGGTCACGCTCGGTTGATTTTTCTAGTCGGCGCACTCATTTCCTCCATTACCCGGGCGGTACGGTGCTTCCCAAACAAATACACATGTGCGGCTTGGCACTTGTGCTGTACGTAACAAGTCACGTGACGTGACGCTGCGGCTGTGATTGGTTCGGCTCTGCGCTACGTAATTTGGATTGGCTGTTCTTTTTTTTTTTTAAGTGGACAAGAGCGGCGAGGTCTATCGCGATAGTTTAATTTTTCTATGGAGAAAAAGTTATATCGCGATACATATCGTTATCGTTCTATCGCCCAGCTCTAGTTATACCTATGCAGTGATTAAATTTTTTTTAATACCAACTTGCTAGTTTAACATTTAACTACATGGCTGTTCTGAATCAGCTTCAAATTCAGGTCAGACTACATGAATTGAGCCTGATTATGACCTGCAACAAACAAAGTAGGGTGTTGCTTTGCATCAGGAATGAAAGTGCAACTTGATCATTTTGTATTTCATAGTGTGTCACAGCAACTGAAAGTCAGAGCTGCAATCAGAGGAAGTAGCTTCTTACAAGTTTTCAGAGTCTTCGATGGCAGTTCCTTCAAGTCTGTGACTGAACTGACCGATGTGGTGATTGGCATTGGTGTTGGAGCTGAAATTGAGCACATCCAGTGTCACTTTGTTTTCTGCAAATCTCTAGCTAGAGTCTCCTTCCTGATGACCATCGCACGTGTCCTCAAAGACAGCGCGCACAGAAGGTCACAGAAAGGAAAGATTTTCAGATACACATCCCCCCCCTAATTATAAAGGGCAAAAATGTTGTGCAGTCTGGGCTAGGCATTATGCTAATCAAAGCTTATTGTCTTCTGTATTTAGCGTAATTTTTAAATGGTCACAAAACAAGAATGGGATGAGAAGTTCTCATCCAACTGTGGCAACAAAATCATGCTTGACAAACTATCCCTTGAGTAAGTTTACAATAATTAAATAAACTATTACTGTGTTATATTCTTTACATAGCTATGTAGGCAGTGTAGCTGCTTTCAGCACTGGGCTAAAGCCAAGCTCAAGTGCTGCCCAGTGCAAACTACTCAGTGCTGTTGTCACTGTGTGAGGAATGGGAGAGCTTCATCCCCACATCTCAGCTCATGTTACCAGTTGGCATGCTCAGCCCCTGAGTGGCATCTGAATAATGGAAAACAATTGATGCGAACGTGTGTGGATGACACACCATGTGCCTGTGTGTCCTGCAGGTCATAGAGAGAATTTATGTTTTAATATAACACCATACACTAGAAAACAGTGTTAACAGACCTCATTTGCTATTTTTGGTGATAATCGTTCACTGTGTGTTTTTTTTTTTCTTTTTTTTCTTTTTTTATTTCCCAGAAATTGTTTGGCACTCAAACAGTGTGCTTAGTACTTTGGTGTGTTTTTCCTTGAATTTACAGTTAATGAAGACTGAATGTTTCTATACTTTCCCTGCGCCACGGTGGTTATCAGCACTGATATTAACAACTTAACTACACAGTTCTCCAAAATAGCCCCCAATTGAAAATGCATCACGTCCTTTTGCGGCACAGGCTTCGTGTTCCATCAGTGACTGGGCTGGCTATTCCTTAACAATTTATCTTTAACAAAGTCAATATTAAATTGTTGCTTTTGTTTCCCTGCAGCCGTATTTTCCTCCTACATACAGTACACTTAGTGTGCATGAGCTCACCTCCTGTGTCTGAGTGCACGCAGGCATATTTATGAGTGTATTTATATTGGTGCGCTTCGCCCTCGTTTCTCACTGAGGAATCATATGGATTACACGCACACACACACACACACACACACACACACACACACACACACACACACACACACACACACCATTTCTTGACGTCATTTGGCTTTGGTAAGAGAGCAGATTTGTGAGCCACTGGGGTGTCTGTGTCAGTCTGTTCACCCAATCCTGGAGAAATACAACAACACCTGCACAGACGTAAATGATTCATAATCATGCACACGTACACAAGCAGACACACACACACACGCACGCACACCTGACTTTCTCTGAGCAGCCACTTGTTATTATATTTTGTTCAGAATTTTTCCCTGCATGTCAGTCTCCTTCTTTCTAAGACACGTCTTTGGTCACAGCTTACTGAGCTGTTAAATCTTTAATGTCACTAACAACAGCAACATTAGATGATGCCAATGGGGCATCACGTGTAAGTCTGTCAATTAGGCTTTTGACAAACGCTCAGGGGTGTGTTGGGGTGTGTGTGTACATATAAACGTACGCATAGTTTTGTGAGTCATGACAACTGTTTCAATCTGTTCCTGCGTGCATGTAATCACATTTCACTGTGTTTAAATTAGCGATTGGGCTTCATCGCAGAAATTAATGTACTTTGAAACCTGAATATCAAACAGCCTTTAGGATTGATGTCATACTGCAGCTCCTGTCACATGCCATAATCTTGATGTTTCTTGCTGTCATTTTTCATTATCTTAAGTCATTAAAATACTTTGACAAGCTCCCAAAAGATTATCCACTTAAAGCCCGCTGTTCTGATCAGTATGTATGATCAGACTCTGACATTTTTCCATGACATTTTTGTGACATTTCATCCTAATGGGGCCACTGAGAGGGTGGACATGGCATGCATAAAGCCATTGTGTGTTTGTGTGCGTGTGTGTGTAGGCACTAGGGGCTAAATGTGCTGCAGCGCCCTGCTAAGCCTCTGCAGTCATTGCATCGCATTGGGGTCATGAGGTGCAGACGATGGTTTTGGTTTCATTAAAAGTCAGGTTGATTCTTTTTTCCCTCGTTTAAATTTTACAGTATGAATTTCAGTACGGCACTTTGAATCATGTGGGTATGTGGTTATTTGTGTGGGCAGGAAAAGGCTGCGGTTGCCTTGACGACCCTGGCATACTCGCAGTGGTCCGGCATGTAACCGATGAATAATTCAGGGCGGTCAGAGGTGGCAGGCTTCCCCAGAAGGCTGGGATCTTGTTCCCACAAGTCACCTGTGCTGAGAGATGATCACTTCTAGCAGCTCTGCTCCAACTTGCAGCACAGATTGAGCCACTTCATACCATCATCACTGGGTATACTCACAGGACATTTTGATGTAATGTCTCTACTCTGCTAAATGTTTATTAATGAATCAAGTGGCTGGATGTGCTCAACAGTAATGCTTGGGCACAGGCTTTCTTAACAGTTGCAGCTGAAATCATTTTTAAAAAAGTACATTCATTCTCCTTTTTAAAGTGTAGAGTAATTGGTCAGCGTGTTATTTGTAGTGTAGAAAAGGCTCTGGGCAAGGTCTTCCAATACTGTTTTTCTGTCCTAGCAGGGAGCTAATTGTATTCTGTCAGCATGCCGGGGTGTAAATCATTCACATTAGACGAGCAGAATAGAAAATAGAAGGGCTTTCAGTGTCTGAGGCCACAACTGACAGGTGCTGCCCTTTAACAGGTTGTATTTCTGTCTCGGCAACAATTTAACTGACACACAGAGTTCCATTCTGCTAATGCAGCTACCTATTTGTGAAAAGGCGGGTTGGCCATTTCTTGACAGCTAGATCTCAGTTTGATCACAGTTTCGACATGTGGACCTCCTGAATAATTAAAGACTAGTTCAGCCACCAGAAAAATTGTTTAATTATAAAATCTAATTTAAAAATAGCACTACCACATTTTAAAAAGTATCTTCAAGCTGAGGCATACTCTGTGTCTATCCATGGGCCAGACAGAGGTGAAGGCTTTTAAGTTCTGTTCACACAGACTGGTTGGAGACTAGCTGACGACCACTGGTTGCAACAAGAGAAAAATGAATATTCTCTCACTAGTTGCAAATGGTTCATGGCAGCTGCTGTGAATTTGACTGCTAGAGCCTCGATTATGCAGGCCTAGAGATTGGTCAGCAATGCTATGGTAACCACCTGTCGCTAGGAAAAAAAAAGTGCATTCTGTGACTGATTGACAAGTGGTTGGTGAAGGTTGCTGCCAGCCGCTAGCAGGAAATTAGTGGCAAAGCGATATTGGGTGTAATACCTAAATTCTCCTTACAGTTTCTTTGACTGTTAGCAGGTGGCTACGATTGCCATTTCTTTGCATAGAAGACTGCGGACTGAAAACTATAACCCCAAACTGGAAACCGAGACCACTTGTCTTCAAAGTAAAAGTTGCACTTTTTGAAATGTGTTGATTGTGTTGATGTGTTGACCTCCAGAGTAAAGTTGTGCCTCAGAGATCTGAGGCACAACTTTACTCTGGAGGTAGATATTCTCCATTGGCAGGAGGGTGCAGACCGGTCTCTAGGCCTGTGTAATGAAGGCTAAACACATAATCAGAGAACAGTAGTTATATCCAGTAACAGCTGTTTTCCACGAGTAACTTTTAGTAACCATTTCTCTGCAACTCTCACTCCCATGTGGACACACTTGATGAGCACAATCACTTAGCTAAATTCTAATGCGCTTGTGCACTTTATTAATGCTTAATAACAACATTTTCACAGCTACTGATCATAAAATAAAATTTCTTATAAATCTCCAGCAACAGCATGTGCACTCAGCCTGACAAAGCTCAATTAAAATATGATGAACAGTTGATCTCTTCTGTTCCATCATGCCTGTGAAATTTCTCACAAGCTTGTAAACAAACTCTCTGGCGTTCGCTGAGGGTCTGTTACAAGCCTGCTCCAAGTAGGAGTGTAATTCAGAGATTTGCAGACAGGCTGAGAAAATGTTGCTGTCCCTTTATCACAGGGACTAAGGTTGAGAAGCAGAAAAACCTACAGAAAGTTAGAATACCATGAAATCCACGTGGGCCATATCTGTAAATTGTTCATGAGACAAAATCAACAACAACAAAAACAATTGTATTGCACACTAACTGTAGCTATTCTACAGCCCTCATCCTCTGACTGAAGCTCACAGTGAACAGCTAATGCAAATGTGGTCTCCAACATAGGTCACATGCCGTCTCTGTAACCTGAGAGGACCAAGCCCCTATCAGTTGATCAGTCACAAATGCCAACATCAGCAGCTGCTGTGTGATGGCGGTGTGTTGCCATGACGACCGGGCTTCCTGAGCCACATCTCATCCATAATGGAGTGATCCCGTCGCCTTACAAGGTGGCCTTTTGATGGCACCCATCGGCTAATTAGCCCGCCTTCTGCTCGTTAAGTCACAGGCCAAGTCAGCTCGTTGGAAGGTGGTCTGATGAGACGAAGTTCACCTCAGTTCAGCACTCGTGTCGAACATCTGGATGTCTGAACCTCTCCTGAATGCTGCCCAAATTCACCTGAGATGGCTTTACTAATGATAATACAAGTTTTAGTCTCTGTTTGAGACAATTCTCTAACTGAAAAGTGTAGTTGAAAGTAGTTGAATGAGAGGCGTAGAGAAACAGGTAAAGGTGTAAAATGGGACAGAAGAGGCTTTTTAGGGCAACTTTGAGGATGGAAATTTGAAACCGTGAGATGTGTGTGTGTGTGTGTGTGTGGATTTCTTTTCCTCATAATGTGACAAGGGTGAAAAAGAAATGCACTTACCGTGAAGAAGTGTGCAGGCAGGTTAGGGGAGGCCAGGTTCTTCTCACATCTGAAGCATGAGAGAAATCTACTTCAAAGTAAAGTGAAATCAAGTGTGGAGAACCCAAAAATAGACACTGATGCATTTCAGAGATTTTAGCCTCTGTCAGGGCACTGCTGGTTGACTCCTTATCCTTCCACTTCAAGAGGGACTTGATTTGTGAAGAAGTTTAACCTCATTATAGCGCTTTTGCTGCCTTCTGCTTTCAGGGTGCGCTCAGTTAGAGCGGCACGATTAATCGTTAGAAAATCGCGATCTCAATTCATACTTATGTCCGATCTCATTTCCAAATGACAACGATTTAAAAAAAAGAAAGAAAAAAGACGATGACAATTGTACCACATTTTGATCTGGGACGTAATCTGCATGAAAACAAGCGCTCACAAATGACAAGGGCGGAGCCTTATACCACGTGATAAAGAAGCTGGCTGCTAAAATTGGCAGGGAAAAAACAACGGAGAGCACGTCAGGGATGACGAGAAAGTGACAGGAGAAAATCCGTCCGGTCAACCACCCAAACATCAATAACGGGAACCGTATACAGCGCTTCCCTATGCACGTCGAACTTCCGCAGGCACAAAGAAATTACGGAGGCTATCACTTATCACCTGACCAAAGATATGGCTCCCATCAACACTGCAAAATGAAGGATTTAGGAAAATGATCAATACCCTAGACAAACGCTACACAGTGCCGTCCCGCAACTATTTTTCTATTGTTGCGCTACCTGCTCTATACACGCAGTGTCGAGCAACGATGGAGACGGAATTTCAAGCAGTTCAACATTTTGCGGCAACAACAAAATGTGAGACATTTGTTGTTTTTATGTTTATTTATTGTTTTTATGTTTAGTTTCAACTGTTACGAAGTTGATGTGCAGTTAATAAGTGCAATAAATATTTATACTGGAAAAGAAAATCGTGAGAGAATCGTGATCTCAATTCTAAGCCAAAAAATCGTGATTCTCATTTTATGCAAAATCGTGCAGCCCTACGCTCAGTACTTAAAGAACAATGCTTGGCTGGTTTGGAGTGAGTGCTCAAATTGATCGACCAGGTATGATGATTAATTCCAGTTAGTTTGTGGTGAAAACTGTGAAATTATCACCACAGTGCACCTCTTGAGCTTTGTAACTTGGAGCTGTCACAGCTGGGGCACGAGTGTACGATCGTGCCGGTTTTACATTGTACATACCGGTACATTGGCACCTTAAAGCTGCCAAATCAAACATGCCGAGCTAGCCGTGACGGTGTCCCCTTGTTAAGGGGAGCAGCCATAAGTGGCTTGTTTGCTAAAAGTATCATCTTTTGCCAGGATAAACTTGACTCTGATCAGTCACGAGGTCCAGTCCAATAACCTAAATTAGCTGATTAGCACAGAGTTGTAATAGAGGTGGTAATTAGCTGTACACACCACTTTAAACAGTTTAGTTTAAGACATTTTAACATAGGGATCTAATATGAGAATTGACTTTGTGTTTACGCCCCCTTTGCGCTGATTCTAAAACTGTTAGTTTGATCTCTCTCCAAACAATATTGACCGAACCAGCAGCAAAAGAAGATCCAAACTAAGCTTCACATAAACATTGTCATGGACTCCCTCTTACTTTTGCTGTTTTGCTTCCACCACAATAAAATCACACTTCATGCACAGCTCTCTCTCTCTTTCTCAGTGTTCAAGAACAGTTTCCCGTCTATCCCCGAAATATGTTTTCTGCATTATTCGCTTGCTTGTTACGCACAAGACTACCGTTGTTTACAGCGCTGTCGGCCAATGTTTTTTTTTTCCTTTTACTTACTTCCGAAATGAAAACCTAATTTCTGCCGTTCAATAAACTTCTGAACAAATTTAAACTTTTTAAAATTATACAAAATGCAAAACGCTTAGCCGTGTCTCTAATAAAACCTCTGTAACTTCAGAGGTAATGTTCATAAGTTGATTAATGATTTTCTTTCGTTTTTGATGTACTGCAGAATATTTTTATAAAATTCCAGGCCAGGAAAATCACCATGTTTTTCTGTGATTTATCTTCAGCTACTTTGACACAAAGGCATCTGCTGTGATGCTCACACCTTTGATAAAGTCTCGAAAGTGTCAGCTTCCTTTTTATAGATACAAAAATATGTAAATGTCCTGATCTGAATTATAATATTTCTGACTGTCTGAGGCAAAATTTCCCAGATTCAAATCGAATTGAATCAAATCGAATCGTGGATCGAATCGAATCAGGATCTCGTGAATCTGAATCGAATTGATTCTAGAAATCAGTGACGATACCCAGCCCTACTCCTGAGCTCAGAAGGTAGGGCATGTCAGCTCCTGATCGGAAAGTTGGTGGTCTGATTCCTGGCTCCCCAAGTCTGCATGCCTGGGAAGTTACTAACCCCAAGTTTCTAACCGATGCATCCATTGGATGTGAATGTGTGTGAATGGCAGATAGAAAGCACTTAAAGCATAGAAGAAAGTGCTTGTGTGAATGGGTGAGTGTGGCATGTTGGAGAGTAGGAAAGCTCTATATAAGAATCAATCCATTTACCATTTACTCTCTTTTGGAGACGGCAACAACAGACCTCTAGGGGAACTGGGCTCCTTTTCTTTTTATTAGCTATTTGGACATTTTTAGTCGTAAAAGATATCTTGCTTTGTGCAAAAAATAACAAAAAAATCCAAGTTGAAAGGTGTATTTATCACAATTCAGAACTGTTCCATCAGTGCTCCAAATATTTCTTTGGATTCTTTGTAGCTGCCCTTTCTTGAGCTCCCTTTGCAAACACTAAAAGCGTATGAAGTAAAAAGTGTTGATGCTTTGATCTGGGAGCTGAATTACTGATGTGTTCATGGTTTTACCATCTCCTGCTCATTTGTCCTGGGCTCTATTTCTATCTGCAATCCCTGTGACTACAGAAAGTACGGTTACTGTTCTGTGTCCCTGTTATTACACTGACAAGAAATCCAAATTGCAACTTTATTGAACCAAACCATCTAGGTTCACAAGCTCCCTCGTTATCCATTTTGCAGAGAGCAGGACGGGGAAGAATTTCTGTCTTATTGAATAAAGGATGCTGTCGAAGTGGAGCCTCCTGCTCTCAGGAACCCTTGCATCGGCAGAACCCCGGGAACCATAGATCACAAAGGGAAAGAGTAAATCGATGAGGATGAGAAGTGGGCAGCAGCAGAGAGGGAGGATAATGAAAGAAAACAGAAAGAGATAAGGACAGATGGGAGAGTGAAATGTAGAAAAAGTAAAGTGCTCGGCACTGATTCAGCAGAACACGTCTTTAGATCTTCAGTTTTTTCTCTCTCTGATTATAAGATCTCCATCGTGAAGGTTGTAAAAGTCAACTCTGAATGAACGAATGGACATAATACTCACGGTTTATTATAGCTTCAAATTCTGCAATATTGGAAATACTGGAAATAATTTATACTTGTGCTTCCTCCATCTTTAACCTCTCTCCCAACGGAGTCACATAAAGTTTGGCACGATGACGGAATTAAAGATCAAAGCCTTGGATTGAATCTTTGAACGTGTGCAGTTTTAATAAATGTGAGCCTTGAGCTCGTGCTTCTCTTTGATTCCTGCGTTGCAGCGTGTGGATTTTGGTCCTGAAACTGCAACTGTCGCAACTTTTTTTGTTTGACTGTGGAAGTTTCTGGTTTTCCGCGTGAACGACGACACGAGGAAATGCGAGCAAAAGCGGCGGTTTGAGGAAAAGCTTTGAAGTAATCTGAGCTTTTTTTTAAAAACTACAACAAACACAGTTTGGAGTGTTTTTAGCTTAATGAATGAGACTCTATGAAAACCATCCTGGTGATGTCAAAGCGACGTATCAAGAGTATAAGTTCTAAAAAGAAGTGAGGCTGCGTTTTGAAGCGGATGTCCAGAGATTAGAGGAAGTGGACATGAACCAATAGCCCTTATTTTGGTTATTCTGCCAAACGTTGCAGTAGCAGAGACACAATGACCGAAATGACTCAGCTGACTGTTTTTGCTGTCAATGCGGAAATTTTCATTGGAATTACCGGCCGCCCTCTGCTGCTATATTCATCCTTTTGTGCTGTCGTGCTGTTTCCCCACGGTGGTGTACATAAAGAACCGGTATGACAGCTACACCCTCCACATCCTGCCACCATGTTTCATTCTCATATGGGACGTCGAACAACCCTTCACCCCTCCTGCGCGCTCGAACTGGCACCATCCAATATCCCCTCAATGTTTGAGTGGTAGACAGCGACAGCCGCAATAACTCAAAGCACAAACACATCACTTAGTTCTTGCATCCCAAAAAAAAAGCGAGTTTTCTTTGCAGCCTTTAATTTACATAATCGTCACGTAGCTCTGTAAACATCGATGACATCCGCACACCAAGTGTTGGTCACAAATTGACAGTTTCTTTAAGTTCATGAACATCTCAGTTTCAGAAGTAAATATTTCCTCTGGGAAAACGAATACACTGGCCTCCCTAGCCTCTTTTTATCTCAGGAGGAAATATATGCCCAAAATTTTTCAAAACCCATCCAGCCAATTGAAGCTGGCGTCGAATTAAAATATCTCTCTGCTGATGAAATCAGGTTTTACAGTAGTCTCTTAGAACTGCAGAAGAAAAAGAAAAAGCGTTCTGCTACAAATATGCAGTGCCACGTCTGAACTTGTGTGCTTTTCATCTGTATCGTCTATTTTTTCCCTTTCCTCTCTCCCTTTTCCCTCTGAAAGCACTAGGGCAGTGGTTATAGGACAGAGCCAAAGTTTGGTTACCAAAGGGGAAAAAAAAAGAGGAGATGAGAGGGAGGCATAGAGATGATTACAGGACAAGAAGAATTAAAGCAGACATTGGAAGGAAAAGAGAGTGCCATGAGGTGGAGAAGATGTGGGCATAGAAAGAGAAGAGAAGAGAAGATCTTACAGTGTTTGGTACTCGTGAAGTCTGCTGGGAAACGCAATGGAGTAACTGTAACAAGTGGCTTGATGTGTAGTCAGATTTGCAGATTTATTTATTCATTTATTTTAACTAAAGTTGAATCTAGTAAATCTGACACACATTGTAATGTTATCACCCACCCACTCACAGCGAGAGGGGGACGAGGAGAGTGCGGCTGCAGGATGGGCACGAAAAGCACCAAAGCGTGCAGTAAAGAAAGGGAAGAAAGAAAATACACAAAGAGAGGTTTGGGGTTTACAGGCAGGTACTTGGAAGTGTGAATCATGACACAGGTGTAACATTTTGGCATCTGCCAAAGTGATGAGAGTGGAGTTTGATACTGTAAGTCATTGATGCAGAGTTTGAGTCTCTTCATGAAGGTCTCAGTAGATGTGCCAGTCACAACACAAACTACAGAGAGAAAGTCTCGCTTATTCTAGAGTTAAGACTTCAATGAGAAGCCGCTTTTTTAAATGTTATTTATATTCCAATGTAATATAGACATATTAGTAACTGGGTTTGTCATTGGCACTGTTAATATTTTCCTTTCATCAAACAATTTCAGGGTAGAGAAAGTAGAAAGTTTAGAAATGCTGTTTTGCTGGCTAGTTCTGATCTTACTGAAAGAATGTGTCTTTATCTCAAGTGTAATTAACAATGTATGAAGTTACTTTAATAATTAAATAGAAATATAATTCTTAGCTTTATTCTCATAAATTACTAAAGGAAAAGTCTGGGATTCAGAATAACTGGCTGTGTGGAAAGAAAAGAAAGTTATTTTTCCAGGTCACCTTTTTATGAAAGAACTTAATCCTGTGTTGCGAGAAACAATATGGTATATATAGTAAGGCTGGTAATTAAGTTGGCAGCAGTTAGCTTAGCTTAGCATAAAGACTAGCAGGTTTAGAAGTCTGGCTTTGCCTGAAAGGATCAAGCTGCCTTAAAACAAAGCAGGTTATATATAAAATGTTAAAGAGTGAGCTTTAGGCAGGCTGGTGGACATGTATTGTTAAATACAGCAGGGCTCCAACCAGCTCATTAGAAATGAAAAAACAATAAAGAAATCACTTAAAAATTGGCTGAAAGTTCAGTACAGATCTCCTGTCTCCACAAACATATCAGAATCATAATCAGCATACTTTATTATTCTATAAGAAAATTATGTGGGTTAGAGTTGCTCATATATTAAAGAGATGTAGCTGCCCTGTTACACTGGCATGCACCACCCTTTAGCTTCGCCCTTGCTTTGGACTGGAGTGGGCATTAATTTTCCCAAAAGGTGGGACTGTTTGGAGGGCCACACTGATAAGCTAATATAAGTTAATTATTATTTATTGGTGCAGCCACTCACAGCAGTCCCAATTTCTCATGTGGCCCTTTGGGATAATTAATTGCCCACCCCTAGAGTCTGGACAAACATGGGCATTATCTGGATCTGAAGTCAAGCTAGGCTAATCACCCTTCAGTTGCACAATCACCTAATGGAGAAGCTTTATGTAGTTCTTTAAAAGAAATGTATTTCAATGATCTTGCTCGTTCTTCCTGCTCATAAGATGCTTTGTTAATTACCAGTAGGAATCCCCATGTTTGCATGAACTATTTATGAGATCACTCACATTCTCAGCTAGGATCTGCTTTGTGCAGTTGCCACCACACTTACCCACAATGCTCAGGCACCTGGGCATCCTCCCGGTGTCATGATTTTTTTATTTAGTGTCCTCATTTGCACATTAGCTGAGTGACATGTTCAGTTCTTCTCACCTTCTGAACAGTCATACATATCAGCTTGTTTGCACCGCTGCTACAAACAGCATATACAATAAGTTTCAAAAGAGCTCATTGTTACTGCTTGGATGTGGAGCGCAGTCACCGTAAACGAAGCTATAGACTCGCATTTCTTGCTTTTTATTGCATTCTCCTCTCGCTCTCGCACTCTGGGCTTTCCTCCCTGTTTAGTAAATTTCATTCTCAGTGTGTATGCTATCCTGAGCAGCGGGCCTGAAGCAGCTTGAAAACACTGTGCACGAGAACGGCGCTCAGGTTTCACAGCACAGAGTTGCTGAAAGAGAAATAAGAAGGTCTGAGGCAAACACGCGGCAGTTCTGAGTTCACTGGATATTTGAGATTCCGGGCCAACGTTGTGTTGTTTCACTTTCCCCGCTCTTCAAGCAAAACAATTTAACCCTCGTTTTGCTGTTGGCTTTGTGTTCCGATATGCAGCAGTTAGCTAATCCCACATTTGGCATTTTTACGATGAGGACTGAGTGTATACAGAGAGGCTGAGACTATCCAAATCCCTAAAGCCTCTTCTGTGGGGACGCCCGGCCGATTCCCGCTTCTCCTGCTTGGTCCAAAGATCTGAGCAATGATTCCCTCTGGCTGGATTTTATAGGGACACTCAAAGCTTTATTACACCAAAGCCCTTTCCAGACAAGTAAAATGACATGATAACGGATGACATTCTGCACTATAGACTGGTATGGAGATTTCTCTCTCTCTCTACTTATGCCCTTTTACAAATGTCTTTTCAGATGTGTCCTTAGACCGGTTACTAGCTGATCTTTGCTCTGTGTAGCTTAATGCGGAGTTTTATCTTGATGACATTTAAATGTTGTTCTAGGTCGTATGGAGTGTGCTTTCTGCTTAAAATGCTTCTCATGCACAGGAAAAAAAACAAACTACACCATAAATTTACTTGTAGGAACTCTGGACTCGCACTTCAGCACTAGCAGCTCTGCGCTGCTCAGCTGGACAGGGTGCGGGTGAAGTGTCTTGCCACAGCGGAGGCGGTTAATGAGCTTTATAGCTGTTGGAAGAGCCAAGCTGGATATTTCCCCACCTTTTCAAACTTTATACTCAAGCTAAGCTGCCTCCTGTCTTCAAATGTCTATTTATGATTTTGAGATCATGTTTAGCTCCTGTCCAAAAATCAGTCTTTGCAGATTATTCCTTGGAGTTTACAGTGATGTCTAACCTTTTTCCTCCTTGTTTCCTTGTTTATAGGCATGGCTCCAGAGGTATGGCTACCTCCCTCCTGCAGACCCCAGAATGTCAGTGCTGCGTTCTGCCCGAGTCATGCAGTCTGCTATCGCTGCCATGCAGCGCCGCTACGGCCTAAATGTCACAGGCACGCTGGACAGCAACACTATAGAGTGAGTCACACACACCTTTAAAAATACCCTTAAAGACACCACAGTATGAATTATGCACAAGGTTCACGATGGGTTTATTCCCAAAATAAGAAAACACGGGTAAGAATACAACAGGAAGCGGCTGAGTGTGAAATTACAGCTACAGAGAAACCGTGGTGTTTGCTTTGGTCATTTTTTGTATTCGCCTGAATACAAGTAATTACTTGGGATATGTTGAATTGCTCATGTGGCTTTTAAAAAGAGAGAGATGTGGATCTCAGATTGATTTTTATGATTTGATGAACAGTCTCAGACTAAAAATCTAAATTTGCTGAGGGCCTCGGGCATACTGTAGGTAGATGTTTTATTAATTTGAGGAGGAAAAACACACTGCGAACTGTGTTGCTTGTGTTTCTTTTTTGTAGGACTCACAGTTCAAGTGAACTAGACATTTTCAAAAATGGAGGTACAGGCTGTTTGTGTTTCTTTTCGCCCCGTCTTACATTTTTAAGGCGACCAGAGTCGTTTTGCCAGACGCAAAGTTGGCGTAACGTAGACTAAGTGGGGCTTATTAATGTGATCAAAGAGGGTTTTTGCAAGAGTACACCTCCGATGTCAGATCAAAGACTTCACAATGTTTTAGTATTAATAGACAGTGGAAGAAACAGAAGAGCTGCGACTCTGGTTGGCTTTGTCCTCATTTGAACAGTCCAACCTCAGCCCAGCAGCTACAAGCAATCAAGCAGGTCATGTTGGTTTGGATTTTCTTTCTTTTTAATGGAAAGACTCATTGTTATATTATATTTTGTCTGCACACAGGAGTGTAGTGGAGTGAAAACCCACCTGGGGCTCTCATAAGTCTTTAAAGAGATGTTTTTAAATTATTCATCTGTATGAGAGCGGCAGTGGCGAGAGGACACAGATCATCTGTGTTTTTAAAGCAGCCCTGGATTTACCCGGGTTTAACCTCGCCGCATTATACCTGCAAATCACTAAAACAGTGCTCGCTGACATTTGTGCGCACCAACAGCGAAATACCATCCATGCCACACGCAGCAAAAGAGCTCACATTGGTCACTGAACTGTGATGTGGCGATGTGGTGGCCAGCTATGTGAATGCAGACTAACAGCTATCCAACCGCTGGGCTGAAACAGAGTGAAATGTGATGAGCTAACAGTGCCTGTTTCTTTTTCCCCCCTTCTGCTTCTCTCGATTAATGTAGGGATAACACGATAAGGTGAGGCACCTTTTTTTTGTACATTTAAATACATGTAGTTTTACACTGTGTGGGTGTTACGATGAAGTACGTGTGTTCTGTTATCAACACGTTGTCATCTTTGCATTTCGTTTACATATAAATGTTCAAAAATTACATCATATTGAATTATTTTGCACATCTGTTCTGTGTGACACTGGCTCAGAGTTGGCTCCTGTGAGCCAGTGACATCACTGTGTCAGGGTGGGGGAGGTAATGTGCTGCTGCCGATATAACTTTTTTCCTCCCCGCCTCTCTCCACAGGTGGATGAAGAAGCCCCGATGCGGGGTTCCTGACCAAATAGGGGGTGTGTCCAGATTAAGTGTCAGGAAACGACGGTACGCCCTCACGGGACAGAAGTGGCAACACAAACATATCACATACAGGTGGGTGGATTCAGCTTTTCTTTTGTTTTCAAGGCATTTCAGTGCTACCTAGCACTACAGCATGTTCAGAAAACCCCAGAAACACACCCCAAACTGCGAGGAGACCCCAATCACCCGAGCAGCCGTGTGGGAGACATAGAGATAGGAAGAAAGAATACTTTTTTCTTCAGTAGCTCCTTTATTTCCGAGTCGTTTGAGCTTTTGACCTGTCCCTGCCTGTAAGCTTTTATAGCAGGGCTGTCAAACATAAGGCCTGTGGGCCAGAATCATTCTAGCAAAGACTCCAATCCAGCCCATAAGATTTTCCCTCTGCTAAAGACTTCCCACATGCCCATTCATGGTACATCAATGTAATTAAGTGACAGATTATTAACTGACAGATGTTTTTTCACTAACTACCAAAGAAATTTCTGTGTTTTGGGTTTTTGTTTTGTTTTTCTTTTAGAAAAGCCTACAGAAAAAAAGGGGACATTTTCTTTGGATTAACCAAAATCTGTGTAATAATTACAGGACAGTCTGGGCAATGAGCTGCCAGATCCTTCTTACACATTCATTTCTTGCAGTTAAAGCCCAAAGAGTCACGCTGACAGATGTCTTACCCCTACTCTAGCAGCTTCTTTATCATGTGCAAAAACTGTTTCTTGTATTGAGACAGGCTGTATGTGGCCAACCAGGTAAAATCACTTTGACATCCCTGATTTCACTTCCTCATTTCCACTGAAAGAAGCACAATATTTGAACTTGCGTAATGGACGCGAACCTACAAAAGCAAAGGTCAAGTAAAGTTCCACGTCACTCAGAGCCTTAAACATCACATTAACAGCAGCACAGGCCGTGTCCATCAAACCTCTCACTGCCGGAGCCGTCTCGCTCCTGACAGAACATGTAGCACAAATGCAAAAAGAGTGTACGCGCACTGGTGACCTCACCGATTTCATAATTCACCAGCGCCTTTTCTGACATCCCGCTACATGAGTAATAATGTATAGGACAGCTTTCTGTGGTTATATAATTTTTCTCTGCTAAGATGTAGTGAGTAGCCCAGATTCTGTAATATTTCATGTGTGTTATACTGTTGCTTGCCTCAGCTTCGTGTTTTATGGACAATCCTCAAGTGCTGTTCTTGTTTTTTCAGTTATTATTCTAGATTTTTAAAAATGTTTTGCATAAGCGGTAATTCCTGCTAAATATAATGTATGGCTCAGTGGCCTCGAATAACCTTTTCTTTTTTTGAGATTGAGTTGAAATTGAGCGCGTGGTTCATTTGCAGCACCACTGATAAGAAACCAAACCAATGAGGTGGATCGATGCAGAGTGGAGGAGGAGAAGGGTGGAAATGAGGAGAGAACAGGAGAAGCAGATTCAGAGAGAAAGACATGAGCTGAGAGGAGGAGGAGGAAACCCTGGTGGAAGGCAGAGGGTACTCTCTGACAGATTAGGGTTATGTAAATGAATGGGAGCATTTTGAGTGTGTGTATTTGTGTGTGCATATATATTTATATATGTGTGTGTGTGTGTGTGTGTGTGTGTGTGTGTGTGTGTGTGTGTGTGTGATGTGTACATAGATGTGGCCTCTAGTCAGTTGTCAGATGTGCCTGCAGCTGCTCCTTTTATGTCAGATTGCAATGGAGGTAGTTGGAGAATGCAATCGTCTAACGACTCTTTTAATCTGCTTAAATGTTCTTTATGTAGTGTTAGAACGGGTCACCTCATTTAAATCTGATTCAAGTATCAAAATCTTGTCAGTAATTTAAGAAATGCTGCTATGCATTCGTGTCAGAATAAGAAGCAACATCTTTCCTTCTCAGTTTGAAGAAAAAACGTTTTCAAGTATAACTGAGGTTCACCGATGGACGGTGGTAAACATAAAATTGTGCTAACTGCAAGGGAACTTGTAAGGTTAGGTGCTGAAAGCTATGAGTCACAGTGACGGTAACGGTTATCCAAAGCACCTTATGCCCATAAATTATTAGGATGCTGACTTTTAGGAATATTGTACCTCAGTCATAAAACATGTTCTCAGAGTTCTCAAGAGTCGCAGATCTTTAAAATTCAAATCAAAGTTGAAGTAAACACAAAAATTAGCCAGTAGACTTAAACTGTTTTTATGTTTCGTATGACGATGGTAAAGAAAGTAAAAGCATACATGAAAATGTGATTAGCATTAGCTAGCTAGAACACTTCTGAGTGTTTGATACAGAGGTTTTGTCTATATATATAAAATGCTGGAATAAACATTTCCCCACTTATAAAACATAATATAACATAATATGTTATAACCTCGAATCTTTTTGCGAATCTTTACCATTCTTCTCTGCACGCCTTCCAGAGCTTTGTCAAGTTGGGCCAGTATTCGCACAGTATTTATACTTCCTGAAATATTTGATAGGTTCAAGCCAGAGCTGTGACTTGGCCACTTTATGTTTATGTTAACCGTTGGCCCAAAGATATTATGCAGTGCCATCTGACTGTGGTAATGCCTGGAAGTGTAAAAGCTGAATATGAAATTGGGTCATCTAACAGCTGTCAAAGGCTGCACATGTGCCGTCATTGTTAATTACCCAATGATTTGTTGAGTAAAAAGAAATGTAAAATTAGACTGACTAACAAGGAAGTTAGTAAGAACATCCCTAGTCACTAAGCCCCTTAGTCAATGTCTTGACTGTGTGTTGAGGGTCATTGCCTTGATGGAAGAACTTTCTGCTCAGTCTAAGATCATGAGTGCTCAGGTGACATGACATAATGAATTTTAAAAACACACACCCAACAACATGATGCTGCCACCGCCGTACTGCACTGCACGGATGGTACTGTGCAGAGGATGAGCGCTGGCTTAATTCATCATATATAATATCAAACTTAAAACTGCATCTAAACCATTCAATCCCAGATCAGGTGCTCTTGTTGCACACAGTCACTGGACTCCCAGGTGTCTTTTGCGAAAGGAACAGGCGCTACCTCAAAACAAACACTATCTCTACAGACACTACAGTTAAACTGTAGCAATCTAACTAAAAAGTGGATATCTTGTTCTTGTTTCTCCCCGAAGAACCTCTGCCTTTCTGTTACAGGCTTCAAGCATTTAAAATAGTCCTGAAAAAAATAACACTGACATTTGGAAAGTATAACAAATGCATGCAAGCCCCAGGTGTGTGCTGGTCTCGGTGTAGCCACATACAGTACTTTCTGTGGGGAGGCACTAATTAGCTTTGGCATCCCTACTGTTTTCCCTGCATGCAGGTACTATTACAGCACATGAGTTGCATTCGGAGTCATTATCACCTCGCAGTATGGAGTTTAATATGTGGTGTGGCCTCAGAGCAGGCAGGGATTATTTCCATTTGTTATTGTGCAGCTTCGCCCTGCATGTGTTACCCTCTTTATCTGGCTTGTCCTTAAAATAGGACACACATACAGAGGGTTGGGTCACAGGCTCGTATGAAAACCATCTTTTTTTTATTCCTTGAGTGGCCTCAGTTGTTGATAAGGCCTTTCAGAGAGAACAGGACAAGGGCATGTATTCACACAGAACCCTGGTGGTGCTACAGTGTTTATGTGTTACTTTTAATAACAGGGAAGACGTTTGTACCTTTGTGACTCTCTCTGGGTCAGCTGATATTGATTCAAAAGACGGACTGTTTCCCTGTCTTTATCACGTTTGTACTTCAGTCTGCTTTACATAAGCCCTTTAAAAGACAAAGTGGCTATTCATGATGCCACTTTAAGTGGTCTCAATTTGGTAGGAATAGTTAGCTAATGCCACTTCTAGATGATGTTCAAGATTATCTCTGGAATTTAAGGCTTTGTCAGCTCCCAGGTTAAGATAACAGCATTTAGTACCTGCACTTTAAACTGTAGAACAGTTCAAAATTTACACAGTTTTAAGCTCAACTTAATATTAGTATATACTCAATACTTGAAATGTGCAATTCACTTGTATTTTTATTTTTTATTCCTATTTATTCTATTTATCCCCTTTGTATATTTTATTTATATTTGTCTCTGTATTTATATATGTGTGTGTGTGTGTGTGTGTGTGTGTGTGTGTGTGTGTGTGTGTGTGTATATATATATATATAACAGTTCTGTAACTGTAACTTCGGTCGTTGCTGTGCTTTTTTTGGAAGTCGAATTTCCCAGAGGAACCCACCCGAGGGATTAATAAAGTTCTATCTTATCTTATCTTATCTTATCTTATCTTATCTTATATCAGCTTCAAAGACATTATTGTATATCTTTGAAGCTCATATCATTAAGAAATGGGGGGGGAAAGAAATCCAGCAGAGGCCTGAGAGATGCATCAGTGAAGCCTCATCAGGAATGGTCTCAGTGGAACGTGGCTGTCAAGAAGCCATTCTTAAAGAAGATTACACAAGAACTGCACTGAAAATCAGTCGGGTTGTGATGCTGCCTCGCTTTTCGCTTTTTAGCCAAGATATTGAGCATAGGGGGAGAAAAGTGTATCGCGTTCCACAGTCAACTTTTTGACCAGTGTGACTGCATCGTCTGGACGCTTGTAGAGTTTTGTGGCTGTACTCGACAGTGTGAGACGCGACAGTTGATGTGAAAATAACAAACAGAATGGCGGTATTATCAGTTAAAGATATATTAGAGACTTGTATTTTGAAGAGCTACTGGGAAGCTGAAAGGAGGTTGAATGTTCTTTTTTTTCCTTTTTTAGGTGGACAAAAACACTGCTCTGGCTGCTGATTCTTCTCAGTCTCGGTTCAGTGCATGCACCAGCTGCTGTTTGCCTGACAGTGGAGGTCTAAATGTAGGCTAACAGGAAGGATGCTAGGATATCAAAAATAAGACATAGCTCTAAAAAAAAGAATTAAAAGCATCCCTGCTTCTTCGTCTTTTATCATGACGTATGTTCTGTTATTTTCTTACTTTCGCTCTGTGTGTGTGTGTGTGTGTGTGTGTGTGTGTGTGTGTGTGTGTGTGTGTGTGTGTGTGTGTGTGTGTGTGTGTGTCTGCAGGCCTCAGTTCTGAAATCATTATCAGAAAGAGAAAGTTTTACAAGACTTTTGAGAGTGCAATTAAAGCGAACACGTCTCTGGCAGAGTGGTGGTCGGCCGCCTGCGAGTCAGTCTTGAAGCGGCCGACAGAGAAAGAAAAGCAGATTGTGTTTTGCTATAAGTGATTAAGAGCAATTCAAAGGAATGTAGCAGGTGATTCAATAGCAGAGTATTTATAATTCACGACCAGCCTTTGTGCTTCCCTCTTCACCAAATGTGATTCAATAATGAATCGGAGCTTACGTGTGGTATCAATTTGCAGTGTATATAAATGTGCCTCGCAGTGGTAAAATGGTAAATGGTAAATGGCCTGCATTTGTATAGCGCTTTTCTAGTCCCTAAGGACCCCAAAGCGCTTCACACTACATTCAGTCATTCACACACACACTGGCGATGGCAGCTACATTGTAGCCACAGCTGCCCTGGGGCGCACTGACAGAGGCGAGGCTGCCGGACACTGGCGCCACCGGGCCCTCTGACCACCACCAGTAGGCAAACATGGGGTTAGTATCTTGCCCAAGGATATTTGGCATGCAGCCAGGAGGGAGCCTGGGATCGAACCACCGACCTTCTGATTAGTGGCTGACCTGCTCTGCCACCTA
The DNA here is from genome assembly GCF_965226115.1 of Aulonocara stuartgranti. Lineage (NCBI taxonomy): Eukaryota > Metazoa > Chordata > Actinopteri > Cichliformes > Cichlidae > Aulonocara > Aulonocara stuartgranti. The sequence continues at coordinate 11,032,050 of NC_138960.1, forward strand.
AGCTACAGCCACCCCATGGTAGACAAAGGCGTTCTGATAATATTTATTCCTATTATGGAAAACGACAGCGCTGACAGCCAAACACAGAAACTGTGAAGAACTCAAACAAAAACGGGAACAAAGGTGACGAGGTGATGGAGGGTACACAAATGAGACGGGGTGGATGCGAGGCGATAACAGGGAAGTTTCGAATAAACCTGAAGCAGTTGAACAAGAAAACAAAGAAACTGACGCGGAGCTGTTTTGACTCCCACTTTTTTTACGCACTTAAATTAAACATCATCGTTCCTCCCAAATCAGACGCAGCAGCAGAAGAACACACAGAGCGGCTTGTGTTTACAAGTGTCTTAAGTTGACTGATGTAAGCTACACCTATCTGTCTATCCCTGGAGACGAACCAGATTTTAATAGAGCGTGACACTGAGATATTGTCAGACTAGAATAAAGCGGAGAGAGGTTTTTCCTGATTGCCCGAACCAGACTGTGGCTCTCAGCAGGCAGTGGACTGTTGATAATCCTTAATTAGAAAATAAATTCCAGAGGCAGGAAATTGTCCCATCCTCTCCACACCTGCACCGACTCAAAGCCGGCGGGGGAGGACTCAGCTGTTTTCTCTCACAAATCGCTCCATTTAGCTCTCTGTTGGCGAGCAGGACGAGCGTGAAATGGCAGCGTGCAGGGAAAAGCGGTGATAGTTGGGTTTTTTCCTCTTCTTGTTTGGCGTAGTGAGATCACATAGATTGACATGCAGCGATGTTCGCCTCTTTCAGCCGTTGTGCTTGAACTCACTGTCAGTTTCTGCCTTGCCATGTCTCAGATTCACAGGACTTTATTTTCGTCCCTGATTTGATTCTGTTCTTTAATTTTGTCTTTTTTCTTTTTCCTCTGAGTGGTCATCCAGCACAATAAGCCACTCTTCAGTGTGTTTATTTTACCCAGTGCTGTGAGCTCCTTATTAGACCAATTTACAGTGGATTTGCTCATCTTGACAGCTGAAAGAGAAATCCAGATTTGAGGCTTGATGATAAAAAGAAAATGATCTGGCCTGCGTGCATTTCTCCAGTCTAACTTCTTTACCCCCTGTCTTTTATCTCACATCTCTGCAGCATAAAGAACGTGACACCCAAAGTGGGTGCTGAGGAGACCCACGACGCCATTCGGCGAGCCTTCGACGTGTGGCAAAGCGTGACGCCACTGCGCTTTGAGGCTGTGCCCTACAGTGAGCTGGAGAGGAGCAAGAAAGACGTGGACATCACCATCATCTTTGCTTCAGGTTTCCACGGAGACAGCTCACCCTTCGATGGCGAGGGGGGCTTCCTGGCCCATGCCTACTTTCCAGGGCCGGGAATAGGAGGCGACACACACTTTGACTCAGACGAGCCTTGGACGCTGGGCAACCCCAACCACGATGGTAAGGATGGTAAATACACTGTTGACCTTCATGGTTTCATCAGCTTGTCGCAAAAATACAACAAAACCAGACGTCAGTCATAAAACAGTGGCTTTTATTGAGTATTTACAACAAAATAGTCCCAGCAGCTCGACCAGAAGCCAAACTGCTGACCTTACGCATAATAAGCTCCTGCTGCTAATTCGTTTTCTGCAGAGACATGGCAGCCAATAAGGTTTAAAACGAGTTTAATTCACACACAGAATGTCCATAAAACACAAACTCGTCACACTGTTAATTAGTCCTTGGCTGTGCGTTCATTTTTAGTTAACGTTAAACAATGTGTAATGCTCAGAAGTTGCTATCGATTTCAGGTAACCTGCAATGACGTTAAACACACATCCTTACTGTGGAGTATTCTGCCCTTTTTTTTTCACTCGCCTGTTTTATTTCACCAAAAGTGGACAGAAATGATCGACACAGGATATCGTGATCCCTGAGGTGCGACACAGGATTTCCCGCGGCCTCGCATCCAAAACAGTAAAACAGGAAATTGTTTTCCAACCTGTCAATGTGGCTTTACAGATATAGTTACAGGTTTAATACTTTTATCACATTTACTACATATTTACTGTGGTAATTGTAAAGGTAAAAGTGTATTTTATGTTCAGTACGTCTGCACGGAGCCATGCGTCGTGATGCTGTTGGTTTTGCGGGGTCAGGTCACTACTCATTCCTTGCTCTGCTGTGATTTACAACTGTGATTTGCTGAGGCTTGTTGCTTCATCTCGCTTTCTCAAAGCAAATACCACCCTCATTGAACAACAGTAATCATATCCCCTCTCACTCTGCGCCGATCTCAAGCCCGTGCCCTTGCTGAGTACCTGCCCTTGGAGCCTTGCAGCCCGCCTTTAGCGGGGTCTGCATGCCATGTGTTCTGCATGGTGCAGTCTGAGCAGGCGCGTTGCCGTCCAAGTCGTTGTGCTGATATGCAACAGGTCTCCACTTGTGTTTTTTGTGTATTAGTGGCAGACAGTCCTAGGTGAAACTCTGAACTCTGTGCACCCTTAAGCGAGAGTCAATGAAGAGCGAGAGAGGGTGGAAAGAAAGGTCTGCAAAGATGATCCAATCACAATAAGATTTGTCCGAGTTTGCAAAAGATGGACGTACCTCTGCTTGAATCCCTCATTAAATTCTAGGAGCTGATCCGCCCTGCTGTCAGCGAGTCATGAGCCAAAAAACAATAGCAGTGGTAACCGATGCAGCGCCAAGGATGAGGGACACAGGGACACTTAAGAATGAGGGACACAGATGAAAAAGAAATATAGATACATAAAAACAGATGAGATTCCTAGCGGGAAGGCAGCGGAGATAACAGCAAGCAAAAGAGAGGATAACAGAGAGAAACACAGTGTCATTAGACAAATATTGGAAGTTCAAGCGCTCATAAGAGAGACAGAAGGAGAGGGAAAGACTGAATGAGCAGCGTAGTGAGGAGTAAAGAAAACATTTGAAGAGGAAAGGCAAGAGAGGGAGACGAGTGGGAGCTGGTGAACACTACTTTGGAAATCAGAGTAAGTAACTTGCTGTTGAAGACAGAATTTTAAGTTGGAGCGGAGGGGCATTGGCAGGTTCAGACAGAACAGAGTGAACAGCTTTTCTTTAAGCTTTGATCGATCAGTGTGACTCTCTATTTAGGATAACGATAACCTCTAGTAACCGTCGACAATGCTGGTTGTTCATTCTGCTCCACTCTTTGACATGATACATATGTATTAACACGCACATGAGCACACGCGAAGGTAAAGACCCGCACGTTACCCACGCACTCACGCGCACGCTGACAAGCAGCTGTCACTGAAGGCCACGATTCTAGCAGACACGTTCTGTTCCTCCCCTCAGTGCAGTATTAATACAGCCCTGCTGTGGCCCACACTTCTGTGAAAACATCCCATAATGCAGGCACTTCTATTACGCTCTCTCCAGCTTTTTTTTTTCTTTTTCAAATGGGAGTGTTTACTGGCTGAGTCCTGACTGCTCGCCGTGGCGGGGGCTGCCCTTATTCCTGTATGACGGCTGGCGTTACATTTAGATGAGTTTTGAAGAAGCACACAGCTCAAAGCTTTTTTCTTTCTTATCCTGAAATGTAACAATCCCTATGCCAAAAACTATTGCAAATATCAGGCTCTGTATCGCTCTGCCAGATTGTTTTTCTCGTCTTGGCACGGTCGCGAGGCTTTGAGCCATAGTGTAGCTTTTGGCAGACGAACACTTAAAAACTGTAAGATAATAGTACCGCAAGCAATAACGCTACAACTTCAGTACTAATAATTAAACATAGTCCTGTTTCATTGCACCGCGTACTGTTGCAGCCAGTGCAGCTGTGATCAGATTAATGTATCATGACACAATCTCTGCAGTATTGCTTCAGTTAGTGGTGTTTTTATTTCATCTCGTAAACACATAAAGTCTGAACTCTTTTGTTCTGGCCATTTATTTGCTCAGCTTCCCAGAGATGAAAACAAAAAAAAAAGAAAAAGTAAAAGAGAGCATGTACTGTATTTTAAGGCATTTACAGTTACTCCCGTGTTTTTGCATCCTTATACAGTAGATGGATGGTAATGGATTATAAAGTGTCACGTAAGTGCAAGGTCCTTGCTGTCAAATAAAGGCAAAGAAATGATAAAATGTGTTTGTGCTAACAGCTCAATGAGACTGAAAGCTCCTCAGATGCCAGAAAAACTGCACAGAGGTTCTAATAATGGAGACTAGAGAGACGAGGCTCTGTGGAGAGTTGTCATAATCTTGCTTTTACATGGATTTTATTGGCCAGTGCAGTACATTTCTGAGCTTTCTGCACTGGCACTGCTGCTGTGTCGATATTCCTCCTCAAACAATAGGCAGACAGGTGGTCTTACGCTGAAGTGATGCTTCCTAGATTATGACTAATGTGTAAAATGGAAACGATGCAATGCATTTACAAAGAAATATCTCCAGAAGCATTTTTTTTTCATGTCATGTCATCGTAAGTCAGCCTGTTGGCTGACTTACGATTTAAGATGCGAAACTCAGCTCGCTTTTGTTTATCTGGAATCGGCGGCAGTAAAATCACGCACGCAGATGTTCATTTTAATCTAGATGTTGTGGCGGCGGGGATGGATAATTCCATATATTTCCAGTGCATGCTATTTCAAGGATTTGTAATCCATCTCTGATTCATCCCACACTTTGTAAGAACAGCTGGGAATGATGTAATGTTTGCTCAGACCAGCACATGATTTTTAGCTTTTCAGTTCCTTTTTTCATCCTATTTTCTTTCTTTCAGTCTCCTCTCCCTCCTTCTTTGTTGTGTTTCAAAGTTACAATCCCACACAGGCACACAGCAGAGATGAGCTGCTGTCTGGTAAGCTGTCATACCTAATCCTCCCCCTGCACTGTTGTCGAGAGAAAAGAAAAATATCAGTCATCAGGGCGACTGTTGCCAGCGTCACACCGTCAGTGTTATTGTTGTTGTTTTGGACAATGGTGTCACAGATGCACGCTGAAGGATTAATCCCTGTTTGCGCTGAGACAAACACTTGCATACATGTGTGTTTAAGTACTCACATGTACAGTTCCACTCACACTCCAGCACAGGTGTTGATGGAAAAGTTTCATTCAGTGTGATTTTTAGCACATGTTGGAGAGTGATTTATTCAAGACTAGACACTGATTGGTTGCTGTCTGACAACCACTGGTTGCTAGGAAAAATTGGTATTCCCTACCCAGTAGGCGCGTGTTTGCTGGAGGTCACTTTCTGTTGCTACTGAGGTATGTGGTGCAACACCGAAAACCTCCTTGTGATTGCTTTGGTCTCAAGCACACTTGCCAACTTTTTGCTAAGTGGTAGAGAAACTGCAAAAAATGTGATGCAAACTGGAAACAGAGACCATTTGCTTTCAATGTAAAAGCTGTGCCTTTGAGGGATGTTGGTTAAATCATTAAGACACAACTTTAAAGGCGAACAACTGCATCCCTACCGCTCCGTGGTTATAGCAAGGGTTAGAGTTATCAGTCATAGCATATACATTTTATGTGCCGACTTGTCACTAAGTCTTTGTAAAGTATTTTGTGTTTGGACATTGGTTGTTGTTTTTGTGATCAAGAAATGTGTTCAAGTTTAGCTAGCGTTAGGCTACCATGACCAAGAGTTCTTACAATAATCTGATGATCAAATTTGTGTTATAAGTACTACACCATAAATGCTTTGGTCTATATATTAGTATATGGTCTATATGGTAGAGTGCCATAACAACAGTTCAGTGTAATCTTTGAGGGAGTCTTGATATACAGTAGCTAACATGCAGCTGTTATGTGTGTTTGATTTTGGTACATTTATCACAAAGGAGAGAAGGTGGCGACTCTAAATTAAAACACACTAGAAAAGCTACAACCACGGCAGTTGCGCTGCTTAAGAAAGGAGGAGCCAAACGGTGGAAATTACTGATGCAGTTACACGGTGGCAAAATGAGGGCTTTAAGCAGCTGGATAAAGAGCTCTAGACAACATACAACATCCCTGATTTGCTTACATTTATTAATGTTTCTGCCTGAAAGCTGCAATCCCTGCTAAATATTGTATTTTATTTTTCTACATCATCATAAATGTCAGTACCACAAATTTCCTTTGATGCTGGATCACCCATTCCTGCTTTATAGTATTAGCATGGCCGCAACATTTTTATAGTGTTATGTTTGTAACTTCACGCTGACCTGTGTCGACTGATGAAAGAGTTCTTGCAAGACTTAAATGAATTTGTTTCCCTTTTTAATTTTTCATCCTTATAAAGGTGCTATGTCACAACACATGAATTGTTAGCATACAGATATTTGGAAATTAGACTGTGTTTGCTTGTAGCGGGATTCATGTCATTGATTCAACTCTGGAGAAGTTACTCTCATCCGGCCGGTGTTATCGCTTTTTTGCTTCACCCTAAACCCTCTCCTCTTCCTTGCAGCGAGCAGACTCAGACACAGATCATATCGCACCTTTACGTGCAGGGTGTCGTGCCTTAAAAGAGCGCGTGAAGGTTGTTTGACACGGCGCTTTGGTGAGATCGCTTTCCTAGAAGCCTGTGTTTAAAGGGCGTGTCTGCCTCTTGTGCTGCTTTCAAACAAACATTGCTTGATTTCTTTAAACAACTCTGGTTAAAACACCTTAACAATCACCTCTAACAGGGACAAACGGTAAATTGGACATATGCAGCCTGATGATTTGTGTATGATTTGATTAGTGTATCCATCCTGGAGTGCGGCTAGCAATGCTGTTATGTAATTTTACCTTAAAGTGGGATACTTGGTGTTGTTACTATCTCTGCTCTGCTTTGCAAAAACCCCGTGGCCAAAAACAGAGAGAAGTGCTCCTGGAGTTCCTGCAGCTGCTGTACACTCCCCAAATGCCTGGCTTAAGAGCCCGATGGATGGATGAATGGCTGTAAGAGATCGATAGATGCAGGGATAGATGGAGGCATAAGAGAACGGGCTAAAGATGTCATAGGGTACAATCGAAAGGAGAGCGGAGGGTGGATGTGAAAATTATGCCGGGAGGATAAGAGGATTGCGTGAGACATCATGGAAAAATAAATAAATTTAAAAAAGGGGGGGGGGGGGGAGTGCTGGAGGGCAAAGAGGAGAAGATTGGAGGGATTTGGTATGAACACATGATAAGGAGTAAAGAACTAGAACTGGAGATGGAGATGATTAGATTGTCTCTTCAGCAGATCTCAACATGCCGTGACCACATTTGCAAAAGTTGTTTTATTTACTTATTTATTTATTTTTTGACAGTTTTTCCATTTGTGCACCAGGAAAAAAGAAAGATGAGGCAAATAAGCATCAACACTCATCTGTGCTTTATCACGAGGTCATCGTCGTGGGCTGAGGCCGCTGTGTTTTCCTTTGTGGAAAAACCAAAAGCGATTGATGCAGGAACAGATAAGATGTATTCCATTTAGACTTTAAGTCGCAGAGAGGCTGACTGGATTTGAGGGGAAAAAACCAACAAAAAAAACCAGCCTGGCACTAAAGAAACATTTCATCACCTTCACTGCATACCATGACTGTACACAAACACCCAGTTTCACCCGAGGGTGACTTATAAGGCCTGGTATGTCTTCAAGGACCTCCAGCCTTCGCTAATATCAGGGGAAACTATGTAACAACACAGCATGAAGGCTAGACCTACACACAGGAAATGAGAGATTCCAGCGCATTATTATGTTCTTCACCCTTACCCCCCAAAAATGAACCGGAGGTTAGAAAAACACACCCTGGCCAAGGAAAAATACACCAAGAATTTACATTTCCAGGTAGGAGGATTAGAAAATTTGGGGTGTTAGTGGGGCACTTGATAACCGAGTGAAGGTTGGTTGATGGAGTGGACGTCGGGATCGACACATTTGATTGATGGTCTTGGAAGAAAGCTCAGATCCCCGATGACATTCGCCAAAACAGTTTATCATCGACGTCTGGTCCTTGTTATCCAGTGGTGCATTCAAAGCAGATGCCATTTTGGGTTTTTTTTATTTGTTGTTGTTGTTGTTTTTACCAGCTGACGATGAAAGGCGATAGATTTTTAGGCGTCTCCACGGCAGGCAGAGCTGGCATTGTTATGTGCAGCAGCCCCTGTTGAGTCAGGGTACCGTAACGAATGAGAAAACAGAAGAATACACACACACACATAGAAAAAAAAAAGAGATGTTAGAGCAGGTAGAGTACAAGAGAGAGAAAAGGAAGAGTAGTTGAGGAACTGAAGAACATATGGTGTCCTTGCAGGTTTATTTTTAGGCTACTCCTACTGGGTGATGAGGAGGAAGCGGTGCGCTCTGTCTTTTCCACCCCGTTTCTCTTGTTCTCCTGTTCCTCGCTTTCATTCTTGCACTGGCTCTGTCCATTAGGTTCAGTGGGTTTGGCTGGCGTAGCACTTGATGTGTTTCCAAAGCACTGTTATAAAGCTGTTAAAATAGTAATGGCTACAATACAAATCAATCCAACAACAAAAATAAAAAGCAGTTATGATTCAGATATATGGGTGATTGCGTATCCCGAAGCCAGAACCCGAGGAACCCAGTTTATTTGCTTGATTGACTCGCTGATATTTCCTTCTGGCTGTGGCGGCAGAAACATGCTTAATGGGCAGCACTTGCCGGGATTGAAGAGTCATTTTGCCTCGTTGTCCAGACATTAAAATGACAATATATATTTTTCCAAATGGGGAAGTTCTCTGCATGTTGTTTGGACAACGTTTTGGGAAGGTTGGCCTGTCTGCTGTCAGCTACGGTCTTTCAGTCTGTACACTCCTATGGTCTTATTTTAGATTTCTTATCGGGTTTTTATTTATTTATTCTTTTTAAGTCTCCTGCAGCATGTTTGGATTTGTCATTCCACTCCAGCAAGTGATGTATTTCTATTTTTCTTCCCTCGTAATTTGGTCTAATTTCCAAAGTGGCGTCTCCTCTGTGTTTTGTGGCTGGCTCAGGTTTGTGATGTCAGGAGCTGGCTCGGGGATTCCTTTGCCTGTTTACTTCAGAGCAGGAAAGGGCGTAAAGTCATTCATTTGATAAATAACTTTGTTAGTTAAAAGTGACATGTAGTGGCTTTCTTCCCTAAAAGCGAAGTGTGAGTTTGACACTCGAAAAAATATTTAAGTCCGAAATGCTGACTTTATGTCCTTAAAACATGCAATAATTTCCAGAATATTTCAGCAAAAATTCCAAAAAACTATTTGAGAATGGAGTGTTTATTGAACCTTTTGTCAAAAAAGAAACAAAATGAAATAGTAATTTGCACATATGAGTTTTAATTTGGTATGTGTGGTAAAGTATTGTGCAGATTATTCAGATTGTTTTAGAGGAGGGTGAAAAATTATGCCGTAGAAGTCTCAGAAAGTCACAAAAACACAAACACTACCGTATCCCATATGATACATTTGGTCTTATAGGGTCAAGGTTTTAACTTTTTTTCCATGTAATTTTGTCATATAAATACAATCTAAAAAATTACAGCCGTCAGATTAAGGAATCTGATCAAATGAAATGTACATAATTGGTTTACATTCATTTTACACCGAGCATCTTTTCCATAATTATTGATAAATCAAAAAGTTGATTGACCAAATACCCAACACTTAAAATGCTAGGCCTAAAGCAAGTAAACCAGTTCTGACCAACTAATTGATTGAATATCAAATCACTTGACCAATCATTACCACTTAGTGCTGTAGGCCCCACCCCCCAAGGTTGCTTAACTCTGGTTCCTGATGGATCTTCTGCGGAGGCGGGGTAAGCCTGCACAGATTTCCAGCATTTTCTCAGCTGTTTTATTTCTTCTAAATCTGAAATGAAATGAGGTATGATCTGAAACCTGTTCTTCATTTTCTCTCCCTTGAGCAGCTGCTTTTTTTTTTTAAAGGGTCAAATTATTTACCTGGATCTTATTTTACCTCCCGTTCCTGGTTCCAGGCCAAACTCACCGGGTTCCTCCAGAGGTTCCTCGTCCTCCAGAGACGAAACATTGATTAAGCCTTTGGATGCTTTGATTTGTGTCCCACTGACTTCACCGGATAGACTAGAGGCTCGTTGCTGACTAAAACACGGAGCACTGTACGCCGAAGCAAAGGACAGTGGCTTTCACAGTCCATTTCCAGCATGAATCAGAGTCTGTTCTCGTTGGGCTCTGGTGCTCTGCAGTGCATTGTTCAAGTAAACGAGTAAATTAATTGGCAGCATACTCCTGTACTGGAACCAGACGCAGCTCTGAAAGTCTCAGGAAAAAAAAAGTGTTGTTTCCTCAGGATCGCTAATAATGTGAAATACTGTGAAAGCCATTAACTCGCAAGTGCAATTTGAATTAGCGTTGAAGCCCTAATGGTGTAAAATGACCATTTTAGCCTTTCTCAGCAATATTTAGTTAAATGAAAATTCATCAGTTTATTTTTTTCCTTCTGTATTGTTTTGTTTTGTTAATAGGGGCTGTTTCTTTTTAATTACACAACTTATGTCTGATATTTACAGGATAGTCCAGAAAAGTTCTTTCAAGGTTGTCCCACTCACAAAACTGCACTTCATCATCTGCCAGTTTCTATAAAGAATTGTAATCTTTCCTGTGCCCTTCAGTCTCTGTCTTTGTCCTATCTCCCCTGCTCTCCTGCTGCCGCTCTCTATTTCCCAGATGGAGAAAATAAATGGGGAGATTCAGATGTGGGTTCTTTTTTTCTTACCCGAGGAATAGATCTTTATCTTTTTACTGGAAACACGTGTACTCGTGAATCTCGAGGACATCAAACAGGGCTGTTTGGGCAGGTGGTAGGAACTGTATCGATGGCTGGGTTGCTAGGTTTGTGGGAGGACACATGCTGTAAAACAGAAGAACAGAAATGTCCACACACATATACAAACCCAGTGCAGTGGTGCTACATATGAGGCAGTTTGTCTCTTGCATCGTGGACGGAATGATTTGACAGTATGGTTTGAAACGGTTGCCTGGGAGCACGATGAATAATATATAACCGAATACATGCATATACACAACACTGTGCGAGGCATATCTGTGAAATGTGATGTAATACATACAGATGAGTATGTTAAAAGAAAAAAGTAAGAGGTTAATGGGGTTTTATGCCCCCGGCTTTGGCTCTCAGGCAACAATAAAGCTGGAAGGAAGTTGGCACTGGGTGAATGTGGCACACAGGAGCTAATAATGCAGCGAAATCTCAAGTTAATTGTCTTGTTTTACAAAAGCGTGTCACTTATATAAGCGGAGTTAAGTGCAGAAAATAACGTTTGCAAATTAAAGCATTTGTCTTCATTTTGTCCAGCCCACTTCTGAATTTAAAGTCAGGCCACCGGAGACATCAATATGACAGAAAGGACTGGGATCCTGTATCTGTTTTAGTCTGACAGATTAATGTACAGCAAGTAATTAAAGAATGCCATGAAAGCTGCACTGCACTGTTACAACCATGGGCTGTAATACAGGCGTTAGATTATGTAGCCACCTCGTCTCTGGATCTTCTTTTTACTAGTTCTTGAATTTGCCAGGTGCAGTATCTTTAGCACACCGAATATTATGTATCTGTTTGAAGAGGAAAAAAAAGCATTCAGTTTTTCCACTTTTTCCCAAAGAAAATGAAATAGAAAGACAAAGACAGCAGAGAGATCACCATGTGTTCCTGCCCACTATGGCTGCCACTAGAAATAGACGGCTGCCTACTGACAGCAGGATAAACTTCTACGTGGGTGGCTGTGCTCTCTTCTGCCCCCACACATGAATACGCTCACGCACACACTTAACACTCTCAGAGGCAAACAAATCGCACACCTCGGGAGGCTCGCCCTCCCACAAGTCAGTCAGATGCTGTCATAACCTCATACCCATAATCCTCGGTAAACAAAAAGTGTAAACAAACCTGGCCGGGGTGCGTTTTGTTCTGAAGACACTCTTGAAACAGTACCTCTTGCGTCTGCTCTGATGTGCTGTGCACATTTTCTTTGTATTTTAAGGATGGGAGTAGCCGTGTCGCCATCAGGGTTTCTCAGGGGAGGTTTTTTTGTAATGTGTGGGTATGTTTTAGGATGGCTCGTGCATCAGTGCATCTCAGGCTTTGTTACCAAACTTTTGAAGAAGGTAAAATGCTGCAGCAGGTGAACTGAAAGTGCTGAAGTGTTAGGCCTGACTGAGTTGGAAGGGAGGTGCCAAGCTGAAGTGTAAGGCATTAAATAAATGATGGGGATTTCAGTGTTTGCCACAGAGTTAGTCCTTGTTTGTGGTAATAGTCAGCTGGGTGTACCTTTGCTTTCACAATTGAATTAATCATTTATTATAAACTACATGACAACTTCCTCTCCAGCCAGTTCCTGGTCCTGTGGACGGGCTCCACCGTCTTGACGTGCAACTGTTGATTTAAGACCTTGTTCTGGTCTGCAGCCTCGGTGAGCTCAGCGCTGTGGCACCGGCTCTCCATCTGCCTCAGGTTCTGGATGGAGTGGCCCTCAGCTCGCAGCAGACCTCCAGAGCGGAGCAAGGACTAGTCTCCAGCTGCAGTCCAAGATGGTGGTGCTGGAGTCTGTCCAGCTGCTGGACGACAGATACAAAACAGTTAGATGACACTGAGGACCACCACAACAGCTACTTGGAAAAAAAAGTTAGAAAATGCACTCGGGCATGTGTAAAAGTGTGTAAAATAAGACAAAGAAGAGCGTCAGGTGAATATGCAGAGGGATGGCAAAAGCGACTATTGTGCCTTCTTCTTCTTTAATCAGGAATTGTGATTACCTGCAAGGCTACAAGAAGGGCATGTTTAAAACACTGTAGGCATGCTGATGCAGCCAGTATTTTTCTAGTGTTTTTTAGCTTTATTTCAAATTGCAAAGCGAGGTCTGAAACTTGTTTGCACCATTTTCATGGCTGTTTGCCGCCTGCAGTGTCTATAGGAACAGACCGCCAAAGGATGTGCAAACACACACATGCATACACCATCGCTGCACTTACCATGGCAAATGCATTATTAATGATTAATGATCACAATGAAAATACACACGCATCCCCGTCTCACTCACAGGTGCTGCACAGAGATAAACATGACACGAATAAAAGATGTTTTTCTTTGGCAGCGTTTTTGTTTTTTTTCTTCCTCCTTTCAGCTGGTTTATTTATCTTGAGTCCACTGGAACGGCCAATTTTTTGGATCCCTGGCAATGTTCCCAACACCGAATTTCAGTCTGTAGCAGTCTGTAAATAAATAATTACTCTAGTTACATATGTTGCTCACGTCAGCTGGGCTTTGTTCTCTGACACGCTTGTGAGAATTAAGGGTAATAGATTCAAAAGCACAAGTGTTGCTCAGCCAGGGTGTCTACAACCTAGAGAGAGAGGACAGACAAAGAGAAAGGCTAGACTATAGGAGTGTTTGAATAACCCAACAACACTAACACGGAGGTTAATCAGTTTCCACTGCTCTTTGCAGTGTTTTTTAAATATGAAAGCAGCTCATCTCATCATTACGAACAGTATTCAGATTGTGTTGTGGCTACTTTGGCTACTAAACAGTCTCTTTCTGTTATATAATTGAGTACTGGAAGAGTGGTGTTACATTTTATTTGTAAATTGTACCCACAAGAAACCAGCATGGGGCAAAAGTTTCAGTCTGACGCTTTGAAATCTTGTTTTCAAGTGTTTGTATTTGCAATACTTGTGAGCTGATTTGGTGAAATGCACAGAGTGGCGCACAGCGTGTTTCTGTATTGTCCTGCGAGGGTGTGTTGGAAGTATTGAGGGTGTGAATGTGAAGTGAGCAGAATGCAGCTATTGTATTTTGGCTGCATTCTTCACAATGGTCACTCTGTCAAATCAGGCGCACAGCTCTGGCTTGACAGCCAGCAGAGGTCTGCGTGCCCCAGGCCCTCTGAGCCAGGCACTGAATCACTGGGCTGAGATCCTCTGGCAGCTTGTCAGCACAGCATAGTACTCCTGGACAGCCAGTGCTCTCATTGACTCACACTCGGTTTTACTTTCTCTGCTGCCTCTGTGGACTCGCATATCTCCAGCTTGGTTCCCTGTCAGGGCTTCTCTTGTTTCCAGTGACGTACTGAGTTGGACAAACAGCATCCTGTGTCGGTATCGTGAACTTCACCCCAGCTGGAGGACAACAGCTGATTTCTGTTTTTTTTCCTCCTTTCAGACAGTAAACTGTACCTGTTCTAGTCAAGCACTTTTTAAAAGGCTAAGGTTTTTTAATAAACCTTATTAGGTTAGCATCTTTAAGGGTCTGCATGACTAGTATTTTGACACAAACGCAATTTTGTTAGTACAGCTACTTGACAATGCGATTGTATCCTCTCTCTACCTTACATGTTCATGAAGGCTGATGACACAGTACACCCTGCATCAGTACCTCATTGGGTCTCCATTGCAGTTGTTGAAAGTATATGTAGCTCTGTTTGAGTCTTTATGGATGGGAGAAATGATTAAATGGTTAAAGTCTTGTCTGATAATGTCACCTTACACATGAAACATGTAGTAACCACTACATCACATAGCTACTGATTTTATTGTAAGAAATTGATAAATAAATAGTTCTAACAATTCTTAGTTAAAGTATAAAGTCATAAACTTATGGGTTAAAATTTAATGGAGAAACATAAAAATGATGGATAAACAATTGAAATAGTCAACTAAAGGTCACGTAACAGCTAGTTGATGGAAATGCATAAATCGTTAAAACACCTAAAGGTGATGCTTAAACTGTTGAATACTAATATATAGTTAAAATTAGCAAATAATTAGCTAAGAATTAATGACTAACGAGCTGAATAAACACATAAACGCATAAACAACAGAAGTAATGAACTGCAACAGCACTGAATAAACAGTTGACACGTTTTGCTAAAATAATGCACAGACAGTTAAAATAATAATAAGCTAAAGTCATGCACAAATAGCTGAACTATTAAAATAGCTAATAATTAACTAACAGTACAGTAGTGCTTAAGGAACTGAAGTAGTTAGCTAAAAGTCATAGCTAAACACTGATGAATAGTTTGACTGTAATGTAAAAACAGTTAAAGTCAGTAGAAAAAAGCAAAGGAACCAGAAGGGATTATGCAGCCAAGAGATGGCAGCTAGGATGAGCTAACGTACGCTTAGCTTCTTTTGTTTAAAACAGTGTTTTTCTTACTTCATAATTGCGCAGGTTCAGTGTCACACTTCCTTGGTTAACTTCTTAGACCTGGACCTACAATTTAGGCTTAGACAAGGCTTTAAAAAAAACTGGTGAGGGCTGCTTTAGGTTCTGCTGAGACTTCCGTATGAAACCAAGGAACCAGTGTCCTTGCTCTTGTTTCTTGTGCTCTGTCAATCCACCAGAGACGCTCCTGAGGTGGCAATTAACATCCTTTTGCATTTACTTTACTGTGCAGTGCTGCTTCTTCGAACACCACTCTTGAAATCATAGTGTCAGCCATTCAGGGCGCTGTGGGAGCTGAACAATAGGAAACATTTGTGATCCCCTGAGACAAAGAGAGTGCTTATGCTTGCTTACACTCGGACGGCACAATAACAGCTGTGTTTTCTAAAGAAAGGGTGGGGGAGTTAGAATTTTGTTCATCTCTGCTGGGTGCCCTCTTCACTGTAATAAAACAAGTGAGAGTTGTAATTGCTTTGTTTGACACCTTTCACTAGCTTGATGTTGATGTGTAGTTAGGAGTCACAGGGGATGCTGTGTTTTTGAAAACTTGGTCCTTTGGTGGCGTTTGGGATTTGTACAGTAAAAAAGAAGCACAAGAATGTGATAACGTGAGAGCTGGGAGGGATAAAGAACAAGGTACACTTACAAGTGGGCTGACTGCTGGTCACCCAGGCTTGTAGCTTACATCAGATGTCATGTATTGAGTGAACCACGGGCACTTAGTTAAGCAGTAAGCAGGCAGGAAGGGTTATGGGCCCCTGGAGGCTTTTGCTGACAACCTGAGCTATTACTGCAATTGAACAGTGGTGACCATAGTGTGTGTTCATCTCCAACCCTACGCAGTCTCTCTGCACTCCTCGCGGTAAGTTCAGGGAGAGCAGGTAGAGGTTTCTGCGTTTTAATCAAAGCCCCTGCTTACTGCACATCCTGTGGGCAAAGATTGTAAATCTCCACTTTCATTCCAATTTCAATTTTTTTAATTTCATTTTTCTTTTCTTTCTCCTCGACCCTCATTAGCAGCAACCTTGACCCTATCCTGAGCAGTGTGGGCAACACTGCAGCTGCCGCTTGATCGTTGCCCACTTAACAGGACAAAAAACCAAAAAACCTGCTGAATCATTTAACACAAGCAGATTTTTATTACTTAAAACTCATTCATGTGCTAAATAAATACTTGTCTTTTTTTGTGCTGAAATCTTGCTCAAATACGCAAACGGCACACATCATAACGATGACTCACCGCACAATGAAAATACAGGACTCAAATCCCCCCAATCCAAAAACTGTGACCCTCTGTGGATTATCGCACAAACCCTGCACAGATTTGTAATGCATTTCATCTCCTGGCATTGTTTTCTTCAACTGCATCCTCTATTTTCTGCGTTATTATTTTGTGTTTGGGGTTGCGATTGGGCCACTGACAGTAGAGCGATGTTATAAATGCCAAGGTCAGAGGTTGGAGTCGTGTAATTCATCATTTTCGTCTTCTGTGATTGAACAAATACTGGAGCACTCTTACACGATAGTACACTGTCCCGAACCTTATCGTTTTCCTCGCCTCAGGTTTTTTCTATTTCTTTTTATCATCCTTCTCCCCCCAGTTTCCCTCATGTAGCTATCACTCCAAACGCCCTTTCTCCTTGGTTTACTTCACCTTTTTTATCTCTCTATGTATCCACTATATCAAATCTTTGTCTCCCCCCCTCTGTTTCCCCATTCTATAACTTTTTCTCTCACCTTCATCTCGCTTGGTTTCCCTCCTTGTGCACTGCTCTTTGTTTCTTTCATCTGGCTCCATCCTCTTCATCTACCCACGTCTGTCTAGGCGTCACCATTTTCTCTCTGGGCTCTCTGTAACTTCCAGCTGATAATTAGCCAGGCGGTACAAACTGCCTTAGCTTTGTTTGTGGCCCCGGGGTCGACAGGGCATCCCCATCTAACACAACGTGACTTACATAAGCAGCCGAGTCAAAGCGACGACACTGACCTCAGAGGGACCCGGGAGGCAGGAAGGCTGACTCAAGATTGAGCGATGGAACGAGATGGAGACGGAAAACGACAGAGACAGTTCTTCACTTAAGTCGTGCAACTGATGACCTGAGCATCTGTAGTGTCAGAACTCGTTGTGCAATAGCTCTCATATACTGTATTTCTCAATAAAACAGTCTATGATATATATATATATATATATATATATATATATATATATATATATATATATATATATACATACATACATACATACATACATACATACTGGAACAACTTACTACAGTCAATATTTTTTACTTTGTGACTGCCTAGTCTGTGAAAAGTTCCACATAAATAAACCTTTACTTGTTTACTAATAACCTTCTGGGTACTAAGGATCAGGTACGATGAGGTGACAGAGATCTGGTGTAAATGTAGTCGCATTAATATTACATATACAGTCAATAATTCCACTTTACTCACATATGATGTCAAAACGTGCTACACACATTTTTTTAACACTCCTCTGAGCTTCAAGTCTTTTTTGGTAAGAAAAGAAAAAGAGGTCAGTGAGTCAGTGAGTGCTGATGCGGTCAGTGAGTTATTAATATGATTTATGAAGTCAGAAATGATGCCAGTTAGTGTGGGTAAATCAAGCAAGCACGTGTACAGCTACACTAAGATCAAAATCTCTTCACAGACCACCATCACATTTGTGTGCTGTAACTCTACCGGCTATTTTCATAGAATTAATTAGATTTTTTCATTTTTTTTTTAGACTTAATTGTTCACTCTTACCCTTCTGCTTCCGCTGCTATCCCAGGAAACAACTCGGGCGGGGGGTGGAAGATCTTCAGCTGCAGAGCTGGCTCGCCCGATTTCCTCCTCAAATAATTCCTGAATCACTTAGCTGTATCTCTCTCCTCTTTATCTCCTTTCTTTCTCTCTGCCTCTCTTTATTTGCTATAAACCACATCTTCAGACACTTGTTCAATATTACAAGCTTGCATAAATTTTGCCTCAATTTCTACACTTCTCTAACTTTTACAAGCCATCTATTTTCATTGGACGACTTGGACTGAAACCCGAAGCTGTTTCAGCGAAAACCTGGGTATTAACGCAAGAGCTTTCCATCACGCCTATAAAGACCTGCTGACATTTATACAGTCAAATATCATTCATGAGGTCCCAATTAACCCGTTTCTCTGTTGTAGCCTTGTCCGTAAATTCCTAAGTATCGCACTGTACCTGCGATGAAGAGATCTAAATCTCAGTCTCTGTATCTGCTGAAGCGTTATTCATGTGACAGATTTGCAGCAGATAAGTGCCTCACTTTCGTAGGAACACCAATGAATAAGTGATGCTTATCCCCACTGAGTCTTGTTGCGATAAGGGGGGAGAAGAAAAAAAAAGCAAAGGTAAAACTGAAGAGAGATGGCAGCTTGGAGAGTGCAAAAGAAACCCCCCTCAAAACACATTAAATCCTTTTTGTTTTTTTCTTCCAGCCATTTTCTTCCACTAATCCAGGTTAGCATCGCAGGACGAGAGGCAGGGCACACCCTGGCCAGTCTGTCGCAGAGTTAACACAGACAGACAAGCTCAATTTAGAGTCACGAGTTGGCCTAACCCCATCTTTGTCTTTGGACTGTGGGAAGAAGCCAGAGTATCCAGAGCATACCCTTTTTGCTGCGAGGTGATGGTGCTCACCCCATATTTTTTTGTTTTTGACCAGTTTGACTCTAAACTCCAGCCGACCTTTGTCTAACTGCTATTACATTTTCATGCATAACGGTAAACCATAACTTTTTGTGTCTGACAGCTAGGAAAAAAAGCTTTCCTTTGAAGTTCAGCAATAACATATTGCAGCGTAAGACATCTCATTGGAATCAGGTTAATAGTTTCCCACAGACAGCCCGTGTATAGCCACAAATAATAGAAGACGTAGCAGTCTAACCCTAATTGTATGATGATGAGCTTCTTTATGGGTCAGATTCAAAACGCTGGCAGAACATCAGAGAGGAGGATGAGGAGGACTGGTTTTTGTTGTTGTTTTGGTTGCCAGTGACGTAAGTTGAGGAATAGGAGGCTTTCAATCCCAAATATCTCAGCTTTAATACAGCTAGGGTTGGGCTGGGGTTTGGCTGTTAGCCACAGAGAGTTTCTGAGTCGAGAGGTCAAGAACCCAGTGTAGTCTTCAGCTTACCGCAGCTAGAGACTAATTACAGTTCGCAGGGTTGCCTGTGCTCTTTGAAGTGCACTTGTATTTATTACACATGTATGTGTACGAGCCTGTGTTTCTGTCTGAAGATGGACTGATTAGGAGCGCAGATGGTGGATTATCTGTGCTCATGCATAGACCCTTATATATGTATGGATGCATATTGTAAGACACAGTCAGCTTTTCCCCTGTAGGGCTGCTGCTTATTTAAACACGACTGTACAAACTTTCAAAACTTGGCCTTATTTTGAGGGAACCTCTCTGGCACTAGAACAGGTGGACCATGACAAGCCACAATAACCCGGGGCTGACAAAGTTTTCTCTTTTCTTTTTCTTTTCGAATTCGCTTGTTTTCGTTTACGTCCAACAGCACTGACAGAGCTGCTCTCTCCTTCACTCTCTCTTCGTGTTTCTAGGTAACGATTTGTTCCTGGTAGCCGTCCATGAGCTTGGTCACGCACTGGGCCTCGAACACTCCAACGACCCCACAGCTATCATGGCTCCTTTCTATCAGTACATGGACACGGATGACTTCAAACTACCAATGGATGACCTGCTAGGCATCCAGAAAATTTATGGTAAGCCTTCTTTTTTTCTTTTTTTTATTTAAATTCAGCAATTTGTTAAGCAAACGCAGGACACAGCCAAGTATTAGAGTTTATCAGTGTGGTCTGAGGAGTTAGTCTTCAGGCTTTAGCTGTCATACAAGCAAGCCAATAACATACTAAGCATTCATAGTCATCTTCCTGTGACATATCAAGTCAGTAGACCATGTAAGAGCTCAACTATAAGTACACTGCCCAACACACCTAACCATATGAAGCTGGCATAGCTAAAGTAAGTCATCTTCCTTCACCTGGAGCTCTTGTTTTCTGCGTTATTGTAACAAACTTTCACAGTTACAGAAATAAGATTAAGACCAAGATTCAAATTAAGGCTCAAATACTTAAATTGAATTCAATTAAGACCTACATTTCCGATCATACTTCATCATCAGAGCGCCTACAGCACGCATCCCTCATCGACACACATTTGGAGTTGACAGACGCTGATTGCACAGTGCTTTGTCTTCTCATAAAGCTGATATAGCTCTGGGGCGGCAGTGTGAAATTCAATTTGACGGCAAAGGATTTATGGAAGCACCCACAGAGTTTGCTTCTTCGGTTTTTTCACTCGTAGTTGAATTAGTAGATTGCAGTGACAAAAATCAGTTATCAGTCTGGATACTTGTAATGATAATTCAGACGAGGCTGGCTTGTGGAGGCGGAAGCCTTAATGTTTAAATGTGTTATCGGGAGTGCCGATGCTGTCGTCTCAACCTCAGCTTGACATCTAAGTTCGGAAACGAGTCGTTGGCGAATGACAGCATCGTTCCTTACTGCTGTCGACACTGTACACCAGTCACACTCTGCTGAATGGCTGCATGCGCGCACACACATAGAACCTGCCATCTGCTTACATGGTCAGGGCACGTCCCTCTGGGAGTGACAGACCTGGGCAAGCGATTCAAATCTCTCTTCATCCCTCTCGTGTTTTATTCCTCTGCATTGCCCCTCCCTCCCTCTCCTCTGTGTCGTACCAAGAGTTGAAGGGCAGGACGACTGATGACAGCTCTGCTCTCAGCTTCGTACCCCCCACCCCCCTCGCAGTAATTGGCCTCCATGTTTTTTTCCACATGCCAGTGCCGGTGCTAGATGTGGTACTAAACAGGAGAAGAGGTGGGAGGTACACAGCTTACATCGAGTACAAGGTGATGCACTTAAGGTTGAGTAGGAAAAAAGTGCGACTTGGTTCTGTGTGAAGGTGAAGCGGTATAAGGAGATGTGAAGGAAATGCGAGTGAATTGGCGTTCATTTACAGCTGTTGGCTTGCAGTCTGGGAGAGTCGGGCACAATCATACGAGGAACTGTGGGAAGCTAAGAGCTGCTGAGGATCAGTTGACCTCTAGAGTTTTTGGACGTTTTGGCTTTGCTGCTTCTGTTTATTCCTTCAACTCTTTGAACCGTAGTCACAAAAAACACTGTAAAGTGCATTCGATATGTATTGACTTATGTGAATAAAAAGTTTGGCAGCTTGAAACTGTAAAGAATGAAGTACAGATCACATTCAAACCTATAGATGTGGCATTTCTGTCATGTAATCTTTTTTTCTTCCTGGACAAATCCAAATGTTCCCACTGGGCTTTGAACTTAATGACTTCCTGCGTTCTCAGAGCCCACTTCCTTTTTACAGAAGCAGCAGAGCTCAGGCACCATGATGTCGATGACTGGGATGACAGAAACAAAAATCATTAATGTTATTCAGGCCATAATTGTATTGAAATTCAGCTGAAGCCCTCAAACAGTAAACATGATTTAAAAGTTGGGCTGGAGTTTATATTTTTAGGACCTTTTAAAGAAAACAAAATGAGCTAAATCTAATTTTACATAAATAACTAAAGGGTAAATCTGCCTTAAACTTCTAAATGGCCGGATGCCCAACAAGAGCTGCATTAAATTTTAAAAGTCTCACATGTCTTATCTTTTAGGCCTCGTTAAATCTTTGTTTGATATTTTTCCTTTAAACCATGACCATTAGCCTGTGTCATAATTCCATTATGAACAATAAAACACTCCAATATTGATATTCTCATTTTCTGTATATGTTCACTCTTTGCACATTTATATCTTTAACCACACTAGCATGCTAAAAACAGGCGTCAGCATATCCACATTGCTAGTTGGTATGTCCACATAGATTGGCTAACATATCAGTAGTGACCCTGGAGTCAGCTACAGCAATAACACTATCCTTTACTACTCCACCATGACTGTCACGTAATACTTCTGAAGTTTCTCTGTCACACAGGCCTCCTGTTTCTGCACTTACATCTCTTCACATCCTGCTAATGGCTTTAGTAGTAGGGATGAGAGGTCAGCAGCAGCTGAGGTAGTGGTCAGGGAATTGCAACATGAGAAGGTGAAACCATGATGCAAATCGAGCCAAATATCAATAGTATCGATACTCATGCTGGTATCAGTATCGGATCGATACTAGTGTGATAGGATTGATTTTTTTTTTCTTTCTGTGCTCTAAATTCAGTATGTAGCCCACTAAAAATAAAATAAGTACCTCAAACATGCACTATGAAAAATGTCTGAACTTTTTGTGTTGAGTGTTTTACATAATACACAGTATTTATTTAAATCCAAACAGATCAGCAATATGAACGTGAACTACGAGTGGTTCATGAATGAATTCTGTGGTTATAAAGGCTCTCCAGCTCCTTTGTTCTTAGGCTGCATTGCTGGTTTTCATCTGTGTTCCACTAATATCTGTAAGTGTGGGAAGTTTGTCTCCCACTCCCACCCACAGAGTTCGCTGATTAGATTCCTGTTTCAAGTGCACAGATCGGTGGAATTAGCTGATTGGTCCAGCCAGTCACCACAGTACTGGTGTAACACGTGGGCCACCTGGACATCTCCAGTAAATTAACAACAGCCAGATGCTGAAATTACAGGGTGACCAAAAGAGCCAAAATCTGCCCCCAAAAAAAGCTGTGTTTATCTTTTCTTGTCGTCGGTTTACCACAATGTAGCTGCAAGTACACATTTGCCTGTTTGTTTACACGTCCATCTGACTGTGAATCTCCCCCATGCTTACATAACTTCAGAGTACTTTGGCTCCACTAATCTGCGATGTATTTCAGGGGATTAACTTCAGTCAGTGAATGGAATCACTCTCGTGTAGACCCGCTGATCAGTTTTGTGGACTGGGTGATGGCTTAATCCTGCGATTGTCTGGTTTGTCAACTACAGATGGATGACACATTAAAGGAAGAGCCAACGTAAAATGTCTAAGTAGCCACTATATGTTGCCAGGACAGCTTCAGTGGGCCTTGGCATTGATTCTGCAAGTCTGTGAACGTCTGCTGAAAGAATGGAAGGCCATTAAAATCATACATTTTATCTGATTAAGGTGAGGTCTTTCTGTCACGTTATGGGCTGAATATTGGTCTCTGTTGGCAGACTGTAGGGATGTACGGATCGAAACGTCTACCTGCAGAAAGCGTCTGCTGCCAGATAGAGGCTAGCGTGCCAAGTATGTGGTGTTATTGTTGGTCCAATCAGTCAGCAAAATTATAAGCACAAAGAGCTGACGTGAAATGAGCGTCTGTACTTTTAAGACTGCAATTTTCTATCTTTGGAAGTCTGCACGGGATCTCGTTAGCACAGGTTGAAAACAACTCTAGAAAGCTCTGCGCAGGCAAATACCTGCGCAAACGTGACACAGGCACAGTACCATGGAACAAGCGTTAGTCTTGTCACAGTCTTGTCTTCCTCAGTCTGTCTGCACCTCATCCCCTTACAGTCACAGAGTGCGTTAATCATGCAGCGTCATGCGTTATTCATAGGCAACGCCCATTTGTTATTAGCCACTGCCTCAGTGTGCATAACTCCTTTCCCTTTATCACGTACAGTAATTCATGAATTTGGCATGAAATCACATGATCTACATTTATTAAACCTAATTCTGCTCTGATGTTTGTTTGTGTCTTTATAGCGTATGATATTATGCTTTGCTAAGCTGAATCTCTAAACTTGGCAGCGTTAACATCTACCCACTGATTTCTACCCACTGACCTCATCTTGTTTATCCGTGGACTCCTTTCTCTCTCATATCTTTGTTGAGTCCTCGTTGGCAGCCTTCATCACTTCTTACCTTTGTTTGTTTGTTGTTGTTTTTCCAAGTGGCACCACCAAACTTGGCTTGAACATTCGTTTCTCCTGCAAGATCAGAGTGCTGGTTAGCTTCAACTGGTGAAGTAATGAAAAAGCAAAACAACATGTTGCGGAGACGTATAAGATGTATTTCTCTGACTCCCCGCAGGGCCGCCCGATAAACTCCCCCAGCCCACCAAGCCTTTGCCAACGGCGCCCTCTCCTCGCTCCCATCCTCCTTCGGACCCTCGTAAACAAGACAGGCAGACGCAACTCCCAATGCTGCCTACGCGACCGTCGCAGCCCAATGCTAAACCCAACATCTGCGATGGAGGCTTCAACACCCTGGCCATACTGAGAAGGGAGATGTTCGTCTTCAAGGTAAAACAACAGCATGTGATATCACAACAAAGCTAGGGGCTCTTCACGTTTGGTTTGTTTCCAGCAATCTCAAGTTTTTAACCCAAGAGCTGTTTTTTTCTTTTACCAATAGCCTGGATCTCTTAGCTGTGTGGGAGCACAGAAATCATTGTTCCCAGTCCAAATCACCACTGAGCTAGAAGAGACTTCATCCCTGCACCATACGTCTGGGTGTAATACATAACTTGACTAGCTGATAACACCAACACAAGAACAACCTGGCCCTACAGTCCATCTCTGTTAGTCTTAATTAAGACCAACAGAGAAAAATTGTGATAAATATTTTATTAAATATATGAAAACACAATTAATAATAAATACATGAAAATACACTGGGAATCCTACTAACAAGAGGGCTCAATTTCAGACTGATAGCAGCCCGGCTCGGTCTTATGGTAGGATTCATGACAGGTCATAAGGTCAGTGTTAGCATGCTCAACAATCTCATTTTGCAGCACGAAATAACTGAAGTAGAAAACTTTATCTAATCGGATTAAACAGATATTGACAAAGTTTAGCTTTGAGGATATAATCTCCATTTGAAACAACAATATTGTAAATATGTATTATAAATCTGTGTAATATAAAATGTGTAATCGTTTAATACACAATAGTACATATAATAGGATCTAATATATACATGATTTTAAATTGATTGCATCCTGCTTGTTATCATCAGCTACTTTTTTGGTTTTGTTTTTTAAAGTTGGGTTGTAGTTACATGCAGAATAAATTGCTGTAAGTTTGGAGGATTATCTAAATATTATTACCTAAATAAGAGCTTTTTCTGTTATTCTGCTTCATGTTTGGCATGTGCATAGTGTGGAAAAACTTCACTTGATGGTAATATAAGTTATTTCACAGTTTCACAGTGCGGTTCTAGCTTGTGGAAATACTGTGGAACCTGTTCTGTTCTCTTGAAGCTGTTGCCTCTGTATTTTATCCCATTATTAAAGAGGCTATTATGTCTGAAGGAAGACTTCCTAGTTAACTTGGGGTCTATTGAACTAGAATTTACAAAGAAGGAAAGGCATGCAGTGCACAGTAGAATACAGTTTCTCCTTCTCTAGAGAAGCTCAGCTTGGTTTTCATTCCAGTACAAGAGAAAAAACACACATCTTTATCCTTGGTCTTAGCTTGTGAGAGCGAGACCTTGGCAACATGCAGTAAGGAACAGAGAAAAACCCTGGGGCTGCACAAAGCTGTCCTGTGTTCTCCACAGAAAGGAGAAAGAGTGCCTCTAATGCTTTATGTGAGTGTGACTGTATTTTCTGTGGATATAAGTAGACAGTATTCATTGGTTAAATAAGAGACTTGTGGAGCCAGAGTAAAACCAGTTTTCGTCCTCTCTGCACCCCTCGCTGCAACTTTCTTCTTGTTGACTCAAAAAATAAATTTAAAAAAAAAGGACTCGTGGAGCTGAAGCTGCTGCCTGTAAGGATATTTACCCAAAATTAGACTGGAAGCCCACACTGAGCCTGGTTTGGCTGTGGAAACAATACCTGCTTGTCACAGTAGTCTAGTCCAGCCTCTCTCTTTCACATGGTGCCTGCAGCAGCAGCTACTGTCAGCCTTCATTACTCCCAGGGCAACAGCCTGTCCTGATGGAGTGATGAGGATCATGGGATGTCTACAGAGCTCAGAGGTAGTGCTGAGATAAAAAAGATGTTCAGCAATCAGCCAAATGTTTTATGACTTTAGGAAGTGAAGGAGAAAGGCTCTAAATATCTGTCCCAGTGATCCCAGCGTCTGAAATTAAAATGTGGTTCACTGCTGCAGAAGTTTCCTGGTCTTAATTTATCACATTGGTCGTCTCAAGCATGACTTTGATATTGTTTATATCTAATCTGTTTATATATCCAAGCATTGTTTTTTCTCAGTTGTTAAGGTTCAAAATTGGGGATGGAAACAAGAGAAAAAACCACAATAACAACACTGGTCCGGTCGGGTTGAGTCAAACGATGATTTTAATGAACACACGCTAATCTACATAATAATTCACAATCTTTAATTCGGGGTATAACATGGCATAAAATAACACTACAATCCAACACAGTCTACATGAATATTTCGGGGTTTTTTTTAAATTTATGGCTACCTATATATTTACCTTTGCCAAAGAGGTTATGTGATTGGTTTAGTTTGTTTGCAGGATTCAGGATTATTGAAAAATTATTATTCAGAAACAACAGTTTTGCAGAGGTGGGGCTTGACCCACAGACTATATTTATTTATTACAATTAAATATCAATTAAAATGGGAAAAAAACAGTGAGGTGAGAAATCATCCTTATATTCACAAGAAGGTTTCAGACACAAACCTGGATTCTTCTGGATCAAGAGACTCTATTGATGCTCGGTGTTGAGTGAATTTTCAGCCTTGGTGGAAGGATGCTGTGTATGTGCTCCGCTGCTTTACTGTGAGGACCTAAAACAAGGGATGTCATGATTTTATTGTTATGAGCCAACCATTTCATATAACTCACACCTTACAATTGTAGGATATTGTTGATCTCAGCACTGTGCTGAAGATGTGTAAAGCACAAAAGAATCTGCTTCTAGAGGCTCTTTAAAATTAGACACTAGTATGTTTAAAAGGCAGGGGTCAGTGTAAATATTGGAAAGATGTATTTCTGTAAAAGGGGTAAACGTCCTTGGCAGTTGTGATGAGGACACACGATAGCTCCGAACATTGTGAATGAATTCTGCTAGAACTTTGTAGGGGTGTAGAGGGGGTCATGCTAAAATTTGGCTTCCATCCACCGACATCTTCAAGCTCATCCTCACGATTTATTGGTGGAAAACTGACAAAAAGGCTCGTAACTTAGAAAGTACGATTCTTAGTGTGGTGTATATTGTCAGCATATAGTAAGTACTGTTGACAGATTTAAAATAGCATGTCACATTTGACCTCTGACATCTCCTTTAAAGCCAATAGATTAATCTGAAGGTCAAAGTGATAATAATGCTATTTGGAACTATTGAAACCTGCCATTGTTTGCATTGACAACATACAGGTGATGATCTATGCTGATTCTAAATGCCATGTCACCTTGGACCTCTGACCTCTTCTTCAAGGTCAAATAAGGTCAAACTTTTGTAAAAATGGCTTTTATCTTTAAATGAGGCTAAAATTTTACTGCCTTTGTTTATGCTGGCAACATTTAGGAAATGATATTGTCGATGCCTTCTGCTAAGGTGATCCCAAAATGTGTTATATCTTTAAAGTATCGTCAGGAGAAGGAGAATGAGCTTCCTAGTTATATAGATAATAATAACAATAAGCTGAAGTTAATAATGTCCAGTTATTTATAAATGAATACCTGTTATAAAAGGCTGTAAGTGTAATAAGCTAAAGTTTTAGCCTAAACCCTTTGCTCAGTAATTTTTTGTATTGATTTCATTTTTGTGTATTGCTAGGATTTATTTACTTATATTTACACTTTCAAAATAAAAGAATCATTTTTATTATTGTATGTTCCAATAGTTCTCCAGGATGCAATGGACCTGCAGAGATGTGATGGTTTGTGGGGAGAGAGCCCATTTTAGCAAACAGATATTAAAACGATAAGGAGCATTTTGATGAAGTCATATTTCAGCTGTTTCTTTTGTGTCGCACTTGCTGCTCATCTGTACACTGCAGCCTTGTTTTGTTACGCATCATTTGGCTTAGTCCCGTCACTTTTCTATTAAGCACTGTATTATCAATTGTTTCATAATTCACAAACTCTGTAACGTAAAGCTGTGATGTATGATAGCTTATGTGCACAGTGCTTGAAAAACAACCCGTATGCAAAAGACATCATGTTTGCAATTTGTCTTAGTTAATGATAGTGTGATAAATAAGCAGGGGAACCTGTAATTGCTCGGCTTAAGTGGGCATCCACTTATGTTAAATTGGCATGGTGCTTCCATTATTTTGTTGGCTTTCAGCGTTTCGCTGGCACCGCCTCACATTTTCCTAAACATCCCGGGGAGCGAAGGGGAAAGATTTGCAGAACACATGTAAGCGTAGCTGTAAATCCACTGTGTTCACATCGTTAAGACCACCAGCAATATCAGAGTCATGATGATTTGTTCTCCCCTTAGAGTAATCTGCGTCTCAGCCCGTGAATCAAGTGTGTTTAGTGAAGTGAAATGAATAAGGGAGCACGGGTTTGACTTGGATTCCATCTCCAAGTGTGCTTTTCTGGAGGAGCAGGTGGTCCTAATATTTCTTGATTCTCAGTGAGTATTTTGCCAACTTTCTGCGAGCAGACTGACGTATCGTGTTAACGCCTCTTTCCTCCTGGTAGATGAAGCTGCCCAACTGTAAAACAGTTTATCTGGAATCATAATTAGAGATGTTTGGATTACTCCGGACTCTGATAAATTCCCTTCAGAACCAGCCAATGTACACGCACGAGTTTACAGACTGGCTGCAGCGATGGCTCGCTGAGTTTTCAGGGGGTTTTTAACTTCACAAGGCTGATTTGTTCTTTACTTGATTGTTCGATTGATTCCTTGCTTGGTTACTTTGCTCTGCGGGTCCATTTGGCCCCGCATAACTGGGTTGTATTCACCATCCCAGCTTGATTGTTTTGGAAAACCAAAGGCCAGTCGATCCCAAGTCATTATAGCAGAGATCTCAGCGGTCCCGCCGCCCCTGACAGGTGGTCCAGCAATGTAAAGTAGGGAGCTTTAAAGTGAAGGTGATCTGGTGAAATTCACTGGGAGCAGTGGGGTTTTCAGTGCAATTTCATTGTTGATATGCATCATAGTAGGCTTTTGCAGCTCATTGTTAGAGCAATTCAGAGCTTGGATTTCTTTTCACATGGACCCGCTGCTCTGCAAAAGGAAAAATAGGCTGCAGGAAAAAGTATTGTTGTATTTAAAATGATCATTCAGGGCAGAACTCTGATGAGGATGTATGTCGAAACTTTGGATATCGCAAGTATTCTGTTTTAAAACATATAGGAGGCTACAGGTTTGTATACGGAACATCTCTTATCAAACCAGGATATTTGGATGATTGCTGTCGGATACTCATCAAATATTTTTGCTGTTCTAGACCTTCAGATGCTCACAGAACAGGTATTCTTAACGAGTGGCACTAAAACAGCAGCAGAAAACAGTGAATCAAGAGCGACAACGTTGCCGTGCAGAGACAGAGGTTTCTGTTTTTAGAAAATATTCACATGTTCCACCTGTGAATTTAAAACGGAGAGCAGATTATCAAAGACTCGCTGGGAAAAATGTTCCACTTTCACGTAACGTTACAGATTCAGGATCGATGAGTAACATTCAGGGCTGAGACGCCCTGATTGTGGCTCTTTATGACGCAGAAGTCCTTGTTATAAAGAATGCTGGGATAGACTAGTCTTTCAAGCAGTGCTGAAAGATGTCTGATTTATACGGGTTAACATTAATCTACACAGCCAGGCCGGGAGTCATGCTTGTTAAAGGTGGTTTTTTTACGGTGGCTCATTTTTCTTTCCTAGTGAGGTGACACGGGGTCACCCGGGGTTCACCGATGACTTCACAGATCCAGTGTCAACGGTAAATGCCCCGTAAAGCTACAAAGTTACTGTTGTTTTATGGTCGCAGCCACTTCAGGTTCAACTTTCTGTGAACCCGCAGGCCATATGCTCTCCCACCGGAGCTGGAAGCAGCACACACATTCATGTATATGCATGCGTACACTGGTGAAGAGTGCTTTCTCGGGCTTTAATTGCAACCAGTTTTTTCCCGCTGTACCGCAAACGTGCCCGCGTGTGACGCTTATGCTGTCTGACAACAAGCAGACCAAAAAAAAGTTTCCAGGAGTTCATTCAATTCCCATCAGGCTTGGATTGTAGTAAAATATGGATGGAGTCTCAGACATCATAATTAAAGTTTGGATTTGGGTTTATGGCTCACTGCTGTCTTGTCAGTTTTTAGAGGCAGAAAATCCAAACAGGGATTTGAGGATTTTAACTAAACATTCCCTACAACATGCTTTTCTTATAGCTGCAGTATTGCCTTTATGGAGCAAGAATTCAAAACAAGGATGCAAGGATTACAAAAAGGGAAATTACTGTGCTCATGCTTTTCTTTGTGCTATAAGGTTTCTTTTTTTCCCAAAGTAGTTTTTATCCCTAAAGCTAATTTTTTTTATTAAAGCTCACTGTTCAGTAAAACCTCTCTGTGAAAGCGGTGCTATAGAAATTGTTGTAGCTCTTGTTAGGTGATAGTTTAAATCTCCAAATTCATTTCACCCACTATGTCTCTGCTGTCGTTTAACAGTGACTCATTATGTTCGGACACTTGTAGCTGCATTACAAGGACAGGATTAGAGCCTTTTGTTGTGCCCACATGCAGGTATACGTTTTTTCCCCTACAGGTCTATATATAAGCTTCCACCCAACACTCGACACACTAATGCTTTCATCTACTCTAGCTTCCATTATTGGTGCGTTGCCCGTTATATAGACATATAATAAATGGAAACTACCACCCCTCTCGCCCACTCACTGAGGGACACTTCCTTCCTTCGTGTGGACAGATATAGAGCAGGGGATTCTGCCGCGGGGCGCCTCGCTGTTCAGGATTGCCGATGCCGGAGCCACGCTCCTTGACTATGACATCCATTAATGAGAAAGCAGTTGCCAAATGGGCAGTAAGCTGTCGTGTCTTCTTAATATCTTTTTGAGCAGTGAAATGAAAAGCAAGAGAGAGAGAGAGAGTCCAAAAATAGCGCGCGTCTGGAGTGGATTTTTAATGCCACCAATTCAGTTTTTGGACAATTGTAAGACTTCTTTTTCAGGTGTCCTGAGAATTCAAAGAGAAAGAGAGATGAAAAGCTGAACACCACTCTCGTGTCTAATTTTAATCTAAAGCCTCTGGGTGATTAGCTTAGCTTAGTTTAACTGAGCAGAAAGATGAGAAGCAGGGGGGAAGCAGCCAGCTTGGGCATGCTCAAAGGTAACAAACCCCCTACCAGCACCTCTGAATTTCACTTAATAATGTGTTATGTGTTATCATTTGTTTTAATCTGTACCCACATTCCAGTTTGAAATGTGCCGGCCGCTTGCCCATTTTCTAATCTTTATGTTAAGCTAAGCTAACTCTCTGATCCTTTTCTCTTACCATATGTTTAATGTCCTCCTGTGAGATTGGTACCTAAGTGCTTCAGAGCAGGAATGTCAAACTTATTTTATATCAAGGGGCCACGTACAGCCCACTTTGATCTCAGGTTGGACAAGAGGAGTTAAACTTGACTTTCTGTCAACCTACAGACATTTAACTACTAATTTAATCCCTGTGATATCTTAATATAAGATGAAGAAGTGTAATTTTAACAGCACATCTCAGCTTTTTTGCATAAAATTATAGAAAAAGTTCTGCTCACTAAGCAGAAAGTCATTCTGTGGTTTATCTATTCTATCTTTGGTGTAGCAAATACAGGTACAAATTTATGCCATCCATCGTATTTTCCATTATAGCCATTGCTCGGCCAATTCTAGTCCCTGGGCCTTATGTTTGACACCCCTGCTTTTTAGCCTTTTTAGCAGCGGCAAATTTCCCCATGATGACATAGTTTTTCCCGAAACATAAACACACCTAGTTAAAATAAACAGTTGCAATTGTTGTTTCCCATGAAATCACTTTTTGTTCTCTAAAAAATACGACTGAAGTTTATTTCAGAGTATAAAATTGCAGAAACTGATAACACAGCCAGTCATTTTGGCAGTTTGATGCCGGAGCTGCTAAACACCGTTCTGCACTCTTGACTTTGGGGATGGAGGCTTACATCGTGCACAGAGCGCCACGCTGACATTTATTGGATTGGAAAATGTCCCCACAAAGATGAACTGTAAAGCTGGCGTATTAGAATTAAAATCTAACGGAAAGAAAGAGCTGCAGGTTGAGAAGTGAAAGCTGCCGTGTTTTGTTGCGCTGATGAAGGTCGCGCTTCATTATTTACAGCAGTTACAGTTACGTCCCTGCAGTCTTGCTTCTTGGCCTTGAGCACATGTATGAAATGAATGAATGAAACAGCTTTTATTTGTCACTAGCAGGTTGCCCTGCAGCGAGATGGAAACCTCCCCATTTCCATTTCCATGTAGAAGGCGTACAAAATGCATCAGCGCACATGTATTTAAGAAAAATCTTCTAGAGTTCAGTTCCTCAGCGAACAGAGTAGACTTCAGCAGATAGATAACTGCGACCTTAATCCTCATCCGTCTGAAATATTTGCACCCGTGCTCTGCTGACGACTCAAGCCGAGTGCGTGCGTCATGTTAGACGAGTGAGAGGTCAACGCGGCTGTCATCCAGATATCACTGCCTGTCATATTCTCACCTCTTCTCTCAGCACATAAACACAAAAGGCGGCAGCAGATGCTTACCCGGGGCTGACGTGGGTGTCGAGGTTTTTAGGTTTAACCTCATTTTTACACAACAAATTCAAAAAAGCGTTGATCTCTCGGAATAGCTTCATTGTCTCCACTTGTTGTTCTTTGCTAATAACAGGGCGGTCTACTTGCTCTTTTGTCCTTTGCAGAAAGATTTCACGCCGGTTCTTTTCATTTTCATTGATTGATAAGTATTTATGCAGTGTTCAACGATTTGAGTCACTTCTTAAATGTGCCGTGTTCTTGTTTTTCATTCCTGTGTTGGCGCTTTACGTCGGGGCAAAGTCTGTAAGTCATCAGCCTCGAACTTTCTAAGAGTCTGATTGAGTCATGTACCCAGCATGCCGCTGTGAAGGGTCGGCGTGTGAACGCGTAGTGTAATTCACACCAGTGTGTTTCAGCTCGGCTCACAAAGATTAGTGATGCTGAGTTGTTTTGAATCTCTGTAATCGTTTTTTTGCCCCTCGCTTTCTAATCGTCTCGTGTCACTTGGTTACCATTTTATGTTGTGATTTTATGGTCGTTTGCATCGCTGGTCTTATTATGATTTTCTGGATCTCTGTACACGTCTGACGCCACTTTGCTGTTGTTGTTGTTGTTGTTGTTGTGTTCTCTTTGTGGTCATTTTGTGTCACTTGGTTGTCATTTTATGGCTGTTTTGCATCTTTTTGTGTAACTTTGTTCACTTGCACGCTTTACTAATCATTTTGCCTACATATGCAATTGTCTTGGATTTCTGTACATGTTATTGCATTTTTTTGTTCTTTTGCATTTCTTTCTCATTTTTTGGTGTCACTTTTATGATTTTTTTGCATCTCTTTGTAGTCATTTCGAGTTTTTTTGGCTGTCTGGGCACATTTGGCTTCACTCTGTTGTTGTTTCGCCTCTTTGTAGTCATTCAGTGTAATGTTATGGCTGATTTGCGCCTCATTTTAGTATTTTGCACCACTTTAAATCTCAAGTGATACTTGAGGCTGTTTTGTTTGTTGAATCTATCAGTCATCAATAATCTTCCCCACCCCTACTAGTAGCAGACACCAAAAGATATTCCCACAGGTCAGGTGTCAATGCTGCGGTGGTTCAGAGCTGTTAAGGTGGAACGAGGAGGATCCGAGCATTAATTAGGCACACGGTTTTAGTCGGGATTGCTGATTGGTGTCTCTGTGTAATGATTATTTGCCAGTCATCTTGCGGCAGAATCCTCATGAATTAATGCGCTAAACAGATACCTGTTCATTTCAGAATTAATGAAGTGCAAAGTGCTCTCCATCGTGTGTGTGTGTGTGTTTTGTTGATTTGTCAGCTCAGCAGGTCAGGTACTTCATGCAGTACACCAGTGTGTTGTGCAGTATTGATTTTGCCAACAAAACACTCGGTTCAGCTGTCGGCGAGGCAGTTTGGGATCCGCTTCGCAAACTTTCCTCAGCACAAAAACTCATCGGTAGAACCAGATTTTTTTTATTTATCCAGGAGGGCAGAATTTATATTCCTGTAGAAACCAGATTTGAATTCAGCCTCATCGCTCTGAATGCATCGTCATGTGCCACGAGACTGTATACTTGATAAACTCGGTACCGCCCTTTTCCTCAAAGCGGAGAGCGGTGTGATATTTCCATCTTTCGCTAAGACTGAACTCGCTCTGATTATTCTGAACGTTCCTGTAATTGAGAAGCGCCTGCTGAAATTTTCTACAAGTCGCCCGAGCTTTGTTTTCAGAGTGGGAGTGGGAAGTTGGGGCAGGCGGGAGAAAGAACATTTTCCCTTTTTATAAAGTCAAAAGGACTCAAATGGCTCGGATTTCACAGTTTTGATCTGTTTTCAATTACTCGGCCGGGCCGCGTACAGAAGAAAATGCTGAACAACTGAAATCTATGGAGGCAGTAGGTGTGGAGCGAGAGTGGGAGAGGAGAGGAAAAAGCAGAGGAACTGGAATGAGAGACAAGGGGGAAATGAAAAGAAAGAGGAGGACGAGTCCAGGGAGAGTGCAGAGTCCCAGAGAAACAATTGGATTAGACAAAGAGAGAGAAAGAGAGCTGTGCAGAGAGTCTTTGATAAATTGGCTGTTTATTTAGCTTTCGCTGTGAATGAGGCAGGGTGCGATGATGTGCTGTCTCCCCTGCATCCCTCGCTACGAGGTCGGGCTTTTTTGGCCCGAGCGCCCAGCGTGTTAAGGAGGTGCAATTGGCCATTCATTGCCAAAGGGTGGGACATCTTTCTGAGTCCTAATGGCTTTTGCAGCTGTGTCTCTCCCCGGCTCCCTCTGTTATCAAGTTTCATCCAACATCAAAAAGACACACCTTCCACTTGTCCCCCCCGCCCCAAAAAAAAAGAAGTCAGCCCCTTGGGTCCTCATAAAGCTCCTGACTATCACTTTTGCCCCTGTTACTTGATGGTTTTCCCAGCATGTTCTTCAGGCTCTGCATGTGTAGCGACAGTCGCCGAGGCTTTCCAGACAACCTGAGAAAGCACATGTGTGTCTTAAAAGCATCACGGCTGTCACCAGCAGGCTTTGTTGCATGAGCAGCAAAGCAAGGCGCTGGCCTGAATTCAGCGTATCAGATAGATTCACTGCCAGCTGTGTCACTATATGCAGAAATTCCTTATAGCTGTAGTTTGTTTCTGTTCTTAGATCAGGGCAGCGTGTTGTTTGGGATCTTAGAAACATTCATGTGCATTTTTTCCTACTTGATCTTCTGATGATGTTTTTCACACATGCGTGCGTCTTATTCTCTAGAACACACTGGATTCTTCCTGTGATTGCTGCTGCACTGAAAGAGGAAAGCTAAATCTTCGCTAAGCGGGCTTTTTGTTGGGTTTTTTGTTGGGGTTTTTTGCCAAAAAGGCCTTTATAGGATGACGGCAGACATCATGCTTTCAACTTCTAAGGGTATATTCTACCTCTGACAATCTGTGTGTCAGACCTTTAAAGGTTCTCATTTATTCCTAACATAGTCCTCTGTTCCCTTTCAGGACCACTGGTTTTGGCGGGTGAAAGATAACTCTGTAATGCAGGGATACCCCATGCCCATCCGAATGTTCTGGAGAGGCCTGCCGCCCAAGATAGACGCAGTCTATGAGAACAGCGAGGGCAAGTTTGTCTTCTTCAAAGGTGAGTCCTTTACACTCCACCACCATCACTGTTTATTAAAGCTGTTTTTCATTACAGGCAAAGCATCATAAAGCTTTTTATCTGATCCTGCAGTGCTGTAGCCCAGTTGCCTCCGTGCAGTCCCGGCTTACAGTAGCTCCATGTCTGCTCTGTTATCCCTACAAGTCATCGTCTTGTATAAGCTGGACGCTCATTCCTCCTATATTCAATTTCCATGTGTGTATGTTGAAAATAGAGGGATTTTTTTATGTTATCATGCTCCCTCTGAGCACTGCAGAGTTTAGTGCAAGTCTGGGGAGGATTAAAGCAGTTGTTTTGCTTTGGTAGGAAAGTTTACCACAAACAGTTTTGCCTTTTAATAATGCATGTGTTGCATTTTTCTGCTCCAGTGATGTATTTTCATATAAAATCGTCCACTGCAGTTAAACACAATCTGTATGCACAGGTCTAGGAAATCACTGGAACAGCATGTGCAAGGAGAGCCTCGCCGCTTGATGAGACGTGATTTTAATTGTTCTTCTTTCTTTTTTTTTTTGCTTTGCTGAAAGATTTGTCTTCACATTCAAATCTAGACTGAGCCCCCAAAACACAGCTTTACGACTAATTATGTCTGAAGCTGCAAAGCCACTTAAAAGAAGCAGCAAACAAACACGGCCCTCGTATTTGCATACACACAGAGAGGACGGGAGGCAGGGAAAGGCGGGGAAGGAAGGGTGTTGATGAAAGGAGACGTAGGTAACAACGAAACTCTGCTGGGATGATAAAAAAAAACTACAAATCTTCTCTCAAACTCGTTTCTATTTCCAACACCAAACAATTCCTGGAAATGCAGACTGCTGGTCCCGGGTGTGCCACGAGCTCTGCAAGTTTGATTTCGCTGCCTTCTCCTCCACCCTGCTCTTTACTGGGCAGCGGTGGAGTTAGAAAATTCATACTAACAGAATGCCTTTTTTCATTTGAACACATGCAGCTGATTTCCCAGAAGGCCTTGTTCTGACTGTCACCATTTGGAAGAAAAATTAGGAAGAAAGTCGGTCAGAAAGCAGAAGGCGGCACGTTAACTCCTCGTCTAACCAGGCGTTTTGAATATACTCTGAACAGCTCTCGTCTGATGAATTCTCTTAAAATACATCCACAGATGGGGACGTTGGAGTCTGCTTTGGCTGTCATGGCTGAGACACTGATTAGCTTAGTGCTTTTTGGGCAGGTCTGGAAACAGACACAGTATACATTAAGAGTGTGCTCTTCGTTCCTACGCCAATGTCAGTGTATTAGTTGTTTCCCTCGCTGAATTCTTCAGAGACGCAAGAAGTTCATGAATTTTAAACGCATCAGTCGAACCGGGCCTGCTGTGTGGATTGCTAATCAGGCTATATGCCCTTACAGAATTACCATTCACAGTTTGGCAACACCATGCAGGCAGATTTAGAAGAAGAGTGTTTTACATGGAGAAATGTTGATTAATAAGAAGCTGTGTTGTGAATTGAAATTAAATTAAATTAATCAGATTAGCATGGGCTTTTGCAGCTTTACTCGGAGGCGCCCTGCATATGCACAGCACACATATAGGGGTATGTATCTTCCTCCTGGGAGGCAGGATCCAATCAGAGCTTGATTGAGGCTTTTGTGTCAGAGGACAGACAAAGCTACTCCCTACATCTAAATTATGCAGACATGGCTTATATTGTTTTATTTCAGATTAAGAGCAGAACAATACGCAGGCTCGGCTAATGTGGTAGGTTAAACTTGCATTTTTTCTAATGACCAGCAGGGGGCAACTTTTATCGTTGCAGAAAGAATAAAGGTTTGTAGAAATCTATGGGAAAATTATGACTTTGATTGATAGTTTCAAGTCTTTCTAAATATAACCTGATTTTCATTTGGCAACCCTATGGTCCCCTCCAGAGTCATAAAAGATCAGTGACACTCACCACTCGCTCATCACGTCCAATTTTAATCACTTAGAGATGATCAAAACTCTCACATTGAACTCGAGCTGTAGGCTGGACCAGTATTGGCGTGTACATTGAATTTTAAATTAAAAATGTCATTGAATTCACTCCCAACCAGTTTTGCCTGGTTCTGCTTTGTTCTTGTTTCTTCCTGTTAAAAGGGAGTTTTTTCCTCCCACTGTTTCCAAATGCTTGCTCAGAGGTTTTCTCCGTATTCTTGTAGGGTCTTATTTCAAGTTTGAGGTCATGGTGCTGGTTACAGTTATACACAGCCACAGGTATTTGGTATCCTGCTTATGTCTGGCTCTCTTCCTGTGTGGTATATTGTGTCAGTGCAGATATTCACGGTGGCCATGAGAGGTCAAATGCTCTGCAATTTAAGAAAACACCGGCAAATATAAACATGCTGCAAAAACACTCAAAACTTAACAGAAGTTTAATAAAGCAAAACAAAAGTAGAAAAAGTGTTTTTTTTATATAATACTCTACAGTAACGTATGTTTTCTATTAGCCACTTACTGTTAGCCACTTACTGTTAGCCACTTACTGTTAGCTTGTCACTTCTGCATCAGAGCTAGCTACCAAGTGTTGCAGCTAATGTTAACTCCATGAATTATATAAAGTTTTTATTAACATTTTTACTGTTTTTGGCTGTTCTTTGTAAAACTGTTGCCCCATGAAGAGGTTTTTGTATGTACTCGATAGCTAAATGCAGGATAAAATGTCTCAAACAAAGATATTTTCAGCAGCAGATTCTAATCTGAAACATTAAGTAGAGAAGAGGGGGCGGTATAATGAATTTAGGTATGAATGCTCATTGCCCCAGACGAAATAAAACATTTAGGACAGAGCATCTAATTTTAGCCAAAACATTAATACCCTGGCATTTTGGCTCTGAAAGGGTGAATGCTCGGGTCCTGAGCAGGAACTCTTCTAACACAGTGTAACCTTTTAGTACATTTACTGTTCCCTACCTTATAACACAGGGTTACAGATGGAGCTATCATGCAAAATAGCAGTCAGTTTACACTTCTGTTTTTTGTGAGAAATGGGGGTTATGTTTGGTTTATGTTCAGTAGTAGCAGTCAGCACGGTTCGTGCTCCATCGGCGCAGTTGTAGCAGTTTTTAGTTTTATGGGAGAATATCTGACAAACTTAGAATCTCCATAGGCTGTTTGTTGTACGTGGAAAAGCCTGCGATGATTTTTGCTTAAACGCCGTGTCGAAGAATACATTTCCAGATCTGAACGCGATGATTTCAAGCAGACATTAAAGCCACGGGGTCACACTGGACGTGCGTATGCATAATAAGTTAAGTACTCACAGGCGCATGTGTGGTTCCTGGTTTTCCCGTTTTTGTGTGTGGCCTGTGTAAAGAGGAGGCGTCTCCTTTTTGGAACAAATCTTCATCCTATATAACACTTTTCATACACTGTTGAGGCAGGCGGGGGGGGGGATTAGTCGCTGCAGTGCAGCAGATGCCAGAGCCACCACTACATCAAAGCAGCCCTCACAGCTCTGAAGATGAAGCTCGACTTTTATGTGGAGGCCGATGCAAGTCGACTCCAATTTAAAAAAGAAAGCGAGAACGGAGAATCCCATTCTATGTGGGATTGGGGGGAAAAAAGAGTGAGAGAAGGGAAAGTTTGGGAGTTTTTTTATGAATCAATTTGAACTCATTCTTTCTGGGGACGGGTCACTATTAACCTCAGGGTGTGGCGTGTTAGCGTGGCGTATCAAGGCCGGGAGGAAGCGTGACCCACGGTGAGCGGAGCGCTGAGACAGAATGACTTGAAATGACAGGAATTTCCTTTTGAGAAAAAAAGAGGCCGTTGCAGGTCTCGCCTTCCCATTTAACATTCAGCCAACACCCTGTCCTACTGTTCCTTCCACCTTTCCATCTCTAAGGTATCCGTATTGTTTAAATACTTTAGGGTGAAATGTCAGACATGGGGAATTTGTGAAGAAAATGAATGAGGCCAGATATTGCTGGGATTTTGCCTCCCTTATTTGACATCCATTTCCTGCATTTGTTAAAAAAAAAGAAAGAAAGAAGTTGTGTGGTCATCTGTAAAGCTGACCCTGCAGAAATTCCATGTAGTGTTTCAGGCTGATTGGTGTTTAGTTAGACACCAGGGAGACGCGAGGATCCGGCTCTTTAAACACAGCCAGTTAATCGGATTCTGCAAACACGGTTTGAATCTTTGATTCTCTGTTTTTGTCTTAAAAACAAGCTTTAAAAAACTTCAATTTACTTATATTCAATGTCTTGAATGTTACAGAGTTTCAGAGGCGACTGAAGCGTACTGTGTGTGTGTCTGACATCTGCACATGTCACACACTCCTCCTTGTCAGCCCTTTTTTATGTTTTCCTCCAAACCCTGATTTATTTTTGTCAGCGCCGCGATTATTGAAAGAAATACTGTAAGTATTTTGCAGATATTAAACCGATGATTGCTCTTTTCCCGCTCATAAAACAGCAAACATTCATAGCCTCAGGCTCCGTTTCATTTGATTTAATCATAAAAAGGGAATAATAAAAACGCCATCTGCTCTGCCTTTGTCATTCCTACTCCTTCTTTCCCTTTTTCTTTTCTGCCACGTACCTCCCCCCACACACCCCAACACACATTTCCTCTTGACCCACCCTACGCCTCCACCATTGATGAAGAAATGCACTTCCTGGGGTCACGCGGTGTCAAAAATGTGCTGTTTAACCTAATTACTCCACAGGAAGGAGGCTGTAGAGAGGAAAAAATGGAGGCGAGGAACAAAGCAGAAAAAGATATATGGTTTTTAATATTTCAGCAACAATATCACAACCCAAGTATTTTCTTGGCTTCATGGATCCAGGAAACTTTTAAAAAATAAAGGTTTTAATTTGACTGTTTGGTTGCCAGTTTTCCCACAAGCTTTGCAGCTTTTTTCCTTTTATCACAGCTGAGCAGTTACCAGCTCAGTTTGCCAGCGCCAAAAAGTTCCCAGAGCACCTCTAAGCAAGGGCAAGGGGAGCTTGTCACCATTTCTGTTCCCTCTTTCAACAGTATCAGCATCAAATACAGTAATACAACGCAACAGGTTATTGCCTGCCGTGTGTTCAGTGCGTTTTGGGGTCTTTTGCCCCCCTGTATGGTAATCCCCACGGTTACTCGTCCTCCTTCTAATTTGTTTTCTCACTCTCTTTCTCGATATGCAGGAAAGCAGTTCTGGGTGTTTAAGGACACGGTGTTGCAGTCCGGATACCCCAAGGACATCTCCCAGTTTGCCCATGGCATGCCCTCACAGAGCATCGACACCGCCCTGTGGTGGGAGGATGTGGCCAAAACCTACTTCTTTAAAGGGGACAGGTGGGTACGAGTGGAGGTCTTAGATCAGTTCTGGACTTTCTTCCTTGAAAGCCGTGTGCAAATTTAGCCTGCAAAGGTCTCTTAAAAGCGAAGCGTATGATCTTAAATTGGTGGATATTTAGTATAACTAAACAAGAACGGGAAGAATGTTTTAAAGTAGCGTTTCTGATCTGACACAGAGTCGCTCTCAACCTGATTTCATTTGACACTTGTGCTAAAGAACCATCTGTAATATGTTGCTACAAAATCAGGTCAGCGACTCCTCTTAGATGACGGTTCATTAGTTTTCTTTGTTTGTCTGCTGTCCCACATCATCAGGGTGAAAAAGGTTCAGGGAAAATGTGGGATAGAGTTAGATTTTCCCCATGCCTCTCACACCTGCTATGATAGGTATTATTTGAATTAACTCACTAGAGGAAGCTGACAGTGTGATAGTAAGATACTAGGTATACACATAAAATACCATCTGTTTCCATTTTCAGCCCTGTGTTCCTCTAGCCTTATAGTACCTGCTTTGTCTTCCCGTGGCTCATCGTTTGTTCCTGTTTAGGTACTGGCGCTACAATGAGGAAATGAGAATCATGGACCTTGGCTATCCTAAGCCTATCACAGTGTGGAGAGGTGTGCCTGAATCGCCACAGGGGGCCTTCGTGGACAAAGCCAATGGTACGATTTGTCCTGCACAATACTCTGGTTTGGCAAGCAAGTTGCAGTTCGTTTGCCAGGCTGCATTGATTTCAGATGGTCACTGGCAGGGTAGCATTGATTGAAATTTGCCCCACTTATTAAACTGAGTCTCAGTGTGTGGCACGCTTCCATACATGCAATACAGAGGGAAATGTTTTTTGCGTATTCCAAACAAAAAGCAGGTCAGATCATCCAGAAATACATTTTGTCCCTGTTTTTTATGAATTGTTTCACAAGAAAATATTGCGTAATCGGTCCATCCTGCTCTGAATGCCATAAGACCCAGTCGGAGCCGGACTGTGGAAAGCAGAAAGGACAAGACCACCGCTGGGTGCTCATTCCGGTTTTAAGCCAACTGACTCTCTTCAGGCTTGGGTAGGCGGGATTAAAATCTCGCCGGGAGCTCAACGATAGGCCGCTCAGATGGCAAGGCTACAAAAATAATCTCTTCCCATTGGATGCACCGTGCCAGGTGGGTTTGGGGTCTGGTCTTGGCTGCAAGTCGTTTGGAAAAAACAGAGCAGGTGGTGTTGAAAGCTCGCGCCATCTGTGCCGAAGATCCCCCGCCAGACCTGTAGCTGGGCATTTCTGCCGGTGAGGCCAGGTGGAGCGGGCATCAATCAGAGCATGAAGGATGGACTGATATCCAAGCGGATGATGGCTGTTTGTGTATGTTTCTGCACGTAAATGTGTCGGCCTTCGTTTATTGAGAGAGCCGGCTGTTTGCCGAGACAGCGTGCCAAGTGGACCGCTCATAACACTGACCCAGATCGCCAGGCGTAATTGAGCACGCCACTGTAGCCCACGACAGTGTGTATGAGGCGGCACGTTTCGGAGCGGGGAGCCCAGGGCGACGTTGACCTGGTTCTAACCCACACAAGCTCAGCCTGTCTGACCTCTCATCTGCTCTCCCCCTCTGTGTCTCTCAGTGAATAGTTCTAGTTGTTATGGAGCTGTATAGTTAGTCTTCATGTGGATCTTTCTATTTCTAACAAAAAACCCTTTTTCGCTTAATTTGGGTTAAATGTAGGAGAAAAGTGTGACAGAACCTGCCGCCAGATCAGAAAGAGGAGCATCCCGACAGTGGCTGTAATTCATCAGCTAATCACAATACTCAGCTGAGCTCTAAATACTAATTCAAAGAGCATTGTGTGGTTTGGCCTGTCTCACTATACGCGGCCAGGTTGTGAAGACAGAGCTCTGCCCGACAAGGTGATCAAGTCTCCCACTCGGCCAGGCCGGCCCCTCTTTCATCTAAAATCCCACCTTACGCTGTTTCATTTCCTCGCTCATACCATCTCCAACCGACACGTTGTTTAAAAAGCGCTGGCCTTCCTCGCCTGGAAACTTAGAACATTTCTTTCCTCATCTTCTCAGAGAGGAGTGCGCATAAATAACAAATGGGGAAACACAAAGTGTGAAAGGAGGCCAACGAGGGAGAGGAGAGCTCGAG
Source organism: Aulonocara stuartgranti (assembly GCF_965226115.1). Lineage (NCBI taxonomy): Eukaryota > Metazoa > Chordata > Actinopteri > Cichliformes > Cichlidae > Aulonocara > Aulonocara stuartgranti. Next base: position 11,075,389 of record NC_138960.1, read on the forward strand.
GATTCAGCCAGGCTGTCCGGACCAGTTTTACACGGCACATTTTCCCAGTGAGCATTTGAGCGACGGTGGAGGCAAAGTTTGAAATGAACATATTGTGGGCATGGAACAACAAAAAAATAGTTTCGTTGTGTTTCATGATTTTTTTTTTCCATCGCTGGAGCCGTTGTGGAGAGGAGGGGTAAATTCTCACCTGAATGCACGGCGGCCGACTGCATTAGCGGATCTGTGCATCTTTGGGGGACGCTGGGACAGTCGCCCTCACGTCCCGTCACAAAATCGACCGTCGCTCTCGTGGCTTAGAAAGCGCCTTGTTTGCCAGTGACATTTGCTGCGCTTTTGTGTGAGCGTAGCTACGGGGCCTGACTCCCGCTCGGGTGTGTTTTCTCTTTCATGACCGGTATAATTAGTCCTGAGGGACAGGCACAGATATCCCAGCAGAACAACTGAACTGAAACCGAAACTGTGGCTCAGCATCAGAGCAGCACACACACTACTGGCTGGTTATCTTCATTTTGACTTCGCTTGAATTATTTTTTTCCTTTAAGATAAAAGGTGATTTCTTTTTTAAAGATTCAATTAGTAATAAATTCTTTGAACAGTTCGTGACTTTATTAAATACATGAAAGAGCTTCCTCCAAAGCAACAGTTGTGCCCGGTTACTTCAGTATATGTTAGCAGTAAAAATGATGCCTGACGTGTATTGATGAGGATCTAACAGCAAATGGCTTATAAGCTAGTAATGTGACGTATTCCTCACGTTTTAGCACTCGCCCTAGCTGGTGACCTTTCCGTCAGCTGAATGAAATTGTTATCATTATATCCAGTTTGATGGCTTTTCGGTGACAGCTTAATGCACATTTTGACAGTACTGACAGAGCTGAGCATTAGCTGAAAACGTGCTAAATCACTCTTTAACAACTTTTGTGTGCGTGTGTCCTTGCTTCAGGTTTCACCTACTTCTACAAGGGGAAGGAGTACTGGAAGTTTAGCAACCAGTTCCTCAGAGTGGAACCGGGCTACCCGCGCTCCATCCTCAAGGACTTCATGGGCTGCGAGCTGACGCCCATCGACCCCGGCCGCCCACCGGCCGACGACGGCAACTCGGACGTGGTGATCGAGCTGGACAACGAGGCCAACACGGTGAAGGCCATCGCCATAGTGATCCCCTGCGTGCTCGCGCTGTGCCTGCTGGTGCTGGTCTACACCGTGGTGCAGTTCAAGAGGAAGGGCACGCCTCGCCACATACTGTACTGCAAACGCTCCATGCAGGAATGGGTTTGAATTTTTTTGGAGGGGGGTGGGGTTAAGAGACGAGAGGGCAGAGCTAGGGTGGGAGTTAAGAGGATTGTGGAAAAACAGTACAACAGCCCCCCACTTTTCACAGAGAGGAGGACGGTGGACACTGGACAGCTTTATGGGAAAAACAACAAGCCACGCCTCCTCCTCTTCGGCGATCGAAACTTTCGTGCAGACCTGCAGAACCAGCCGAGAAGTCTGACGGTGATCCCGCGTTTAAAAAAAGGCGACTCCCAGGACTTTAAGCTGACTTTCTCCAGCCCCCAGCCTTTTTAACAAACGGGGCCCAGAGGGACAGTTTGTGGAGGGGGATCTTTGTCGGATGTGACCTTCGATCCCGGTCCAAAAATAATGAGAAAAAAAAAAATCAACAAGAGGGTCAGCATCACTTTGTATCTCAGAAACTCGACTTCCTATCCCCGTCCTCTTTGTTTCTTTGCCCGACTGCTTTTCAGACGGAGGACTTTCAGGGGAACAAACTCTTCCCACAGGGCACTGCATTGTCAACTGTGTCATATCAGGTTGTTGATAAACAGCTTTCTATTTTCTGATCCGCGTGCCCCTCCCCTCCTCCAGCTTCAGACTGGGCTCAGAAAAATAAAAAATAAAAAAATAAGTCTCAGATAAACACAACTTTATTACGTAACCAATCATTCATCTGTTTTTTTGTTTGTTTTTTCTTTTTTTCTTCTTTTTTTTATTGGAATTCATGTGAGAAAAGAGGTCCTCACTGTTCCCTTTAAGACATCCCTGAAGAAGAGACCAAACAAAACCAAATAAAATCCATCTCTCTCCAAAGAGGATCACATTTTTCTTTCTTTCTTTCTTTAGTTCCTTCTTTCCCTTCTCTGGATCCTTGCAGCGATTACGAGTTGGGGGGAGCTCTGACTGTTGTGGCAGTCTGTTTGAGACACAGGGGCCAAATTATTCTGCAATATTTTAACTCGCCTTAATTATACATCATACTACTTGTGCTTGGTTTTGCTGTTCTTGGTGTTTTTCTTTTTTTTTTTTATTATTTTAATTTGTATACCGCTATTATTTCTTTTTGTTTCTTCTTCCTTTTTTTAAAGAAGCTGCTTAATTGCTTCTTGTGGTTGGTATTTTATGAATTTTATTACGTTACTCAGAATCCTCAGCACTGGCTTGCTGAGCCATTCTGGACAGATTAATACAGTAGGTCCAGCCTGTACTGAAAGTAATGTATTGTATACTAAAAAAAAAAAGATGTTGGAAGGTTCTGGAGTAAAGCCACTATTTTTGTGTGTTAAGGTATTTGTTACTGTTAGTTTTGATATTTCCATAAGACAGGCTGACAGGAGTCTTGTTTCTGGATTTGTCCTTGGCCCATATTCCTCTGTTTTTGTTTGTTTGGGTTTTTTTATTTCTTTTTTGTGAATGGACTTAATTAAAAATAATGATAATAATAAAATCCTGTTGACTGCCTTGTTTGAGAGAGCTCACAGTTCCCAGAATGCTCTTGTCTGAAGACTGAAGTGAGACAGCAAGTCAAGATCAGTGCCTGTGTCAACGTGCATGCAAGCATTTACTGTACGACCCTATCGGTTCTGCTCAACATGGCTTTGACCCCCTTCCCTCCCATCGAGCCGAGGAGGAAGTTTTCTCTTAAAAATACTGTTTATGTTCACTTTTGTATCTTTTAAGTGTACCCCGGTCCCACCGCCTGCCTTCCTCCAGCTACAATTAAATCCGAGACAAACAAACTGTAAAAGATTTAAGTGGTACATTTGGGTGATTGGCAAGTCAAATTGGCCTGAACCAAACACGTAGTGTCATGGAGACATGACGGGTAGTCTTTGAATGTGTGTTTGTTTTCATGATCACATACTGTTTTTTTTTCTTTCTTTCCTGTTTTCTGGTCAAAACAACTTGGACATGTCACGATGACTTGTTTGTGTAAGACTTTGGGACAAGAGAAAAACATGTCCCGATTGAATGAATAAACTGATCAATATACATTGAAGAACCGCCTTCAAACTTTCTACTCGTTTTTTTAAACTCAGCAGTTTGTAGGGAAACTTGGCTTTCCCAATTTGGCACTTGGTCTGGTAGCTGGTTCATCTTACATCTTAACACCAGTCGGGCATCTTCTCCCTGTGAAGAGAAACAAAACTCCATCGTACCGACACACACCTCAGACTCTATGCCCTGTCCTTTGTGTCCAGTAATTTTCCACTACAGCCTTGTGATGTATGGGTGTGGCGTTTTCCTTCAACACTCTATATTATCCTGCAAAACATAAATGTGTGATAAAAGATTTTTAAAAAGGTAAATTGCCATCTTTAATGAAAGTTTCAGTACATTTAATCATAGTTTTTGTCCTCATGCATTCGCTTTTATTTTTATTTTCACCCTGCTTGAAACATTAAGTAAAAGGTATAGTGAGCATCGATTCTTGACACATACTGTTAATGAGGACATTTTTATTTATTTATTCGATATCCATCACAACAGAACGTCCTCTGTTTAAACCAGATATTAACGGCTTTCTGTTGCAATGTGATGAGTTAGTTTTTCATTACATTCATAGATCATTCACTTTGCCTCTGTACACCACTACAGTGGATTGTAAATCAGTCAGGTGTAGAAACAAAAGTTTTGTGATAAATGTTTAGTTTGTCATATTCATACCCTTTCTCATATCTTCCCAACCTCAAACGTAACAGGACCCTTGGCTCCCAAGCAGTCCTGTTCCATCATCAAAATTATATATCAGTGCAAAATCCTAGCAGAAAAACCTAGGCTAACTCAACACTTGGGTTTATTCTTAAAAAGAACGATGCACTAGCAAACACAGCAGCACCAAAAGGCCTGAAAGGCCAGAGAAGACAACTAAAAGTGCATGATGACAGAATTATTTCCACGGTTAGGAAAAGCAACTTCACAACATCTTACCAACTCAGCAAAGCACTCAAAGAGGCAGGCTTCATTAATTTAAATACACAGAGTTTAAAACAAGCAGCAAAATGGTATTTGTGTTCAAGATTAATTTTAAAAAGTCTTCAGGTAAGAGAGCATGTTATAGCATGCATGGCTACCAGTGGAAACAGGTTACTAGTGTTTAACGATGAGACTGCTGATAGAAGTAGGAGGCTGGATATATGAAGTGAAGGGCTATACTCTGCTCAGATTCAGCTAATGCTGCAAAACTGATCGGACAAGTCACAGTGCAGGTGAATGGTCCAAAGCATGCTACAAAAACAAATTCTTCAATGGCCAACAGAGCAGGCTTTTCTTCCACTTAATCGGTCAGTCTTACAATTCAGGGTCACAAAAATGGTAAATGGACTTGTTCTTGTACAGTGCTTTTCTACTCTACATGACCACTCAAAGTGCTTTATGCAACATAAAGCACTTTGATATTTGGTATGCAGACTGGAGCAGCCAGGAATCAAACCACAAAACCTCCGACCTGCCCCAGGCTGGAGCCTGTCCCAGCTGCCATAGAGCAAGAGGCAGGGTCAGCCCAGGACAGGTTGCCACTTTGTTGCAGAACATAAAGAACAGTCACAGTCCCAACTATGGGTAATCTACTAACCTAATGTCTTTGGACTGTGGAAGAAAGGCGGAGTAACCGAGGGGAACATGCAAACTCCACACCAAACGACTCAAACTCACGACCTTCGGTGCATATCGCCGAGCTGCTTTTCAGTTGCTAAATAGAAAACTATTAATTAAGTGCAGACCCACATGCAAGAAGCAACATAAGGTGGCAGAACATCTAAGGATGGAAACACAGGACTATGGGTCCTAGACCTTAGGCCATCATTGCCTGCAGAGGATTTTAATCCAAGTATTATGAATAATGCTTATATTTAAACTAATGTTAGTTTGTCTGATTATTTTTAAGCCTCTCAAAATGGTAAACAATGCATATAAAGGGTTGTAATTCCTAAACAGTCCAATTCAGTCTCTGCTTCAGAGTGTTACACCCTTGGACTTGTGTAACAAGCCACAGGGTGAAATTATCAGTTATGGTTTTACACTTCCTCTACACTTAAGTTTTTTATGGATTAAACAGGAAGATACAACTTATCTGCCGAGCTCTAAAAGTGCTTGGTTTTCTTAACGTTGGAGCACATAGTTGCCATCCCCAGTGTGTGTATCCTAAGCTAAACTAATCAGCTGCTGGTTAGAGCGGCATGATTGCGGACGCGAGGGCGATATCGAGCTCATCAAACTGACATGAAATATGACTGGGAGCGTTCACTGTGCCCTCCCACACGGTGCAGTCAGAGGGCTGACATACAGTAAATACAGGTATTGGCTCAGCCCACGGTGCACTCTACACTCCAGAGATTAAACTTAGCCATCGGCAGGAAAGATATACAAAAAGAAATAAAAAATAACACGCTCAGAGAAATGTGTGTGCGTGCTGATCTGGGCTCAGCAGGCCTCTGGTATTGTGCGCTGCTGTATTTTTATGTGGCATGATTAAAATCGGCTCTTTGGATGTGCAGTCCCAGAGGTGCAGCATTGGCATTTATTGCGGACTGAATGTGAAACAGGAGCCGCGTATGCCTCGATACTGTTTATTCTAGCTTCGCTGGGACACATTTGACATATAGTTACTGACAACAAAGTGGGTGAGGTCACGCCAGTTTACTGACTGTGGTCACGACTCCGAGTGTGGGTGTGTTTGATGAAATTACACTCTTAGGGAAAACCCTTCATCGGTTCTCGTCATAGGCCTGTGCAATGGTGAAATTGCCTCTGCTGTTAGACAAAGGCATTATATGCTCAGCTATGTTTAGATCGGTGCTGTTTTTCTTTTCCGGAGGCTTTTAGTCATTGTCTCTGTAAATACAGACTTGGAGTATGTGTCCACGTCCCTGTTTGTGTTCTCCCTCAGATGGCCTGGGGTGTATTTAGTGTATGTACTTTCCTCTAGCAGCAATATAAGCTGTTCAGTCAGTCAGAAAGCTTCAAAGAAGTCTGTATGTGCAACACTACACACAGAGAAAAGTGCTTCGTGTGCATTAAACATGTTGCATCTGTGCCTAGATCCCTCTCTGGTCTCCATGCTTAGTGTACAATGCAAGAGAGAGTGAAGATGTGTTTGAGGGCATTTAGTCTCACAACTGGAGCCTGGACGAAACCCCGTGGGCTCACCAGGCTCCACTGCTCCTGCCAGGCTGAAACACGGGTGCTAAACTGACCTACGCTGGACCCAGCGTTTTTTCAACAGTTCCATTTTTGGCAGCACTGCTTCTCCTCCTGCTGTCGGATTATTATAATGGGAACTGAATTCATGCTTTAACCCAAGTGCTTGTAATTCACCTCTTGATGGTTCATTCTAGGTTAAGGACCATATTTCCTAGTATTAGTGCAGAACAGGCAGCAGCTGAACGGAGCTTCTTGAAGGTCAGTCAGGATCAAGCTGTTGCTTTTAACTGGATAAAAAAGGTTAAAACACATAACTGCACACATGCACACGCAGATCAATGGCTGTTTACTTGTACTGTCTTGCAGCAGAAAGGCCAGCGCATCATCTATATTGAGAGAAAGCAAAAAACAAACATTGTGTGACTCTCCCTGTTTTCTGTTACGTGCTCGTTGGGTCTTTATGGGAGTTTGATGACATTTCCTCTATTTGTGTCTGTGAGACTTGTCAGCACCACCACTTCCTCCTCGACTCTCAGCTCACTCATTGTCAAAACCCACCGTTTGTTGAACCTCCCCCAAAATAAATGTACCAAACAGGCTTGTCAAGCATTGCAGTTTTATGTGTGTGGAGCCACTCCAGATAATTTGACGCCCTTTATTGAAAACCTTTTCGAGACCAGAAACACAGAAACAGCGAACGTGTAAACAGTGTTTATCAGGCCTAGTGGAAGCTGTCATCATTAGCATGCGTATATAATTAGCTCGGTTATGAGGAGTTACTACCAGAGACAGGCATTCATATTTAGGGTTATAGATTACATACAAAAACAAACAAACTTGACTTCTACTGCCACACATACACAAACACACGTAAAACGCTTGATCGTGGGTGGATGATTGGCCGTAAGGATGCTACCTGACACGATGTAGTGTTAATTCTGTTTTTTAAGCAAAAGATAAATACAGTGATGTGAAAGTATTTGCCTCTTCCTGAGTTTTGTGTATATTTGTCACACTTTTGAACAAATTTTAAGTAGACAATAACCAGAGTAAATGCAAAATGCAGATGAGAATTTTATTTATTATGGGTAAAAAAGTGATCCAAATCTCCCTTGCCCTTCAAACTCCAAACCAATAACTGCCGATAACCGGCAACGAGTCTTTCACATCACTGGGGACGAATTGTGACCCACTCTTCTTTGCAGCCTTCTTAGAGAGTTTTGAGGGTTTTGCTTTGGCATCACCTTAAATAAGACGATGAATGACCTGTTTAAGGTCATGCCAAAGCATCTCAGTTGGATTCCAATGTGGAATTTGACTAGATCTTTCCAACGCCTCATTATTTTATTATTTTATTTTGTTGTTTGTTTGTTTAGTCATTCAGTGTTGGACTTGCTTGTGTGTGCAAGTGCACTTGAGCTTCAGGACACGAACTGATGGCCGAGCCTTCTTAGAGAGTCAACCAGGTCCCGAAGTAGCAAAGTAGCCCCGACTCCACACACTATCACCACTGTGTTTGACTGTTGCTGTGCTGTTCTTTCTGTGAACTGCTGTGTTAGTTTGAGATCAGCAGCAACGGGAATTTTCATCTCATCAGTCCACAGAGTATTTTCCCAAAAGTCTCGGGATCATCAAGATGTGTTTTGGCAAATGTGAGACGAGGCTTTGTGTTTGTTGTGGTCAGCAGGGGTTTTCTTCTTGCGACTCTCCCATGGATGCCATTTTTGCCCCGTCTCTTTCTTATTGTTGAATTCTGACCTTAACTGAGACACGTGAGGCCTGGAGGTCTTTAGATGATTCTGAGTTGTTTTGTAACCTCCTCTTGTGCTCTTGGAGTAATTTTAGCAGGTCGACCACTGTTCCAGGTTTTCTCCATTAGTGGATAATGGCTCTCACTGTGGTTCATGAGTTACAAAGCCTTAGAACTGGCTTTTTTGGACCTTTTTCTCTACTGGTTCTTTGGACTGTGGCATGATCTGACTTTGTTATTTGGGTTACTGTTATTACCTTATCTAATCTAAGTCACTCTACATGGACAGCAACTAAAGGCACAAGTGCCATAAATCAGTTGCTCAGTAGGAATGAGAAGCCTGCTTTGGTCTACCAATGTGTAAAATCAGGCACTTGCTGTTTCAAATGTTATCACGAATATAAAGTGGTGATTCTGCTGCTGCAAGGACTGTAAGGTTGATACAGGAACAGGGAGCTTAACAGGCAAACACAGGAAGAAAGGTGATTTCTTAACAAACCATAAACTGTCCGTCGCTTCATCATCTTTGAGGAGGCCCTGTGATAGCAACCATTAAAAAAAACCCTGTAGGCTCTTTTATGAACTCCCCCCCCCCAGCGCCTGTCTCTCTGAACATCTTTCTTCCTCTTTCCTCTGTTCTTGCCCGTCTTTCAACGCAGTGCTCTGTCGATCAATAAATACATTTGTTCAGACGTTTACATGCATCCCTGTCTTGTTGGTGCCTGTGTTCATCCATGCCTAGTCCTCGCCCGCCACCATTCCTTGCAGTATTAAAGTCGCGCTCGCGCAGTCGTGACACTACAGGTTGACGCTGGGAAAATTTTAAAGATGGAACTTTTTTTTTAAACTTTAATCTATCTGCATTTTACTATGAATCAGACATACCTGTGAGATCTATAATGCATCCTTTTTGGCAATTTCACCCCCTCCAGTGCTGCATATGGAGTTTGATCATATGCCTGCCTTTCATGCCATTCCTCCCACATCCATTTAGAGATCCTTCATCACTCCTTCAGAGTGATGAACGGAGCCATTTTCACTTTTCTCTTTGTAAAGAAATAGAATAGTTACTGTCAGCATGTGGAGTGTGACAGATGAAAACCATCTTCCAATCTCCCTCAGGTCTATTCAGGGGGCATAGAGCCTTTCTCCTCATACCACAGAATAGACCATCTTCATATTTCTGCAGCTATAAACCACCTCGGAAAGGACAGGAGAATTTCAAACACAGCACCATGTAGAATGAGATTGAATGAACCAATCAGCGGCACCTCTCGGCCGCAGCACGCTCAGCTCTGCATCTGCACAGAAGTGCCCATTTGGTGTCGGCTAGCTGTGCACGGACTGCTCAGACCAGACGGGCTCGTAATCTGTTTTCAATTTCTATCATTTCCATCATTGGTTCCAAATGGGATTTTTTTCCTCCATGGTGTACCTTCTCACTGAAATCTGCTTAGAATAACACCTACATGCATATGAAAACATACCCACGGCATAGTGTACATTCCAGACACTCAAATGAGACACATTAGGCCTTTGTTGAAAGTATTTCAGCACTGTTGTAACAGTATTAGATTTTTTTTTCTAATTGCTGACATTCTGTTTAGCCTTCCCACCATGTTATGACTGAAAGCTTTTGAGTTTGGGCTTCCCCGACTGTCTCCCGCATTGCTCTTATACATGCCGTGTTCACATCAGTAGCTCCAATGGTATGGGGCTGATGGATCGAAACAAAAAGGAAAGTAGGTTTAATACAGAGCAGGCCTAAATGAAGTGAAGAAAAAGTTCTATGCTGTGCTTTCACTTGCTTCCTGTTGGGTCCATTTGCGATCCCTCCTACTGGAGTTTGCATTTAGTTTAATGGTACTGCAAACACAAGATGGCACAACCTACAATTAGGTATTAATGGAGCAGCAGACATTATCTTACTATGCAGATTAAGGTCATATAGACTCAGTGTATAGAACTTAAAGGCCATCTGCTTATCAATTAAACCCTGATCCTGCTTTCAGCTATGAAACCTCTGCTACTTTGAGGTCTCCATTACTGTCTAACTTTGCAAGCAAAAACCTTCCACTAATATTGCTATGGCTAATTATAAAGACAGCAACTAAGATGCATTTCAGCATAAGAACAGGCCTACAGTGTTTCTCTTCTCCGTCACCTTTTCTAACCGCGCTGCAGTTAATGTTTTTGGGGCGTTGAGTGTCCACCAAGTAAGTTAGCAACAGTTGTCAATCAGGAAATACACATGGGAAGAAATGGCTGGTTGCTTGTGGATATTCCAAGATTACCTAGGTAAACCTCTTGCGTATTTATTGCTAAGTTATATGTCAACCCTCTGTTCTCACTGGTAGCTGCTAACGTCACTCCCCTGTATTTGAAATGAACTTTTATCGCTTTATCATCACTTGTTGTCAGCAACAGTTGTTTCAGCCGTAGTTGCTGAAAGTTCCTGAATGTCCTTGACTTTGTGGGGTGTGTAGTCATCACTGCTGTGAATCGCTTCGAGTGTGCGTGTGGCTTTAGCCTGCGAGGCCCAGCTGGGAGCAACTCGAAGAAGCGTCATGGAGCTGTTCTCTTGTAGACTCACCACCTGCAGGAGGCGCTATAGTCGGCGTTCATGGGCATAATTCTCAGGTCTCACTTTGAATTTATAATGTTTTTTTTTTATTTTTCCTGATGTCCCCAGTGTTTCTCTATCTTGTCTATTTATGTGTGCCATCATATGACAGAGTATTAGGGCCAGTATTAGGGCCAAATTAAGAAAAAAATATGTAATCTACCATTATGAGAAATTAGTCAAAATTGTATTTTGAGAAAAACTCGAAACGTGGAGATTAACGTTGTTGTTTCAAGACAAACAAGACTTTGCTATACCCTCTGAGTTTATACCCTCTTTTCAGGGTCGTCGGAGCCTATCCCAGCTGTGGGCAAGAGGCAGGGTACACCGTGGACAGGTTGCCAGTCTGTCACAGGGCTAACACACAGAGACAGACAACTATTCACACTTTAGAGTGAATGGGCACTTTAGAGTTTCCAGTTAAACTAACAGCATGTCTTTGGGAGGAATACATGCAAACACGGGGAGAACATGCAAACTCCACACAGAAAGAGCCCAGCCTGATGATGACATTGAACGCAAGACCTTCTTGCTGTGAGGCAACCACTGTGCCACAGTTTGTGAACTTGTACTTCAGAACTGGTTTTAGTTACAAGGAAGGAAATGATTTGTTTGAGCACATAAACACAGTGTGGTGTTAAGTGTGAGGACGTAGTAAAGAAGGTGTAGACAGCTGCATCTGGTCAGACGGAAGAACACACAATCTTGGAAGATTGAAATGGCTTGTAATGAACAGATTTAAGGTTATCAATGGTTATATTGTGCAAGAAAGAGGATGTATATTGTATCACAAGTCGGCTGATGAATTTGTTTCAGTTTTTCATCTAAGTCATTGTGTAGAGGCTACAGCAGCCGCGGCAGTCTGTCTTGAGACAACAACGGTATTCTCCACATTTCAGCTTTTCTCTCAAAAATAGTATTTCGACTTTTTGTACCCTTGTCTTTCTGCTTTGCGCTTCCTGTCCAGTCACTTGTGTGCTTTCCATGCTTTTACTTCCTGTCTTCTAGTACTTCTACATCTTTTTACACGTGCTTCATTGTCGTCACAAGTGTCTGTTTGACGTTTTAATGCTTCATGCGACTGTTGTGGATTTCTGTTTAGTCTTTCTACATGAGGAGACATTGTCAGTCGTTTTTATAGGGAGCGCTTGTTTGGTGTAAAGTTTTTCATGGTCATTAACATAATAAATGGAGTTCTTCAAAACACAATGAAATAAAACCCAAACAATTTGCATGGCAATAAAGACAAAAGAGGTTCCACACTGCTGATGAAGGGACACAGCACTCTTCAGTAGTTGATGGAGAGAGCTCACCTAACTCATATATACTGTGGTGTGAGCCTCTGTGGGCCACTTTTTTCTCTTCTCCTTCACAGGTCATAAGTTCGGACATTGTTGCAGTCATCCTGTTGAAACTGCCCCCACCAGCTTCCATGTTTTCAGTTGCATTCTGCACTGCAGCAGCTGGCCGTGGCTGAAGCTCACAGGGAAGGCCATTGCACATATGACCCTGTCAAACTCAGCATTAAGGTCAACTCTTACTTACTGTTGATGTTGGATGAAAAATTCCAAAATGTCAGCTTTGCAGGGGCTCAGGAAAACTAAACGTAGCACTCGCACTATATGTTGACCTTATCTTAACCGCAGTGCATTTTGTGTTTTTAGAGCCACTCCACAAACTCGAGTGTCTGCCAAGTGAGTTAGCTACAGTGGTCAGTTCATTCAGGAAATACAAATAGGATCACCCAAGTTCATTATTTCCAATTGTGCATTTTGCTGCTGTAATCAGGAATTGCTTTAATACCGTACGAGAATGGAAAGCTCAACGGGCAGCAACATTTGCCACGGGGAGGGGGTTGGGGATTTTAATTCTGTTCATGTTAATCTTTTCTGAGGCAAAAATTCCAGACTAATGAAATATTGTTACAAGACAGGTATGCAGGGTAACATTTGAGTCAGCACATTGTCAGTGGTGGAAGGTCACGACTCTGTAAGCTGTGGTGATGCTTTCAGCGACTGCTGCAGATATCATCTCTGTGCGGCGGGCCGCAGTCCCAGAGGACATGTCGTCCGTGGCTTTTACCCTCCACTGTCCTCTGCGTCTCTGCGGGGCTCTCATTAGAGAAGCAAACACATTATCCACACTGGCTTCCATATAGACAGGAGGAAGGAGGAGATGGAGAGCAGGAAGTAATGATCCACAGTGTCCAGGTAAAATTAGCTCCATTAATCACACCATTGATTTGGTCAGCTGCAGTAAGCAATGACCCTTCCTTTTTCTCCTTCACAAGGAGCACTTATGAACTTCTAAGAGACTGGCGTGGGTCTCTGGTTAACTATAAATGATATGTTTTGATCATGAAGAAATAGTTTTTATTGAATTGTCTGATGTTTATCTGGAGGTTGTTTTCTTCTGCTGTTTACGTTTCTTTAGTCTGAGGGAACAGTCGATACCTGTCTACGTGTAGATTAAGAAGAATTGGGCTTAAAAACTTTTTCCATCCCCTGCTCATTCAGAGAAGAGAGACTCATAACTTACTTGAAAACTTTTAAATCTTACTCTTCTATTGCCACCTTAGTCCTTCCTCCTACCAATAGATTACCTGTTGTCTTCTAACCCAGACATGCGCTGTGAGATTTAAGAGGGAGATAAAAAAAATATTCACTTTGATTGATGCTGACCTTACCGAAGTGTGTCACATATAAACCGAATGTCTTTCCTTCAGTCACTCTGATGCTTTCTCCACAGAGGTTTCACTGTGTCTACTTGTGTTCGTGACAGTTTTCATAGTTCACAATGTGACCCAAAACCTAGAGGCTTTGTTTTGGCAGTCATGGCCCCCACAAACATGAAGCCATCATTGTTTCAATGATACTTCATCTACAAGATAGAAGCTGTATCTGAATACATTATCTGCATTTAAAAACACATTTAAATGCATGCATTGTGCGTAATAGTTGTGATCATCCGCATCACATTTGGAAGTGGTCAGGCTTGGAAATCACAACCAGTGTAACTCTTCTTATTCCTTCACTTACTGCTGCTAGCAGAAAAGTGAGATTTAGTCATGTCAAAGGTGTGCGCTGTTTTTGACGTCACGCGCCACGTTATTGCTTACATGAGATTAATTTCAACAAAATACTGTTGCTGTTGATCCTGCTATCTGCAGTTTTTACACGCTCACATATACACACACAGTTACCGGCCCTCCATTAAGAAAGACAGAGGTGTCAGAGTGAACTTAGGACGTGGCTTCTACATTCAACACAGATGCTCTCACAAACAAATCCCGACGCCAACATCGTCGTCGGTTTTGAATATATATATTTTTTCATTTATGTATGCTGTATGCATTTTGTTCATTCCTAAATTGTGAGTCTACACCAGCCAAAATACTGTTTTTAGTAATTAACATTTGAAATGATGAAGCCACTTGAACAATAACACAAAATTAGCTGCCTTCCCATAAAAACACAAAAACTTTTCAGAAGTACTTAAGGTTTTGTCCGGGCCCAAAACCCTGTTTACTTTTTCCCTCGCAGGCTTCTAGACTCCTGATTGGCCAACATTTCTATACGGTTAGGATTTGGCATGTTCTTGACAGCGTTTGACTTCGATTTTTTAAAAACTGCACATGTGGACAATGTAAAAAAACAACGAAAACGTAAAATCTTCTTGTGTACGTGTGGACATCGTCTAAGTCACAACAATAGTCACCTCAAGGTGCTTTGTATTGTAATGTAAAGAGCCTATAACAATACAGAGAAAACTCTGGGGGCAATCAGGAGCCCCCTGTGAGCAAAAAATTAGTGACAGTGGGAAGGAGAAAAATCCCTGTTAACAGGAAGAAACCGCCAGTAGAACCAGGCTCAAGTAGGGGCAGCAATCAGAGGTTGTCACTTTGCAAGCCGTCGTGCTGCCATCTTTATTTTTTTTAGAGAGAAGAATCTTTCCGCTGGCAGGACTTCCGAACAAATCAAATCTATTCTATATGTTTTCCTAATTGTTCTGTCAGGAACATTTAACATCCTAACTGAGTTCTAAAGTTAGCTCTTAGGTTTTTTGCAGTTTCTCCGAGCATCTGCGTTGCACAGTCTGCCTGTGTGGTGAATGTCTTGCGATTTTCACTCCAAGGAAAATTGCAGCATAGTGTTAACACGCACCTGAATTCACACCAGAAAACTGCCACAACTTCTGTGTTTATAGAGGTGCTCACACTTGCTGATGATCAAGTTATGAAGTGCACTTCATTAGCAGCACCTGGCTCTTACTTACCCTCTGTGCCTACAGTAAGTGGAAACTTTCTTTTTCACATGACTTTGTATGGTATTAAAATGCATCACAAAGCCCAAGCAAAGCAAATTCAGTGAAGAGCCTGTGTTGTATTATTATGGACATGGATGATATGGAGCATTTTTGTACTTCATATCTGTTTCACTTGAGCATTTTTAGAGCAGTAATATCATTTTATGTCTTATCCATAAAGTCTGGGGTTATTTCTATTGCTCTACAATGGTAGAAATGTTAGTGTGATTATTAAGGTGTTATGAACGGCTGTGTGCAGGCAGGAATAGGACCCAAGGTGCAGACAATCGGAGGCAAAACTTGAACTCAAAACAGCTTTAATGCTAAACTCAAATGTAACATAACTGGATATATCAAAATAAACTTACACCGGAAGACTGACAGAACGCACAGCAAGATAAGGGTAGATCATGACACAGACACAGAAACACAGGGCTTAAATACACAGAGGGAGCAATCAGGGAATAGGTAACAGGAGGGAAACACAGCTGGGGCAAATCAGGCCTAACGAGACAAGGGGAAGCAAAACCAGATACATTAATAGAATAGAATAGAATAGAATAGAATACTTTTATTTGTCAATTTCTTCAAATGTACTTGCCATACAAAGGAATTGAAATTACGTTTCACACTGTCCCATGCGTAGACATTGACAACAATAAGGTGCAGATGCACAACAAAAACAGCCCTAACAATAAGGTAATAAATAGTAATATAGTAATATAAATAGTGCTAAAAGAAATACTAAAAAAATATATATAGCAGCAGGTGTGTGCAATTGCAATGCAAGTCAGGAATGTTTTCAGTTCTTGGTTCAGAGAGTGTTTCCTTGTTGGAGAGTGTGCGTGGGGGGGGGGATGGGTGGTGGAGCACTTGCCCGCTTGAGTTTGCGCAGGAAGTAGAGGCGCTGTTGTGCTTTCTTGGCCAGTGATGCTGTGTTGGTGGTCTAAGAGAGGTCCTCACTGATGTGCACCCCCAGGAACTTGGTGCTGCTCACTCTCTCCACCGCAGCGCCGTCGATGGTCAATGGGGGGTGACAGGTGTGGCCTCTCTGGAAGTTGACAATAATCTCCTTGGTCTTACTGACATTTAGCAGGAGCTTGTTGTCTCTGCACCACGTGGTCAGGAGCTCAACCTCTTTCCTGTAACATCAGACATGGACCTTCAAAATAAAACAGGAAACATAATGCAGACTGAACTAAAGACACAGACTCATATGCAGGCACTGCAACAGAGGGAACAAAGACATGGGACCAGGGCAGACAGACACTGACTGGACACGGGGATATAGCAACTAAGGATTACACAGAGACATAAACCATAAGACATAAATCTAACGAAGAAACCAAAGAATAGAAATGATAAATAATACAATAAACTCAAAACCCTGGATCAACCACCCAGGCATCCTAATATAAGGCGGTTAATACATTAAAACAAAATCTTAATAGAACCCAACAGTTGTTCTCAGTCGTCTCCACTCATATGACAATGAATAAATTGCTGATATTTAAAGAGAAGCTTTCATAAATCTGTTTTCTTTGGCATGAAACAAATGCTCAGAGTTATTTTAATATTTATTGGAAACAAAACTCACTGATCCTGTGCATCAAATGCACTTTATAAATAAAGTATCCTGGTACTCTTACATGTAATGCAGTTCAAAAATCTCTTTGTAACTCTGCCATTTGCACTTTGCATTTGAACCCCTCGAAACCTGCCTTTTTGATAAATATCTTTCAGCAGCCATACCCCAGTCTGATACAAAGCTTTTAGCTTTTAGGGCCCAAACCTTGATGATATCAGCAGGGCTATTTTATTTCTTCGATGATGGAGTGCTCCCTTACAGAGCTGTAGTTGACATTATGTAACTGTTTTCATGGAGCAATTAGCACTGGTCATACTGAGCTCCGTGTTTAAAATAACCGCAGCAGCCTTTCATAAAAGTTGCCACGGTGGCTTTGAGTGCTACGAGTCCGCATTTTGACCCTTACGCGAGTGGATACAAGAGCGTGAGAACATCCCGAGAGCAAAAATGTCTGTTTATTTTTTCCTGCGCTGATTTCACAGCTTCCTTTGACAGTGATAAAGTTTTATCAGCAGGAGACATGGGATGCAATCTTTTCATGTTCAATGCTCCCATTTTTGAGGGCCTCAGCAACAAATCTGCTAAATCAACACACACCCCAGACATCCACCCCACCCCCGTCTCTGGCAATTATTTTCTGTGAGGGGAACCTCAGGCTCAGGAAGTTTTACGTATTTCAAGCAGCCCGCAGAGGCTGGCTGCACGGCTACTCGCTGGCAATTCATATTATTCGCTTTCTCCTGCTTTGTCTCAAACCTCCATGTGACGACGATATGACCGCTCTGGACTTTTTGGTACCAGCGGGATTATGGACCCTGGTTTGTTTCCAGAGATCGGTAGATCAGCATTTTTATTTTTTATTTTTTTGCTCAAATCTCAGGCAGTTGGGATAAGATCTGCAAAATTTTGCAAGCCTAAATCAACCACATCTATATCTTAATATCTAGCAAAAACGTTTTAGTCTTGTTAGGAAGCAGGCTTCGACTACACAGAGTCTCTGAGGAATATGTAAAGGAAAGGAAGTGAAGGTTAAAATAAGATGACAGCAGGGTGCATGAGATAAATGACTGTGGGAAAGAGAGGAGCTCCACGAAGCAGTCAACCTGATGTAAATGGCTCTTCACAAAGGAAATGCGGGGCTTTGCCCTTGTAACACAAAGTGCATGTTATGTATGCTGTACTGTGTGATCACACAGGAGCTGACAAGGAGCACTGAAGAGTACTGCCGCATGGTGCTCTACTTACAGGAGGCATGTATGGTCAGTGGCCTGAATAGTGTGAAATGTGTGTGTGTGCACTGTGTACACCAATCTGTGTTATGCCTGAGCACGGGTGTGAGTTCAGCATGAGTCATGGGCATACTGATGTGTTGGTTTCACACGCTAGAGCATCCAGTTACTGGGTCATACAATGCAGCCTTCACCTTTAGGGTGCATACAGTATATGCATGCTAGATCCAGCCCAAATTGGCAACTCACATTCAAACCCCAAGGTGCAATGGTAAATATTTGTAAAGGTTTGCACAAATTTACATTCTGACACCTGCGACCCTGAGCAAATAAGAAAACTGGTGGATACTCAGATACATGCACAAAGTGCTTTCTTTCTACATTTTCCTGGCTTATTTTTCTGAAAATAGGAAAAGTAGGTTCAGCTATAATATTTTATTTCTGAACCAAATTCCTGAAAAGTCAAATCTAAGAAATAATTAGAGCAAATTATAGACAGAGGAGCCTTTCCCTAATTGGATGTAGGGGCGGTTTTGCTGATGGTTTTAACTAGGATTGAGTCGCTAAGGAAAATGTAAAGGATGCTAATCTCCTTTAGAGAAAAATATTGTGACTGTGTGAGCCGTGCTGGGCACAATTTGTGATAATTTGCCCGATTAATGAAATCTTATATATGATTTATAATATAAATAAACACTTTTTCCTGTTTCTTGTAATGAATGCCTGATAAATAAATAGGACTTTTAGCTAACAGTGCTAAAAACTTTTTCCTGTTCTGTTAAAGAATATCTGTGAAGCTGGTTATCCATGAGCAGTGTTGAGGTGGTTACTCAAATAAAGAATCTTATAGCACGTTACTCATTACTTTTCTTTAAAGTAATGCAGTGTGTTACTTAACTACTTGCCAGAGAAAGTAATTTGTTACACGTCCTGTTACATTACTTTCTCGTTACTCCATAAAGATGACCTGGAGCGCACTGTCACATAATTATCAGGCTACAGAGTCAGCAAACGCTCAGGTTTGTCATCACTCTGGGTTCTTGGGTAGCTTTGTGTTAGCATGCTATCTGTGCAGACACATGCGTATATATATATATAATACATTTGATTCTGTCCTGAATGCAGTTTTACCTTTACCACAGCGCTCTTGAGCAATAACAATTAGTGTCCATATCTCCACTCCTGCTCCACAATTTTCCTCCATGTCCACAGAAACGCGTTACATTACTGCGTCACTGAAAACTATAATGTGTTGCACCCAGCACTATGCACAAAGAAGCTCTTTCATTTGTTGCATAAGTCACTTAAAGTAAACTTTATATATATATATGAAATGTACATTTGTCACTCACCTCTTTTCACTCTCTGCATGTTTATACACCACTTTGCATTTAACCATTAGTGATTATTAATCTCTGGCTCTTTTCAGCAGTGTCTGCTACTTGAAGTTTCTTCCTGTTAAAAGGGAGTTTTTCTGCCCCACTGTCGCTAAGTGCTTACTCACAGGAGAGCTGATTATTAGGAATTTCTCTGTTACTGCAAGGACTTTACCGAACGATTTACAGCACCTTGAGGTGACTGTTGTTGTTATTTTCTACCTATATTAAATAAACTGAATTGAATGAAATAGTAGCAGTAGCAAGTAGCTCACATTTCTCTGTGAAGATGATAAACAGATGCCGAATGGTGTGATTTTAACATAACACAGGCAAGTGTGCGCATAGAACAAACTGTTTTTTGGCACAACGTGAGCAGCATTCAGAATATTTTTTTTTATTACGCTATGATGAAACAAACTTACTGGAGTGGTGTCTGATGTAAATCATATGCTATAACCTCGCTAATCACTACATTTCAAATCAGGGAGATTGGGGTCAGCAGTGTTAGGAGGCGCCTCCGCCACCATCACCAAAGCACCGAATGAGGGGACATTGTTTGAAAGAAAGATGTTTAGTCCGTACAGTTACAGGGGATTGCCAAATCAATGCAAATTTGCATATAAGCTCTGAAAAGTTTCTGCAGCGGTTAAGCTCATTTTCTTTTGTTTGTTTTGTCTCATTATAGCAGTGTGGCTGGTTGGCCTGAATTTGTTTTGCTCTGCACAGAGAACACGTGCCAGTTAAAGGATGAGAAAGGGTTTGCTTCTACATACATATTCTTTTCTGGTAATTGGGAAGTCAATACGATATTGCTTTTGCCCCATTCAAGGTGATGAGGTTGTTGCAACCACATTTTCTCCTCATACTTTATATTCTGTGAAGCATAAGAAAATATTTCAATTCACTGCCTGCTCTATAATTCTTTATCTAATAGAAATTGCTTAGCTACAGTCTTTTGATTGAAGGTGCTGTCACACTCATTGGCAATCTAATTTAGCTTTTTGTTTGTTTTCATAAACCCTCTTGTAGATGATAGTTTGACAGAAACTGCACAACAGTTTTGTTGTAGTTTCAGATCAAATATAAATATAAGAAAGGAAAATAAATAATATCTCTAAGATATCAAGTTTAAAGGGTTTTAAACCGTTTTCTGCCAGAACACCACAGCTGTAGCACCAGATATTAGGACCCACTAAAAATGTTATCATCTGACATTTAGATATAAGACTTCTCACATTACTGTATTCAACTAATGTTGTCTTTTATTTTTGTGGTTTTTTAATAACATAAAGCAACTTTCTTCTTTTTCTCACCCTAAGCTTGTGCAGTCATGTAGGTCTCTTCAGAGCCGCTATCACACTAAATGCTTTCAGGTATTTTCATCCTTAGCCATTCACACTCCAGGCTATAAAATATACGTCTTATCCAAAAGCTACTTGAGGTAAGGTGTTCTAGTTAAGGAGATAAAACTGTCTTTGGGTTGTAGAAACACTTTTCCATAGAGACTCTAAACCACTAAGGAAAGGTGTATTCTTCAACTAGTTATTAGTGGTTGTGGGAGGTTGCTCACTGATGCAAGGTGAAATAAATAACAAAGTAGGGTGCAACATCAAAAACTTTCTTGTGATGCACTGGTTGTAAGCAGATTTCTGTGGTTGCTCTGGCTTGCATGGACAATTTCTACTCTTGGAGATGTGTGAGATTTAGAAGTGTAGAATAAAAGATGGAAACAGAAAACATTCATGGTCAAAATTAAAGTTGTGCCTTACTTTTTCCTAACAACTGGCAGGTGCTGATGGGTTACTGACTGTTCTCTTGGCCTGAATGAAGGGGCTTTAGTAGTTGATTAGCTAGCGACAGCCAGCAGGCACTTCCAACAACAATTGTGATCTGTGGTTGCCAGATTGTAACTAAACAGTGTCTAAGTCTCTGTGAATAAGGCATAAGAAGACTGGTCAGCATGAAACATACCAACCATCACAACCCTCACATGACTGTAGTAGAACCTTTATAAAGACCTGGAGGTTAATCAATTTAGAAAGAGAATGTTGTTTGTAAACTGTAGAAATCAACCAATGTTGGCTTTTATTCACTGACACGTGCAGAAATAATTACAACCTCTTTACATGAAGGAAATCACTCTTCAAGGTAGCGTGTGTAAAATCTCACCACTAGATGTCAGTAGATTGTGGTCAGAGGAATTCTGATTTCTTACCCCTCCCAATTCAAGTGCATAATCCTATCTACGGTGGCAGCTGTAAGACAAACAACTCTGTATCTACTCTGGAAGAGGCTGTAAATCTTCAAGAAAGGAGTCACATATATCTGGGTGACAACAGCGACACTAAGGTGAATTGTTAGCTGCTGTTAGCCAGCATTAGTCAAACTTTCTTCGATGTAGATCTATCAGAGACAAACAGTGATTTGTATAGGAAACCTTACTTTAGCTTGAATAACGTTATTTTATAACCAGGTGTTGCTTAACCCACTCGTTGTCACCTGTTCAGAGATGGGACGGATACACGTCTAATCTGCTAACAATAGGTAATTGTGATAATATCAGGATTAAATACATGAGCCCAGGTATGTTTTCATGTTAGACTCATGACTTAAGCTAAGGAGAAAGACATTTTATTAAGATGCCAGTGGGGTTGTCTCTTGAAGAGGGACCTATGATAAAACCTATGTTTTATATTTTGTGTCTGAAAGTGCAGACTTGCATTAAAATTTGCCTCCAAAGCAAACCTCTCCTCTGCCTTTGGCGTAATATGTATTTGTCTGTAGCCACATATATAATACATGATTGGGCGAAACAGTGATTTCCATCTCAGATACTGGGTTCAAGAGTGTGTGTGAACATGGTGATTTTCATATGATGTATTTTTAAAGGGTTAATTTAATAGAAAGTTTTGGAGAATTTTGTTGGAATTACACACAAATCAGTGCAACTAACTGTACCTTAAAAAAATACAGTGTAGGGTATTACAGGTTTGCTAAAGGCATTTAGATGTTCCATAATACTTCAGGTACAGTGTTCAGTGCACAGATAAATAAGTAAGTAAAACTTTATTTATTTTTTCTAGATCACAAAGTGCTTCACACAAGGATAACAAAGTATAAAACAAAACAGACAACAGTCAACAGATGTGACAAAAGTGAAAACAATTTGGCAAAATACATTTGCAAACATAATTTAACTGCACACCAAAACGCACAAACACACACAAAAAACCATAACAGCTATGGAAAATTATGGAAAGACTCGTGGTTTGTTGCTGCTTTACTACCCAAGGACTGGATGCTTTGCAAACCTGGACCTGGATTCTATCAAGAACACTTCCAGGTGGATGCCAGAATAGCAGGTAGGTTTGGCGATGCAGCAATGACCCAAGACTAAAAACAAATTAACATGAGAAACAACAAGTTTTTTGGAATAAGCTAGTCAGAGAGATGCGATGGGAGTAGCACAACCTGAAAAAGATCAAGACGTAGCAGAGATATTGACTAACTGAAACAGTTTAATAGCAGGAATAATCAAAAAATGACCTCATTATTGTGTACAAGGCTCATAAGCAGCTGCAGGAAGCCTCTGACTGTGGTTCTAAGAGTTTACCTACTTTTTCCAGCCTGCAGTTCAACAAAGACATTAAAAATGCAGCTGTTTGTGTGCAATGAGTGTCTTCAGATTTGGCCACATTTTATGAGTAAAATCCAACTGTTCACATTTTTTCTCTTGAAACTGTAATGAATCACTTCATGTAATTTTGCCTTAGATAAAAACCATTCATGTAACTGCACTCATTAGAGCTCGTTCATGCATCTTGTCAGAATGGACACAAATGGCTTCATCTGCACCAACACCGTGGATTCTTTAAAAAAAATGAATCTTTCTTCCTTATCAAACTCTAAACCTTGGCACTACTTGGCACCACTTTATGAATCGATTTAAGACTTCATAATGGAATTTTCATTATTAATGATTCAGTGGCAGGCATGATAAAACGGTGGCTGTGCACCACAGATGGCCCTTTGTAGGGGTATCTAAAAACAGTCATTCACTGAGCCTCTGCTGTAAGCTGGCTGTGACTCAAAGTTTTCACCTTTACAGTGAGGACACTGAAAAATGTCTATTTACAGTGTCGAGCAGAGCTGTGAAATGTGCTACTCAGCAGACAGTGTGTATTTTTAGTAAGTGGCTGTGTTAGTGGTGAGTAGCTGTAGCTCTCTGACAGAGTTACTTAGCAAACCCCCGTGGCCTCAGACTATCTATCCCTTTTACAGAGAAGTCATTATAGAAGTGGATTATACACGACAGCAGAATCTCATTTCCAAACCTCTCAGGAGCGCAGGCTGAAATATTTGGATTAAAATACTCGGGAAAGCTTATTCCAAATATGAAACATGAATTTGCACTCAATTTAAAATGTTCTGTATGGTTTAATTTTTAACTCTGAGGCTTGTATCTATCAATAAGTAAGATGTAGCCCATTTTTCAGTGGACACACTCGACTATATGAATTCAGCCTGGACTGTCAGCTCAGGCCTTGTGTTTGATAACTGAGGACGTCTCCGATTCTGATCAGATTTAATCTCCCCACTAATCCAAGGGAGCACAGACTAATGTACTTCATAAATTTATGAGATGGTTACCCAACAAGCCGTTTCTTTTTTCTTGTGTACTTGGGAATTAAAGCTTCCTCAGTGTCAAGAAACCAGATTTCAGCACATTTAAATAGGTTTCTGTCATTATCGTGTTAGTGGTGGGATTATTATTCCATCTGTAGTCATTTATATTTGACAGTACAGCTCTCTCCTCCAAGAACCTAAAGGCAGGGAGAGTAACTGCAAGGCCATGTTATCGAACACAGGGAGCTTTCATTCAGAAATAGCATGAATACAATGAAATGAAGGGGCTGCGGTGAAGGTGGGTTGCAAATGGGTTTGCAGATGTATTTTGTCTATAGGATGCATAAAGCTCTATTAGCTTAGTCATCGGCTGATGCTGGCCGGGTCTGAGATCGTCTGATTTGCCTGGATCATCGGCTAAGCACAACTGTGTGTCCTGCCAGAGAAGATGTTTATGTTACTTTGAGTGAAAACATGAGATTTTTTATTTTAATTCTGATATAAACAGTACAAGTAATGAAAATAAATAAATAATGAGAAGGAATTCAGCATCTGAGTTTGATTACAGTATATATATATTTTTTGTGTTCTTGTGTTGAGAAAATAGTCAAAGATTCAAGGTAAAGGCCACCTGAAAGTGCACCAAAAGGTCATTTCTAAAACGTTCATATTAATTGCCAGTATTTTAACAGCTATTATTAATGCAAGCTTGCAGCTCTTGAACATGTGGTAAAGTTAGGAGAAAGATGAATAACATGTGGGATATTGATGTGGTCGGTTAAGTAGCAGAGGGGGCTGTTAATCTGATTCAGCTGCTTTGGCATGAAGGGAATTAACAGGTGGAGTAGAGGAGCAACAATGGGAAATTCTGTTAAACAGCAATGGTTTCACAGGTGGAGGCTTCTGACATTTTCCTCCTCTTTTCTCTGGCTAGGGTCAGTTCCATGAGTGATGCCTGGACCCAACAGAGGTTGCGCAGGTAGTCCAACTCCTCCAGGATGGCACATCAATACATGCCACTGCCAGAAGGTTTGCTGTGTCTCCCAGCACAGTCTCAAGAGCATGGAAGAAATTCAGGAGGTTACTCTAGGAGAGCTGGACAGGGCCGTAGAAGGTGCTTAACCCATCAGCGGGGCTAGTATCAGCTGCTTTGTGCAGGATGAGCAATGCCCAAAGCTCCAAAATGACCTCCAGCAGGACACCGCTGATGGGAATGTCTCTGACCAAACAATCAGAAACAGACTTCATGAGTGTGGCTTGAGTGTGCATATGCCCAACAGCACACGTTAATAGCAATTACTATTGTTATATTACATCAAGTTGGTAAAATGGAGTTGCTGTTTTTTGGTGTGAATATGAGACCAGCTGCTGTGGAACATTCCTCCACTAGTTTGCTCAGTCTTTGTGAGGTTAAATGGAATTTACATTTCTGATAATTTTTCTAGAAATTAACATTTTAATTCTTTTCATACTATCAAATAACTACACGGTGGGCCCACACATTAAAAACCATTTATTGCAAAGTAATTTCCAGTACCAGTAGTACTGAAATGAAGGGTTCTGTCTGCCATGTTGCCATGTTGGAGGTCAAGACTGTCAAACAAGAAGTTGCAGATTTAAAACATTTTTATAGTAGAGGTGAATCTGAAGATTATCTTTTAAAAAAAAATCTGTCCTTTTTTTTCAAATACTGTTTGAAACATTATAAACAAACGTGTGTATTTGTATTTCTGTAGGACGCCTTGGATATGGTGAACAGACCGTTTTCTTGTTGTTTTTATGTAAAAATGTCTATTTTGAGAGTTAACTGATGAATGCTCACATGGTAACACAACCACATGTGGGACATGCAAACAACAGAGTACCATTTCAAATTGCTGCAATGACATTGTTTCTAAATCTGTAGGTTGATCACTTTTCATTTCCATTAAACAGCAGGGCATCCTTTCACTCCTAACACATTATGGGCGACCGTGGCTCAGGGGATTGGGAAGCACATCTGTAACCGGAAAGTTGCCGGTTCGATACCTGTTGTGTCCTTGGGCAAGGACCACTGTACCCTACTGCATACTGGTATTGGCCAGTATATGGCAGCCTCGCTTCTGTCAGTCTGCCCCAGGGCAGCTGCGGCTGCGACTGTAGCTGCCTCCACCAGTGTGTGAGTGAATGAATAGTGGAATTGTAAAGTGCTATATAAATGCAATCCATTATTATTATTATTACCCAGTACATATCAGCAGAGATGGGCAGTCACTGTGAGCCAATTACTTTTTTCAAGTAATGAGTAAAGTGAGGGATTACTATTGCAAAAAAGTAATTACATTACTGTTACTGTTACTACCGTGATTTTGTTTGTGAGAGTTTCTCATGACAGTGCCTTAAGCGCGTGTAACGTCTGTGGCAGCAACAGACGTGTGTAGATCAACAACGGATAATACTCTCATGGACAGAGTGCGAAGTACTTCCTTTACTTTGAGTTTGATTCTGTAAAAAGTGACAAAAACACTAGCGTCTGTTGTACACTCTACGTGGGAAGAAACTTCTTTCTACAGCAAATAATTAAACTTCAAATCTGAGCAAGCACCTAGCACGCTGGCAAAACTCCACCAGCCCCACTCCTGCTAAACAGGTGAAAACTTAGTGCTGCTGAATCTTTGATTCTATTTCCTTTTTGCTGTGTTTTGCTTGCATCTATTTGAAAGAGTGAGTGTAAACACATCAAGCATCGCTTGATGCAATGTGCATGAAGTTAAAAGATTAAAATGAATAAAACGAAGTTTTAAAAAGAGACTTTTTTAATTGATTCAATTTTATATGATGGATTATGCAGAAAAAATAGAATTTTATTATGTATTCAGGTCATGAATACGTAATAAAATTAGTTACTAATAAAGTAACGAATTACTTTTGAAAATAATTAATCAGTGAAGTAATGGGATTACTTTCTTGGAGAAGTACTCAGTAATTAGTAACAAATTACTCTTTTCAAGTAACTTGACCAAAAGTGCATATCACTATAGGCAGTGTAGGAACTAACGCGTTATTAGGTAACGCGTTACAGTAACTACGTTATTATTGTGGTAACGAGCACGGTAACTAGTTATTATGCCAAAATCAGGAACGCGTTACTCGTTACTTCGTGTGGTGGTTATCGCAGAGCTTCCACAGATTCAGTAACATTAACAAGTGGTGGAGGCCAGCAGGTGGATGAGGGAAAGGGGAGGCAGGAGGAGGAGAGACCCGAGGCGGCCGCCGGTCCGAGTGTCAGGTGACTGAACTTCAGGTAAGAAGTTATGACCTGCAGTCTCTCTGGGTCAGATATAAACCAAGTTTAGGTGGAGTTTATTTTCGTTATGCTGACTTTTTCCTACTGCGTGCTAGCTAGCATGACGGCGTTTCTATACAGCTGGGTGGTGCTATGATGAACTTTATTTTGTTCATAAGGTTAATTATTAGAGTTGCCAAACGTCCCGTCAAAAACAGAATCGTCTCGTATTCAGAGAAATTATTACACGTTTCGTATTGAGGTGAAAAGGAATACAGTTTGTCCCGGACTTCAGCTACAATGAAAAAGACACAAAGCTGGAGTTATTCTGTGTTTACGCTGCACAGCTGCCTCTTCTTCTCTCATTCTACTTCAATCATGAAACTGATCAATGATCAGCTGATCGGCTTTTCTCTCTTGTTTGTTTATCGCCCACTTTGCGCCAGAAAGAGGAAACCAGCGGAGGTCGCATTAAACAACAGCAGCACGTTTAAGCTTGATCAGCTGTTGTTAGAATTTATTTAATCTTACTTTCTACTATCAGTTATATTCAATTCAATTCAATTTTATTTATATAGCGCCAAATCACAACAAAAGTCGCCTCAAGGCGCTTCATAGATACAGAGAAAAACCCAACAACCATATGACCCCCTATGAGCAGCACTTTGGCGACAGTGGGAAGGAAAAACTCCCTTTTAACAGGAAGAAACCTCCGGCAGAACCAGGCTCAGGGAGGGGCGGGGCCATCTGCTGCGACCGGTTGGGGTGAGAGAAGGAAGACAGGATAAAAGACATGCTGTGGAAGAGAGACAGAGGTTAATAACAGATATGATTCAATGCAGAGAGGTCTATTAACTCATACTGAGTGAGAAAGGAGACTGGAAAGGAAAAACTCAATGCATCATGGGAATCCCCGGCTGCCTACGTCTATTGCAGCATAACTAAGGGAGGATTTAGGGTCACCTGGTCCAGCCCTAACTATATGCTTTAGCAAAAAGGAAAGTTTTAAGCCTAATCTTGAAAGTAGAGATAGTGTCTGTCTCCCGAATCCAAACTGGAAGCTGGTTTGGATATCTCGCTTTTAAAAAATAATTATCTGAGTCTTACACCAAACAATTGATAGATTGATATATACCATCAAAACAGTGTACATCACTGTCACAACAGTGTTTGTTTTCATTCAAAGGCTTTATGATTTTTGGCAATCTGGCTGGGTATCCAGTTACGGAAGCAACACATTAACAAGAGAATTCTGAGTAAAACCAAAGTTACTTTCCCTAATAACTAGTTACTCTGAAAGTAACGAGTAACTTGAAGTAACTGAGTTACTTTTGATAGAAGTAACTAGTAATGTAACTAAGTTACTAATTTAAAGTAACTTACCCAACACTGAGTATAGGTATTCAGCATCATTTCAAAGTGTTCCTTTTCCAGCAGTATAATTGCTTTAGCATGACTCCTTCCTTTCACACTATTGCAGGACATTTGAGCATCATGTTAGAGGCAATGCGTTCATATGAATCAGGTCATACATTCGGTTGAGTGCTGCCTGAAGCTGAGCACTCTCAGTGGTCGGGAAAACTCTCTGTGTGTCTTTCTTGGTGCCTCCATGAAAATTACTTCCATAAAAGAGGCTAATTAAAAATTGTACTAACTCTAAAACTGACTATGGATCTTATCTTTGATCATCTGTGCACTGTGTCAAAAGCAATTAAGGAAACTGGATGGGCTAAGTTGGCTTTTGTTCCCCAGTCAGTTTAATTAGTGTGATGAATAGTGTTAAAAAAAAACAGGATCTAAATGCCATTCAGCACAGAAAGGCCGTTACTTTCTTTTTTTGTGGAGTCAGAGCAAAAATCTTTGTCTTTGTCCTTTATTTCCATTTTAATTTTAATTTTCCGAGGTGCAGCCGCGGTTTAAAAGCTGAAAAGTCAACGTGCCGTGATTGAACACGGGCTGTCTTAAAAATAAACATACTAACTTTAATTCATTTATAAACGCCATTAAATGTAATTGGGAAGATTGTCTCATTCATAACATACAACACAATCTGCCAGCGGTAATAACACTGTCACTTTGTGGTGTTTAGAGAATATATACAGCTCATCCGTGTACCTTTAATCCTCAAACAGGATGTTCACTCTCACAGTCCCATCACCTCACAGCCTGAATAATTTAAGCTCACTGATTCGTGATCTTGTGGCCACTGTGGCCCTGAAGTGGATTCACAGCCACTATTATTCATGCTGTTGTGTCATAGCTTTTATAACTACAATTCTAGCACAATGGGCCTTCGCACTAAATGTGTTTATGTGTGCTTCAGTGCATTCCATGTGTGTTTGTGTTTCAGTGAGATATTGCAAGAGGAAGACGTCTCATTTTCTATTTTCTTTAGAAATATCGATCCAAACTGGGCACAGGAGGGGTTTCCATATTACACGAGTCGTTCTGTGGAATCTTGCTTTCCTGGCGTCATGTTTCTGTGATTCCCCTCAGTGATATTTGAACTCTCAAAGCTACAGCGTAAACACGGTGTCTCCCACCAATGATGCAGAGTCAAAAATCTCTATAGATATTTAACATGAAGCTGATTGGCTGTGATAAGGCTTCTTTTTTTTACACTGAAGCTGTAAGATGCCATAAACACCACCAAAAAACAGATTTTATATTTCAGTATGTTTCCTAGGGCGACGTGGTGGTGCAGTTGTTAGTATTGTTGCCTCACAGTAGAAAGAATCGCTCTCATGTTCTCCCTGCGCCTCTCTGGTTTTCTTCCTACCCTCCAAAGTCATGCTTGTTAAGTTAATTGGTTATTCTAAATCGACCCTAGGTGTAAATTTGAGAGTGTGGGGTTGTCGGTCTCTCTCTTTGTTTTAGGTCTGAGTTGGACTTGCGATCTGTCCAGGGTGTACTCTGCCTTTTGCCCAATTACAGCTGGGATAGCTTCCAGCTCCCTCTGCAACCCTATTTTGGATAAGCAGCTAAGAAACCAGATGGATGCAAGCTCTGGGTGCCCATACTGATACTGTACTTTGGGTCCATGCATGGGTTTGTTGAGCTTTCTTCACAGTTCCATCTTCTCAGATTTGGTTCTTATTTGTACAAGTCAGAATTATTTTCCGGGGGGGGGGGGTGTTTGTTTCTTTGCTGCATTGTTGCTGTTTTTAAGTTGGTAAGATAAATGTATACAACCCACAGAGCAGATCCGAGCTGTGTAATCTGCTGCAGAGATCTCAGTATAAATATACCTGGTGATTTTTGTTTTTATCTGTTTATGTACTCTGGATCACCTTAAATACTCCTTTCCAGGACAAAAAAACCCACACTGTCAGTATTTATCTTTAGTTTTAGTGAAACTTTGTGGTTCATTTAGGGCACAACTCTCATGTCCTTTCAAATCATTGTGAAACGCACCATATTGCTGCATTATTACTAATTCATATGCATCTTTATGTGTTAGGCTCTGATTTTAGATATGTGTGAAGTCGTCCCTAACAAGGAAAAAGAGGGACAAACTTGCACCACGTTTGACATTTTCTGCCAATCAGGTTGCAAATCATCCTGAAATTCCAGTGGTTTCTGCAGCTCCCACATGAGTCAAGTCCTTGGAAAGTCAATAAAATAGTAAAGAGGTGCAAAACAGAAGAATCATTGAATAGCCGTCAAAAAAAAAAAAAAAGAAAAGAAAAGAAAAGTCATTGCATATAAGCCTTTATAGTGTTAGAGCTCATTAATGCAGCACATGACTGCACGTCATGTCTTGGTCTTCAGCAATTTGAATCCACACTGTTTAAATTGTACTTCCTAAATTGAATAGAGTAGTTTATATCACGCTGACTCACTTCTACGCTCAGCTCTGTTTCCTTATGTGCTGAATAGCTGGTGTATAGATAGCTCATGTCGATTTCACTTCTGAGGTCCTTAAAGTGCTTCAGTGAAAGGATGCAGAACTCGAACAACTGAAGCTGATGTGTTCTGATATCCTTGAAAGCTTGAGCTTTTTAAGACTTTATTCATTTCTGCAGGAATTTTCCTCCATATTCACTCATTCTTTCGACTACATGGTGTCTATATTATATTACTATTATATACTACTACTATATACTATTATATGTAATATGTATACTATATACTACAACTACTACTACTACTATATGACTTTAATTTGGGACATAACTTGAAATGAAATGAAAATAAACATTGTGTTCTCTTAGGAAAATAAATAAATAATCAGAGGACTCGCCCCCTGCTGGCCAGCAGAAAGAACGCAAGTATAAGATAACTTCACGTGAGCAGTTAGACACAATCTATCTTTGAAGTGTGGCCGTGTCAGAAATCACCCACTTGACCTGTGTCAGGGTGATGCTGAAAACTTAGTACATGTGTTTGTTACTCTGTTGGGAGGAAGACAGGACAAAACACTCACTGTGGGAGACAGCCAGTGATTTATAATAATAAAAAATGATTAAATGCAGAGTGGCATGCAAACATGCAGAGAAAGAAAATGGCAGCTCTATTAGGGTGATGGTACTTTGGAGTCTTTAATATAAGAAGGGGTCTGGTTATTCACGACTTTGTATGTGAGGAGAAGGATCTTCAGCTTGATTTTGGATTTAACGATGAAGAGAAGCCAATATGGCCTTCTCTTCCTTCCAGTTTAGACCTGGGAGACCTACACCCTCTCTACTTTTAATATTAGACGTACAGCTTTCCTTTTGAGAAGGCTTATAGGATCCATGTCTTAGAGGCAGTATGCTGTTCCAGGCTTAGGCTGCTGGAGGACTTCCCATGATGCAATCAGCACTTCTTCTCCATGTCTTTCTTTTTAATCCTCGTGTGTTTATACACCACTACTGCATGCCATTAAACTGTGTCTGCTCTCTCTCTCCAACAGTTTGTATTTTATCTCTCATTTTCCTCTTTGTTTTCATTTGTCTTCTCTTCTGCCCCTCCCTGAGCCAGGGTTTCCTTCCTGCTGTCACAAGGTGCTAATCAATTAAATTCATTCAGATCATAGCATATAGCACTAAATCACAACAGCAGTTGCCTCAAGGCACTTCAGATTGTAAGGTAAATACAATATGACACAGAAAACGGCAACAATCACTGAGCATTTGGCGACAGTGGGAAGGAAAAACTCCATTTTCACAGGAAGAAACCTCTGACAGAACAAGACTTATGGGGATTGTCAGATTGTTAAGGTTTTCCATCTTACATTTGTATTATCTTTATCTTTACAGTATGAAGGGCCTCACGTTGACTTTTGTTTGGACTTCTTTCTCTAGAAAAAAAAACCCCAAACTGAATTGAATTGACCACTCCATGGCTTTCTGCTCCTTACATAATGGTGACTCAGTTTATTCAGTAAAAAGGAGTATTTTGAATTCAGCTTTTGGAATCTTATTTATCATAATTTTGTGCAATTATTGACAGCTTAAATGCAGCGTGGCATTTAAGCTGTCAAAAGAGACAATCGATTCAGCCCGATGCACTGCCTCATTGTTAGAGGAAACGTGTTTTTGTTCCATTATGGAATTTTTGTTGGCAATATTTTGTGGAGAAAGAAATGAAATAAAATAGCAGAGGAGATGGTGAATGGTGTGCACTGTATGACAAACAGGGAGTGATTAGGACTCAGTGTGTGTGGGGTACTTGTCTAATCACTAACACACATATGCAAAAAACGGCTGCAGAGCTGGCCGAGGAAGATAAAAGGCACAGATATCCTTTTATTATGAAAACACCAAGACGAGCTTCCACAAACACATGCATACAGACATTCAGTGATGGCTAGATGGCAGCTGCGTTAGAGCTGCATGCTATCCTCCCGCAACACATTTCGGTCCATGAAACCTCACCCAGAGGGTCAACAACAATCTAAATTTCAATTAAAGTGGAAAACGCCGCTGATAGAGACTGAATGAATGTCGATGCCACTTCGTCTGAGGGGGTTCAGGTTTCAGCGACTGCTTGGGTAAAAAGCGTTTGGGGCAATTATTTCATTATCTCAAATCCGCTCACAGCAGGTTAGGGTCACAGCTCTGGCCGAGATTAGCCGGAACCACAATTATTATTACAATTAGAAAGCAGACAGCACTACCCTAAGTGCTTGGCCCTGGGAAAAACCGAATGTCAACTTAAGACTGTTATTAGAGAGCTGAAGGTGAAGAGAAAATTGAGGGATGCAGATGGGGATGGAGCAGGTTTGGGAGGTGTTTCTATTAATTGTCTGTTTTCCATGTTGTTCACGTGCAATTTGGGCTTCACTGCAAAGTCCGAAACTTTCACTCTGAAGGCTTCAAAGAAAAATGAGGGAAAAGTCAAACATTTCTCCATATATGGGACAGAAACTACATTTGTGTGCTCTGGTAGAGGACTGCAGATTGATCGCAGCTCGGATTACCTGGTGATATTACAAGCTGTGACACAGTGATACTCTGAATGTTAAACTGAACTGGTGAACTTTGACCCACCGAACTGGCTTTGATTTCATAAATAAGTCATGCTGGATCGCTTTAACTCATTAACTATTTGGAGAAGAATAAGAGGAGACATCTTTGATGCCAAGAATGAGACATGCACGCTGCTCCTGAGGAAATGAAATTTGCATTTGTATTGCAAATAGAGTCCAGCTGCATTTTGCTTATATCATGCTTCTCCTATTAACAAAATGAGAGCACTTTGAGCCAAGCAGGCTTCAGAGTGAGATCAAAGAGGAAAAAGAACACGATGCAGAGAAAGTAGAGGCAAGGAGGTGAAGAGACACACAAGACACACTTTACAATCATATATCAGAAACCATAAAATACAGTCTTAACCACTGTAGTACGTTACAGAGCATAAAGCTTGCAGTTTTATCTGTCTGCAGCTTAATGTTTTGAAACTATACCTTTTCCTTCCCACTCTCGAAAATAGGGAGCGCTTTGATTGTTGGGGTTTTTACTAATCTTTTAGGGTGTCTACCTTACAATATAAAGTGCCTAAGGATGACTGTTGTTGTGAATTTGTACTATATGAATAAAACTGAATTGAGATGAATGAATGGTGACAACACACCTTCATGTCTTCTTGCAGCCAGAGCAGTCGCCTCTCACTGGCCATTCAAACAAAATGCATGATTAAGATGCTACTTTTACAGGTAAGTTGCAAAGTGGGAAAACCTATTCAGGGTTCCGGGGTGGAAGTAAAAGTCCACTTCATTTATCCCACAGGAAAAGTCACACAACTCACATTTGCAGCACTGCTCTGGCTTGGCTCGGTGGAAAAACACAATGCCAGCTAAAACACAGACCAATAATCCCAGCTGTGCACAGAAACAGCCGAGCTATGATGTAATAAAGACCTGCTGGACTAGTGTTTGTTATCCCAACTTCACTGTTTGCCGATATCTCTCAAAACTAGGTTTACTGAACACTTCCTGATGCATAAACTGCAAAGAGACGTTGATTACAGTGAGTGAAATCAGCTCCCTTAGCGATGCTGGAGACTGGAGACCTCTGTGGACTCTCATTGTTTGATGTTTCTTTATAAAGCTAGTGGAGTCTTTTTCATTTATTTTTATTTTAAGAAAATCCCAAAAAGCTGATTCTGTTAATCTGGACGTAGCGTTTTCAGTGGGACAAACGGTTTGTCACTCATTCCAGGGACTTCTTCAGAGTCCACTGCCTGCAGGTTTCCCAACCTTAAGGTTGAAAACGTTACGTCCGGATGAGCTGAATCCACTTCTTGGGATTTCCTTACCCAGATGATTGAGCATGCATCAAGATTTTTCAATGGAAGTTTAACCATTTACAAACATGCTACAGGTCAACATTTATCTATCTGCACTGTTACTAAACCACAGTAATTCAAAGACAGGGCACAGTTTGACACGTCCAAGTTAAAAGTTAATAGAAAATAGACAGAGATAAATGAAACCTGTTGAAAGTCTGGTCCCTTTTCCGGATGTTTCGATTACAGAATATAAGAAAACTGTGTATTTGTTACTTCTCTGTTATTATCCAGTCTGCTGCAGCAGGAGTCGATTTCACTGTGGTAACATTGTCTTTGGCTTGTAACACTGAAAGCTGTCAAGAGAATGGAACACAATCTGTGAAAACCAGTTTTTATCTCAGTGTGTATGCTGGGATGCATGTCCACAAAGAGCAGCTGAAGAGTTTTAAAGCAACATGCAACAGAGCTGTGCAAAAGTCTTGAGTCATAATAGTTCTCCAGCTTTCTAAAAGTCTTTCTTGATACACTCTCTGCATTTTTACTCATTCTCAATCCAGTTCTTGTACCTGAGCATTTTCAGGGGGATTCTTTTCTGAACCACTTAAAACTGACCTATGAATCATTCGAAAATAAAAAACTT
This sequence comes from Aulonocara stuartgranti, assembly GCF_965226115.1. Taxonomy (NCBI): domain Eukaryota; kingdom Metazoa; phylum Chordata; class Actinopteri; order Cichliformes; family Cichlidae; genus Aulonocara; species Aulonocara stuartgranti. The sequence continues at coordinate 11,110,930 of NC_138960.1, forward strand.
GAAGGATGTCTTTACAACGCTGGCAACACACTTAATAGTCAACTTAGCAAAGAAATTGTGTAAGGTCAAGGTCAAGTTTATTTTTATTCCATATTTCCAACACCTCATGCTGCACAAAGTGCTTAACAATGTCAAATGCAACTAAAATAAGTAAAATGCACAACAATGATGCAATAAAATATAAAAGAGAAGGAATAATACAACAACTTTCCAGCCTGTAGCAAAAAACATATAATTAGTTTCCATGTCTTTAATTTTTGAAAAATACCAAAGATTACACAATTTGTCAGCACAAAACAGTATTTTTACACCAACAAGGTTATTCTCAAAGTGCTATTAGGTGAGAACTTGCCATATCTCAGCATGACATGTAGTGTGTGTATTTCCATTGTTTTTCCACCATTCTACCTGTCTCCAACCTGTCTTCCCAGTGTGATGTTTGTGCAATGTATGTATGGTCGGAAGGGATCAAATTTTCACTGCAGGTGACATGTGTGTGTAACAATGAATGTGACAAATAAAGGATTATTGACTTGACTTGTGTCCTTAAGAAATTGAGGAAACTAGGTAAGTGGACATTTTCGGTTTGAATCATCCTCAATACATACAGAGGAGATCAGGCGAGAGGTACAACAGCGAGTGTCCACAGCCACCTGTGAAACACGGTGGAGGCGCTGTCGTGGTTTGAGGCAGTGATGATGGAGATCTTGTTAAAAATTATCAAATAATGAACGCAGAAAAATATTCTCAGATTTTAATCCACCATTCAGTACCATCCGGAAAGCATCTGATTGGCAACAACTTTGTTTTTCACCATGATAATGATCCCAAACACACTGCCTATCAGCCTAGAAAAACGCACAATGGAGCCCAATGCACTACATTATTGAAGCTTTGTGGGATCAGACAGAGCTTTGAATTTCCTTCAAGAAGCTTGGAAAACTATTCCTGAAGACTACGTAAAGAAATTACATGAAAGCTGCCTACGAGAGTTCAGGCCGTGTTGAAGAATAAAGATGGTCATACCATCTGTATTTGTCTCATAAGCTGTGTTTCCATGTATGTTTCTATATGTTTCAGTAAACTGCTGCACCTATTTTCCCAACAAAATATAAAGAAAGGACGGGTGACTCGAAACTTTTGAGCAACACTGTGCATACACGCGCATTTATGCTCTTTCATAAATGTGAATTAGCTCTACTGAGTAGCCGACCAAAGATGCTATTAGAGCAGACTAGCATCAACCAGAGAGTTTTTAGTCGGGGGTAATAATTGTAGATCTGAAGAGGTCGTCCTCCGCACTAATTGACTTCAGCTCAGAAGTGGGCCCCAGTCGACAGTTTCTCAGCCGGCTTCTATCGATAGTTGATATTAATGTCGTGGCGAGGTAGCGGCGATGGCGTTCACGGACGGCAGCATAACTAGTTTTTGATTTGTTTCACGGCAGGAAGGGAAATGGAATGAAGTCTCCCGTGCTGGTGTGTGTGTTTCCAGAACCAGGAACACATAATGATAATCATAGTCATAACATTAGCGTCTAGCCGTGATAATGTTTGGAGCAGCGGAGTTAGCGAGAGCTAATGGGAACATAATGACAGTGGGTCTGTTTGCTAGGAGGTGGGATGGGACTGGTAGGGCTGCTCGATTATGGCAAAAATGATAATCACGATTATTTTCACTGAAATTGAGATCACGATTATTTGACGATATTTATTTAACCCTTTAAGACCTACTATAGAACCAAGTCCACCAGAGCTTATATTATTTTTTTTACATGCTGTAGTGCCATTTGTGGGAGCATTTCAAGTTGCTATACATCAATACAACTGTTATAGCCCATATTTTAATAATATGTATGCATTAAGTCCATAGTAATTACATAAATTGCAAAAAAGTGCAATAAACTACAAAAAAATTTGAAAATTGCTTTTGTTTTGTTTACATATATTTCTACTTGGAGAAATTTAAGAGGTTTATCCCTCAAAACTTTAAATACAATAAAGTTGCAAAAAATAGTTTCCCACCACAGGAAATTTATTTTGAGTGTCTTCATAGTTTTATTTTGGAGATACAGCAATTTTTATATACTGCAGGAAAAACAAAAAACAATCCTATGATGCAAATTTGCAAAGAAAACAGCATGTGCATCATTTCACTGTGGGAAGTGTTACGAACAGCTGATAGGAACGGCAAAGCGTGTTTCTGGAATATTATGTTTTTGTTCCTGCAAGCGCTTTTTATGCAATTTTTGCAAAGCTATATGTGGAACGAAACCGTGACCGAGGACAAGCTGATGGCATAAGATGTAAGTACAACTCCTCCGGTTTCATATGCAAAACAAATTATTGCGCTAGCTTACATGGTTCAGGTTCTTCAGGGATTTAAAAATAGTTACGCAAAACGGAGCGTGCTGCTCTGACCGGCTTTAAAGGGTTAACAATGACTTTAAAAAAATAATATAAAATAGTGTGCAACACCACTGAAGTTTTTTTTTTTAAACTCTCTTTTCAACCAACGGCAGTCACTCTCCAAATAACTTCTGCTTAGCTTTCCGAGCTTCCCTCGGGTCCTCTTAATCAGCGGTCTCCAACCTTTTTTGCGCCAAGGACCGGTTTATGCCCGACAATATTTTCACGGACCGGCCTTTAAGGTGTCGCGGATAAACGAGGGAGGGGCTAATTGTTATATTCTGGTCTCATTCACGACAGACTCCAGAATATCTATTTCCTACCCAACGGGGTAGTAAGTTTTATTAACAAGTCATGCGACTCAGATTGGTCCTCTGCCATGTACAATAGCAACATACAGCCTAACAATCCTTACTTGTGTGACACTCTAAAACGTCCGTGCAGCAACACAATCTATTGTGGAACAAAACATCTTGCAAACAATAATTCACATTATTACATCCTGTGGCGGAGGCGTGGCCCCGGGCGCAGCTGCAGGGGAGGAGTGCAGCAGAAGGCTCAACAGGGCGGCGCTGCGAGGCCGGTAAGAACAGCTGATGGTGTTTATGTACTGATGATGGTCTCCCTCCGCTGTGTTTATAGTGAGACGGGGAGGGGCGGCCAGGGGAGAGATCAGCTGGGCTCGTGAGCTGTCAGACTGTACGACTGAGTCAGCTGTCAAAACTCAACACTCAAAGCTTCAATAAATGTGGAAGTTGGCAGTACATACCTGTGTGTGCGTGTGTCTGTGCCTGGTGTATTCCACAAGTGGTGCCGAAACCCAGGAAAGTGCCGGTGGGGGAATGTCCGACCCACAGGCCGCGCCACCCGCCCAGCCTCTGCAATTCTTGGCGCAGATGCTAGCGGAGATGGCGACGATGAGCCGGGATCAGGCGGCCGACCAGCGTGCCCACCTGGCCGCGCTGCAGGAGCAGACGGACCGACAGACGCAAATTCTGGAACGGCTGGTCGGGGCCGCTGCCACGCCGAAGCCCTCGCCACTGTCGGTGGCGGTGCCCCGGATGGGGGACGGGGACGACCCACAAATTTTTTTGGAGACCTTCCGTGCCACGGCGGAGGCTTGCCAATGGCCGCGGGAGGAGTGGGCTCCGCGGCTGCTCCCCCTGCTGTCTGGGGAGGCACAAACAGCGGCCCTGAGTCTGCCTCCGGCGTCGAGGAGCAGCTTCCCGGACGTGAGCCGGGCGGTGGTGGACAGGCTGGGGCTCACCGCCGAAGACCATCGCCGGCGGTTCCGGGCCTGTCGGCTGGCTACAACGGACCGACCATTCGCCTGGGCCCGGCAGCTGCGCGACGCGGCGGTGCGCTGGCTGCAACCGGGGGCATCGGAGGGCGAGACGAAGCTGGTGGACAAGGTGGTGCTGGAGCAGTTCACGGAGGGGTTGCCAGCGGAGACGGCGAGATGGGTCCGGTGCCACCGGCCCGCAAGCTTGGAGGTAGCAGTGACGCTGGCGGAGGACCACCTTGCCGCTGGAGCAGGGGAACCCGGGGACGCCGGACGGAGGCCGAACAAACAGGCCCCAGTGCCGGCCCCGAGGCGCCGTGTGCCGGCACCAGGGCAGGCCGAGCGGCTGCCGGCGCTGAGCCCCCCTAACCCTTTCGCGGCGTTGGTGCCGTCCAGGGGAGCCGAGCCAAGTGGAGCCGCCCCCGAGCCACGGAGAGCAGCACAGACGCCGGGGCCGGAGTGTTGGAAGTGCGGGCAGCCGGGGCACCTGAGGAGGGATTGTCCGCTTATGGAAGTGGGGCAGGTGTTCCGCGTTGCTGGCGCCCCAGCACCCTCCCCCGGTCCAGGAGGGACATACAGTATTCCGGTAAGGACTCGAGGGGGTATACGCCAGGCGTTGGTGGACACGGGCTGCACGCAGACCCTCGTACACCAAAGCTTGGTTCGCCCCGGGGCATTGCTGGAGGCAGAATGGGTGGAGGTGAGGTGTGTGCATGGTGACGTTCACAGGTATCCCATAGTCCCGCTGTTATTAAAGTATAAGGGCAAAATGCATAGAGTAACGGCGGCGGTTAGCCCGCGCCTGTCGCACCCCCTGATTCTGGGTACCAATTGGCCGGGGTTTCATCAGCTACTGGGACAGTACGTGGGGGTGCGATCACGACCGGAAGCGGGGTGTAGCGTGTGCGCGGCATTCAGCGGTGACGCGGGGTCGTCCGACACCGACTCCGGGGGGGAGGAGCCGGCGGGTCCCTCACGGGACGTCCCGCCGGCCCCGGAAGTGTCCCCCATGGGTGATTTCCCACTGGAGCAGTCTCGTGACGGCACCCAACGCTCAGCCTTTGACCAAGTGATGGCTATTGATGGTCACGTGGTGCGCCCTGAGGCCGCGCAGACCTACCCGCGTTTCGTCTTATTAAACGACCGGTTATATCGAGTGAGTCGTGACACTCAGACCGAGGAAACACACACCCAGTTGTTGGTGCCGCAGGGCCGCCGGGAAACGCTTTTCCAGGCGGCCCACTATAACCCCATGGCAGGGCATATGGGCTACGAGAAAACTCTGGAGCGAATAACGGCCCGATTTTATTGGCCGGGCATCCGAGCGGATGTGCGCCGCTGGTGCGCGTCCTGCCCGGACTGCCAACTTGTTAACCAGCCGGCCATACCGAAGGCGCCGCTGCGCCCTCTCCCCCTCATTGAGGTCCCGTTTGAGCGCATCGGCATGGACCTCATCGGGCCGTTTCACCGGAGTGCACGCGGCTACCGCTTTGTGTTAGTCCTGGTGGATTACGCAACGCGGTACCCGGAAGCAGTTCCGCTGCGCACCATCTCTGCAAAGAGTGTGGCGCAGGCACTGTTTCAGGTCATCTCCCGAGTCGGAATCCCGAAAGAGATACTGACTGACCAGGGCACGTCGTTTATGTCTCGTACACTGCGGGAACTGTACGAATTACTGGGCATTAAATCTATTCGGACCAGCGTCTACCACCCTCAGACTGACGGGCTGGTGGAGCGGCTGAATAAGACTTTAAAGTCCATGATTCGGAAGTTCATTAACGAGGATGAACGCAATTGGGATCACTGGCTAGACCCTCTGTTATTCGCAGTGCGGGAGGTGCCCCAGGCCTCCACGGGATTTTCTCCCTTTGAACTGCTGTTCGGCAGGAGGCCACGTGGGGTGCTCGACCTGATTAAAGAAAGCTGGGAGGACGGTCCGAGCCCCGCCAAAAATGAGATTCAGTACGTGTTGGACCTGAGAGCAAAACTCCACACTTTGGGGAGGTTGTCACGGGAGAATTTGCTCCAGGCTCAGCAGCGTCAGCAACGCCTGTATGACAGAGGGGCTAGGCTCAGGCAATTCTCACCGGGAGATAAAGTGCTTGTGTTACTCCCTACTTCCAGCTCGAAGTTGCTCGCCAAGTGGCAAGGACCCTTTGTGGTCACACGGCGAGTCGGGGACGTGGACTATGAGGTCGCTCGGTCGGACAGGGGAGGAGCCACGCAGATTTATCACCTCAATCTCCTCAAACTGTGGCGAGAGGTTGAAACCGCTTATCTGGTGAGCTTGGTGAAGGAGAGAGATGAGTTGGGGCCTGAGGTGCCAAATTCTATCATTCCCGCCTCCCTCCCTTGTGATGACCATCTCACACAGGCCCAGAGAGCGGATGTTGTCGCGTTGCAACAGTGTTTTGCGGACGTGTTCTCCCCCCTGCCCGGCCGGACGTCCCTCATCGAGCACCATTTCGTGACGCAGCCTGGCGTGACGGTGCGTTCACGGCCCTACAGGCTCCCGGAGCACAAGCGAAAAATCGTGCAGAGGGAATTGGCGGAAATGCTGAGGATGGGAGTAATAGAAGAGTCGCACAGCGCCTGGTGTAGCCCCATCGTTCTGGTGGCGAAGAAGGATGGGTCTATACGGTTCTGTGTCGACTATCGCAGGGTGAACGAAGTGTCACGCTTTGATGCCTACCCCATGCCTCGGGTCGACGAGCTCCTGGACCGGTTAGGCACGGCCCGCTTTTTCACGACACTGGACTTAACCAAGGGCTATTGGCAGATTCCCTTGTCTGCCGAGGCCAGGGAGAAAACGGCCTTCTCCACTCCGTACGGTTTGTACCAGTTCGTGACACTTCCGTTCGGCCTGTTCGGGGCCCCGGCCACTTTCCAGCGTCTCATGGACCGGGTACTGCGTCCGCACGCAGCGTATGCTGCCGCCTACCTGGATGACGTGATCATCCACAGCGACACCTGGGCGGAGCATGTGCTGCGGGTGGCCGCGGTCCTGGAGTCCCTGAGGGGGGCGGGGCTCACGGCCAATCCGAAGAAGTGCGCGGTTGGACGGAGGGAGGTGCAGTATCTGGGGTACCACCTGGGGGGCGGGCAGGTGCGTCCACAGGTGGAGAAGACGGCGGCTATCGCATCCTGCCCGCGCCCCAGGACGAAAAAGGAGGTGAGACGGTTCTTGGGGTTGGCGGGTTACTATCGTCGCTTTGTGCCGGGGTTTGCGCAGCTAACCAGCCCCCTGACCGATCTCACTCGAAAGGGTGCCCCGGATCTGGTCCAGTGGACGGGGCCGTGCCAGGCGGCGTTTGTGCAGGTGAAAAAGGCTCTCTGTGGGGAGCCGCTGCTTCACACTCCTAACTTTTCCCTCCCTTTTGTTCTGCAGACTGACGCCTCGGACAGAGGGCTGGGAGCCGTTTTGTCCCAGCAGGTGAGGGGGGCTGACCGCCCTGTCCTGTACATCAGCCGGAAGCTAGCGGAGCGCGAGCACCGGTACAGCACCGTGGAGAAGGAGTGCCTGGCCATCCGGTGGGCGGTCGGCTCCCTGCGCTATTACCTCCTGGGACGCTCATTCACCCTCTGTTCGGACCACGCCCCGCTGCAGTGGCTCCACCGCATGAAGGATGCCAACGCCCGGATCACCCGGTGGTATCTGGCGTTGCAGCCCTTTAAGTTCAAGGTGATCCATAGGCCGGGGGCGCAGATGGCGGTGGCCGATTTCCTCTCTCGCTCGCGGGGGGGAGTTGGCTCGGCCGGACGGCTCCCCGGCCTCGAACGGGCGGTGGGGGTGTGTGGCGGAGGCGTGGCCCCGGGCGCAGCTGCAGGGGAGGAGTGCAGCAGAAGGCTCAACAGGGCGGCGCTGCGAGGCCGGTAAGAACAGCTGATGGTGTTTATGTACTGATGATGGTCTCCCTCCGCTGTGTTTATAGTGAGACGGGGAGGGGCGGCCAGGGGAGAGATCAGCTGGGCTCGTGAGCTGTCAGACTGTACGACTGAGTCAGCTGTCAAAACTCAACACTCAAAGCTTCAATAAATGTGGAAGTTGGCAGTACATACCTGTGTGTGCGTGTGTCTGTGCCTGGTGTATTCCACACATCCCTTCTCTTTTTTTTTTTTTTTTTTTTTTTGGAAAAAACAGAAGTCCTTTTGTTTTGATTTGTCCTTCTTCTCACTGAGGGTGAAAACAATATGAAACACTCAAAGAATACAAAAGCATTCCACTTATTCAAACATGTACATTTCTGTAAGCTGTAGTGAACATCAATATCCACAGAATACACAACTCTTCCCCTCAAACAATAAACAATAAATCCTCATTATGCAACATAGTCTTTGTACCTAAGTGGTGGAACCACTTTGCGGCCTGACCTTGTCCTGACACCCCCTGTTACCTCGTCAGTCTTGATCTGCCGCTCACGAGTGTCTGAGGGAGCTGTCACTGACCTGGTCAGTGCCCCGGTGTCCGTTATGGCATTTTCCTGATCCACCACGCCTGCATGTCTCAGGTGCCTCCGATTCCTCCTCAGGACACTTCCAGAGTCCAACTGAACCTCATAGGACCTCGGGTCAACAGTCCCAATCACCACTCCCCTGCTCCAAGTGGAATGGCGGTCAAAAGGCTGAACTCTGACACTGTCCCCTAGCTTCAAAGAGTCCATGTCTCGTGCTGATCGGTCATAGCACAGTTTTTGGCGCTTCTGTTTCCTCTCCAACTCCCGCCGGGCTGGAATGACTTTTGGCCTTAGCAGGCTCGTCCTGGTTGGCAAAAGCGTCTGTGTCCTCCTGCTGAGCAGCCTCTGAGCTGGGCTGGTCTCCAGGCCTTGTGATGGTGTATTGCGATGGTCCAGAATCGCAAGATACGGGTCTTGCCCTGCCATTTTTGCCTTTAGCAGCAGCCTCTTTGCTGTCTTTACTGCTGATTCTGCCTTCCCGTTACTCTGAGGGTAACCTGGCGAAGATGTTTTATGCTGGAAACCCCACAGTCGACTAAATCTCAGAAACTCACCGGACGTATACTGTGGTCCATTATCTGAAACAACAATGTCCGGGATGCCCTGTCTGGCAAAGTGAGCCTTCAGCTTTCTAATCACTGTGGTGGACTTAGTGTCCGGGAGATAGTCAATTTCCCAGAAGTTTGAATAGTAGTCCACTGTGATAAGGTAGTCCTTGTTGTCAAACATAAACAGGTCCGAGCCCACCTTAGCCCATGGTCTAGTCGGGATCTCATGTGGGACCAAGGTCTCTTTCTGCTGTCTGTAGTCAACTGACCTGCAGATGTCACACTTAGTCACATAAGTCTTAATTTGTTCGTTCATGCCTGGCCAGTACACACACTCTCTGGCTCTCCTTAGACAACCTTCTACACCTAGGTGTGTCGAGTGTAGTCTAGTTATGATCTCCTGTCTCATGGTAGTCGGGACAACAACATGTTCACCTCTAAACACAAGTCCATCCTGACTACTCAGTTCATCCTGGAATGAGAAGTATGGTCTGATGTCACCGTCAGTGTCTCTTTTGTCTGTCGGCCAACCTCTGTGAATTGTATCTATGAGGATCTGTAGTGCTTTGTCGTCTTGTGTAGCAGTCCTTATGCTGTTTAGTCTGTCAGGTGAGATGGGTGCATGAGTGACCATGTTAATGCTCTCTATTTCCTCCTCTATGGAGCCCTGTGGTGAGCACTCTGGAAGATATGCCCTGCTCAACGTGTCTGCTAATAACATGTCTTTGCCTGGCACATACACCACATCTATGTCATATTTCTGAATGCGCATAAGCATCCTTTGCAACCGTTTGGGTGCGCTCAGCAGTGGTTTTCTTACTATGGTCTCTAAGGGTTTGTGATCACTGTGTACCACCACTTTACGACCATATGTGTACTGATGAAACTTCTCCATGCTGAAAACTACAGCCAAAAGCTCCTTTTCGATCTGGGCATAACCCTGCTCTGTACGTGTAAGTGCTCTACTCGCAAAAGCCACAGGCTTACCCGTCTGCATGAGTGCTGCACCTAACCCTTTGTCAGAAGCGTCACATTGTACTGTCAGCTCTTCCTCTGGGCAGTAGTATTTCAGGACTGGAGCCTCTGCTATAGCCTCTTTCAGTCTCTGGAATGCGTCTTCATGTCGAGTCGTCCAGTTCCACTCACTGTCTCTGTGTGTCAGTTGTCTCAGTAAGTCGCAATGGTCAGACGGATGTGGGCAAAACTTTGCTAAGTAGTTCACCATACCTAACAGTCTCTGTACTGCCTTCACGTCTGTAGGTCTGGGCATTTTTTCTATAGCCCTAACCTTCTCTGGGTCTATTTTCAGACCATTGCATGTCAGCTGATGTCCAATGTACGTGGTCTCCTTCTGTTTAAGTTTGAACTTGTCTGCGTTCAACTTAATGTTTTTCTGCCTGCAACGAGTCAAAAACTGTCTCAACTTCTCGTCATGGTCACGTACTGCTTCAGCATCTGTGTCCCCCTGACCCGTGATCAGCACATCATCTGCAATGATGTAGATCCCTGCCAGTCCATCCAAAGCTTGTGTGAGCTTCCTCTGGAACACTTCCGGAGCTGGACTTATCCCCATTGGCATCCTCAGCCATCTGTAGCGTCCAAATGGAGTCGAAAACGTTGTCAGGTAGCTCAACTCCTCCTCCAGTTTCACGTGCCAGAATCCACTCTTCACATCGCAGACAGAGAACACTTTAGCCTTTGACAAATCTGGCAAAATGTCCTCAATGGTGGGCAATGGGAAGTGGCTCCGTTGTAGGGCTTTGTTTAAGGGTTTTGGATCTATGCACACTCTTAAGTCCCCACTCTGCTTTTGGACCACAACCATCCCACTGATCCAGTCTGTGCTGCATTCTACTGGTGTAATGATCCCTCTGCGCTGAAGATCTTGAAGCTCCTTTTTTAACGGCTTTATCATTGCAATAGGGACACGCCGTTTTGGTAACTGCACTGGTTTCACAGTTTCATCCACCTCGAGCCTTAACTCTCCCTCCAAACAGCCATCTCCCGTGAAGACATCGGCATACTCTGTTTTAATCTGATCCATGTTCCACTCATTGGCTGTTGGGTGCTCTGAAGTAACGATGCTGTCCAGTTTCAAGATGTTTTCATAGTGTACTTTTATGAGTTTCATCGCTTCGCTGGCTCTCTTGCCCAGCAGTGGTACTTTACAGTCTTTGTCAACCACTTGAAACTCCAACCGATACAGTTTCTGATTTCTCGGGTTACGTAGCTTAACTTTGCATTTTCCCAACGGCTTTATCTTACTTTTGTTGTACATCATCAACACTGTCTGTGTGTCCTCCAACTGTGTGTTCGGGCTTAGCATGTGGATTGACATTACATTACAACTGGCACCACAGTCAATCTGAAAATTTACAATCTCTTTGCCCATCAGCATGCCTGCAAAGAGTTGAGTGCCTCTCACTTTGTCAGTGTTCTTTGAAGTTGAAGCATGTGTGTCTGCCTCTGTAACACAGAGAACGTCCTCATACTCATCACTCTCACATGTTGTCACGTTGTGTACATTCGTCCTTCTCTTCTGCTCTGAATGTGCCATGCATTTAACTGCAAAGTGGTTTTCTCTGCCACACTTTTTACATTTCTTCCTGTATGCTGGACATTTTTCTTTCTTTTTCTCATGTGTTCTGCCACAAAACTTACAGTCCACTGCGTTTCTGGCGCGCAGCTCCACGCACAGCATGCACCTCCTCCACTGCAGCTCCCGAAATGGTTTTGCTGTTTTCCCGCGACAGCTCCGCGGCTCTGCAGTGTTGTATGCATGCATCCAGTGTCATGTTTTTCTCACGCAGCAGTCTCTCCCTCATGCCTCGTGGCGGTGCTAACTCGATTAGCCGCTAGTTGCTCACCGCTCCGACAGGCGTCTCTCGGGGGTTCACAGCGGCCGTGCAGCTTGCTCCGCTGTCCGCTCCGCTGCCACCATGTTATATTCTGGTCTCATTCACGACAGACTCCAGAATATCTATTTCCTACCCAACGGGGTAGTAAGTTTTATTAACAAGTCATGCGACTCAGATTGGTCCTCTGCCATGTACAATAGCAACATACAGCCTAACAATCCTTACTTGTGTGACACTCTAAAACGTCCGTGCAGCAACACAATCTATTGTGGAACAAAACATCTTGCAAACAATAATTCACATTATTACACTAATAATCGGCTCAGTCATTTTTAATGATCGTTGAAAGCCCAGATCATAATCGTGATTAAAATTCGATTAATTGAGCAGCCCTAGGGACTGGTGTACTGAAGAAGGCCTTTTATAAGGGCAGTGCAGCCTATTGGGAGATAAGAACCGCGCTCAGTGTACACGTTTATTCAGAAAAACCATTTGCACCATATCTGTGATAACATAGCTCATGATTTCCTTTCGGGACTGAGTAACTGTTTCCTAAAGGAAATTAAAAAATTCAGAATATCAGATTTGATATAATACTATGCTATATGTTATAATACTATCCAGAAATACATGTTTGAAGTAATTTCATTTTATTTGGCCATTCGGTCCGATCCCACATCTTCTTCTCACATTGATTCTGAAAGTCAATCCTTCCTTACATCCTTTCCCTCTTAATTAGCACTCACTGTCATCAGTAGCGATCTCGGACGACATGCGGCGTTGCCACACTGCCGGAAATCAGCGCTGAGATAATCAAGCTCGGAGGAAGTGGGTGTCGCAGGTCGGTGGGTGATCAGCGCCTGATTAGGAAGCTCTCTGACTGAGTCGACCTCAGCAAACGAAGTCATTGCCAGACTTTGGAAATTAGTTGTCCTTACTTGTGGGTAGGAGACGGACTGTTGAGCAAATTGCACCGCTGGAAATGATCGACTGTAAATGCATCTGGGAATAGCTCAAGTGCACTTGGGCAAATGCACGCGAAGAGAAAAGAAATCTAATGATTTAGCTAAAATTAGTTAAAAGTAGTGTATCATCTAATGACGGTGCGGTGAAAATGGAAAGGAAAAGCAGGATTGGAAACACTCTTCAGATGTCTTTCTCCTCCCGTCTGCAGCCTTAGAAAGCTGTTCCAGAAATTTCCGTTCAGTGATTTTGGTCTGGCAGTGTTTTAGCTGCAGTGCATTTTTAGATACTGATATTGCTTTGATTAGGTTTAAGGGTGCAAACCAACTTTGGGCGAATGAAAAGAAAACCCCGGCGCTCCCTGTCTCCTGCTGGTTTGTCCAGCGTTACGTGAAGGGCAGAAACCTGTCAGCTGATTGTTGACTGCGTCTTTTTTTAATGATCAGCACACAACAGCTGATCAGCTGTGAAATCAAACATGATATTGTTTATAATGTTTGCCTTCACAGCTCACCACCAACATGTGGAGACCGAACTCTTCATCAAGTCAACGACCCTCATCTAAACGAATCACCTTTGTGTTGATTTTTCAGCGGCAGCATGTCTGGTTCCCCGTAGTGCTGTACTGCTAATTATAGGTCCTCAGCAATATGGATGTGAAGTGCTAATGACATGGCACCCCCTGCTTACCCCCTCTCCCCCCGGCCCCCTCCCATCAGCAGCAGACTTACTGAAGCTTATAAAAGTGTGCCATTGGCTCACACGTGCCACGGGCTCAGCTGCCAACGAGCCTGCAGTCATCGATTAAATGTGCCTGTGAAGTAGACTTTTTTTCTCAGTACCTCATAATAAATTCACCAGGGTAATGATAGGTGTCGGATCGGGCTGTAGTCACAGAACATGACTGCTTTTTCTTAATAGCCAGCAGTTTGTCCATATGAGTGCACACTGCTCAGTATAAACTAACATTACTCTTGGTGTGCCCATCTCTCCCCACCATTACTCTGCTGAGCATCGCTCCATCCTTAAATCTCTATCTTCTCCTTTCAGTAATCCATTCCTCTAGTTTTTCCTCTCCATCTGTCTTGCCCTCACTTCGTTTCCCGTGCGCTGCCTCCTTCCTTCTTTTTCTCCAAATGGTGCCATCAGTCCTTATTGAGGCTACTGCCCAAGCTCATCACGCAAAGTGCTGCTGGCTGCAGCTGAACGCATCTCTATGGGCTAACAGTGAGAGCCAGGGGACAGGCCGGAGGATACATCTGCCGTGACACTAATGCACTGACTCGACGCTCAGTGCTCAACACCGTGCGCCTGGACAGGCTCCTGAGGGGTCTGGACATACATGCAAACATGCACGCCCCCACAGGAAATCAGTCTGCAGACAGACAGAGAACCGTGCATACACATAAACACAGAAAGAAAAGTTTGTTTGGATAGGCGTCCAGGGATTCCTATTTGCTGAAGAGTATAGAGTAGTCGTGTGCTGGGACGCCCCTGCTGTCTCCTCTTGTGCTCACATAGAAACCCAGATGACAGCCCATTTTCCAGCAAGCATCTGGAATGCAAAAAACACCATCGACCCTCCGGCCACCCATTCTCCACCAAAATAAAATGTTTCCATCAGAGTTGCGTTTGCCTCTGTTTGCCTCGGCTTTATCTTCCTCGCGTCATTGTAAATTGGCTCCATTGTAAAATATACAGTGTAAGATGGAGGGATTTGCAGAAACAGAGACACACTTGGGGGATTTTGCGGGGATACTGGGAGTGCTCCAGCTGTCGTTCTAACAATGATAAATGGTAAAGAGACAGGTTGGATGCTTTTGTCTCTGTTTGCGTCGCCATCAATTGGCCCCCTGAGCAGAATGATGATAATGCCTTTAATGGCTCAATCTCCATCAACTTCATGGGCAGAGCATGCAGAGGCATGTGTGCCGAGCACACGCACACAGTTACTGCCTCCTTCCCACGCTCCCTCCTTCTTCCTCCACCTGACTCTCAGCAGGCATTTATTCCTCAGTTCGCTTCCGCTGTTCCCTCTTCTCTTTCTTCTTCTTCACTTTTTGTTCCATTCTGCCGTTTGATGTCAAGGCCACCTTAATGAATGTCTCTCCCTTTGTGCATCCTGCTTTCCAAAAGCAACGTGGAAGGAAAGATGTCATACAGTAGCCCGAGGGAGAGAGCGCACTGTAAGAAATGTTAATTTGGGTTTTGATTTAAAATTTTTATCTCTTAACCCTTTTAAATTTGAATTGTACAAAGAAATTGTGTAAAAGGACAGGGTTGCAGTCACAACATCGTTTGATTTTGACAATTTAGCCGTCTTGATTTAGCTCAAACCCAAACATGGATGAGTATTATCAGCTAACACTAGCAATGAATGGGTTGAGTTGGGTTCGCAGGCTGCATCTGTAAATCAAAGTGATTTAAAGTGACATAACTTTGGCGAGCAAAAACAGCGAGTCAAAGACAAAATGTAATAAAACTGAAAACACTTTAATATAAAAAGACAAAAATGTAATAATGTAAAACTAAATGGCTGAGTAAGATCAGATCTCACTCACCGGTTAGAAGCCAGGAAGGGTTATTTCTTTATTTTCCAGACTTGGACAGCATAGACAGTATAAAAGATGGATGATGACACCATGAGCTCAGTTACTGACGTTGGACTCCACATTGTGAAGGTTTATCGTTAATGTTTTGGCCGTCGCTACGTTGGGTATTTTGGAGTTACTGTAGATGAAAGGTGGAGTGCTCATTTATCTGTTAATGCTGGCTAATTTAGTCATTCTTAAAGTGTACATGAGCAACATGCAGATACACATATCAGAAAAACTAGAATTTCACTCACCAAAATGGAAGAACATACTGCTGGTACAGTGTGGACTACACAACAAGCCATAATATTTCTTAGGTAATCCATTAAAATTGCTTTGAAAGGAACCAACAGTGCACGCACAGACACACACACACACTATGTGGTGAAAAGGTCCAGTTTAATAAATCAAAGCAGTGGATGAGGCCTAACAGACGCCAACGGAGTCCAGCTGCCTGTGTCAGACATCTGTCAATCAACACAGCTAAGCCCCTAACTCAATTATCCAGGTGGATGAGTTATAGAAAAATCAGCCCACTCTGAGTTATTATGAAGGGGGAAACTATCCGCAGAGCTCAAATATCGTCTACGTGGCTGCTTTTTAACGCTGGGAGACTAACTCGCTTTTGGAAGCAGCCTCTAGTGGTGCCTAGAGGAACTGCAGTTTTTGTTACCTTTGTGTTTTCTGTGAAGGTTCAGCCATCCAGGTCATTGTAGTTTGGAATAAAAGCTTCTGGACCTTCACCTCTCATCCGAGAAGCTTCTTCAGTTCTAAGAGCAATTGGTGGAGAGCCCCAGATTTTAAGCCCTATGGGAGTGTCCTAAATAGGGCCACGGACCCCCTATTGATCCTCTACCTAATCACATGAGCGAAGGTGTGAAAACAGGTGTGCATTGCAATCACCCAAGGTTTCGGGTGAACCCACTGTGAAGCCTAGCCCCACCCTATTTTGATTTACTGAGGTCAAATGGCCCTGTCCACCCATCGCTCTTAGAACTGAAGAAGCTTCTCGGATGAGAAGTGAAACGTCTTTAAAGAAACTTAAAGAGGTCCAGACGCTTTTCTTTCCAAGCTCCATAGACTACTTTTGTGTTGGTTTCATTCTTCGGCTCTGGAGATTTCCCCTATAATTTAACAAGGGGAAATGAGTCTACAGGGACTGGCCTGATTTTGAAGCCAGCCTTAAGTGGACATTGAAGGAACTGCACTTTTTATCGACACCTCACTGGCTTCATTTCAGCCCAAAGGTTGGAATTGGTTCATGCGTTTTTAAAGCTGCCAAGAACTGAAGAATTAATCACATTTTTTTATTCAGTATATATCTAATCTGCTTCATTTGTACGAAAACAAATCGCTTCCTCTTCAATTAGGCAGTCTTGCTAGAAACTTACAAGTGTGACAATGTTCAGCTATGTTTTATTTTATTACTTACATTACCATTGAGTAATGTTCAGAAGATGTTTATTTTTCCAGGCGTGGTCTCGGAAAGTGAAATTTGTCCTGTTTCTGTCAGCTCAGGTTTCAGCTTTTAAATTCAACATTTCTAGACTGTTGTCCTTGTGTGTCCTGTGGTTCTCATAACCATTGTTGCTGTTTCTCCTGCCCAGTGAATAGTCATAACTAAGCCACTGAAACAATCTGTGTGAATGTGGGAAAGCACCCTTGACATCAGGTTACTGATGAGAAAATGCAGCTGCCTCACAGTTACAAGTGGTTGTATTTTTTTTGCATTTGGTGACCGACTGCAAGTATCTGTGGTGATCAGTTGGTTGCCCAGAGGTAAAGAGTGTAACACCCTCAGCCTCTGGGTGACCACATTGGAGTGCAATGCTTATCCCTGTCTGCACACAGTCACAGTCTGACTTGGACTGACTGCAGTCACTCTCAGACAAATTGGCCAAGGTTTGCAAAAAATGTCGTTCTAATTCAACGCAGGCATTTTCCACCACAGTGAAATCAACTCGTCTACGATGCATCTCTTCGCAGTCAAGGCCTTGACTCATCTGGTCACCAGCTGGTCATATTCTGCTTGTACTGCTACATGCAAGCGATGCTATCTGTGTCATTTTGCAGTTAAATTGCCATCCTGCAGCAACGACGTCCCTAATTTTGGCAAAATCTCAAGATTTTTCTTTCAAATCTGTAAGGTTCTGACTGGACTACGAATTTATGTAAATTTCTGTGTAAAATATGTCGACAGCAACAGATCTGCAGTTTTGGATTATCACAGTTAATTGCCACAGATTGCAAATAATTGCCAACACGACTCTATTTAGTTGCAGACTGATAGCAGACTGACTTCTTCCTATTACTGTTTTATCGTTGTCTTGACGCACCAAAGTTGCTTTGAGGACAAGTGACTGCGAGTGGTTGGTGTGAATGTAGCATTAGCTTGTCACTCAGTGCGCTGCACAGTATGAATTCAAACATCTTGTCACATACTCCCTCAAACTCGGCTGTTTTGAAATCGTGATAGCTGTTGTCAAAACAGCACATAAAAACTAAGGTGGATACTTTTTGCAGTGCGACAGACACAGAGAGAATAAAGAAGGGGAGGAGGAGGAAATGTTCCCAGCTGACCTCTCACTCGAAGCCGAAGAGACAGTAAAAACTCATCTGTGTTTGTGTGCTTGGCAGCAGGCAGACCTTGTGTACACATAGCCATGGAGGCCTAATAATATTTTCCAAAGGAGATGAATCTGTTTTTCTTTTTGTGTCTGCTCAGATGGACCTGAAACCTTTTTTTTTTTCTTTTTTGCTGAACTAGTGGAACAGATGGGATGTGTGTTGTTAGCGCTGGCTCCCAGCAGCAGGTTTTCACTTAGTTCCAAGTCATTTTCACAGGAAAGTGATGTTAGTTGGCCTCGGCACTGATGTAAGGATAGGTGCACAGACAGCTGAACAAAGGGCTCAAATAACTTCACTGTGCAGAGAACATGATCTAAAACTGTTAAACCTCCAATGGGAACTTTTTCCTCTGTTGGAAAAACAGCCAGTGCTGCAGTCTCAGTGGTGGGAATAAGTTTTAAAATGCAAAACAAAGTTGTTTTAAAGAGCTGTCTGTGTTTTCAACTCGCACCACCCACCAAAACATTGTTACAGACCATAGACTGTATAAAAAAGATGGACGGTGCCACTGTGACGTCAGCAACTGTCAGCAAGTCCGGCTTTTAAAACCTTCACCTTTATGTTTTCTGCTGTCTTTGCTTTTTGAAACCAGACGTTACAACCAGACCGATGTTACACACTCAAACAGCAGCCATGGAGTAATATACACACCCTAAAGCATGCCCCCCTTTATGATCCTTCTGGACAATAATGGTCATAATAATGTATAGTATAACAGTATAGTATATCCACTGATCAGTGAAAACAGAATGTCTTTAAGGCACATCATGTGGACTGAATCTACATCACACAGAAACCTTTAGAGTTCTAAATTAAACTTAGCTAAAAAAAACAATGTGCAGCTTTTCAAATTCAAATTTCCGTCAGACTCTGTAATTATATCATTTGGCTCCCAGGTGCTGTAAATAGAATCAATTGCATTCAACGTTGACTAATTATTGCAATTATTCGTTCAGCAAATTCACCCGTTGCCACAGAGTGTGACAGCGCTAGAGATTCAGATGGCTTCAAAATGATTTCAGCCAGTCGATGCTCTCTGACGAGAAAAAGTTTCCACGGAGAACGAGGCAGGCAAATTTACCACAGAAACACCAGCGTCCTGTCATCAGAGCGCCACGGAGGGGATGAGATGGTTTTTTCCCCGCGGGCCTTCAGACCATAATGCATCAGCTGCAAAGGCCTAGTTACCCTTACCCAGCCCTGTAATGAGTCAGCGGTTGGTGGCTGGTGGGGCAACAGGGGAACTCAGAGGAAGGTGATTGAAAGTCAATGGAACAGAATGAGTCCTATTGATCCCTGTCAGAGATACACAGCGGGAGAGTAGGCACGGGCTGCCAAATGACCCCATTTAACTATAATGTGTAAAGCCCCAGTTATTGAATAGCCCTTACACGTGCGAGTCAGTATCCCAGCCCGTTCTACAAATCAACTTGTGCCTGACAGCGAGCTTTAGTGTAAAGATGGCGGAGGCTGTTTGGAAGCTCATCGTCTCTAGGCCAGAAAAGGCAGCTCGCATTAATCCTCTGGATTGCACAGTCAGAGAAGGCTTCATTACTTTCATGGCGACTTATTGCTGTTGGGCAGCAGGAAAAAATATGGTAGCATTATTATTACATTTCCCTCAACAACAAATTACTATTTAGATTTCTGTCTCGGTTCAGTAGTTTTAGTAGCTTAATTTAAACCGTGTGCAGCTGTAATCAACCCCTCTAAATACTGCACAGAAGTAAAGTTTACCCAGAAACCATCATTTTCTTTATCCCAATTTGTTTTCATTAGGATCAGTAGTCTCCGCCATTGGTTTAGGTGCTCTCAGCTTGCCTATCGACTCTCACGGTGTGCGTTGTATGACAGAGATGATAAAACTGCAAAGATTTTCTGGCAGATGCCAAAGCTGTCAGGTTTTACAGATAAGCCACATGTGAATATACCTCCACATATATAATATTACAGTGTTTATAAAGCCTCCAGATATCACAGAGAGAAGGAGTGACTTTATAATCTGTATTAGTGTCTCTGTATTTGAGCAGTCTGTTCAAACACAAGCTCCAGAGATACATGCTTTTCTACATCTTTGAAGCCGGAATTACAAATGCGTGTGTGACAAGGTATTGTTTCTGCTGCTGGCAATACAGCTTTTCTTCATTCCATCTAAAAGAGAAGCTCTACACATTTACATCCAGAAATACTCTATAGGCCAGCGGTCCCCAACCCCCGGGCCACGGACCGGTACTGGTCCATGAATCGTTTGGTACCGGGCTGCGAGAGTTGAGGCTTAGCGGTGATAGTTTTCAAGGTTTTTATCGCTAACTCTGTGTTCCTGGGTCTTTTTCCGTGTTGTAGTTGTGTGTCTTATTTTGAAAGAAATATTTACACGTTACCATAGCGACCAGAGAACGTTAAGGGGCAGAGAGGAGGATGTTACGCTCAATGTTGTTGCCACATTTCAGGAGGACGCTGCTAATAAAGTTACACAATTACACAGTTAATCCGCATTTATTATTATAATTTACAAAACACCACAGTTTTTGTCTTGGTCGTGTCATTTTATTTTGTTATTTATCCGCGACACCTTAAAGGCCGGTCAGTGAAAATATCGTCTGACATTAAACCGGTCCGTGGCGCAAAAAAAGGTTGGGGACCGCTGCTATAGACACTTTATATGATCACTGTTTAATTCCATACTGCACAGAGAAAGTCAAACACTGCTAACCTGTGGCTGGTGAGAAAATATAATGTACTGAGTGGTATTTTCTCCAAACCAGTGGAAAGATCTGACAAAAATGTGTACAGTAACCAAAGGGTAAGTTTGGAACAGCAGGAGGAAGCCACCAGTCACTGTGAGAAGCTTGACAAAATACATTTTCAGGGTTTTTAACATTTTCAATCCACACATGGGAAAATGTTTCATTTCAAAATCAAATGTAATTCACCAAGAAAGCGAAGACTGAAACAGAAAAGGGAGAAGAAGTCCTCTCAGGTTCCCAGACTGAGAATGAAACTTCCTCTCAACAAGATTATAATAAGAGCATAAAAACAGGTGGCGGAGTGCGTTCTCATGCAGAGATTTGGTGGTTGTTTGTCAGACCCTCCCAGCCTGTCTTGCCTGCCTGTAGGTCACGGTTGGATGACTTCAATGACACATCCGTCTCTCTGAAAGGCTGGCCCTTCAGTCCAAAGAGCCAGCTCTGGTTACCTGAGGGGCCTCCCCCTCTACTCTAAGCCCATATCAAAGAAAAGAAGGGAGGGGGAGGGCACATTTCAGATGTCCTGGGGGAAGAGAAAGGCGAGCTGCTGAGAGACTGTTTTTCTTCTCTTTACTTTGGATACATCTCAATAGCCAGAGGAAGTGTTCTTTCCATGAATTCATTTCTTTTGCTTTTGTCACGTGCAAAAGATGTAGCACTGAGAATAAGAAAGAAGAACACGAGAAGTGCCGACCTTGCTCCGTGGAGCTCCAGCCGGCAAACCAATATGACTTAATAAATGACTTTTCTGAAGACTCTAATGGTTTTCAGTGACCAGGTGTTGACAGTCCTCTTTCAATCTGAAGTCAAAACCCCAATAAAAGGGAGAAAACAAGGACGATGCACAGCAGAGGATCTTATGGAACATATATGTGCACAGTGGTAGCTTTGATGGGTGCTTTATTTCCAGTTGGTATACATGAGCACTTTTTAAAATAGTAGGTTCTATAACAGTAGTCGTGGTTTCATGTTTTGTTTGTTTGTTTTTTGTTTATTATTAATCTTGATTTATTTTTCAATTCAATACAATTTTGAAAATCACAACAAGGCATTTTATATTCTACAATATTATAGACAAAACCCCATGAAAACAATCAGACAGCTCCCTATGAGCAAGCACTTGGCAACAGTGGGAAGAAGAAACTCCCTTTTAACAGGAAGAGACCTCCAGCAGAGCCACGCTCAGGGAGGGGCGGCCAACTGCTGCCACCAATTGGGGGTGAGAGGAGGGAGATGGGACAAAAGACAGTCTGTGGAAGAGAGCCAGAGATGAATAATAACTAATAATTAAATACAGAGAGGTGTATGTAGAGACGGAGTCTGTCTCCT
Source organism: Aulonocara stuartgranti (assembly GCF_965226115.1). Lineage (NCBI taxonomy): Eukaryota > Metazoa > Chordata > Actinopteri > Cichliformes > Cichlidae > Aulonocara > Aulonocara stuartgranti. The sequence continues at coordinate 11,132,741 of NC_138960.1, forward strand.
GAATCCAAACTGGAAGCTGATTCCACAGAGGAGGGGTCTGAAAGCTGAAGGCTCTGCCTCCCATTCTACTTTTAAATACTCACAGTATTTATTTTGTTTTTTAGAGACCTACATCACCCAAAGTAGTCATACTTATCGGCAAAAGGGGTGAAGGTCATGGGCAAAAATTGCATTGGTCTAGCAGTAAAGTGGTCCTATATGCTACAAAGTATTACTGTAGTTTTTACCTGTTGTTATGGCATGACTTTCACTAAAATACTACTACAGAGTCTTTTTTAGTGGCCCGAGATGTAAACTATCGTAAATTACACTCTGCTGGGGACCTTTAACATTTGAAACAACAGCAAAGTACCAGTACGAGCACCTGGAACCCAGTGATACCTTTTCTGTGCTTTATGTTCTGTTGCAAAACTCAGCTTGTTAATCAGGGAGAACATTACACCTATTAAACACGACCATGTATGTGCTCACATCACTGTGTGAGCAAGCGATGCTGGCACTGTTCTGAGTACAACTTCACAGACCAATACCAAGTACTCTGTGTGTACTATTGTAACTATTGTGTATTGTAAAACACAAACATAACACAAAATTCTCTACGCTTTTTTTCATTTGTTCCTGCCGTAGGACTTGCATTGCTCGCACACCTTGCAGAAAGTATTTATCTGAAAGATATCAGGAATTTAAAAAACACAGGATTTGACTGCGGGTTTACTTTCCTAAATTTGAGACTACCATCGGATGAATGAGGAGCCAGCTGTGAGCTTATACTTTGAGGATGAGGAACATCCCGAGGGCAAAACAAACCTCATCCCTGCAGCCACAACAACCCTCAGCAGGTGGATCATTTAGTGTGAAAGCAAAACACTTTCCCCGGTTGCTCATTTTGTGTCATCTCTTCTGCTCACATCTCCTATATTGCTTTCCTCGTTCACATGCTCCCTCTCATTTCCTCTAATTCCTCATTAGACTTTTCTCTTTGCCTCTTTTCCCCTCTTCCCTTCTCCCTGCTGCTCCATGAGTCTCAGATTGTCTGAGGAGGGTCATCAGGAGACGCTCAAATATCCAGATGCCTTCCATTAAACCAAGTGTTTCAGAAGAATTGGCTTTCAAATCGACCATGCAAGACGGGGGCTGAGTCAAATGCTGTTGGGTGCTTTTTTAACATCGGCACCAGAACACCAGTTGGTGTGGGTTTAATAGCCCATTTGGTCCCCAGTTGCACCTCAGCTCTCAGTCCTGTGAGGGTTCATGACATGATGGAGAGGCGGGTAACAAAGACTAAACCCTTGAGTACATACCAAGACACCAAGACACCTGAAGGCACTAACTGCAGTTAACAGGAGGTTAAATAATCCCCAAGACATGGCAGTTGTTGCTGAAAGTCTGTCTGCTGTGTGCCAGGATTTCCACTGCTTTGGAAAATAACAGAAACTTCAGCAAATAAACATTTTTCACAATACAGACCTAAATGTCTGGAAATTGCTATGTAGGAGTTTACAGATGACCTCATTTGCATCGTAAAAATGACGAGCGATGTCCTACAACAATTCGCAGCGTGGCCTTGCACGGATTTATTTTCCTCTTTCCTGTCGCCGTGCCGAAACGGGACCGCTTTTCTCTCAGGATGGAGGCATCCTGCAAACAGCAGTGTAATGTCGTGGAACAAACTCCTTCTAGGCTCAGAGCTGCAGCCCATTTTGTCTGCTCAATCTACCAGTCAAAGACTGACAACGAGATTTATGAGTGAAATAAAGGCAGCCATCAGCTCCAAGTAAACAAAGGAAGTCAAAGGAAGAGGAATATATCTTTTTATTTCATTATTTATTTATTTTTTTACGGGACGAAGAACGGCACAGAAAAGCAGCCGGTGAGGACTGAAAATGTTTGCATGTAGATGGATGTAGAAGGCTATCCAAGAAAAAGAACGGTCTTTGACGAGGCAGTGAGTAATGCTGCAAAAAGCAGAAAAGGAACAGTTGGAAATAAAATGTGAAGTGTAATTGGTAGGGCTGAACGATTATGGAAAATAATCTAATTGCGATTTTTTGCCCCAATATTGCGATTGCGATGCGATATGCGATTATTTTTTAAGGTCTTTGTCTTCTGTATTATTAAACAAAGACAAGCAATACATCATATAGTATGGCCAATACTATATTACATTAATTTTAAACTGTTCTTTCCTGGAAGACAGACCTCTGTTATGATGACATGAGGTGATGCATGAACAAACAAAACACTGAAAAAAACCCAACAATAACATTTTTAGGTTGTCTAAGTGACTTATATATTACGTTTAACCCGAGCAGCGAAACTCCGCGGTGATCTGAAAATGATGTGCCGGGAGTTGTGCCGCTCTCGGCCGCATCAGTAACCCTCGAGGTCCCGGCTAGCTGTCGAGCTGGTGGGTAGCAGACGCCTCTGAAAACGTCGAAGCACTTTTGCAAATATGGGATATCTTGATAAACCGAGCAGATATTTGATGTTTACACAACTACTTTCTCGCCTGAAAATATGTTAAAAGTTTATTTTGTGACCCAGAAAGATTAGTATGAGTAATTTTAAAACTTAGTAGCGGCCGCCATTGCTGGAAACTGGAGTTTGGCTGGGCCGCGCTATGAATTCTGGGATATGGTAGTAATTTGGACAGCCTTCGGCACGTCGCTGTGACGTAATCGGTCTACAAATGCGGCCTCAGGAGGATGCAGCCCATGAATTTGGACATGTCCAGAGTATAATCGCAGCCTTTGCGGTTAGAAAATTGCACTTGATCATGTCGCGATATTATCGCAAATGCGATATATCGTTCAGCCCTAGTAATTGGGGACTATTTAATAGCTCGCCATTTAGACTGACCGGATAACGTGTAAAAAGGGAAAATTCTAGGAACCAGCTCATAGATGCTTAATTTTTCACCAGATGTGAAAAGTTTGTTGGCTGTAAGACCAACGCAGCTAGGATGCACATATACACATAACGTGTAGGCCTTCACGGAGGCCAAAGATGATCTCAGGGAAAAAGAGCAGTTGTTGGTGGAAAATAAGAAACTGTAGGATTGGGCCTTTAAAACCCCCAAGGTGGATCTGAAACAGGTGGCTCAAGTTTTTGCACTAAACTTCCAAAATCACACTGTCTTCCTTCTCTTCCTGCCCGGCCCTCCGCTGGGATTTTCTTTACTTTGTAATAATCTAAAACAGTGAGCTCTATCCTGTTTCAATTCCCCTATCCCCTCCAGTCATTATTCACCTAATTACCATCATCCAATTCACCAAATCCCGTGCTCTTCCTAGTATGTAACTAGGCATCACACTACTGTACAGTGTTAGTGCTCGCTGACAGCACAGTTAGGACTGCAGGAAATACTTGAATACCTGCATTTTATTACTGCATTTGGAGCTCAACAGTTCTCTCGGGGCATTTAAAATCTAATTATACTGTAATGATTGAGCTGAAATGTTGGCTCGGTTTACATTTCCATGACCCATATCCTTTTTGTTATTGGTCAGCTGCCTGGGACTGACTGGAGCAGGGGATCAATGTGGCTTACAGGATAGACTCAAATTGGGTGTAGCCACTTAAAGCTCAATGACAAGCATCGGACGCCACCCATGGAGAAATTTCAAACTCGTGCAAATGTTTACACAAGAGTCAGATTAACTTTCCAAAATGTGAAATACCTCATTGTGAACTTTAGCATCGTATTGTTGATGTACGACAAAGAAAATGGTTTAGGAAAGAGGAAGGGCTAAAAAGGCGGAAAAGTCCCCCTGCTCACCGTTGAGGTTTTAGCATTCTGTAATGTAATGTGCAAAGATACAAAAAAAAGTAGTTTGTTATGTTTATACCAGAAAAAATGCTATGTGGAAAGGGTCTATGTGAATGTGGTATTCCAATTATGTCGAGTCCATGGGATCATCCAGATTGGTGTTGAGGCATATACTGTTTAAAGTTCAACGTTCATGAAGTTGTGGTGAAGGTGCTACTTTACTAATCTGAGGCCATGTCCACACTAATGTGTTTTCGTTTGAAAACGCATCTTTTTCTCTCCGTTCTGGCCTTCCGTCCACACTGAGACGGCGTTTTTGGTCAAGGAAAACAAAGCTTTTTGAAAACGCTCTCCAAAGTGGATACATTTGAAATCGCATCGCAGTTTGGACAATGAAAACCGAGGCTTTCAAAAAGCATTTTAGTCATATGATACAGTCATGTGACCAATTCAACTGAGAGGGCGGACGGCATTGTACAGCACTTGTTTTGTTTGCTCTCAATGTTGACAGCCCTACTAAAGCTTAATATCAGTTTGTACATGCTCCAGATAGCTCCGGATAAACTCAGAACTTTTCCTTGAAATTTTGCCGTGACTTTTCAAAGAGACGGAAAGTAAATAAACGGCAGATGGAAAGACGCAGCTCAATCATCTTACTTTTCACGCATGCGCAGTATATCTAAATCATACGGCAGTCTCATCAGAGCTGTGTTGTCCTTGGACCGTTTTCAGTGTGGATGAAAATAATTCAAAATGATAGTGTGGATGTGGAGCATTTTCAGACAAAAACGCTGTTTTCCAATTTATCTGGATTAGTGTAGACGTAGCCTCTGACTAGCTGTATGCTAAAGTCAAAATTCTCTTTGAGAAAGTTTTCACGGTGCATTCAAAGTAGTGCTGTCAGCTTTAATCGCTTTTAAATGATGCCATAACCGCATTAACGAGGCAAATCTCCGTTCGCGAGTTAACGCGAGATTGCCCCGTGCGTGGGGTTGCATGGCGCCAACACGTCAGTGCGGTTAGCTCATTAACACGCTAGCGTTCAAAGGTAAAGTTCTTATGCATGTTTATCTGAAATGAAAAGAAACAGAAAATGTTTTAGAAATGGGGAAAAAAGTCTTCTCTGATTGGTGATTCTTCAATTAAAATAAATAACCCTGATCTGACCACTGTTCTCGGCCTAGACTTGGATCTTAGTCAGTGTGTGCAGAGGTGTCTGCACTGTATTACAGGAAATGTAGGGTTCAGCCCTGTTGCAACTATTTCAAAATTCACTGCTTTAACATTGACAGTCTTTTTTAAAAAAAAAAAAATCTGCATCCTGTCTTGACCAATTAGTCGAATCACTAATTTAAAGTTGGGCACACTAGTTGGATTGATTCACTGAACTTAGCTGATATCCAAATCCATATTGGCAAAGACAGGAATGGATTAGACCTTCTTCAATTTAAGGAGACTATCAGCATAAAAGATGGAAGGAGCAAAACTGAAACTTGGCCAAACAATCATGGAAATGCGCACTAAGAGGGCCACTATTCATTTTTGGGGTACATTGAGAGAAGTCTCCAGGGTTGGTCAAGAGGGATGTTAGGCGTACCTTGATGGCTGTCGAGACATGAGGGGAGGGGGCTTTAAAACACCCTCTGTGAACCCTGAAGATCCATTCTAAATCATATGGCAGTCTCATCAGAGCAGTGTTGTCCTTGGACCAAAGATTAGATAGAGTGGTTAGCTCCTTAGCAGAGAGGTAATGGAGTACTCTGTAGTGCAGTCTGATAGAAGGCTTGTACGGTGGACAGAAGAAAGCAGGCGTTTGTTAGGGTCTCCAAAGCAAAAGCAAAACATACATGTGATAAATGTAGGTTTGAAGCTTTTAGCTATATTCACACGATCAAAGGAAAGTAAGCAGAACTGTAGCGAGTCATCCTGTAGCAGTCATCAGCCTCTTTAGCAGCTCTAATTATGCCATATATTCCTGTTTTTTAACTGGACCTGGCTGGCAGGAGGATCAAACATCCAAATTTTCCCGTTTCTTAGTGGTTGAGATGGTTTCGCTCACAGGAGAGCAGAAATGGGTCAGGGATATTATTTGGATGCCATGCCCATTATTTGATGAAGTGCTTGAAGTTTCCCCTAGGTTCAAGTTAAGATTCTCTAATATGATTTCCCTGCTGGAAAATTACATCTTGAATAATTTGTAGCCACTCCACCACTCTGGCTATCACATCTGGAGCAGAAATTGATGGAGAACAGTGCGCGTGAGTGTGTGTGTGTGGGGCCAAGATCCATCTTAGTGACAGAAGCATGTATAGAGATGACAAGGTAACTGATGTAATGTCAGAGCAGCAGGCTAAAAGGAGCCATAAAAATGGGGCATTCACTAGGCTGCAGATGATAATCAGACAAGATAATGCATAGCTTTCTTATAAAATCGTTATGAGTGTGAAGCTATGCTGGAGCTCACTGTGCACACCTTTCAGTCTGCCAATAAAATGCAAATTGTTTGTTTGAGCTCTTTAGTTTTACACTGTGACCAAAGCTAGTACTTTAATAAGGCACAGGCTTTAGCCTGCTAAGTTAGGGTAGGAGGGTAATTGGGAAATACTTAGTCCAGAGATTAGACCAGTGGACTAGAAAGCCCCGTCTTGGGCCATTTATGTGGACAAAAAGTACTGGGCCTCCAAACACTGTATCCACAGGAGCTGCTTGACTATTGAAACTAATGCCACAAAGCTCCTAGTGCACATTTTTGCCTGTGTTTTAGTTCAAAAAACTATTATGTTCACCCTAAAGTAAATTCTGATATCAAGGTTGAAAAATGAGCCGATGTTAGTGTGGATCATGTAATCTATTTTTAAAACCAGGAATGGAGAAAAGAAGCTGTTTAATCAGCATAATCATTGAAGTTATCATTTAACCTTGATTGAATTTTCCTCGAGAATCCTACAAATGTGAATTTTTAAGGTGGTTATTCAGCCATAACCTGACAGGAAGAGCAACAGATAAAAGCAACCAAAGATATATATATATATATAAAAAAAATGGATGAACTGGTATTCAAAGAAATGGGGGCCAAGATGATGAGTATGAAAAATAAGAAATGCATTTACCCTTTAGCTAATTTGTTAGCTTATCATTTCAGCTCCCTGTGTCTTTGCTGCTCCCTGGCTGAGGTAATGACAGGAATTCTGAATAAATTTTGCAGGGGTGTAGTGTGGGGTCATGTTAACAATCCATTAAAATTTAGCTTAAATGGACCGAGGTCTTCAAGGTGAACTTAATGAGCTATGGCACGAAAATTGACAAAAATCCTTGGAACTTCGAAACTATGATTTCTACAAGTGTGGTTTATTTTGTTAACATAAAGAAAGTATCTTATAAAGATTTAAAATATGGTGTTGCACATGACCTCTGACCTTTCCTTCAAGATCTACAGACTGATAGTAAAGAGAGAAAGAGCTCTTTAAAAGTATGATTCTTGTTCCTATTGTTTGTATTGATAATATATATACATAAAGCAAATGATATGTGGGGATTTTAAATATCATGTAACTTTTGACCTCTGACCTCTTCTTTCTGGTCAAATGAGGTCAAACTTTTATTAAATGTCTTTTTTTTCTCTAAAACTCTTGTTCTTTAGCACTTTCCACTCTCATTCCCAACCGGTTACCACAGATGCTCGCCACTCCCTAAGCTTGGTTCTGATGGAAGTTTCTTCCTGTTAAAAGGGAGTTTTTCCTTCCCACGGTCACCAAGTGTTTGCTCATAGGAGGTCATCTGAGCGTCGGGGTTTTCTCTATACTTTGGTAAGGTCTCTACCTTACAATAAAAAGGCGCTATATAAATAAAATTGAATTGAGCTAAACTGAATTTGACCTCTAACCTCACTTTTACATTTCCCATCTGTCTTTATGTCAAGTAGATCCTAAAATGTCTTATATCTTTCAAGAAAGTATTGTAAGGAAACAGAATGAGCTGCCTAATTAGTTATAACTATGCTGCAGTATAATACTACACAATGAGCTCAAGTTTATATAATCAAAGCAAACAGCTGCCATGAATCTCCTATCTGATTTTTACTGCACTAAAAAACTTACATTACAAACTACTTTTGACTACAAAGTACATTAAAAACAGAAAACAAAATGAAGTTATACAAAATACAAAACTCTTCCCTTAAAAGTAAATACTGCCCAGAGAGCGAGGTGCCTCGGTGACACGGTTGCTTCTTGTTCATAATCGTGCTAGCGTCTCATTAACCTGCCCTCTCTGGGTGCCTGTAATACCTGCTTAGAAATCAAAACAAACACAAACGGATGGACCACTGGATTTATGAAATGTGTGCACTAGAAAATTTTGCTCTTGCTATCGTGTGTTATTGAACTCGACTGTCCCCTTCCCACATTAAATTGTACATCCCATCCTGTGACAAATGCTGTTGTAACAAGAAAATCTATGTTATCGACTTTGCCTGTCAGTTTTTTAACGTCGATTTTGCTCATCACTGTGTGGTTAAATTGTCTTTTGAAAGAAATGTTTCTTACATTTTTAGAAAGGATCAATACTCCACCGCTGGACCATGGGAGCTACCTGGACCCGAGCAGCTACTTTATATTCACAAAGGAATACTGGCATTGTTAAAAATGAGACTAGATGATAATGCCTAGCTGCGACAAATGAGTTTGTTTGTTTTCACCAATGAATGATTCACTTGGCTCATCAGTCAGAAAGAAGCAGCTGTGAGGAGTAACAGGGAGGAGCTGAGTTTGGGAGGCGAGCTGAGCTGTGTGAGGCAGATCCGCCATCGTCCCTTTGGGTGTTTTTGATGCCTTCGCTGACACAGTGTAATTTGTTTCCTTTCTGTTGTTTCATTTTGTCATCCATCTAATCGAGTCGCTGCGCCCGCGTGTTTTCTTCCCCACACCGACATGTAATTGGTTTGCGAGGTGGCTTTTTGTTTGTGACAGCTGTGCAGCATATGGCGGAGATTAATGGAAACTGTCCTAAAAATCCTTTTAAAAACTGTTGCAGTGTGATGCCATTAAATGTTTGTCTCGTCCTAAGAGTTGAATAAGACAGAAAGAAGCTTTGGGTTTCTATTTGGATTTTTGCTACCGCTTATCAGCTTATCATCCTTTGTGTCTTCTGAATGAGGCCACATGTGTGGAAAAAACATTAACTAAGCTAATAATGCAGGGTGTGTCTATGATATCATAAAAGCCATTGTTCACGTTGCTAGTTTTGAAGTTGCAACTATCAGGTTCCAATTTTCTCTAAATTCATATATAATACTTTTTGCAGATGCATGTTTGAAAAGCTAATGTAAGATTTTAGAGGTTTTGCAAGACATAAAGGTGCCTAAAGGCCCTATTATACCTGCTGCACTGCTCACTTTGTACACAGCTGGTGACATCCTCACACAACCAATTATACTCAGTGTTACAGTGCTGGACCCGCTGCAGCATTCCCTTGGTGTTGCCAGCCAGACAAAACCTCCACATCAGAGCTGTTACAGGAAGAGAAGTTCTCAAAACAGGAAGCAAAGAAACTGCATTTTTTTTTGTTCTTATATATCATTAAAATGGTGCTAAAAACCAACAGGACTACAGAATATTCGTCTACAATAATAGTACAAAAACCATCTGACAGCACTGGATGATGGGGGTCCTGTGTTTGGGTTCTCTTCCTGGTAACCATTGAAAAGTTGCCTTATGAGTCCAACAATCATCTAAAACAGCTGGAACGCACAAATCATTTCTGCTGAGATGTGTTTTTATTATTTATTATTTTATTATCCTTTTTGTGTCTTTTTTTCATTTGAATCTGTTTTTACGTATTTATTCATCTGTACTGCACTTTGGGCCATTGTTATGGTATCTTAAATGCCAGAAACTGCAGTTCCACTAATGGCCACTTGAGGCTCCAAGCAATGGTAAACTCCTGCAGACTCGCATGTTATCTTGCTTGGCTGATTTACTTATTTACTTACTCTGGTAAGGCTGGAATCTGGGCTGTTGCCTCTGTGATTCACAGGACTGCCAGCACAGGGAGTTGTAGCTGTTTGCTAGGACTTAACTACTCTGAGTCACTGAAATTTGTCCTGTTGTTGAGAGTTTTTAGTGGAATTGGAAGTGAATGAAATTATCTGACAAACTATACAACCTGCTGTGAGCACCTTGAACTCCAGGTTTGCTGAGTCAAATTGTATTATTTTCTTACGTTTTGTGGATTAACACTCATCAGCAGATAAATAAAATATTTAATCATGAAAGTAGCTTGGTGATAGCGCTTGTTAGCTTTAGGTAAAGCCACAAACCTAACATCATTTATATACAGCTTGTGTAAATGACCAATAGTTGTATCCTTAAAACAAATTATTCCACCCTTTGTAAAGTGGTTGCACTTGCACTATTGGTTACGTGGACATTTGAAAAAGACTTACGACATGACAGCATGCTCTCTTATCTTGCAGTAAAAGTCCGATAGTTGTAGGGATTAGACACCAAGATAATATATTAACACAGCCCACTCTTATTTTTTCGTACATATGTTTGCGTGCCTTTGAGCATCCCATATCTTTATCCATTCCTCCGATTGTTTGCTTTAGTGACAGCAGAAGTAGATAAATTGACACAGAGGGCTGAGAGCCTCAAAGTTTGAGGATGAGGCGTGGAAAAGGAGAGGGTGATCTAGCAGAAGACAACTGACAGAGCCTCAGGAGAGCAGGCGGGCCATTGAGAAAATGAGTAGGAATGTCACACTTGTGAGCAGTGGCGTGGAGAAGGGAGGAGAAGGGAGCTGCAGGAGACGAAAGCTGAAGAGTGACAGCGTGGGGATGAGAGGAAGGGTTGTAACGGGGAGGAAATAAATACAAGTGAATATAGAGCTCTAGAAGAAAGAAAGGGATTGTGTGGTGCTGGTAGTAAATGTCTATCACTCAAGGTATTTCAGCCCGAGCAGAACTTTGCTTTTATCCTCTAAATGGTTTATATTTGTGTCAGTTTCCATCAGCAAAGATGCAATTGTTCCATCTTTCTACCAATATGAGTAATTCTGCTGTAAACTTTCAGTGGTTTCATGTTAGTGGCTAAAAAGCATCCTTGGACTTGATTCATGTGGCTACATTTCTACTCTTGAAGGTATTATGATTGATAATTGAGTTTGGCACTCAGTTTTATTTATTCTCTTTTTGGCAGAATTTCCAGTGAATTACCGAACAGTGAATCAAACTGGTCCACATTTGCTGGAATGTCCAGAGATCAAAATTGAATTATAAGAGTTCGTAATTCTTCCTAACGTAGTAATGTTTGCTGGCACATTGAGCCAGACCTCATCACTGGATCGGTGTATGCGGACGTGTCTATTTCTCTTAACAAACACATTCATAGTGTTGTATAATTTCAGGGTTTTATGGGTTTTTGTTGATCCCACAGGAAGCATGCACAAAGTCAAAACTGCTTCAACCCCCGTTAGTTTACAGCACAGTATGCACCAGGTAATTGTCAACAACAACCGTCAATTTGGACAGACAGTTTGCCCAGGAAGTCAGTGCACTTGCAATCACTTTCAGTAATTAACTAGCTTGATTCTCTTCCGCTGACGCAAATATAACTTCGCATTTAGCCTACCTTCACATAACCCAACGAAGCAATGTGTTACACGATGCAGTGACATCATAGCTTCAGCGCCAGAGACTGAAATATTGCCATCAAAAAGTTTGTAACAAGAAACGTGAAAATGTCAGAGAGGAGAAACCTAACCATCCCACCCAACTGGGTCATTTTCGTACATTTATCTCTCTATTTCAGAGGCTGAGTTAGTAATCTTACTGTCCTGTTAGCGTCTGTGCAGCTTGCTTAGTGCAAATACTCCAGGTAAATTTCTTCCTGCTGTGACTGACATTGCTCGGTTTTAACATCTTAACTGTCAATGAGAAGCTTGCAGTGTCAATTTGAGCTGGAAAAGTAGCTTACTGGAGCTCAGCTGCCTCATTTATACTGATAATATTCTCTCCAAAGTGTTAACAGTTTGCTATTTTAGTTTACGCTCACCACAGCAACAGCATTTTTAAAAAAAGACAGAAATGGGAGGGGGGTGGTGCTTCAGACAGCGGCTCAGAGCCAGCTCTTTTTCCTCAGCTCTTTTATTCACACTAACACACATCTTTGGAAAACCATCAGATAGCAACCACAGTGATTATTAACCTCTGCCACAAACCGTAGACCAGAAAGTTGGCAGCTGGTCTAAAGAGCCAGTGTGCTTTTGATGAGGTTTCAGAGTCCCTGGTTTCCTCCACTAAGGACGTCCCTCAATCCTAAGACAGCTACATCACGGCGTAGCAGTTTCACTGTATTTGGTTTCCTGTTTGCATTTCCAATTATTGCGTGACTGTTGCATTTTCCATAATAGTCTCCTTCCATGAGCAGTCATTAGTGAAAGATTAAATAAACAGTGCAGACAGAGGAAAAAACAATCTGTTAATGTTGTTACTTGTTACCCACTAAAGATATTTTATTACTGCACATATACGGTGTTATAGACGTCCTTTGTTACGTGTATTGTATCTATGTCACTTTAATAATGTCCAGAACATGTCAGATGGATATGAATACTCTGGACTTACACTGGAAACAGTTTCAGTTATATTTAAGGTTCAAAAATTATCTCTTCCATTTGTGTTTCCATTGAGAAGTCTTTCTTTTTGTATTTAGCTATTTAAATCCCTATTCTTCACAATTTTCTTACAAATAAAAAGAGAAAAACGTAATCTCAGTCACCCCTAGGTGAACACCGAAGCCCCAAATTCATTATTATTTGCCTTCATTCTACTGAAAACCAAAGAGGCACTGAAGCATTTGACTTCTGTCTGGAGGAAGCCACTGAACCAAATGACACTATTTGTGGGTTTGGATGATCGAGGCAGATTGTGTTTGCTACCATATGGTTTGATTTTTCAGCTGAGCCAATAGCCTGAAGGCTGCACCAGTTTTATCATTATTTTCTGAGTGTGCCCTTAGCTCTGAATTTAGAAGCAGCCCTAATAAAACCCAGATCTTTTTTTTCTTTTTTACTTGAATGTCATTTTATGTGTTTGAGGTAGTTTTATATTTAGAGGTTTAAGTCACTCGAGTGTAGTAGCAGATCAGTGGGTTTATTTGCCACAAGAAAATAGTAAATTTAGTTTTAAAGTCTCAGAGGCTGCTCTTTACTGGTCCCAATGTTAGATACGGGCCAGTTCTTTACCAAAAACAAAACTTTACTGTAAAATACAGCTGGTTTAACTTAAACATGTAGCCTCAGCCAGTGTCTCTTAATGCAAGTTAACTGAACCAAACCTGGGACATTTCTTTGAAGTATTCTCCTGTCTTGATGCTAAGCTGAAAACCTAGGCTATGGCAGACTTTCTACTTTTGGACAGTCAGGCTGTTTATTGAAGCTAGCATAGTGGTAAGGTTCCAGTATGCCATCTTAATATAGCCAACTGCTACCTGTAGCTTAGCATACAGCCTTATAATGGCGTCATAATGGCGTATTTTCAAATTGTGTGTCTGTAGGGAAAGCCGATGTGGAAATGCTTTAAACTTGCACTGTAATTTATGGCCAGCAGGGGCTTTGCACAAAAAGCTCTGGATGTGTGTGTAAAACGGATGATCTGATATCATCGTGTTGGTGTTGTTCCTGGATCCACATTGCAAGTGACCAATCACATTCTTGTGACGTTATTCTTTGGCGCGCCAAGACATTCGTGCATTTATGAAATTCCAGTGTTGCAAGGACAATATCAATTCTGCTTAGCGTTTATTAAAGGGTTAGGGCCAGGGTCAGGGTCCGTTGATCGGCGGACAGAGCCGGTTTCTCACAGGTTAAGTACAGTTTTTTGTTTTACGGCGGATTTTCCCGAAGTCGCAAAAGTATGACGTCACAACATTCTGATTGGTCACTTGCAATGTTGATCCTGGAACAACATTTACTATGTTGATCTGGGAACAACACCAACACGACGATATCAGATCTTGCGTGTAAAACAGCCATAGGTTCTCTTACACTCTGTCCTCACTGAGCGCTTTCCTGAAGGACTCATAGACTTCCTATACTCATTGGTTAATGTCACCAAGCTGATAACACTGAAAATGTTAAACTTAAAGCTTCATGACAGGCTTTGATAGCTAAAGCCTGATGGCCACAAGAAGCCACAAGCCTCGTGGCCAGTGTACAGTGTCAGTCTCAAGCCTGGATAAACGGGGAGGATTGTATCAGGAACGGTATCTGGTGTAAAATCTTAAAATCTGTCAATTAAACCACACAAACTGGAGAAAAATTGTCCTTCTCTCACTTTGGATACTAATAATAAGACGGGATGCCAATAACTAACTACAGGTTTACACCTCATTCCATTTTCCATCAGCACAGCCTTCAGCAGCACAAAAACGTAGCATCCACATCAATCTCATACATACACGCAGATGCTGCTCAACACATTCCACCTGCCTCACCATGTCTGCCAAATTAATCTGTGTGAGAAGATGAGTTTGGGATGAATTCATCTCTACTGGATACGAGAGCAGATCCCATATGTTGGGCCTGCTGGGAACCTGAGAGCCGTATCCTTATTTCCCCTGAGGAGGCAGTCGGTGTAACCCAGACCGAGCCTTGGCGGCACTAAATGGAGAAGAGATAGGGGCGAGTTATCTGTAGAGACTGCTGAGAGCGCACACACACCGAGCTGAGCAGAAGTTCATATCCTTAATGTGACCTACTTTTCGTTATGCTACCCGGTGTTATGATAGCTTCTTATCGCTTATGTGCGAGACGTTGAAACATACGAGGGAAACTATACATCCTGCAGGTGTCGCCCTGAATGCAGATCAATAGAGGCAGAACAAAGCGGCACCCAGGTTTCAAGACAGGAGGGAAACGTGAAAAATTGTGCAGTGATATTCAAGGGTGGAGATTCTTTTAGAGGTGACAAATTCAAAACAGATATCTGTAAAGTTCAAACTGGAGCTTCAAATGATGACCTTGCAAAGTAAAAGAAATGCTCCACAGCATGAGGCTCCACTACAGTGTAGGATACATTCTCCATGTTGGTGTAACTATAAAGAAACACCAACCTGATGACTTATTGGTGGAAAATGGACAAAAACCCTTAGAATAATTATGATTCTTACAAGTGTGCTGTGTATTGTCAACGTAAAGAAAATATATAGAGATTGAAAATATCATGTCACATTTTACCTCTGACCTCTTGTTCAAGATAAAAGTATTCAAAATTTTACTCTTTTTACTGGTTAGGTTGCAGTATGGCTAATTTTGCAATGGCATGATGTAAACCATTTAATTAAGTTCCTTAAACATAACCATGAATATTTATTTCATGTTTAAAACTGTACTTAAAATCTGACTGCCTTTGTTTGGATTGGCTTAGTAAATGATACTGGCGTAAAAAACTATAAACTATGGTAAATAGCCTGTATTTGTATAGTGCAGTCCCAATGGACCCCAAAGCGCTTTACACTACATCCAGTCATCCACCCAGTCACACACACATTCACACACTGGTGATGGCAGCTACACTGTAGCCACAGCCGCCCTGGGGCGCACTGACAGAGGCGAGGCTGCCAGACACTGGCGCCACCGGGCCCTCTGACCACCACCAGTAGGCAACGGGTGAAGTGTTTTGCCCGAGGACACAACGCCCGAGACTGTCGGAGCCGGGGTTCGAACCGGCAACCTTCCGATTACAAGATGAACTTCCAACTCTTGAGTCACGATCGGCCCATATATAATAATAAATATCATGTTATAGTTTTTAAAGTTTTGACTTTTTTACGTAAACCATTTATTAAATAACAGTTCGAATACATGTACATCGAAAACTTTTTTTCACTTGCTAAACATTTAAATGATTTTTGCTAAACAACGAAATGGCCGCTACACATGTACTATACGTAAAAATTATAATCAAAATGATCAAGTATGTTAATAAGAACAAATAACAAAAGCTTGCACTTTGCACTTGTTAATCCTGCTGTACAAACTTCTTTAGTATGTTTAAGCAGGTTTTAAAAAGAACAAAAATGCCCCAAATCAATAAATAAACAGGCAATACTGCTCCCTCAAATGTAAACACCTGAACGTCAGCAAGACCAAGGAGCTGGTGGTGGACTTCAGAAGGGGTCAGCACAGAGACTACAAGCCCATTATCATCAATGGAGCTCCAGTGGAGAAGGTGCAGTCCTTCAAGTATCTTGGTGTCCACATCTCCTCAGACCTGACATGGGCTGCCCACATTCAGGTCCAGACCAAAAAGGCTAGGCAGCGCCTGTATCACCTACGACAACTGAGGAAGTTCAGGGTCTCTCCAAAGATCCTCAGGATTTTCTATACAGGCGCTGTGGAGAGCATCCTCACACAGAACATGACATCGTGGTTCGGGAACAGCTGTGTGAAGGACCAAAAAGCTCTCCAGAGAGTGATCCGTACAGCAGAACGCTGCTGCAGGATTGCTCTCCCCCCGCTTCAGGACACCTACACCAGGAGATGCCGGACTAGAGCAGCGCAGATACTGAAGGACCCGTCCCATCCTGGCAACAAACTGTTCCAACTTCTGCAATCTGGTAGAAGGTTCCGCATCTTCCGGGCAAGGACAGAGAGACTCAAGAGGAGCTTCTATCCCCAAGCCATCCGTGCCCTAAACACACACATCTCACATCATCTATAACTGACTGAGACAGGACTCTCTTCCAAACACTCTAAACCAAGGCACAATATACATTTCAAATTCCTTTAATTTTAAATATGTTTATATTGTCTATCCTGTAAAATAGTCAGATATCTATTCATATTAATGTACAGAATTCACCCGCTTGCTGCTACTACTGCACATTCACCCAGTGTATATACTATATATATATATATATATATATATATATATATATATATATATATATATATATATATATATGTATGTATATATGTGCAATTTTTGCACATGTCGAGGAGCGTGTCAGGCTACATTTCACTGTGTGTTATACTTGTATAACTATGCATGTGACAAATAAAGAACCTTGAACCTTGAACACCGGCCTGTGAGTGAGGTCAGTAGCTTTAATCGGCCGAGAAATGGCAGTTATTGAGTCAATAAAAAATTATTGAACTGCTTAAAACACTAAATAACTATACATAGACTGCTTGTTTAATTACATCCATTACCACTAACACTGGATTTAATCACAAGAAAACAAAAAAACTATTTTCAACCTTTGATGGTCAGCTTTGAATTGAACTTTGTAAATAACAGTACAATGTAGTAGACCAGCGGTCCCCAACCCCCGGGCCACTGACTAGTACCTGTCTGGGTTTTTATTGTTTTTTATCGTTAACTCGGTTTCCCTGGATTTATTCCCATGAAATAAATCTTCTTTTATTTGGTAGCGGTACTGGTTTTATTTTGTTGTATTTATCTGCGGACATAAACCGGTCCGTGGCGCAAAAAACGTTGGGGCCTGCTGTGGTAGACATTCATGCTCACCTGAAAAGAAACGATGAAATTACAACTGAAGCTTGAAGTAGGATCTTTAAAATATTAAAAGTGAGAGTATGGAATGAGTTAGATTGATGTTATAATGTGGAAATTTAAGAGAAATGCATCCATCACCCAGTACAACCCATTCTTTTTACTTCTTTGAACATTTGCCACATATTTCACAAACGTGAGTTCTTGCTTGTGTGTGTGTGTGTGTGTGTGTGTGTGTGTGTGTGTGTGTGTGTGTGTGTGTGTGTGTGTGTGTGTGCGTGCGTCCTGGCCACTGATATAATTTGTTATATTAATAATCTGAGGAAAAATTATAAATGGATTTGTCAGCCTACCAAAACACAGGGAGAGATTCAACCTTTGCCTTGTTCTCCACCAGCAAACATAAGAAAGAGCCGCCATACTGGCCCTCATATAATATACTAAACACATCCACGTCTGGATATGCTCAGCTTCTTTTGTAATGCTCGATAACATCACAGTACCATATGGAACACATCACACATCCAAAGCCAGATTTTAAGTTTCTCTGAATTATGTCCCAACATAATTTCCGGTTAATCTTTCCCCTCATATTACATCCTGTAATGACTTTGATCACAGAACCATCTTCTAATTATTTCAGAATGATATATTAAAATTTCCTGGATCGTCGACCAGTTTCGAAGCATGAAATAAACCCTCAGCCTCGACCCCGATCACAAGGACACATGCCCATATATGACTTGCTGTAGACAGTCATAACTTGCACTTGCCAAACTATGATGGGGGAAAACACTGCATTAAGATATACATCAGAGCACAGACTAAACACAGCCTAACGATTTATCATGTAAATATTATGGCACAGCTGGAGCAAGGCTAATTCCTTTATGAGGAACTGGGAAGTTGTGGCACAGCGGTGCATAAATCAACACTGGACAATCATTCTGCTTCCCCTGCATAGCGTAAGTCTATATGAAAATCCAATACAGCTCAAAATTCTGATAGCCATCAAATAGACGGGAAATTAGATGTATGAGTTTGGTTCCAAACTAAGCAAAAGCCACAAGGGAAAAGAAAGAAAGAAAGAAAGAAAGAAAGAAAGAAAGAAAGAAAGAAAGAAAGAAAGAAAGAAAGAAAGAAAGAAAGAAAGAAAGAAAGAAAACAAACAGGCCTGTTTGGCCCATTTGTTTGGTCATCTTAGAGTCATTTGAGCTCTGCTAGTGCGTCTGCAGTCCGTAGGACAGAAAAATGAAAACACGAGTGCAGATATGCAGCAGACGTTCAGCACAGACGCAAACTAGCTCACAAACCAACACAGCGGCTGGAGTATGATGAATGATGTTGAGCTCGGGAGGTTGCACTTCATTAGGGAGGAGGACAAATTTTGTGCCAAGCACAGTGGACTGTTTATCCTTCCTGGTCTCAGACGAGCCCGGCGGAGACAGTGGGAAACAATGCTCAGTGTCAGTCACAGGGGTGCATAACACATCCAGAAGCTCGTCACTGTATTGTATGTCACCCACACGGGTCCGTGAAAGTTAGATGGTCAGCACGGTGATGATGGATTACCTATAAGGACTGGAAGTCAAGCTGGGTCTCGTGTTTCCTCCTGTGTCGCGTGTTTATTATTACACGCTGTGTGGAGTCATCTGTCAGCAGAGCTGCCTCGGGCAATGTTACAGATACAGGGAGCTAGCACCGGCAGTGTTTGACTAATCAGATGCATCGGGGATTATGGTGATTATTATTGCTGTGCATGGAGCAAATATAGCTGCTGCTTATGCAGCTCTGTGCTACAAGTTGGCATGGGACCAGCACAAATATAAAGTCTTGCTCATTCCCTTATCATACAGTACGTGTCCCAGATTGATTAAAATGCACAAGGACGCCTGCATATAGCATGTAGATTGATTATAAATGACTATATGTGTCCTTGCTCCTCTAGCATCCTCTAGTTTCTTTGAGGACGCTGTGATGGATCAGTGCTAGAGATGGTAGAATGAAGGCTTGTTCACACTTGCATTTAACACCGGGGAAATAGATGCATCCTACTTGAACTACTTGAACTGTCACATTTAGTGAATTCACATATGTGCGCACTATAAATCCATGACTTTTTAAGTGGTGTAGGTGCCTTGACATGCAGGCGGGATGTGGTTAATTAGGTTTAGGTTCTATAATTTTCTGGATTCAAATATGAGCACATTCAAATCTAAACACATAAAACTTAACAAAGGTCAGAAGGGAAACAAACTGTCTAGCAGGAAAATACAGAGAGGCTCAGAGGCTTGTGTGACAAGGCCTGTTGTTTAAATTTTACTCGTCAGCATCTACCATCTTCCCTGTAAATGAGGTCCAATGACCTACCGATGATCTTTCTAGCTGAAATATCTTAATATAACTGGATGGATTCGTGTGGGCAAAAGAAAGTAAACTTCCCTTTCTGTGAGAAGTGTAACAGAGCCTTGTCTCCTTGGGCTTTGCTTGCTTGCTAGGTGGTTTGGCAGCACATTATACTTCTGTTCCCCCCGTAGCAGCCACAACACGAATTATGCGTATAGTGAAACAGGTTTTTTCCGAGCCAGTGTTGCTGTGGAGCACAGTATCATTGAGAGAACAACAATGGCATGCAAAGTGGAAGTGCTTGTTCCCCTGACAGTGAACTGAAAAATGAAACATTTGCTCCATTGTTTGGTTTTCTCCACACAAAGAAGGAGGAGGAGGGGGCAGTGAAATGAGATGTTGGGAAGCACAGCCAACACGGTGTCTCTTGTCCCTTTAATGTCAACTGGCGAAAAGCATCTCAGGCCACTGTGGTTGGCGGATGATTACGAGCGAGTCTCAGCAAACACTGTGTGACAGGGTGTTCTGGGATTGATGGCTGATGTTCTCACTGACCTCTCGCTGACGTTCAGAGTTGCCAAATTTTGAAAATGTTGTTCAGGTTTGAACTTGTTACTTTTCTGCATGGACAAAGTAATTTATGAATGGCTACACGTCTACACAGATGCATGTTTTTACTCTAGGTACTCACGCACTCTTGCCTGTGTGTGCGTGTGCATGCTGTGTTTGTGTGCAGCTCTCAATTTAAATGATGACCGAAGACATACTGGCCTTGGAGGCAGAGCAGCGATCACGCCCCAGCAGCTTGTCCGAATGGGAGGTCACAGGAAGTGTGTGTTATATTTAAGGACCTGTCAGCTGCTTTCCTGGTGACACCTCCTGCGGCAACGGTGTCACCGCACCTAATGAGTCCTCTGGCCCCCTGGGACGTTTTCACAGGGTTTAGTCCAAATAGCGGAAATGACTTGGCTGAGACCCTCTTCCCCTGTACCTTGTGAGGGCAAACAGGAGGCTGCACAGACTCAGCAAATCTTTCAAACGCTCACGACAGAAAATGTGAATTCCCCCATGTTAGAATAATGGTCTCTGTGAAAGTGAGGTGACTTTGTGAATGTCTCAAAAAGTTTTGCACTTTCTGCCAAGAGCTATCAGCAGATGTCACTTGAGGCCATCTTGTAATAGGAGTTCTCAAACCTTCCCTCGTTTTACATGTGAAGTATATAAGGTGCAACGTTTGTACAGCTGTGATGTTCACAAAATCTGTGAACCTACAAACAGAGTGTAAAGACCTGTGAAAATACATAAAACTGCCTAAACAGGCTTTTGTTATATTAGTTTCTTGCACATTTCCATGTTCCTGGCTGCACTCCAGAGAATCTATAGAGACTCTTCTGCTGTTTGAGATTCACACAGCAACTATGCTGCTCTTATGAACTGAAAGAAACTCATGTAATTACATTTGTACATTTCATAACGACTGATAACTTTTCGTCTGTGGTTTTGCCTGTAGTGATGAGGCCTTAGAGAATTATCATGTAGCCCTGGTGTCCTCCTCAGAGTGTTTACAGCTTCATTTAGCAAACTGTTTTGATCTTACAGCCCCAGTAAACTTTTCTAAGCTCTGTGTCAAAGGTCTTGTAAGCCAGCCAGCAAATAGAAAGGGATACTATCAGGTTATTGATGTTATCAAAACACATCAACAGCAGCACGAAAGTGAATATGTGACTTGCATTTGTGAACTCGACAAATGCAGGGTAATGTTACAGCATGACTACTGGATATTTAACTAGGCAACTGTGAACAAACAAGTTAAATTTCATATTTCATAATTACTTCCCGCAGTGCTATTTACAACAGTGTGGCTGCATAAAGGTTGGTGCTAACCACGATACATTTGTCAAAAAACTAGAAGAAGTGGGACACAAACTTGAAATAAAGTTTTTAACTCATGCCTGAAGGCTACAGTGAACAACTTTCAAAGGTGCAGCTTTTACTTTGAAGGCGACGGTCTCCATTTCAGGTTTGTGTCTCACTTTTCACCATTTCAGTCTTTGTGTTTCATGCAAACTATGGAGATGGCAATCTGCTAGTGACCAAAGCAATCACAGGTTTTTTGGCAACTAAGTCAAGCATACAAATTTTCCCTGGTGACCAGTGGTTGCCAGATGGTCACGGACTGGTCTATGGGTCTCTGGAGTCTTATTTACTTGGCTCGTCACTTGGCCTGTGGTTAACATTTTTTTGACCCACATCCATTTTCACAGCTTGACTCGTGTGATTAGGTAGTGGATCAGTAGGGGTCCTTGACCCTCCCGTTGGGTTAAAATCTGGGACTTTCCACCAGTTGCTCTTAGAACTGAAGTGGCTTCTCAGATTAGAGGTGAAACGTCTTCAAGAAACTTAAAGAAGTCCTGAAACGTTTCTTTCCAAGCTCCTTAGACTACGATGGCCTGGATGACTGAGAACCTTCACAGACATTCTGCCTCTTGAACTCTTTCAGCGTCATGGTATCTGGTCTCGTAGTTCTTTCTTTTACCGGCACTCCATAAATCGTGCATGCTGCACTGAAAGGACGCTTGGTGATGGTGAGTCCAGAATGTCTGGCACAACGGACATTTTCTGCACAAACTCTTTAAAATTTTATGTTCTACCATAAGATGAACAGCAATCAAAGTGAATGCTCTGTAATTGTGCTCTGTATATAAACATGAATCACTGGATGAATAAATCTGAATGTCTGGAAGAGTAAGCTATTTTTACACGTAGAGGAGGAAATGGGTTTTTAAAAGAAATATCTATCAGAATAAAGTTTACAAAAAGAAAAATGCCCCAGTAAAAACAAACAGACTCAGCTGCTGATTTTCTACACCAATGTCACCGGGACATATTCTTTCACAATTATCATCCATAGAAGAGATTCTCACTGAGATGAATTGCTTTTATTTGACAAGTGGGAGAAACAGCAGCTACAGCGGGGACGCGTATCTCAAAAAGCACAAGTTGCGGCAGCAACGCCACAGCTCCCCCGCTAATGTCGGCCTTTCATCTACCATCTTTGCTGATAGGAATATTTCACCACCTTGGCGGGTAGACTTAGACATAAAAGTAATGACTGGAGCAGTAATTACCTGATGCAATCTGAATCCAGGCCTGTTTTCATTGCATCCAGCGTGATGCATGTTCACCAATACCGCCATGATGTTTTTGTTTCGCTCGGACGAGATGAAAATGGGGAGCGTTCAGATACGATCAAAGGGAAAACAACGCAGGTCATTTAGTGTGATATTCTCATTGACTGGTCTTGTTTTAGAATCACTAAACCCAGACCGAGAGGTCGTTTCAGTTTAGGATGACCAGAACTGTTGTTTTTCATCTGAGACTGTGAGAAGATGCCAGATTGTTGAGGCGGGTCACTCGAGGTCTACAGATCCTCAGCAATATTAGTGTTCTTGAAGGTCTCTGTTTGTCTCCGCTGATGCGTGAAATATAGAGTTGTCCTTTAGTGACATTCTTATCTGGCCATTTGAAAAAGGAACGCAAATGAAATCAACAGACATTTCATTTTCTCCCTTTATCTTGTCTGTCACTTTGAAAAAGTAGCATGCGCTGACAGAGTGACCTTAATGGCTGCCCCGTCAAGTCGAAAAACAAATGAAATGAAACGGCAACACAAGGCAGGAGGAATTACAGTTAATAATTCTTTAGATGAGCTGGTGTTGAAAGACACAAACAAGCTGAGATGTGACTAATGACTCGCTGGTGGTCTGTGCTCAGCCTAAAAAAGCTGAGCGCAGAAGTTTAGTTTCTCTGATGCCCCGGCGTCTCACAGCAGTGATGAATGGTTTCTGTCTGGATAATGTATGTTGAGGGGTTGTTGTCAGAAGTGGGATCTGCTAGAATGACGTCATCCAATAAACAGTAAATTAGAGTTTGGCAGGGAAAGGTCCAGTGTTTCTACGAACGTTGCAACATCTGGCTTCTTCTTGAATCAAAAGCAGCATGTGTGCGTATGTGCTGACATCTGTGTGTCCTGCAAGAGGTCATGGCTTAAAATCAGCTTTTTTTTTTGCTTTGTGTCATAACAATAAGATGGTGCTTTACTTGAAGTGCAGAAATACAGAACCAATGGGATATTTAGACCCCAAGAGACAGTGCAGTGGGGAAGCAGGTGGCTTCTCCTTTATTCATAAGATATCGATACATATAAAAAAAAAACACACGTTAGGTTAAACAAACCATATCCAGTAATCGTTTTTATACCACACTGTCTGCCACAGCCATAGAGACATCATGTCTTCATATTGTAACTATGGCCGTCCATCCATCCCATTGTAATGATGGAAGTATCTCCCAGAGGAAATGCATTCATATTTGGCACAATCCTCAACTTGGACTCGAGGATGAACTCATCAAACATCAAGGTCACAGCAACAAAAATGTTTTTTTCATTCGTCATGAATTCATTATGTTAATTATAACAGTATTTCACGCTAATATCCAATAGGTTAACACTATGTTCGAGACAAATTACCACAAAGAAGTGGGACATGGTGTATATTATAAGTTGTTCTCCGTTAGTGTTTTACCCGAGTCCATTATGAGTTTTGGTTTAAATAGAGTTTAATAACTGAGAAATCAGAAATAATTTTCTTGTTATTAAAACTGAAGTACAATTTCACCAACTCGTTTGTTTAAGATACAGCAGCCGTGGCAGTTGTTTGACTCCACATTGCAACTTTTTCTCAAAGTTTTAGTTTAATTTTTAGTTTAATATCAAGATTTTGACTTTATTATCAAAATGAAACAATAAAATTTGGGGTTTTGATCAATTCACAAGCTCATTTGCCCTGTTTAGTAAATCTAGCCATAAGAGTTCAAATTTACTCTCTACCAGTTTGTAAAAGGCTTAATTCATTAGGATGGAAATAGAAAATAGAAAATTTTACCATTGTCTAGCAGTGCGATGTTTGAGGTGTGGACCCAAAAGGAGACACGGGAGAGAAAACAAAGTATAATAGACAGCAAGCCGTTTATGGTGGCTGGTATCACAAACAGAAAACCAGCCAAGGCGAGCTGGGAAAAACGAAAGTAAAACCTAAACTGGGGTAAACTAAAACTAATCATAAAAACAATGACATGGAACATGAACATCAACCTGAACAGGACCATAAAAACAATCCTGAGATTTCAATGGCATGAGACAAACAGACGACCCAACACTGAACACAGGGAGACAGAAGGGTAATGAGGGAAACACAGCTGACACAAATGAACCAGACACCACAGGGAGAGTAAAACTAAACACACTGAACATGCAAACATCAGACCCTTCAAAATAAAAGAGGAAAAATAATGGAACATAGACATGACAACACTAGCTTGACAACGTGGACACAGACATGAAACACATGACAGGCCTGGGATACACGGAACACAAGGAGAGACACATGGGAACAGATAAGGGACACGAAAGCACTGACATAACTAAAAGTAAAACACAGAAGACAGGAAAAGACACATAAATAAGGAGAAATAGAAGAAACACGAACTAGACTAAAACCCAAATAAGACAAACTAATAATAATACTAGAACTTAACATTATGTCATTATATGATAAGCAATCAAAATACAAAATAACTCAAAAATGCTGGGTGACAGAGCCAGCCCCTGACATGAGGTGAACATTCTTCCTCTTACTTTGATTTTTTTTTTTTGTTTCATCTGATTTGAATTTAGGAAACTCTTTACCAGGAAGTACAACCGCACACCACTTTGAAGTGGGACTATATTACTAAATCCATTCGACAAAATGAGGAGTACACGTGTGTAATTACACTGCAATCTATTTTTGCTTTGTTTTACAATCATTATCTTTTTGATGGTTTTTGCTTTGTGTTGTGTAAAAGCACCACCGTCAACCACCACCCCTCACTGGGCCGACACACAAACAAGCACAAACTGTTAAAGACTATTGTGCTGCTTTTTTCAGGTGTGTGCTCTTCTTCTTCTTCTTCTTTGCATTTTTTGCAATCACCAAACATCACTGTTAAGCACAATGTTCATCTGTAAGTTCCTAAACATGCTTTTCAGTGATCAGCAGCTCACTTCCACCTTAAACACCGGTCATTTAAAGCTTTACCACATGCATCCACACACAAAGATTTGTGATGTTTCTTCACTCACATGACTCTAGTTTTAACCAAGAATCGCTCATGCTCAAGTTATTTAGAGTTGGGCTGCATTTCTGACAGAAATCGACTGCCGTTTGATATTAACTTTAAGCAGACCATCACTCCGAGCAATTACACGCCTGCCAGACGATTATGGACCTCACACTAAACATTCACTGCCCAAGTTCAGTGCCAGTGTAGGTAATGTAGGACGGGGGGTGGGCGATTCCACCACTGGCATCCAAGTAACACTGGCCTTTTTATCAACTGCATCATTACTCATTGTATTAAAGCTGCACATAGCCAAGTTCATTTTTACTTCTTGGTTTGCAAACTCAAAGGAATACCCTTGTTATCTAGGGCGAGTTACCAGCCATTTTCTGCGGTTCACATTCAGTATTGTTTACACTGATAAAATTTGCCCACAGACCGCCAAACTCCTTCACACTGCCTTTGTGTTACTTAATGCTGGTGCCCCTTGGACCGCACATGCATACGTAGACTCACATAGTGTGGAAACAATACCAGCCGGGGTTAGCAATTATTGGATCTGACCTGTGAAATGACCAAAAATAATCAAATTGCTTCAGACCTGCTGTGCAGTTTATACTCATACGTCAGAGTAATATCAGCTATTTTATCGGGCAGCAAGAAACCTAAATGTCATGTTTATGTTATTTTGATACAGCAAAACAAGATTGATGAAGCTATATAATGTCTGTTCAAATGAATACGACTAATTGAGGAGCAAAATAAGAAGGCTTTTAAGACCATTGTTTAATATTAAAGAAGCTAAAGTGTGACTTTAAAAAGTAAAGTCACACTTTAGCGGTTCTAGGATTAAATTAATTAAAATGTAATACTGTACATGTATATGTACACACACACACACACACTTGTTTTCATATACATATACATATATATATATATATATATATATATATATATATATATATATATACATATATATATATATATATATATATATATATATATATATATATATATATATATATATATATACACACACATATACATGTATATATAGGAAGGGGGGAACAAAAACAACAGAGAAAAGCAGACTCATTGTGTACAGCAAGACGGTGTATATACATCAGTGCAGTGCTATAACTTCAAATGTGTCCTAGGCACGTAGCTTGGATTAAAATTATAGGAAACAAATAACCCATCTTGGAGTTTATTAGAGACAAGCAGACACCCCGAATGATTTGGCTATGGAAACAAATCAAGTGATCGATGTGCATTTTGTTTGTATGAATATAAACCACCGCACGCTGGCGGGCCAGTCAGACAGCTTTGGATTAAAGTTAGAGAATGCATGCTGTGCACTCATTATCTACGTTACAAGACATATTCGCATGCACAAATGAAGTGACACCTGCATGCACACACAAACACCCACAAATCAGGAGAATGACAGATACACTACCGGTGTATGGCTCACTGGAAAAATACAGAGGGAGTTCAAGCATGAGCCTTTTATTGGGTTTATTAGATTGCACCTCATGGCAGGGGTTCCAAAAATAAATATTCATAAATTAATTAAAAGGTTTTTAACTACGAGGTGTTTTTAAGTAAATGTTTTGGTATCACACTTTATTTCACTGGACCATTTTAAAAGTAAGGAAACCTTGTCTAAAAGTACAAGCAAGGAAAAAGTAACCATCTACCATTGCAAAGTTTACAAAAGGAAGCTGTGCCACTGGAATTTATATAAAAATCTCTTTTTTTTCCTTTTTGTATGGATATTATTAAACATAAAACCTATTTGACAACTGTTTTTTTTTTTTGCAACTTGCATAAATGCGAAGATGAGCTCAGAACGGTTTTAGAAACGGGCAGTGACGAGAGAAGATGTTTCCAGAATGACAAGTGCAAACTTCAGAATGCAAAGACAGGCCTAGCAACGGGTTCAACAATACTCAGGTAGGCTGTTGCATTTAAATGACACTCAGCTGTTACTAAAGGGCCCAAAATGTGCCAGGAAAATATCCCCACACCGTTAAACCACCAACAACAACCTAAAACACTGATACAAGGTAGGTTGGACAATGCTTTCATGTTCTTTATTCCTAATTCTGACACTGCAATCTGAATGTTGCAGCAGAAATCGAGACTTTTCAGACCAGTTTTTCTACTCTTCTAATGTCCAATTTTGGTAAGGCTGAGGGAACTGCCCTGGTCTTCTGTTCAGGACAGGAGTTACAGGAGTGGTGGTGCTTCTGCTGCTGTAGCCCATCTGCCTCAAGGTTTGATGTGCTGTGCATGCTCTTCAGCACAGCTTGGTTGTAACGAGTGGTTATTTGAGTCGATGTTGCCTTCCTATCAGCTCGATGCAGTCTGGCTATTCTCCTCTGACATCTGATGTCAACAAGACATTTTCTCACAGAAAACTGCCGCTCACTGGATATTTTCACTTTTTGGAAAATTCTCTGTAAACCCTACATGAAGCTGTGTGGGAAAATCCCAGATCAGCAGTTTCTGAAATATTCAGAGCAGCCTATCTGGTGGCAACAACCACACCATGTTCAAAGCCATTTAAATGACCTTAATGCTTGAGTTCATTTTGAGTTGATGCCAGTTGATTGGCTGATGAGATATTTGCAATAAATTAAATTACAAAATAATTAAAAAAGAATAGAAGTGGTATATAATTAGCCTGATATGGCTTTATAAAAGCTCTGGCATAGCTATGGCTTTGAAATCGAGTCTTATGCTGTGCAGGAAAAACACTTCAAGCCTAAACACTCATTCCTGCAGAGTCAGCCCTCACAAGATGGTGTAACTCTCTTGGACTGTTGCCTCTTTCCTGAGACATGTGACATGAAAACCTAGATGATTGCAGTGATTAAGGAGCGCTCAAAAGATTTAGTTACTCTTTTCCATCAACCTCTGACAGAACTATAGTCATGGATAGGTGGAGAGCACAAACACCAGACTGTGAGGAAGTCCAGCAGCTGGGCTCTGACTTTTCTGGCAAGCACAATTGAATTAACCTTCAGTCTACTTTTGCACACAAAGATGGATCACCAGAAAAAGCTCCTGACTTAAAAGCCTGATATAATTTTTTCTTTTTTTCACGGTTCTGTCCAATTAATTTTTGGAATTCATTACAGCTACTAGGAGTTGTGTTTTAGAGACTGCTTAATAAAGTCTGTATCCTTCATGAAATTACTCTATTTGTTTTTTACATCGGCTCACCTGCCAATTCTTCATCCTGGCGTCTTGTCCATCATCCTGTCCTACCAGTTTGCCAATCTGTCCGTCTGTCTGTTAGCCTGTCATGATCACAAACAGCTGTACAAACACAATGTCGTGCAATCATGGGACTCTAAAGGGATTGCACTGGACCGATTAGCATCCATAATGAATTTTCTTCCCTAAGTCAGGATTTGAGCCATGGCTGCAATGAAGCATAGCACACATTGGTGTAATCATCTTGGGAAACTGGCAAAATCCCAACACACATCTAAAATGACGCAACCACAAACAGGAAATGGAGGGAGAGCTGAAAAGGAGCGAACGTGGTTTAGTAGAAGAGAACAGGACCTGCTGGAGGGGAATGAGTAATGAGTAAGCTGACGATCCAAACAAGTCGCCATTTGTCTACGCTTTAGACCACACATTGTGATCCAGGCTTCACACATATTCACAAACCAGGTATGTGGTGTACAAAGGTGAGGCAAGTTTAACTCAAACAGATTAGAACCTTTCAGGGTTTTTCTTGTCAAAAGTCAATGAATCCTGACAGCAGAAGCCGTTACCAAACAGTATCTGTTAAAAGAGTATCTGTTCTATATTCTCACTGCTGCTCCCAGTTGCTGCTGGATAACTATAAACACATAACTATATAGAGTTATTTGATGCCCTGCCGAATTTGTAACTTCCAAACAAATGAACGGGGCCTATACATGTGCCTCTTTAGCAGGGGGATCTTGTGGGTTCAGTAAAACCTCAGTCATTTATCACATATTGTGTTACCATTGCTGTTCTTGGTGACTGTGTGTCCCAACCAGAGCGTTCTCACTCCCGAGGCGTAACATGTCGACGTTTTGTCACGTCCCGCGGCGTTCCTGGGGAACGCGAAAGGAGACCTTCGGCATTCTTATGGTACGCGGCGGGTTATGGCTGGAATCCAGTGAATGACACTCCCGCGGTAATAGACGTTGCAGCCCTGTATTCCAGCCCTAAACCTAACCTTATCCCTAGCCCTAACCATAACCTTATTCCTTAACCAGGTCTTTAATGATGTTAAATAGCGTGTTTCTAAGCGATTTGAAGAAAAAGAGCGAACATGTGTAGATTCAGTCCAGACGGTTCTCATATGTCCTCTTTTTTCCGAGGTCGTCATTTAGGAACGTGGTGGGTAGCCGAAAACGTAATATGGTGACGATTTGTCACCTAGCGTAAAATGTTACGCTTTGGGAGTGAGAACGGGTTGTCCCAACTGCCTGCAGATCATTAACAACCTCCTTCAGTATAGTTGTGGACGGATCCACCACCTTTCTTATGATCATACTCGCCCAGCGAGTTTGATTTTCTCCATTTCTGAATACTCACACAAACAGTTGTCACCTTCTCACCAAGTTTCTTCCTTTCAGCCTTGTGCAGATCTGCACTCTTGTCCCTGACATCTTTTGAGAGTGCTTTGGTCATGACGATGGTGGTGGAAGAAACTGGTTCTTTGGACAGGTGCTACACAAAACGAGTTGACATCAGGTGAGTATCTGTGCTTGATTGGTTTTAACCGATTCTTTTCTGTTTCCTCGTTCTCACAACCAGTCGTACCAGATAACTGCCGCTCCCTGAGCATGGTTTATCCTTTTAACTGGGAGTTTTGCCTCCCCACTGTTGTCAAAGTGCTTGCTTAAAGGGAGTCATCTGATTGTTGGATTTTTGTGTGCATTATTAAAATTTATTGTGAAAATCACGAAAATCATGATTTAGAAGATGTGTATGAAGTCTCACACGAACTCATGTATCAAATACAAGTTTATACTGAATCTGTGAACACAAACATCCGCACATTATGTAATCATGTTGACACGCTGACCCAAGAAAATTACATCTAATGAAAGCTAGCTTTCTGCAGGGTTTACATGGACAACATCAAACTCAATGCAATGCTGTAGTTAACAGGAGAATACTGCAAGGACTTTAACGCTGTCATTATTTATAATGGCTATTCAGCTTTCTACAGAAGCCCATCTAATTGGACATTGGTCCTCATGACCCTACTTGAGACTGAGCACCAGCACTTGAGCACCATGCTGATAATGATCAGTCAAAAATGTTACAAGGCACTCTCTGACTGGATCTGACTGGATCTCTGGATGGCACTCTCTGACTGTTTACTTAATCTTTTTTTTGGCCACCTGAAATAAAATAGGCTTGTTCCAGATGCTTTTCTGTGGCCTATTTTGATAGATGAAGCAGAGTCAGAGAAAAGCAGGATATGTCAACAAGTATGAACTAGAGTGCAAAAAGCTGTAGTGTTAAACTGAACCATTCCGTTTCAAACCACTGTTAATGACAAGTGATGGAGCGTAGATGTTTTCAGGGGAGCTAATGTTATTCCTAAATTCCCATCAGCATCATTATCCTGGAAACACATGTATGTTAGCATTACCCCTTGAGGATGCGTAGACAGTATAATAGATGGACGTAGCCTCCAGCTTTAAAAACTGAAGCCAGTGCAGAGTTTGAAATGTGCACACTTCTAATGGCTGAAGAAAAGACTTCACTGCTGATCTGATTTTTTTTTTGTACTTTAGTAAATATTCATTGCCCTGACTTTCATTAACAAATTATGTTTTTTTGTCAAGTCTGTCCCGTATTCAGTCAAGTCTGTCCCGTATTCAGTAAGTGAAAATAAAATAAACAATAAAAGGTGAATCAAATGGACCATTACGGCAAGGCTGGGATGGTCAATTTGGTAAAGTAAATCCGTTGGGCATCTTTCTTTGCCTTTAGACAATAATTCTGATGGCAAAAGAGCCAAACGGGACAGGCAAAAAAAAAAAAAAAAAAATTATGTTTTGTGGAAAATACATGATAGACATTATTATTATTATTATTATTATTATTATCAGTGAGTCACAGCCCATCAGTCAGATTACAGATTAAATAGCAGTGAACTTGTTTTTTGGATGCTATTCATGTTTTATTCTTAACTCTAGGACTGGATCTGTGTTTCAGACCCATATGGAAAAGATATATATAAATCTTATAAAGTTTTTATCTGTCTTGTATGAAACTTGTATGAAAAGCATACAAGAGTGAAAGCATATAAGATCCCTTGAAAAATTAGATAATGAAACTTGTATGTTTTGTATACTTACTAAAAAAAATATGAAAGTAATGAGAAAGTGGCCACTTTCATGAGTAAATCATATATGTTTTTACTATTTCTTTTCCATATGGGGATTTAGTAACACTGTGTGATTCATTTGAAATCCTAGTAATTTTTTTAACATTGCCACTAGAGTTATTATAGCTAACAACTCCCACTGCTTCACTCTTCTGTTCTAATTCATTTTCCAAACAACAAGTTGGTACAAGGTGGCAGTAGCCAATTGGCCAAGTCCCAGGATTAAAAAAACAATAGTCTACAAGGTGCTTCATGGAGCCTAGAGCTATCTTTCATATACAGTTAGTGTGAATCTCCTAAAATGAGCTCCAAAAATTGCTGTAGAGCTCAGAAATTTCTGCATAAAGCGTTTGAGTAGGGTTTTGCAAATACAGTCCTGTGAAAAAGAGATTTCACAGGACTTTATGCAGTCTTGAGAAGCAGAGTACACTCTACATACTGATTTCATAGGAATTAAGAGGCTAAGTAGCAGCCAGGTGCAGCTAATCAAAGGCACTTGACTTATTGATAATCAGCACGTGTTTTATTAGTTTTCTGGTCTGAACCATTCAAGTGTGTATTAACAAACTGACCACAAGGTCAGACTATGCAATGCTCAGAGAAATGCAAAAGACCCAAGAGCTACATCTCAGATGCTACACAGGCTCAGTTACTTTGTTAAATGTATAAGTTTGTGACAGTACGATTAGGAAAAGACCAGAAGAGTTGCCAGCAGAAAGACTTTTTTCTCTATAAACAAAATATCAGCATGGATAAGGTTTGCAAAGTTGCACTTGTACAAACAAACTGATTTCTGAAGCAATGTCCTTTGGACAAACAAGACCAAAGAGGATTTTTGGTCTAATGTATAGTGTTACGACCCACTGCACCTTGCTATCCTTTTGGGCTACTTGTCTCTTGTTTTCAGGCATTGGAGAGGTGGCGTTCCTGTTCACAAATAGTGACACTGGCAACACTTGGGACCTTTAGGGCCTAGCTGTGCACAGACTCATTCCCCCAATACACCCTGTTGGACTCTGGTTGCTTTTGGTTTGGTTCTTTCATTTACTAAATACACACACGCCATATTTTTTGCTTTTGACAATAGGTTTCTTTTTTCTGATTTATTTACCTAAAATATAACAGTTCGGAAGACATTCCTATGCATCTCTGGGTCTTTGTCATGGCCCTGCAGCCTGTCTTGTGACAATAGCGGTTAGGGATGGGTATTGATAAGATTTTCACGATTCCGATTCCATTTTCGATTCTGTTTAACGATTCGATTCTTTATCGATTCTCTTATCGATTCTCTTTAAAAAAGGAGAACACTAGCTTAGCTTAGAACTTTGTTTTATATCTTTTCTTTGAACAAGATAGAAATTTAGGAGTAACATGGCCTTACAAACCCAACAGTGAGATCTTAAGAGATCCACAGCCTACGGCTCTTCAATGGGGTGTCACAGGGTCCCCAGGAAAAAAAATTGTAAATGTAAAATAATAAAATAAATATTCTTCTGTAGCAATTACACAAGAATATCCAGTAATGTCCCTGCCTACAATTAAACACATTCACTCAAAATCGGGGGCATCTTCTGTGGCAAATGGGTGCAAGCCTTTGACCACAAACTCAGTCACTGCTCGGTGACATTCGTCTATCCTGGCCTGAAAGGAGACGCTACCGGTAGACTGCAGCGAGAGCTGCCAGCATCTGAGCCAGACTCTGTCTCTCTCATCATGATCACCTAAATGCACAGTAATGGCAGGTTTTGTAATAAGGCAGATCGCGCTAGCATAATATGCACTGTTAGTTGATTATTTACCTGCCGCATTAACGGGAGAGGACGTGCAAACGTTACCGCTGCTGCTGGGTTGAGATTCATGAGTCCGGAGCGGAATTAAAAACACGACATTCATTTAAGGTCATCGCGTGTTTTGTGAGCAAATGCTTTTGCATATTCGTAGTGTTTCCTCCCTTAAATGAAGTATCTACTTTGCAAGTATTGCAAGTTGCCCTGTTGTCATCCGTTCTCGTAAAGTATAACCAAACTTTTGAGCGTTTGAGCCGCTTACGCGCCGTGTTTCCTGCCAGGTAAATGATGCTCCGCAACGTGATGACGTCATTCGGGGCGACTGGAATCGATAAGGGAATCGTTTGCAAAAATGGCAAACAATTCCAAGGAATTGAAACAGTGGGAACCGGTTCTCAACAAGAACCGGTTTTCGATACCCATCCCTAATAGCGGTATATTTTTTAAAAACCAAACACATCATATCAGAAAAATCAGTTCCTATCAAGTGCCAAGCACAGTGGTGGAGGGGTTATGAGTTGGGCTTATTTTGCAGCCACAGGTCCGGGGCACCTTTCAGTCGAAACTCAATGACTCCTCTATGAACTCAGTCAAAGTCCAAACCTCAGTGTGGTTAAAATGCTGTGACAGGACTGTGCAAACCCCAATGAACTGAAGCACAGTTGTAAAGAAGAGTGGGTCAAAATTCCTCCACTGCAATGTGAGAGTCTCATAAAGTCAAATAAAAAAATGTTTACTTCAACTTGCTGCTGAATGTGGTTCTAGAAACAAATCATGGGGTTTACTTAATTTTTCACAGCAGTCCTGTAAAAACTGTATCTGTGTCTGTTTGTGAATGAGGTCCGTTCTTTAAAACAGATGGGAACCTTTTTCTCAGCACAGACACTAAACGGTGTATATGCCGGGGGCTATTTTTAGCTTTGGATTAATTCACATTTACTGTTAAGTATTTCCAGGAGCAGGAAGGTGTTTGTGGCATTCATTCAAAATAAACTGATGAAGATAATAGAGCCATATGACACAGAGTACAACAGTGTAGTTCGCTGATGTGTATTTAATAGTTTGTGGATGATAAAGGAGCTCTATGGCACACAAGAATAAACTGTAGCGGGGTCTGGCTTCATAAACAACACTGTAGGATCTGTTCACTGTTGGGTTTGGGCTTTTAATGGGATTTGTTGATGGCATCTGGTTTTACTGAGCTCGTGATGACTCCCATAAACACGCTCTCTGAACTCCCCTATTTATTTTCAGCACCATTCAGCATAATTAACACTGACAACCGCTGATTACCTATTGTTCACAAAACCCATATTCGGCTTTAATTAATCTCGCCAACAAATAAATTGCAGAAATTTCAGTTCACCGCACACGTAATTTGCTGCCAGAGGTGCATTCGTCCCCTGTGACCCGAGAGAAGGGATATACGGTGAATAGCTGTTATTCCTTCTTTGTTATGAGGAAAATAGAGCTGAACGTGGGAAGTAGCCAGATCACAGTTCACTGATGTTCTTTGTGATCATCGCATTACTGTAGAAAAAAAAATTAATCTGTGACTTGTTCCTATCTGGAATAACCCTGACATATTACAAAACAATAATATGATTAATTTCCCAGAATGGAGTTGTAAAGGAATTAAATACTTAGAACATATATTAGAGGGAACAGAATTTATTCCATTTGACAGACTAAGTTGAACAATATGGGATCAACAAGACAAGGTTTTTAGAATATCAACAAATTAAATCCATAGTAAAAAAGAAATTTAACCTCAGTCAAGTTGAATTACAAACACCACTAAGTGCGGCACATTTTCTTACTCTTAAATCCCCCAAATTATTATCTAAAATATACAAAACACTTTCTAAATTAGATGAATCAATATCCCTTCCTACTGCAAAGTGGGAAGCAGATTTATCAGTCAACCTAGACCAAAACTTCTGGTCTCAGATTTGCTTAAAAACTTTTAAATTAATTAAAAATCCCAGTCTGCAATTAATACAATACAAAATACTTCATAGAGTGCACTACACAGGTCATCGGATGTTCAAGATGGGCTTTACATCTTCCAACAACTGCTCACACTGTCAAGGCAATACACCAGACAATTACATCCACGCTCTTTGGTTCTGTCCACCAGTGCAAAAGTTTTGGCGCGAGATATGTGAAGACTTATCAAAGTGTCTGAAATGTAACATTCCAACTTCCCCCTTAGTGTGTCTACTGGGCAGCTTAGATAATGTCACTTCAGAAAAGAATATAGCCCATATGGTTTTCACTGCCCTATGCATAGCCAAGAAAACAGTCCTCATGAACTGGAAAAATAAAAATAATCTTAATTCTAACCAATATAGAAATTATCTATTAGATTACATTAGTCTTGACACAGCCTCTGCCACCACATTAGATCAATTGCTCTGGGCTCCTTTGATCAGCTCCATCACCTAGTGGGGGTGGGGGGTCATAGTTTGGTCCCGCCTTCACTGTTGTGATTGGTGAGGGGGTAGGGACAGGCTTAGGGCGTCGGGGGGTTCCCCGGAGGCATCTTCCTTGGGGGGCTCAATCCGGGGTAGCGGTCACGTCCGGTTGGGGGCTCTGTTGGCTCTCAGGTGACTGTTTCCTCGCGGCTGCGTGCAGCGGGGCTAGGGGAGGGTCTGTGCTGACGGACGTGGGTTACTGACCTGGCAACCTGGCTGCCCCTGGGTGGGTCCGGGATGGGCGTGAGGTTCTGGGGGCGCTCCGTCTCTGGGCTGGGGCCCGGGCCGGGCCTCGGGGGCTTGGGTCCTGGTTGGTGTGTTGCCGGGGTTGTGGGCGGGTGGGTGCATGGGGGCCCGGCCCTGGAGCAGGGTGCCGCCGGTGCGTCGAGCCGCCTGTGGGGCTCTTCAACTGGTGGGGGGGATGGTCACATCTTGCAGGAGCTTTCTTCTCTTCAGGAACTCTCTGCAGGAGGGGGAGATACAGGAGAGGTGGAGGAAGATCTCAGCCTGGGCGTTTACCGTCTTATGTAGTCTGGAAGATGTGTGGATGGTGGGGTGGGTGCAGTTTTCTCTGTGGTGGGGTTGGGTGGACTGTCCAGGGCTCTGTGGAGCCGGAGGGCGCTACTGCACTGGGCCCCGGTCTGATGGGCCTGGGCCCCCCTTCCCTGGCGGGTCGCGGAGGGTGGGAGTGCCTACTGGGGTCAGCGGGGGAGCTGGCCCCAGGGAGGGGTTACCTGCCCCTCCCTTCCTTCCCTCCCCATCTCCAGCTGCCTCCCTCTTCCCGCTCCTCCACAACCACCCACACATGCAGGGCCTTGGAGTGGGGGTATGTCACCAGGGTGCAGAGGAGGCTACCCCCCCCCCCCCCCCCCGTCCCCCCGTCCCCTTCTGGCTGCCTCTGCCTCAATTTTATCCCACAACTTAGACATTCACATTACTCACACTCTCATTACACATACATATAGGATCTTGGGGATGGGCACAATCACGGAGTCCAAATTACCATCAGGGTGTATACCTCACCCCTGACGTCGTTGCCCACCTCTCAATTTTAAATACACTTAGTCATTGAGGGCTATCAGGAGGGACTATGCGCTTACCTGCTGCTCCTTGGCAGGTAGCTCCATGCCCTCCTGGGTTTTAATTGCACCTTAGAACACATATGCATCAACACTACAATGAGCGGGTGGAGGGAGGTTTGGAGTCTTCTCCCACCCCCATTCTCTGCCGCCTGCTGGAGCGGGAGGGCTAGTAGGAGGAGTTGGCCGTCCGACTGCGGTCTGGGGTGTGGGGCCTCCCTGCTGCTGCGGAGTCGGGGTGGTCTGCCTCTCCCCACCGCAGGGAAAAGGGTAACACCACCTGGGTCTGGGTGCAATTCCCCCCTCCAGGGGCAAGGGTACCTAGACCCGGTTTGTAGAGTACGCTTGGGGAGTGTGATTGTGTGTACAGCGTCTCTTTATGTCTGTCTCCACGTTGGTTGAGTGTGGAGTAAGTGCATATGAGAGCATGAGGGTGGGAATGGATGTTTGTGTCTGTGTGTGCCTGTATGTCTGTGTCTATATGTCAGGTTGGGTATCAGACGCCACCTCTCTGGGGACACCTCAGGCCCTCCAAGGTTTGGAGGCCTATCTCCACCCACCACCACTTCCCCTGCCGGTGGCGGACTCCCTCAGGTGTCGGTGTGTTGGTGGTTCTTTGTGTCTGGGGGTGGGCGTCCGGGTACACACCGGCTCACTCCTTGGCGGCCGCTTGTCGGGGCCTGGGGCCTGGGGCTCGCTCGGGCCCCTTTGGAGGTGGGGTGCCCCCAGCCTCTCGGCCTGGGGCTCGGTCACTCAGGCGCAGCTGGGGGCCGGCGGAGCTCACGGGCGCGTCACTGCAACTCCCCCTGACTTCTGCTCTGCGGCTGCTGGGCGAGCCCTCATCTGGGACTCTCCTCAGCTCTTACTGGAACAGTGGCGCGGCTGCCCCTCTGTTGGTCTTCCATGGTCTCTTGTGTTCTGGGGGCCTCTGGATGTCTGGAGTTTTGATCTCCTCCATACCCGCTTCACACCCTGGAGGACGGGGCTGTGGCCCCCCCACACTCCCTAGCAGATCATTACATGGAGAAACCTTTGGAATGCAAGCATGCTGATCCACACAGGTATGCACACATGGGTATTCACAGACGCGGACTAAAGCTTTCTTGGCTGCTGCCTCAAAGCACACTGTGCGCTGTCTATCTTGCGTGCTGCACAATATCGTTTATTATTTAGTAAATATTGATATCTATGACTAGCTAGTTTATTGTGATGGTGCTTTGTTTTCTCTATTATCATGTTGCTCTTTGTTGTTTGCTGTCTCCTCTGTTTGTTTTTTTTTTGTTTGTTTTTTTTTTTTCTCCATACAGGTGACCCAGGAGTTCTTTTTTTTCTCTCTCTCTTCCCCCCCCTTCTCACCGTCTCTTCTCCCCTTTGGTTTTCTTTCTTTCTCTCCCCCTCTTTCTCTCATTCATTCCCCCTGTCCTATTTATTAAAAAAAAAAAAAAAAAAAAAAAAAAAAAAAAAGACAAAGGATGAACTGAAGCTCTGCCATCACGTAATGTCGCATACTGCTGTTTCTGATGTCATTTAGAAAAAAGAAAAAAAAAAAGAATAGCTGTTATTCCTTCTTTGTTATGAGGAAAATAGAGCTGAACGTGGGAAGTAGCCAGATCACAGTTCACTGATGTTCTTTGTGATCATCGCATTACTGTAGAAAAAAAAATTAATCTGTGACTTGTTGCTCTTTGAAAATTTGAAACTGATTATATTTTTACTGCATTTGTTCATCCTCGATTCTCAGTCTTCCTGCGGACTTCTTATATGTGCTATTTTTTCTCAGCAGCAGCTATGGAAATGTTCTTCATTGTCATGTAAATTGTGACAAATCCTAGCAATGCACACAATGCCCGTAGCTCCCCTATGGCCGAAGCAACGGTGTCAAGGCAGACATCCTGCTCCCGCTGAGTCCAGGCATCTCATATGACATGTTATCTAATCCTGACAGCAGTGTTTTCCTTTATGATGCCGATAAACACCTGCATATCACTCATGTGCAACTGTCAAAGCTCAAGAAAGAAAAATACAACAACGGGAAGTTTTGGCAGCTCCACAACGATCATCCCCATCGTGGAAACTACAAATGAAACCTGAAGAAGAATAAAAGTGTGAACTATTTAAAATGATGGCAGATGTAACAGCACAGCAAAGGCGTTAAAAAAAATAAAATGATCACCTCAGAAACAAAAGTGATGCTTTATGTTTCTATGAGGGTATTTATACATAATCACAAAGATATTTGCATTCGATGTACTTTATGTAATAAGTGGATAAATTATTTGCTAACATTAGGCAGCAGTGGGATCGCATTTAAATTCTGCTGTATGACTAAAATGCATAATTAGAATTAATGTAGCCAAATAATATAGCCCCTGTTACTTTTGTTTAGCGGTGTTATGATGAGGGAATTGTGAATCCAGCAAACAGATTAAGTGAAGTATTTCTCGATCGCCCGGGGCTTGTTGTGTTACTGCTGAATATGTGCATCATTTTTTTCAGAATCAGAATCAGAATACTTTATTGATCCCTGGGGGAAATTATTTTTTGTTACAGTGCTCCATTTTAAACCAACATTAAGACAAGACAGACAATACGCTAACTAAGAATAGTACAATATATACATATATATACATACATACATACATAAGTCACTTATAAATAAATAGTTGGAAAAGAAACATGTGTAGTTGTAGCAGCAAACAGTGTGTTAAGTGGATGCGTTGTACAGGGAGATGGCCACAGGCAGGAATGATTTCCTGTGTCGTTCAGTGGTGCTTTTCGGTAATCTCAGTCTCTCACTGAACGAGCTCCTGTGACTGACCAACATGTCATGGAGTGGGTGGGAGGTGTTATCCAACATTGTCTTTATCTTGGACAGCATCCGCCTCTCCGACACCACCTTGAGGGAGTCCAGCTCCATCCCCACAACATTGCTGGCCTTACGGATCAGTTTATTAAGTCTGTTGGCATCTGCGACCCTCTAATTACTGTAAGAATTTCTATTTTAGTCACTGTCTTAGAATGACTCTGGTTTGTTAAAGTCCATTTATGAGTTCTAGAGTGGTGGACCTGTGGTGAACAGCAGAAAATGACTGCTTGCTTTTTAGGGCAGCATTGCTTCACAGCACGAAGGTCTTGAGTTCAATTCCACCATCAGGCACATGCTCCTCATGTTTACACGCTGTCTCCCCAGGTACCCCCACTTCCTCCCACAGTCCAAAGACATGCAGTTAGTGGAGTTAGTTTGAAATCTTGTCTGTCTCTATGTGTCAGACCTGTGCTAGACTGGCAACCTGTCCAGGGTGTAACCTGCCTCTCACCCTAAGACAGCTGGGATAGGCTCCAGCCCTCCCGCAACCCTGACATGGATAAGTGGAAGAGAACTGATAGACAGATGGAAAATTCGTGCACTTTTTTTAGTGCTGTCAGCGTTAATCTCGTTAAAATCCGCAGATCGCCCCTTGCTCGGCGTTAACGAGCTAACAGCGCTAACGCATTGACACTGTGCAGCCCTACGCACAGGGCGATCCGCGCTAACTCGCTAATCGAGATTTGCAGTGTTAATGCGGTTATAGCATTTTAACAAGATTAACGCTGACAGCACTAATTTTTTAATGTCTTTGTTGATTATTCTCT
This sequence comes from Aulonocara stuartgranti, assembly GCF_965226115.1. Taxonomy (NCBI): domain Eukaryota; kingdom Metazoa; phylum Chordata; class Actinopteri; order Cichliformes; family Cichlidae; genus Aulonocara; species Aulonocara stuartgranti. Next base: position 11,173,910 of record NC_138960.1, read on the forward strand.
GCCACACATTTCAGTCCTGATACATGCTAGCCTTACTGTTGCTGCAATTAGCTTGTCTTTAAACTGTAATTGGACACATATGTCATTAGTGCCATCGGTTCTGATAGATAGAAGTTAATCCACAAGCTCTAGCAAAGTATGTTGGGCAATTTTCAGCAAACTATCTATGTAGCACATCAAAGGAAGTGAAACAAAATGTGGGATCAATAATATATAAACAACCTCAGATTTGCATGTTTAACTCGCAGAGATCCTTAAATGCTAAATATCACAGTGAGTGTTATCTTCAACCAGGGTCAGCTGTGCTTTTTTAATATGACACTCCTTTTCCACTTCCACAGATTTAGTGAATGCTTCTGGCCTAAATCTATTAAAAATGCACAGCGTGGAGTTTTGATAGGAAGTACTCTACAGTGAGCTTTAGCACACATGCCTGTGGACACAGGTTAAGGTTCAGGTCACCTGACAGGAAACTCTTTGGCAAGCATGATGCCCCTGTAAGATTTTTGTATTTTAAATAATTTGTTACTTTTTTTTAGGTTTTAACTTCATTTAAATCACCTTTAATGTATACCTTTCACTCAGTAGTAATAAAATAATATAAAAAAAAATAGTTGCTTAGCTGGTTCCAGATTATATTCATGTAATTAATTATCCATCCTTTTCTGTTTTTCCAATTCAGCATTAGGAGCTAGATTCTGTCCAGGGTCAGCCCTGAGACAGTCCAGGAGGATGTACCCTGCATCTAACAGCTAGGTAATTAATTATATGACCTGATATTTCTGTCTAGTATTTAGAAAATTGGCTTAGCAAAGCCAGAGGCTGCTGGTTAAATTCAAGCTGATGGCACAAGTCGCCTTTGGGGCAACTGGCATAAAGCTGTGTCAAATCAAACATGCAGAGCTACCTGCTGGTGACTCCTTGTGACAAGGGAGCAATTGAAAGTATCTCCTTACACCATCCATCCTCGAGGATCAGGGTGAGAGCCTATCCCAACTGCCATAGGGCAAGAGGTGGGGTACCAGTATGTCACAGGGCTAACACAGAAAGACAGACTACCAATCGGCAATTAAGAAACACTTAAATTAACCTAACTCCACTAACTACATGTCTGAATGGGAGGAAGCTGCACAGACATGGAGAAAACATGCAAACCTCTCACAGAAAGGTCCTGGTCAGATGGTGGATTTGAACCCATTTGAACCGCTTGCTATGAGGCAACAGAGCTAACTACTGTGTCACCATACTACCCGTTTAGCTCTCTGCTGTTGTCTATAAATCACTGTAGTTTATTTCATCACTGATGAAATGCTCTGTCCAGATATTCTGAACATGAGGTCCTGCAAAAAGTATTAACTGAAATCTATGTGGTGGAAAACCCCTTTTAATTATACATCTGAGTCTTTTTGCTGTTTATTACATTAGCCACTCTGCACAGAAGCATCAGCTAACCACCCAAAAATGTAAATTTAAAGATGTCTGCTGGCAGTCAGTCTCAGATACACAGCATCAGTGACACAAACACTGCCTCAGTGTTTACGTTTAGGCTAAATAGTCACTTGTTTAGCGCTGCCTGCTCCTCCTAATCCCCTGTTTGTTCTTTTTCCTCTTACATTTGCATCCATTTGAATCACACACACTGTAATATATTTCTGTGTCACATCCCAACATCGCTGTAAGAAATGGAGGAATCTGCTGGAGCTGTGTGGCTCCCTATTAAAGCAAAGGCAGCATTGAGTAATGCGTGGTTACTCCGTGATTTCATGCCGTATGAAACAATTCCCATGACCGGAGTTTAATTTTTATTGCGGGCACCATGAAAAACAGTGCTGACAGATGAACTGAAATGAAAGACTCCTTTAGTGCACAGTCGCTGCTCATTGTTGGTAATAGTGTGTATTTCATGCTAAACTTTCCATTATCTGCTTCCTCCCCACTGGGACGTACTTCTCACCAGTGTTCATATCCAACTTCAGATGCCAACAGGATGACTCTGTCACACAGCAGTAATTTGGGACCAATGCTACTCTTGCAGCTTTCCCCTTTTGTTTAAGCTGACACATGCATCACCTTACAATACAGTTTTCTATAATGCAGCTATAACACTACATTTTGTTTCTTGCATGACTTAACACACATTCTGCACCTGTCCTTATAATAGCGTTTGGCACTGGTGTCCCTTCAGCTGAATCCCTTTTCCATTGCAGTCACCCATCTGCTCTGTCCTGTTTCTGTGTTTGCACTCCACATCCTGTACGAACTAATGAGCCTGAGACGCAGATTCCATCGTCTGTTGCGATCTGCCACCAGAGCACTAGAAGAAGAAAAAACGTTAGCCACTGTAGGCAAAAACAGGGCATCTGCTGTGCACATAATCAGTTTGGTGTCAGTTGTGGAACAAACAGAAGGGAATTTCATCAGGGCCTGATGTCTTTGTGGTGCAGCTGATATGTCTACTGACATAATGGAGGAATTCTAGTGGTGATGGGATGACTGAGTGCAGTGTCAACAAACCAAGGAGTGACTTTCAGAAAAGTAGTGTTTTTTTGGAATTTAATCCCTTACTTCTTTGTGTTTTGTTTCTTTTTGTTCTTTAGAGGGACAGTAACATAACAAAAGAGTGTACAGCGGTTTAAATCTTTATTTCTTGACCTCCGCTAACTCCCTCAACAGAAAGCATCACAACAACATAGATCACTTGGATAAATCTCAGGGACACAAAAGCAAAAAGAAGGCAAGAAAGTAGAGACTCTGAGGAGCGATATGTGCTGCAGTGACAGTTAAAAGTCGTGCTCATTTACAGTGAAGCCTCTAGCAGCTCTCGGATGGGTGTTTTTCTAAACTTATCTCTTCGTGGCCCGGGGTGTCACAAACAGGAAGCCTGACCTGCAGGGTGAATGTGCTCCTGTGAGTGTGGTTTGTGTGAAAGCTGTGCTGTGAGCAAAGCTTTAGCAAGTCTAACATCCACGTCACATGATGGATTCAGATGAGTCCAGGCAGAGTTAAGAGCAGGTAACTGGTTGTTGTGGCTGGAATTAGCTTCTTACTTGTAAATCCAGAGAGAACGAAAAGGGGAGCTTACCTTCATTCTCTGAGTTTAAACATCACTCTGCAGTCTTGGTTAGCTTAGCATTAGCATGCTTATGGTGGTTGCAAAGAGCTAAAGTTGTGCTAGCAGCATAACACAGTTATTTCTGTATTGAACGCAGTTTCCACTTTCCCGCCGTGCTCTCATCCTTTTGTGTAATAAAAATAAAACTAATGTTCGTATCTCCACTCCTGAAAAGCTGTAGCCTGCTCTACCATTTTCCTCCTCATGCACACAAGTTGAAGATCTGCCCAGAGATAACTGAAGAACCTCTTTAACGCAAGCAACAACATAACCATAACTGTCATGTAATTACTATATGGCGACAAGTTACATTACTGTGTTACTGAAAGATGCGATTACACCCAACACCTGTCCTTAAATACAGGTGAATATTTTACATGTGTTGGCTGAAAACTGGAACAGGAGACACTGCCAGCAAGTGGAGACCAGGGCAAACCCAGAGCACCTATACCTGGAAAGCAGTGTGAGTAAAGCACAAAGAAAGGCTGTGCCCTGCACAGGGCTAAGACAGACTAAGGTCAGTCAACAGCCATTCTGGTCAAATTCAGCTCAAATGAATCAACAGAGCTAAAACACAGACTTTAGTGTTGATTTTGTATTAAATTCTGTCATTTCCACCTTATCGACAATAAAGGGTAATCGTGGATCTTTGAGCTCCCATGCAAACGATATAAGCTAAACTTTTTAATACAGGGATGTAATATGTGAATTTCAAATTAAAAACAGGTGAAAGACGATGGTTGTCTCTGTTAGATTGGGTCATCCACCATCACAAGCAGCACAGATCCAGCTCTTGTTAATTCTGTATATGCTAATATATGTAACTATTATCGTTCATTCACAGTGAGCTTAAGTTTGAAATGATCTTCTCGCAACACTAAGCAAATCTCTTCCATGTGTCTGAGCGCATGGTTCCAACCAATCCTTCCACTGTGGCTTGTGAAACTCGAGAGTTATTTTCTAGTCCTGCTGAATTACATAAAAGAGCTTTAAGCAATGCTGTGAAAAGTTTGAACGTTGTGGTCGACTCGAACGTGAAAGACAATATGGAGAAACACACTGCTCAGGAAATGAACACTTGGTTACCTGATGGTATTATAGCAGCGAGAATCGAGTTTGTAAACCGTGTCCTCGAGACATCTGCTACCTTCAGGCTGCAGGCGTGAGGCAACCTGCCAGTGTTAAACCATGTGTGCGAGCGAGAGTTTAATACACCTGCCTTTTTCTTATGTATGTCTCCTCTGTTCTAATAGTAATATTTCCATAAATTTGAAATATGTCTGCATCGTTCGTGGGACTTGTTGGCCTCATTTTCATGCACTGTACCCAGGACTCAGTTTGCTAAAAACTGAGTGGTGGTCTGAATGAAACAATAATAACAGGGACAACATTAGTTTGGTGCATTTTCCTGAAAAAAAAGATGTTACTGAATTTGTGCACGAAGCTTTGTCTCCATGTTCCAAACGTTCCAATTTTGTCTTCTCTGTCTCCACTCCAACAAGGCAAGGAGAAGCCCCAGTAGGAAAGGCCCAACAAGGGCTCTTTAGACTCAGTGACAAGGGTGAGAGTTAAGTCCTTCTTTGGTATAATTAGGAAATACTGTATGTTATAAAGTGCAGATGCGTTTTTGTGTAATTAGATCGAGTTATCCATGCAGATTTCATGTCTCACCAGTCCAGACAAAATATCATGACAGTGTAGTGAAAATTGCAAGCTTGCATGTGCTCTGGAGCCCTGAAACTGGCATCTGTGATTGACACCAGGCTGATGGGGTGAAGCTAACACCAATGTTTTCGCTGGTTTGTAGTGGCAGCTGAGGCGATTGCTGTCTAAGTGTGCTGCATGTGTACAATTCTCTGCTGGCTGTCTCTGTGACACTCTGTCAGCCTTGTGCGTAAATGTACAGATATCTTTTTAAGATCAACACCAAATAAATAAATAAACTTTCGTCCAACTCATTGATTGTCTAGTTATGAGGAAGAGGAGGGCTAATAAATGGCAAACTATCTTCTCCAAAAGCCCAGTAATAGGCAGTTATTACCCTGTTTGAGTCTTTCATTGACAGTACTGAGGCTAGAGCTGTAATCAGTCCATAAGGCAGTGTGGAGCCCTGGCACATACAGCAACAGTGGAAAAAGATGGAGGGAGGAAAAAGACAGCTGAGACTCAGGCTGATGCCAGATGCCAACAACGCATAGGTTTTAAGAGGAAGTTAATTCATTCCCAGAGGATGTATCACGTAACGTCAGCACACACTGCTGTAAACCACTGATAGCTCAGTGGGACGGATGCAGAAAGGCCCATAAAATGTCGGGGAATTTAGGCTTCAACACCTGCAATCCTTCAGATTGATGCCATAATGCTGAGCTGTCCCGTTCAATTTAAAAACGCTGCAACGGGACGGCGAGCTCGAGCCTGGACTCGGCGCTCAGAGGATTAAGGCAGGAGGCCTGGCAACACAATTAGATCTCTGACTGGATCGCCGCTCTTTACGTGTAAGCCGCCAGGACGGACAGATTAAAAATATCCGTGCGTACAGCGGACCTGGTTTGAGCCTCCGTTTGAGGTGGAGAAATCCAGCGAATCCAAATCAAACAAAGCGTGTGGCGCTCCAGGTGTGTGCTGTGTATACAGGTGTGTGCGGGTTCGGTGAATAAAAACCAAAAAGAAACCAAAAAGACACTGATGGATTAACGCGATTGATCTAGATATGAGACAAAATATTCCAATAGAGTGTCCGGTGTCAAAATATCCCACTGCATTTTACTCCAGGAACGTCTGCTCTAGTTTGGAAGCGTGGGAAAGCAAAGCCTTTGTCTGAATCAGGCCAGACGAGTCAAAGGGCCTGCAAGGCTTGTTTCTGTGTGTGTGTGTGTGTGTGTGTGTGTGTGTGTGTGTGTGTGTGTGTGTGTGTGTGTGTGTGTGTGTGTGTGTGTGTGTGTGTGTGCGTGTGTGTGTGTGTCCTGCAGCTGTAGCATCACAGACAGTCAAGCCTGAACATCCAGTGATGTCATCCAGAGTTATAAAAACAAGAGCTGTGTTCCAAACTACTGTGTGTGTGTGTGTGTGTGTGTGTGTGTGTGTGTGTGTGTGTGTGTGTGTGTGTGCTCATTATAAAGCTCTGTAGATGAGCTCATACTGTAGCTTTCTACCTGCTGTCACCGTGGACTTGAGCCCGCTGACTGAAGCCTCTCAGTAACAAAAGCTCTCTGATTCCTGTGTGAAACCTCTCATAAAGCATCAATACTTCATTAAGACAATCCTGTGCCGCTGCTTGATTGCTAATGGCTGGTATGACAGGAAATGAGTTCCAGCTGATTCGGCTTTGCTGCTGTTGTAAACGGAAAACACCGTGCAAAATGCAAATGTGGCCGAAATTAGTTTTACACTGCTTTACACACACACACACACAAAATAGACAATTTTCTCTCAAAGTTAAGTCAAAACTGCCAAAACATAACTGGCACCAGCATCATCTGTTCTATATTCAACAGAACGCTGCTTTTGATTTTCAGTGTAACTTATTTGAAATGACGTAAAAATGGCAAATTTATTACTATTGTGTAGATGTACATGTCATTTTTCTGTAGCTCTTACAGAAGTACCCACGCTTTCAATGGGTGGCTTGTCTCTTCTTCAGCTCTATTAGCCTCAGATTTGATGGGAGCCTTTCCACCCAGCTGGAATTTAAGCTCTTCTCACAGATGTTCAGTTGTATTAATTTCAACACTCAAATGAGTCAGAAAAGTCCAGTGTTTTCTTCTCGACTGTGTTTTTTGTGCTTTTGGATGCAGTTTTGGGCTCATTATCCATTTGGAAGAGCTGGTGACTGACACAGTGCTTTCTGTTGTTTTGGCTTGGAAATCTTCAGATTTCACAATCCCAGAAGTATTACATTTTGTCAGTATTCAGTAGATTGTGTAAGGTTTTCCTGGTTTTCCTTTGAGCATTCTGAAAATGAGCTATATTGTTGACTAGGAATCGACTTGGAGGTCAGCTATGGTCTTCTCCAGTCATTTTGATTTTTCTATCCACTACAGGGTCAATTTTGCCCTTTTGCAGCTACAGCCATTGACCAGAGCTATGGATTTTAAGCTACTAAATAAAAAGCCGTGGCCGTACAGTAAGTACATCAAGCTGCTGCCTGGATATGGTTTTGCAGCTTCAACTTGACCATGATCGACCTTTTTTTTACTCTCTCTCTTTAGACAGCTCTCTTTTTCTTTTTCTTTTTTCCTTTTTCTTTTTTAGTGTTTCTTCAGTCTTGCTCTGCAGATGGACTCCAGCTTCAGTGTCTTCGACTGCTGCTGGCAACGATCGCCGGCAGTCTAATCAATCATTGGGTCTTCCTCGTTCTGCTCTGCAACACGTGAACTAGTATCCCACCTCCTGTAGACTGGTTGGATTGGGCCTTCAATCCTGAGAGGAGCTCCTGGAGAGCAGAGCAAAGGCTACCGGCACCAGCTGCAGTCTAAAAACAGTGGAGCTGGAGTGTGTCCAACTCAGCTGGAGATTTCTGCTGAATGCCAGTGGCAGTTATTTGTCACCACTTCTAAAGGTTATTTATTGTTTTTAAGTATAGAAAAGCAGAAATGTGTGTCTTTTCACAGCTTTGTTGGTAAGCCTAAGGTATGTAGATACTCATAGCAAAATAACTGTCTCCATAAAGCATTTCAATTTCTCTTTGCTGGTGTTTCCTTAAGTCATGGTGTGTTTGACCTCTCAGCCTGATCATCATCATTAAACTCATTCCTTTATATTGTTCTTTTTAAACGTAAAAAATCACAGCTGGCTTCAAAAAAAAGGTTTGAATTCACTTTATAACTCCTTATTTTGACTGTAGACAGATGACTGCTTCTGCAAGCCTCATAAATAAAAACACTAAACTATGATTTTGATTTTGGAGTTACGATGAGTGTGTGTCTCACACGCAGATGCACACATTCACACAGATTAATACACACAGATATAACAAAAGAACATCCAGATCAGTGTGCTTGTAAAATCTGAAGCACAAGGAAGGGTTCACTTTGTGCCTGAGGGGAAACTCTAGCAGTCCAAGAGGTGAGAAATGACATAACACACAATTACACACACACTTCACTCACACTGTTATCTTTTCCTGACAGAATCAAGAGCGTGGATTGTTGCATACAAATGAGAGGAAATGATTAAGACAGAGATAGCTTAATTTGGTGTGTGTGTGTGTGTATAGCCAAACTAGAGGTGTTCTGGGGGCTGGTTGATCTGCTGAAGCAGGACGAACACGGCATAGATCATCCGCTCTTACTTTTGAAGAGTTTGGAACACATCAGTGACATTACAGCATCATTCAGAAACAGGTCTGAGGTGTCCATGGTGCTGTGTGATAATGCAAATTTTGGTATCCAGCTGATATCAAGTAAACACACAAACACACAGTATTTTAATACTGATACCAATAGTTTTAACCTGTAAACGCAGCTTAAGTAGGGGAGAGTAATGTTGCATGATTTATGAGATGAATCATCATCAATTTTTAAATTCTGAACACATTTTAATGAACACTAAATCACTTTGATTTTTACTTTCCACAGTAATTAGTTAACAAAACAAAACACACCCTTCAGCTTTTCATGTATTTTGAAACGGAGTTTTTTGGAGACGTGGAATGTAAGTGTGCCAGTCTCTACAGGACTTTGGGTCAACTTCTGTGAAATGTGCTACAGGCTACATATAAATAATGAAAAGGTTCAAACATTTTTCAAAGAGCATGTTTGAGCTATATTATTCTTCTCCAAAAACATAAATCAATACTCAACTTAGAGGACAGAAACAAAGTATCCATCCTATCATGCTAGTATTGAGTCGATAACGGTATCTTTGGTATCCATACTATTGATATTTTGATTGATATCCCCACCTCTACCATTCAGACAGGAAGTGTTTTCCTGTGATGTGGCAACCAGAAACCATAGAAAGTTAGAAAAAGAGAAATAACTACTGGTGACAGCGAAGTGGGAGGGTCCCGAGTCAAACTTCCCTTAAGTGTACAGACTCTCAGTGTGAGTAAGCGACACAGTTGATTTACATATGGCAGGGTGGTAAACACATTAAAGGGCTACCAGTCAACCAGACCCTGGAAGGCCCAACAAAGACAAACTAATGCATTACAGCACTTGGAAGTGCATCATGGGTCCAGAAGTATCCCAACCATCGTGTTCTCTGACCACAACGCTCATGTGCAGGTCTTTGTTGCTTCAACATTTTATAACCGAAATCCTTTAAACAAAGACTTGGAGAACATCGTGGCTTTATGTTCTTGAATCAAACATTTGTAAATGGGCAAAATGCTTGATTTTTGGGGTGGAGGGACGTTATCATGATCCCTGATATATATGATATCGGTTTATTTTTATGTTTCCTTCTCCTCAACTGAGTGCATGTGCGTGTTTGTGTGATGAAATGAGACAGGCTGATTCCAGTCACTGGCGAATTTAATGAAGTTGCTGTCTTTGGATCAGCAGCCACTTAAAAACGTCCAGCTGACATTCACCGTCTCCTCGCCGCTTCTGCATCCAGAAAGAGTTTTATGTATGTGGCATGACTGAAAATAGTTACGAGTTTGAGAGTTGAGATTGTGCTACCTGTGCAGTTTGCCGTGAGCTACTTGAAAAAGTTATTTGTAAATGGTAAATGAGATATATTGATTATGCTGGGCATTTAATTTCAGATTATTAGGAATGAGAAACTCTTATCTGTTTTTGAACATCTAGGTTAGAGACAAACACATATTGTCATTTGTTTGCCTTGTTGGGGAGAATAGGGTTCTTTGGAGGCTTTTGTTTGTTGTTTTGGGCATGACTCATCTCTGACGCAAATAAACTGCTGCTCAATATCTTGAATTGTTGTCTGCTGCTGTTCCCCTCTTGGGAGTGGGAAGAGTAGCATAACAAAGCATGTTACATTACGTGGGCCGTAACAATGTGACACACTCACTGCGTAATCTTTAAATGCTGATTTTTGTTTTTGTCCTTTATATTCAGATTTTCAATGGAATTTGATACATAAAAAAAAAATCAACACAAAGCAGGAAAATACGCTCATGTGAAAACTCTGTGCAGCTGTGGAAAACTAAGTACAGCGTTACCGTTTCCATAGCGGTAAGTAACAGCGAGAGAAGCAGCCAGGTGCTGCAAATCAAATACACTTGATTAACTGATCGTCAGCAAGTCTGAGCTCCGCTACAAAAGCAGAGCTTTCAGTGTTTTGCTGGTTTGGAGCATTCAAGTGTGCGTTAACACAATGAACACAATCTTCCCAGAAGAGAACTTCCCAGAAAATTCACCCAAAGGTCAGACCGTGCGATACTCAGAGAAATGTCAAATAACAAAGAGCTACAAACAGACATGTTGAAGTTCACAGCAGTATAGTTAGAAAAAAGGCATCTGGAAAGTATTCACGTCTACATTTTTCATGTTACAGTCTCAGTCCAAAACAGTTTAAATTAATTTCTTACCTCAGAATACTACATATAATAGCACCATAAAGACAAAGTGAAAAAATGGGCTTTAAACTCCTGCAAATTCACTAAAAATGTAAGAAGAAAAAAATAATGCTCAATACTGTGGCACACTCAGGTGAAAGAGGGATGGAGATGGTGGCCCACTGGCAGACGCACGCCAAGTTGTAGAAACATCTCACAGTGGAAACAGGATGCACCCAAGTTTAGTGTCATGGCAACGGCTGTGAATACTTATGTGCACGTCATATATTTGCTTTTTGTTTTTAATGCATTTGCGTGAATTTAAAGGGAACTATTTTCACTTTGCCATTTTGAGGTGAAAATGAATGTAATGTAACATCTGTAACATGTGGAAATGTGAAATAAGGGAACAACTGATGAAGTGTGTGGGTAGTTGGGATGGACTGCCAGAAGAAAGCATCTTCCCTCTGCAAAGAATATCTTAAAACAGGTTAGGTGAACAGACCTTTTTGGAACATATCTGAGCAAATAAGACTAAAGTGGAGAAGTTTGGCACAACACCTTGTTCGGCAAAAAAAAGAAAGAATGGTAAATCAGTTAGTTTTGCAACTACAAGACCTGGACACTGGTTATTGAGTCTACCATTAATTCCTCTGTACTAAGGTATTGCAAACCTCAATGAAATGAAGCAACGTTGTAAAGTTCTTCCTTAAATATGTGAGAGGCTGATAAAGTCATGCAATGGCAATGATTTAAACACTGTCAGAAACACTGTCAGCAAGCAGATAACGACTTGCTGGTTTGGGCAGTGTGGGACGGCTCAATCCAGTTTATTTCTTTCACCTAACTTTTTTTTTGTAAGGCAGAAAATCCAAATCATGAAATCCAAAGTGCGGCAAATACTGTCAAGAATCAGGAAGACAAGCGGAGAGTGAGTCATAATGTTCTAGCTGAATGTCAGCACTCAGGGGTTTTTTTATGGTATACCCATCACTGAAACGCCATCAATCATTTCAAGTATGATTTCAGTGCAGTTTCTATTCAGCTTTTGTTATCCTCCTCTGGACAATTAATGCACCTGCTTTCACCGAGATAAAAGCCATGCAAGAGGCTTATCTCAGAGAAGAATAATTACACCAGAGTCTCTGCCTGAAAATATAAAAACAGGAAAGAAATTGTGGTATTGCACATCTCTGTTTGTCCTGGCTTTTAAACATTTGTCCTGTCCTCTCTGCATAATATAACCAGTACTGGTATTCTATCCTAACTTATTCAACCATTATTCTCTGATTGCAACCTATTGACATTTTAACCTTTAGACACAGTTTGTTTTTTTCCCCTCAGATTGGTTCTTATGTAAGACATGTTTCTAATCATTAAGCGGCTACAATATACAAGTGATTATCAGCTCTGACAAACAGAAAGCAATTTTGGGAATGTGAGAAAGAGAGAATGGCTCATATCAAAGCAGAGACAGTCCCGAGGTGACAAATGAAAATCCAGTGAGCGTTGTCGGCTCTGCTTTGACACTCTGTGATGATGACAAATTGATTCATAAATCAAACCTGGTTTCCAACAATGTCTTCAGCGGTCAATCTAATAGAAGTATTTTCATTTTCAGCTGACTTTCAGCATGTCTCAGCAGGACACTTTATTTTCACCCCCATGTGGAAGCTATTCGTCTAAAAAGGAAGAACGATAATGATTTTTATCTCTGGAAGAAAGCTGTCATGTCATGAATTAAGATGTGGACCTATAACCAGAATGTGAAGGTTGGGGTGGTCAAACAACTTTGTGTGGAACTGAGATCACACTGTGTGGATTAAGATGGATTTTAACTCCAGATTGTTCACCAAGACCCTGCACTGGTTCAAAATGATCACATTTATGTGTGCTGCTGACTGCTTAATACCAAAGTAGCTATGAGTAATGACTCCGCTCACTGGTTACTGTGGAGTTTGCATGTTCTCTTCATGTCTGCATGGGTACTCCAGCTTCCTCCCACAGTGCAAACACATCCACATTAGGTTAATAGGTGATGCTAAATTGACAATAGGTGTGAATGTAAGTGTGAATGCTCATCCGTCTCTCTGCATTAGCCCTGTAATAGATTGTGGAACTGTCAAGGGTGTATCCCAGCTGCCACCCTATGACAGCCGGGATAGGCAGCAGCTCTAAATTGGACAAGCAGAAGAAGACAGATGGATATTTGTCTACAATGATATATATATATTTTTTAAAACTAAATAGGAGCTGCTAACTCTGACCAATGGATCATGTCGCTCTTATTAATTACAGGCTATGTGTTGCTGATTTAGCGCAGTGGTTTCCATATAGCCTATAATTTAATCAACAACGTTAATTGTAGGTTAGAACAAAGACTCCCCAATGGAAGAGTAACCTTCCCAGCCTGATCATTGCTGCGCATTCAGTCATTTCATTTATACCAGTGTGAACACAAAACAATCCTGTTCAGGGAAAGCTTCAGTTTCCATTGTAAATGACTGTTATTAAGAACCCCAAATCCCACCCCATTCCTACCTACATTCATGCTCTGCTATAGCTGCTATCACATCTCATTTTTATATATTTAATGGTGTGGCTTTGACGATGCCAGATCTAAAGAACAGATTATAGGCTATGCATTTGTCCAGTTAAATTTTTACACCAATCTCAAGGCTCTTTATATTAGAAGGTACAGAGCATACAGTATCAGAGGGAGAACCCTAACAACAAAATGATCCCCTGTAAGCAAACACTTGGTGGGGAGGAAGAACTCCCTTTTAAGAGTGAGACACCTCTGGCAGAACCAGGCTCAAGTGAAGCTGCTACCTGTTGCAGCCTTTTGTGGGGCGAGAGGGAAAAGAAGAGAGAAAAGACGAGACCCCTGCCATTTCTAGTTCAAGGGTCTTCACGCACCCCAGCTTGGGCATAAAAAATAGAGGGTCCATCAGGTTCTGTCTGGTCCCCACTACAAGTACTCAACAAGCTTGGATCTAAAGTTACAGTATCTGCTGCTGGCCGCTGTTTTATTTAACTTTAAGTAGAATGTAAAGCAAGCACTACAAAAGCAAATCAGAAGAAATTTCCAGTCTTATAAGAAGCTAGTTGATGCTGCTTCAGCAGTGACAACTTGTTTCAGAGGCTAAGTGGCTGACAGTTTTTTCAAGTAGCAGAATTCCCTGTGGTGGCCTCTCTCATGTCTTGTCATTCCTCTCCTACTTCCTGCCCACCCATCCTCTCAATTTCTCCCTTTCCTCCCCCCTTTGCTCTCTCTGTCTTTCCCCTCCTGTATCTTCTTCTCGTTTTCTGTCCACATCGTCTTTCCTCGCGCTTTCATCACGTTCCAGGGGGTTTAATTTGCCAGAGTCTACATGGGGAACGAGCTCTTCAGCTAAGGAGCAGAGGAGTTGTGGAGTGCAGCGAGTGAATTGTAAATGGGTGGATGGATAGAGACTGAATAATTAAAAGAAGCTAAGGCAGACGGGAGTGCTTTTAAGCAATCTGACAGCTCTCAAGTTCAGTTCATTTTATAGTAAGTGTGATTCAGGGATTCAGGTTGGTATAATCTGCCATACGTAAATGCTTGAGTGAATTTCCATACATATGGATTACTGTGTGCACTCAAACATCCATGTCTAATCATTGTCCAGGCATGAATGGGCAGGCAGATTCTCCCCGTTTGTTTTCCTCCTGCGTTCCTGCAGCTAAATTTGATAGACACAGACAAAACTGCCTGCTTGCTTGATGTATTCAAATGGCTTTGGTGAATTGAATGAATAATAGATGGTGATTGTATGGGGGGGGCGGGATGGCGGGGTGGGTTGTTTCTTCAGGATGATAGGGATTGGTGACAGGAAATGGGGCTGTCTAAAGCAATAACATCAAAGCTCATTTTGACTGGACAGTAGTTATGAAAAAAGAAAAGAAAAATGGTAATCTTCAACTCCTCACTGCAGGCATGTCATGTGCCTGCCTGCTTCAAGTCCTCTACCATAATCCCTGTCCCCAAGAAACCTAGGATCACTGGACTAAATGACTACAGACCCGTGGCTCTGACATCTGTGGTCATGAAGTCATTTGAGCGCCTAGTTCTCTCCCATCTCAAGACCCTCACGGCCCCCCTCCTGGACCCCCTGCAGTTTGCATATAGAGCCAACAGGTCTGTAGATGACGCCATCAACATGGCCCTACACTTCATCCTGCAGCATCTGGACTCCCCAGGAACCTACGCCAGGATCCTGTTTGTGGACTTCAGCTCTGCCTTCAACACCATCCTTCCAGACCATCTCCGAGACAAGCTTTCCCAGATGAATGTGCCTGATCCCATCTGCCGGTGGATCACTGACTTCCTGACGGACAGGAAGCAGCACGTGAGGCTGGGAAAGAATGTCTCGGACTCCCGGACCATCAGCACCGGCTCCCCTCAGGGCTGTGTTCTTTCTCCTCTGCTCTTCTCCCTGTACACCAACTGCTGCACCTCCACCCACCAGTCTGTCAAGCTAATCAAGTTCGCAGATGACACCACCATCATTGGGCTCATCTCGGACGGGGATGAGTCTGCCTACAGGAGGGAGGTTGAACGTCTGGTGTCTTGGTCCAGCCACAACAACCTGGTGCTGAATGCCCAGAAGACAGTGGAGATTATTGTGGACTTCAGGAAGCACACAGCCCCACTCCCCCCCATCATCCTGACTGACACCCCCATCACCTCTGTGGACTCATTCCGCTTCCTGGGTACCACCATCACCCAGGACCTGAAGTGGGAGCCCACCATCACCTCCGTCATCAAGAAAGCCCAGCAGAGGATGTACTTCCTGAGGCAGCTGAAGAAATTCAACCTGCCAACACGGACGATGATGCAGTTCTACACTGCAATCATCGAGTCCATCCTCACCTCCTCCATCACCGTGTGGTACGCTGGAGCCACTATCAGGGACAAACAGAGACTGCAGCGTGTTGTGCGCTCTGCTGAGAAGGTGATTGGCTGCAGACTCCCATCTCTGCAGGACCTGTACACCTCCAGGACACTGCGGCGTGCAGCCCGGATCTCAGCTGACCCTTCTCACCCTGGACACAGTCTGTTTGACCTGCTCCCCTCAGGCAGGAGGCTCCGGTCCATTCGCACCAGAACCTCTCGCCACAAGAACAGTTTCTTCCCCTCTGCTGTTGGACACATGAACAATAACCACATGACTGTCCCCGCCACTAACACATGACCCTACGCTGTGTCACTGCATCATTTCATGTCTGGCACTGATCACCACCTGCACTCATGTATATATCTTTCTACGTAGCACTCATAATTCTTATTCTCATGTATATATCTCATGTATATCTCATGCACATATCTTTCTTTCTACATAGCACTTTTATTCTTATTGTCTGCACTGAAGCACCGCAGCAATTTCCTAATGTTGTAAACCTCAACATCTGGCAATAAACCCATTCTGATTCTGATTCTGATTCTGATTCTGATTCTAAAAGACTTGTAGCTGTCAACATGCCAGCCTGTCTCACTGTTACCTGCATTAATGAAAGGCTGACCAGCTCTGTAACTGTCTCTTTATGGCAACTTTAAGGCAACAACATGCTTAAATAAGAGACATAAAATCAAATTAATATCCTGAGGTTAGAAATTGGTTTTATAAAAGTTAAAGAAAACGATTTATAAAAGAGTTGCCATAATCAGCTGCCATACTTTAACAATGTTTGACAGTGCACACAGAAACGCCTGACAGAACCAGGGTGAGGGGAGGGAGACGGGACAAAAGACACTTTGAACCCTCAGGTTTGGGACTGTGGTCTTCTCCACAATGGTGGTCTTTGTTTCTTAGGGATTGATATCGATATTTACTACAAAAAACACGGTTATTTTAAAGAGGATCAGAGGTGATGAGGAAGGGGTGAATTTACAGTGCTTAACAAAATTAGACCACCACCCAATATAAGGTTCATGCCACAGCTGGTTTAAATTATGAATTACCAAAATGATTTATATATTTCTGTAATAGTAAATCCACCAGTGTGCACAAGCTGTTTACATTTTAATGATAATACATTTTAAACATAGTAAACATACAATGTTTACTATTTTTTTATAAAGCAGGAAAATTGTATTTAATTAAACAGCACATAATTGTTTTTTATTAAGATGCCAATTTTTGTAAACAGAAAAATTAGTTTTATTGGTTGGGTGTCATGCTTGAATAATTTCTGACTTCTCAGATGAGTTCAGATGGTAACTTTGTGTTTGCACTGCTTGTATGTGCAGGGTAAGAACATTGCTATGCATATGATGCCCAATGACTGTATGCATAGGAGTTGTTAATTGGTCAAATGGTATAAAATCAAACTTTTAGTTGAAGATAATGCAAGGAATACAATCATAGCAGATGTAACCCTGAGATCAGCCAACTGTGAAGTACACTGACATCATAAGGACAAAGACACAAAGAGAAAAGCAGTGTTCATGGTTTCTGTGCAGACAATAAAGACATGTGTAGTAATCAAAAAGAAAATGGGTGACATGCCCCACGCTCTGCCAAGAACCTGCTTTCCCTCCACTACACCAAACTGCTCTCAGGGATTTCTGCGAAAGCAACACATCCTGTGCTGGAGGACGTTTTCTGAGGTCACATGATTGAATTCAATTTGATCATATTGCAACCTGCAAGTTTGAACTTTACTGGGAAAAGTCACAAGAACCTGCTGTTATTTTCTTTTTTTTCTGTGTGCGTGTGTGTGTGTTTGAGTTGTGCCACAAGATACAGCAGTGATGATGATGGGGTAATCAGGTTGCTGCCTGCTTGCAGAATAGGTCAGAGACATCAATCATAGAAACGTTCACAATGCAGGCCTGCCGGGAGACCGTCGATTCTGTGTGTTTATGTGCGCACGTCTCAGAGCGACAGGCGCAGATGTTTTTGTGTACGCCTTTTGCATCCACTCATACGGGTGGGGCTCGCTGTCTAATTACAGAAATCTGTCCAGTTGAAAAACATATTCACGATGCGCCAAAGAGCAGCATCACACATGCAGATAGCTGAACCAGAATTGTAGCATCATATGTTAAAACTTGAAACTAATTTTGTATTTTGTATATATTTTCTTTACTTTGATCTTCCTTTAAGAGGTTTGTAGTGCAATGTGTGTGTAACAGTCCAATACAACTACAATACAAACAATGGCAGTAAGAATCATAGTCTTAAATAGCTCTAATATAGCATCATTATCACTTTGACCTTCAGATCAATCTACTGTCCATAAAGTACAGGTCAGAGGTCAGATGTCACATGATATTTAAAATCTTTATGCAGCACTTTCTATTCATTGACAATACACAGCACACTTGTAAGAATCGTAGTTTCTAAGTTATGAGGCTTTTTGTCAGTTTTCGACCAATAAATCATGAAGTTGACCTTGACCTCAAAGTCTGATCAGAATCACTGAGTTATTGTGTTTACAGACTGAGTGGCACACATGCACAGATGCATGCACTAAAACATAACCTCCTTGGCACAGTTCAAAAACATCAGTTAATATCAATTTGGCACTGATGCAAGCCAACAAGATAAATGCACCATATTTGTCCCTAGTGTGATGCCCTCACATGCTCACAGTTTCACTTCTGCCTGTTCAAAGATTAAACCTGGGTTAAAAGCTCTTTGCATCAAACTTCTAACAAGTCGTTAACAACACAGAGATTTTAACCCAAAGCATAACCTTGGTACTTCTGGTGCCTAAATCTAACCAAACACAAAAGTATTTTTGAAATCTATTCGTCCACTTTCTGCTACTTAACCATGTCCTGGTCATGGTTTCAGCAGTCCTAACAAACCAGACTTCCATCTCTTGCCACCACCTCCGGATTCTTTAAGAGAACTTCAAGGCATTCCCGAGCCAGCTGGACCACAGCGTGATTATATCTAAGTTCAGGACTTTTTGGGTGGGCAGAGATGTTAATCTGAGCAGTAAGAAGAAATGTGGAAGAATTTCAGTAGTTTTGACTGAAAACTGGTGTATCTCAGGCATGTTTTTAAGAATGGAGCATTTCTATGGGTTGAATATTGGTTTGACCTGTTAGCTGTTGGAATGCATGCTTATTACTTACCAAGGGAATTTGTCTATGATGTGGATTGTTAATAGATCCAGCCTCTGAACCTCTTACTGGCCACGCAGCTGAATACTTTCTCCAACATATTCAAGTTCCACTGCCACAAGGACACAGAAAATCCTCCCCACCTCTTACCGCATTCATTTTACATTTAACCTCCTCATATCATATTAGATGTTGATTCATGGAGGTCTTCACTTTTCACTTTTTTGTATTTTCAGTGTTATTGGCTGCTGCACAGTCACTTCCCAATTATATTTCCTATCTTATCCCTTTGATAGACTGTGCTGATCAGTGGAGACGTGGTTAGTACCATCACCTCATTAAAAAGGTCCTGGGTTCAAATGCAGTCCGGGGAGTTTGCTTCTTCTCCCCATGTCTGTGTGGGTTTTCTCTGGGTATTTGAGCAATAGGTGTGAATGGTTGTCTCCCTCTCTGTTAGCCCTCTCACCTCATGTCAGATGGGGCAGGTTGAAGGGATTAACATGAAGGGTGTCATCCAGCAAGAGTATGCCCTCAGCTTGCCTGGTGCATTGCCAGATTACAATCAATTACATCAGTCGTTGACTTTGCTCAAATTATATGCCATGAGCTTGACTTTTTTTCCTTTAATGAAGCCCTTAGCATCAGTGGAGGAAGAACAGGAACACTTTATTCAGCCTCATTATCTGTTTGAACACAGATTTAATATGGCAGTTTATATTCAATATGGTAAAGCAGGATTTAAAGGCAAGCATGCATGGTCCGCCGATAATGAATCCTCCAACACTGAGGACCTCTGTCCTCTCTTACCAAGTCATGCATGGTTTTCGCTGAGCTCTGTCTCATAGCTTCCAGCTTGTTTCAAAGGTTCAGGGCTATATGAGCTCAAAGAGCGTCTATGCTAAATCAGTGCTTGCACATCTAGTCCCAGTGATGCCAACAGGGAATCAGCAGCCTGTGTTATCTGCATTTGATTTCCTCTCATGGCGCTATTGCTTTTGTAAGCATAAGGTAATAATTAGTTTATGGTTATTGCACCTCATATGAATAGGATGAGCTCAGTCTGTCAGTTTGTCACATTGCAGCCAATGTAAATGGAATTATGCTGAGCAGTGCTGTTTGAATCTATTTAAACCATATTTATTGTTTCTTCTGAAAGATGAAACACATGAGTTGTTTTGTGACCACATGGTGGAAATGTAATGTATGCCATGGATATTTATTCTTGCTTTCATACTGATCTGAACAAAGTTGATTAAGCATGACTTAACCAGGAGTGTGTACCTGGAAGCACAGGGCTAATGTAACCTTACCTGTATGGTGAACAGTATAGTATATAAGACAGACACAGAGTTGCTACAATTCTAACAAGTTTAAAAGTCAGCTTTTGATATGACCACCTTTATTCTTCATCACAGTCTGAACTCTCTTAGGAAGCTTTCTTGTTATGTCTTTAAGTAGTCTTCAGGAATAGTTCTCCAGGCTTATTAAGAATGCCTTCCTGAAACTCTTCCACTAAGATGAGGCTAGAGCGAAAGAGAAAGAGAAAGCCCAGATGTATCTATATGGTCCTGCGTGAGGTCTTTGCTGGATTTTTTTCCTAATTTTTTATGGACACAACTTTCAGATACTTTTTTGGGCTTTTCAGATTTCCCACTTGGCTAAAGAAAATAAACTGGGCAGGAACATGGGCTGGACTGTTAATAATTGAAAAAGCAGCTAATGTACAAAGAAAAACAGTGATAGACCTTCAAAAAGCCTGGATGACTATTACTCAAGATTATTTTAAAAATACAAGAAAGTCTGGCAGCTTGGAAATAAAATACACAACAATGAAGTGTGGCTCAAGAGTTTTGCACATTACTGTAAAAATTTAAAAAGAATATGTAAAGTCAACAAAGTACACAAAATAAATGCCCGTCACGCTCCTTGAACTGTAGAAAGACTCCTCACTAATTAGATCTGGGATCCTCAATCTTCATTTACTGACCTTGTTTCCTTCCAAACCTTTTACTGCTGTTGTCTTTGGTCTTCACCCTCGACCTGCAGATAATTAAATGTGCTTCCTCTCAGGCTGTTACAGGCATCACAAGCCTTGTGATACTTTACTAGTAATGTGTTAGAAAGAGGGCTTGGCTCTGTATTGCAGACTTGACCTATAAAGTAGACCTCCTACGTGCATCTGGAGACTGAGAGCTGTCATGACACCCTGACTGTGGACAGAATTATTTACCATTCATCTTCCAATAACCTTCAATCTAAAGATGTTTTTAATAAGCCATAGAGTCAAGAGTCTTGTTTGCAACTTCAGGGAGGATATACAGCAGTGCTCAAGAGTCAACAGACTCACAACAACATATTAAAATTATTATTTTAAGCTAGCTTCATCAATAGGTGATTATTTTAATTTGTTAATGGAAACAATTATCCCTCTGCTCTAACATCACCACCTCAAATCTATTATCTATTTTTGATGCAGACATCGAGTTAGATCAAAATATTGCTGCAACTATTTAGCAATTAAAGCTATTTTCAGAGTTAGACAAGCAGCTACGTTGCCAGGCAAGGTTGCTAACCACATGAAAAGTTAAACAGATCAGAGATTTGGAGTCGATTCCAAGCGTTGAAATAGAAACTGTTAGCTGTTCATTGGTACATTGAGGTCTAACAATATGTTGGTTCGTCGAAGGAGCAAATCAGGAGTTGCCAAATCAACAATCCAGTACATTCCTGAAAAGAATGAATGGACTGGCCAGCTCAGCAACACCACTAGGCCTGAAAGACCAGAGAAGAGAAATGAAGATCACAAAATCCTTTCCTTGGCTAACAAAAACAACCTCACAACATCTAATCAAGTCAAGAACAGTCTCAAGGAGATAGGAGCATCATTATCAAAGTCTACAATCAAGACTTCTCTTCCTGAATGGCAATACAGGGGGTTACAACAGTGTAAACCTCTGCTTCCACTGAAGCAAGACCAGATTGACTGGAGGGGCAAAGTATAGAGAAGTACAGAAACAGCTCGTGATCATCTGTCAGAGTGACGACAGTATTATGACATAGGCACCTATTGCTGTTAGTGCAGCCATCGTAGTCTCCTGTGTTTATTGATGATGAGACTGCTGATAGAAGCGGCAGGCAGAATTGTGAAGTGTACTAGGCTATGCTCTCTGCTCGGATTCAGCCCAACACTGCAGACGTGATCACACAGAGCTTCAGTGAAAATGGATAATGACCCAAAGCAAAGTGCAAAAGCTACCCAAGAGTTTCTCACAGCAAAAAAGTGGAATATTCTTCAACAGCCAAGTCGGTCACTTAATCTCAGTCCAGTAGAGCAAACTGAAGGCAGAGAGACCCACAAACAAGCTGCAGTAAAGGTTTAGCAGTACTTCTTGAGGGAGGAAACAGCATTTGGTGATGACCATGTATAAAAATGCTAAACAGTTAATGTGATACTTGGAATATGGAACATGGAATACCTTAAATTAACTGAAAGTCTGCAGTTAAACACACCTTGGTTGCAATTATCCAAAAACCATGGACCTAACAGTAAAATTTTAGATGAACTTTCTGCATTAATAATGTAGTGTCCCATTCAAACAAACCTCTTATTAAATAAGAGTATGATCAGAACTCAATAAGCCAAACTACACTGGCTTATTTAGTATGCGCGGAACTGTGAACATGCAAATTAGACCCACTTCCACTCTCAGCTGCTTGCTTGCAGACTGCAACTCTTCCTGTATAAGTTCTTTTGCTTTATGGAGTTAGACACAGCACCAGTAAATATTGCAGAAGTGTGAGTTTACATAGATGTTGTTTAGTTTGTACATCAAGCAGTTGCGAATACAGAGATGGTGCTGAGGCACCTGGTCACATCCAATAACCACACAGCCTGGATGTAATACAAGCTTTTGCAGTTTTCCTACTAATTGCCATTCATACTACACTAAAGTAATTAACCTCCAGATTTCTGTCTTTTAAACATTTAATTACAACTTACAATTTAAACCCAGAGAGTCAGTTTTAGGGGTTTTTCTTACTCATACTTGAAAGCAAGGTTGTCTTTCTATAGCAAAACAACGCTAGTGACATCTTCTAGCTCAATATGTGTTTTTGAAAATACTTCAAGTAAGTGCTCCACAGCTTAGCGAAGAAATAAAGCTCTAAAATAGCAAAGCTATGTATTTCTTAAAGCCCCAAGGTTAGGCCGTGAGGAGTGCTGGGTCTTTATCCTGCTTTCACAGTAAACAAACATCTTTTATTAATTCAGGCTTGAACTGCTATTTTCATGCAACACATGGTGACACTAATCATAAATGATAATAGTAACCGCTCCCGCTAATCCTTCCATACATTTGTAATTAACTGGGGGAAAGTTTATCTTCATGAGTACAGGAACGACTTGAATTATTCCTAGGGAACAGAAAAAAGAAACATTTTCTGCAGTGTCGAGAATTTGTAGCTCTGTGACACGCACATGCACGTAGAGACACACACTCACACAAACACATGCACAGACACACAGAGCTGAACAGTCAGAAAAGGGACAGTTGTGTAGGCAGGGTGGCAGATTAATTTGTGGAGTGGATGGTGTTGTGTGTGTGTGTCAGGGGTTGGAAAGAGAGAGTAATAGAACAGACAAACAGACTGACAGCCCCCTGGGCCAATGGAGGAGTCGGCTATGTGCAGCAGCAGCTCGGTGCTGTGGAGCTTCTGTTGATGCTGTACTCCCGACTTTTCCACTCAAGGGAAACACGGCTGTAAAGAAACAATATAGAGCGAAAGATCGATACACTAGCAAATGCTGACACAGTGGATGGACTAGTCTATCAACTTTCTTGCTGTCATTTCTCTTCATCTTGCACTCCCTGCCTTTGACAGTCTGTTTTAGTTGATGGGAAAATGGACACATAAGTCCGTCCACTGCCTACAGGCCAGGAGCTTTCAACAAAGCTGATAAACCAGTGTTTGGCTGATGTAATGGGACATGACTGCTTAAGAACAAGAACACAACCAAAAATAAGCCATGTGCAGTGACAGTGTTGCAATTTCCATCTCTGTCTTTTCAAGTCACATTCAGGGTTCACCAGTACAAGTCTGCTGTGTGTACATGGAGCTACGGTTACAAGGAATATAAAGGCTGGAAGTAATAAATACATGAACAAGTTTTTCAGCATCGCTCTGAAACAGGATACTAATTTTAGAGATATCCCCCACACACTACACACCATGCTCTCATACTGTTTAAGGAAAATTCTGACCCCACCATCCGAATGTTGCAGCAGAATTCAAGACTCATCAGACAACCTAATGCTTTTTCTTTTGTTGTCTCATTTTGGCGAGCACCGTGTGAACTGTAGCTTCAGTTTTTTGTTCTTAGCTTAAAGGAGGCTCAGTCGGTGTGGTCCTCTGCTCCTGTAGCCCATCTGCTTTAAGGTTCAACAAGGAAATGCGCTTCTGCATACACTGATTGTAACGAGTGGTTATCCGAGTTACTGCTGCTTTTCTATCAGTTCAAAGCAGTCTGGCCATTCTCTTTTGACCTCTGGCATCAACAAGTAATTTTCACCTAGAGAGCTGCTGCTCACTGGATTTCTTTTCCTCTATTTCAGACTATTCTCTGTAAACCCTGGAGATGGCCGTGGGGGGAAATCCCAGTAGATCAGCAGTTTCTGAAATCCTCAGACCTCACTCTGTCTGGCACTAATAACCATGCCAACTTCAAAGTCACTTAAATCACCTTTCTCCTTCCGCTGTGATGCTTGATTTAAACTTCAGCAAACAGTCTTGTCTACATGTCTAAATTGCTGAAATGTGATTTATTAATTAGATGTTTATATTAACTTACCTAACAAAATCGCCAGTGAGTATATTTTTATACTGATGTGGCTTAACATGCACCGCCCCTGTTAACTAAACCGAAAATATAATAAAACAGACACACATTCTAGGGGTTTCTAAATTCATAGGCTGCATCCTCCTGAGGACCCGGCCTTCGCGGTCTCCGTGGGCCGGGTCCTCTGAAGGTCGGGTAGACCGGAAGTGAGCGGCTGTGAAATTGGACGGTCTAGCCTTCAGTTTTGCATCACCAGCTGTCTCAGTGGAGTTTAATAAACTCGGCCGTCTGCTCCTTGCTATGTAACATATAACAGGACACTGTAAATTCGTAAATTCTCGATCAACTCAAACTTCTGTTTAATCGGTTTTCTGTTTGACGTTTATTCAGCTGTGAGAAAACTGTAACTTTAATCTCAGCCAAAGTGATTTATTCAGATATTTGAAGTTTACACAGCCACATTCTTGCCTGAAAATATCTTGAAAGTTTACTTTGTGACCCAGAAAAAGTAATAAGTAATATTAAATTAAGTAGCTGCCGCCATTGTTAGAAACTGGAACTGGCTGGGCCGCCCTTTGAATTCTGGGATATGGTGGGCCACGAAGGATACACCCGACCCATCCTTCAAATCTGGGGAAAAACAGGACGCATTTGTCGGCTGCATTCGGAGGACTCTATGAATTTGGACAGCCTTCGTGGGGTCACTGTAACGTAATTGGTCTACAAATGCAACCTCAGGAATATGCAGCCTATGAATTTGGACTCCCCCATTAGCACTATAGCCACACTCTGACACTATGTAGCCAGTTAGCTCTGGCTATGTACCAGTTAGTCTAGTAATTGTGCTTGTTGGCTTGTTAAAACTACTTTTCTGAATTTTTTATTTGGGTTTGTTGACCATGCCTGATTTGTTTTAGCGGTAAAACTTTGAGGCCAACTCTTTCTTTCAGTCCCTCGTTAGCTAATGCTAAGTTGGCATCTAACTGTAGACACTAGGCTATTGTCTTGACAACCAGGAGATTAATCAGCTCTCCGATTAATCTCTTTTTTTAATTCTTTCTCTGCTAGTTCTCCATATAAGAATTTATATTAGTTTTTGCCTAAATTGACCTCTAAACAACATCTTTAGATTATATATTAGTACAACATGAGAGAATCAAAGTAGCAATAGCCATATAAGACCCTGGTTGACTGGGTGTGTATACCCTTTAAGTCACTCCCTTGCGACTTAAGAAGATAATACCTCTGTGGATCTGCAGTCACAGTCAGTGAAAAACCCTGCATCACAATGATTATCAGTGCAGCTTTTGAACCATCTCTGATAAATGCATGTGTGGTGTACAAATCAAAACCATTTCTCTTGAAAAGCGATGAGATCCATTCGTGTAAAAGACAAATGCAAAGAGAAAGGAAACTGAATAGCTCCCTCGTTGTCATCAAAGTCAGAGAAGCAACTCAAAACAAAGCTACATAATTCTCATGAAAGAGCTCGAGCTGTAGGGACACATCTTTCTAAGGCTCCACGGATAAAAAGCTTGCCGTATAATTGGGGATAATCAAATTCTCTGGAGTTCTGGCTGTGTGTTGGTGGCCTCACTGTTTGTAAAGATTACAGTCCTTCGTCATCACTCTGTCATCATTAATAATTGCAGTGATGTTGATTCCACCTCTGCACAGTCTGCTGCTACAGCATTCTCTCATCACGCATTTTCACAACCAACAATCTGGGTCTTGAGGCATGGATCAGATTAGTCAGTTTGAAAAGATACCTGCTGTCAGTGATCCGAAAGAGCCACTCACCTTTGGCTCTCAGAAAACTGTAACTGCTGTTATCACACAGCCTCAGTCTGGACTCTGACTCTTTATAGCTGGCCACCAAATACCCTTCTTTTTTCTCTTCCTCTAGTGGATGTGGCAGCAGAAAATAGCAGCTAAAGCAAAGTTGGCCAGTGACATAAATCACTGGGATGAGGCACCATTGATAAGACCGTTCTATCTGAAAGTTAGGGACCAAACAGCTCCACTGATGAGACAGTGGAAGGACGGGGATGATGGCTAAAAAAAACAAAAGTAAGGTACTGAACTTAATTCTAAAATAACGTATCACCTTCTCTCAGTGATAACATCCTCAGGTGCTGACTGATTACATGTTTTCGTTGCACCTTTGTCCTTCCTTTGCTGCACTTTTTCGTCAAGAGGAAAAGAGCTTGAAAGGGTGAAAGGTCAGTCCCAAGGAAGAAGGCACGCTGGTTAAATTTCAATTTTCAGCCAGCAGAAGGGGATTGCAGAGGCAGCCACAGAATGGTTGTGTCTTTAGGGAATTGTGGGGCAATGAGATTCCTACTGAAGCCATTTAGAGTTGTATCGGGATTAGCCAATCACTGTGGCCACTGTGGAGCACTGAGGACTATCCATCACAGCGAAGGGAGCAGGGCCTGGGATGCCTCTGTCACTAGATAATGCATAGTGAGGAGGAGAGAGGGGAAAATGTCTCAAGAGGAGGGTGAATGTCCTCCACCGTCCTTAAAGGATGAGTCTTATTTCAGCCTGATGTAGTCTTTTACTGTAGGCGGGACCTGGATGGTGAAGCCAAGACAGAGACAAATTGAAAAATTGTCCATAAAAAAGGGGCAAAAGAAAGAACTTTAACAGATACCTCAAACCTTCCCACACTTGAGCAGTCGTGTTTTTCTTGAGGACTCAGCCAAACACCAGCAGCACCAGCA
This sequence comes from Aulonocara stuartgranti, assembly GCF_965226115.1. Taxonomy (NCBI): domain Eukaryota; kingdom Metazoa; phylum Chordata; class Actinopteri; order Cichliformes; family Cichlidae; genus Aulonocara; species Aulonocara stuartgranti. The sequence continues at coordinate 11,201,150 of NC_138960.1, forward strand.
AGGCCCAATCACTGTGAGCCAGAAGGCTCAGTGTCCACCATCATCACCCAGGCTGGAACAGGTCCCAACACCCAGCCACTGGAACACTGGGTTTGATTAATGCCCTCACTACTCCGACTGTTAGCATCTGAGTGAAATGGAAAATCTGGGGATGAAAACAACCAGGACAAAAAAGAAGTAAATGAGCAAAGAATGGGTGTTTAGAAGAATTGTTTTCTCATGGGGATTTCCCAGCAGCAGGAGCAGCTGTCTTTAAACTGAAAGAGAGACCTGGAAGTGGGATGTGAGGTTACATCCCATCTCTGCCAGAAAGAGTTGTCTCGACAGAAAAAATATCCACCACAGAGATTAAAGTGATAATATTTCAGCTGAAATGGGGCTCTGCAGCAGCCAATCTGAGTGCCAGCGAGAGATCGGAGAGAAAGGGAGAAAGAAGCACATGATGAGGGTGGGGTTTTTTTTTTGTGAGTCCAATATGAGCTCGATCAAGTCTATTATATTACCTAACAGTCAGAGTATATTTTATTTTATTATTGGCAATAACATCTTCCCCTATATAAGATGATAAAAGCAGAAAAAATCTAAGCCCTCTTTAATAAAAGTGTCTTTCAGGTAGGTGTCTCTTTTGTGTTTGTAAAGGGAGATAACACAGAAAACAATTGATAATATAAAATAATATAACAGAGAAATTGGTACTTGTGTCCATGCCTAGAAATCTAAATAAAATCCAAAACCAAATCTTAACATAGAACAGCTAGGAGACAATATAAAACACTAAATGTGCATTTTTATTTATTTAATTATTTATATGTAGTGATTATCATAGCATATTAGGTATAAAAGAAATATGGAAAACATTTCTTTAGGATTGGTACTTATGATAAATATTAAAGTCTTTAAACCTAGGCTAACGTTTTGGAAGAGGTGTAAAGGTTGGCCTGTGTTAAACGTCTGTGTCCAACTTGGCCCTGGTAAGTGTTCAAAAGTGGAATAAGCCTTTCTCCAACTTTCAGACGGAACATCATCAACATCAGTCTCCAAACGGGAAGATCTGGATTTGATAGTGGAAAGAGCCAGGTGAAATTTTCAGCCAAGAAAAATACCAGGTTCAGCTGCCTTTTCAAATTTAATAAAATATACTTTTCAGTTTTTCTTTTTCAATCAAACAACAAGCAACGGATCATTGTTAAAAATGTTTTGCCATCAGTTACTCATATTTTATTGATGCCAATATGCTCTCCAAACCTATTGTTGGTGAAAATATTACCATTAATTATTATATCTGAACAATCCCTCTCACCTCTGAACAGTGGACACAAAAAACCGATGCCTCCATAGCTGCTTGTGTTGTGCAGTTTTTGTTTTTCTGGTGTTGCTTGGGCAGTACGCATAGATTGCATAATAAATATTCAGGTAGCAGCCATGATGCCACCATTAGTTTATGATATGCTCACCCACATCCACCCATCCACATTAAGGGGACGGCTGTGGAGCGTGTGAGCAGCTTCAAGTTCCTGGGAGTCCACATCTCCGAGGATCTCACCTGGACGACCAACTGCTCCAAGCTGGTCAAGAAGGCTCACCAGCGCCTCTTCTTCTTGAGGACTCTGAGGAAGAACCACCTGTCCTCAGACATCCTGGTGAACTTCTATCGCTGCACCATCGAGAGCATCCTGACCAACTGTATAACAGTCTGGTACGGGAACTGCTCTGCCTCGGACCGGAAGGCGTTGCAGAGGGTCGTGAAAACTGCCCAGCGCATCGCCGGAGCACCACTTCCTGCCATAAAAGACATCTACAGGAAGCGGTGTCTGAAAAGGGCTGGGAAAATCATCAAAGACCCCAGTCACCCATCACATGGACTCTTCACCCTCCTGCCCTCTGGGAGGCGCCACAGGAGCCTCCGGACTAAGACCACCAGGTACCGGAACAGCTACTTCCCCACAGCTGTCAGACTCCTGAACTCTGCCTCCTGACATCTGACCCACGTTAAACTCATGCACTGAACATACACACCCCCACAATGGACAACTGTACCCTCAAACACAATAATAACATGGACTGAACCACCACTCACAACCACTAGCACTTTATATAGCCTCTGTAGAAACTATCTACACCCTCACTTATCTTAACTGCACTACTGTATAGCTCTGTGTAAATAATCATTCTGTACATTCGATAATCTTTAATCCTACAACTGTTTACAACTTGCATAGTTCCCATTTCTGTATAGCTGTATATCCCAGATTCTGTAAAGTTATTTATTTCATATTCTGTATAGTTTTTCATATTTATATCCTGTTCATATCCTGTACATAGCTTGTACTCACTACAGCCTGTACATACTTATAGTTATAGAATATTCACAACATACTTCATACCGTGTACATTATAACATACCATAATAGACCCATTTCTGTAATATACTCACATATCTATATTATTGCTAATATATATTGTAATATATCTATATCACTAAAGCACTTCTGGATGGATGCAAACTGCATTTCGTTGCCCTGTACCTGTGCATGTGCAATGACAATAAAGTTGAATTCTATTCTATTCTATTCTATTCTATTCTATATACCTTGTTGAAGCCTCGAGTTTTTGGCTTTCACCTTTTTTTGGCACCAGAAAGGATTATATTTGGAAGAGCAGCGTATTGCTGATTACTGCTGCCATATAAATATAACAGTGCTTGAATTTCGCTTATCAGAAAATCTTGAGCACAAACGTCTTACATGGTCTGTAAAAATAAAATGAACTGCACAATAATCCACATCATTTGTCAGATTTAGCATTAAAAGTGCTCCAGAAAGTACAAACAATACAGATGCAGTATTGTTTGTACTTTGTTGCTAGCTCAAGCCTAGCAGACAGCTAGCTTATAAAGATGCCTGTCTTAATGCATATTTTAAATGTAATGCCTAAAGTCTTAATACAATTTAAACCAACAAAAAAAGAAAATAAACAAATCAACTCCACACACGAGAAGAGAATTAGTTACTTACCTTAGCTAGCTAAGCTGGCTAAAACTGTTTTATCTTCCAAGCCATAAACATATAGAGCCTATGAAAACTGATTTGCTTTAGGGTTCAGCACAAAGTGGCCATTCAGAACTACAAATTTCAGAAACTAGAAGTATAGTGCAAAATGTATTAACTGCATTATGGCATTAATGTTCTGTTACTACTTTTTTTTTGGCACAGATGTTAATTTGTGATGTGCTAGCTTTTAACACTGTTGAACAGTCATCTTGCTTTAAAACTGCAGCATTATCTTGTACACGGGGATGTTTCTACATTCATATGATTTATTATTATAGGAAAGATGGACTTTACTAGCCATGGCTGTGAACGAGATTATAAGATTTCCCGCTTGTCCTCCAAGCCAAAGCTTATGTATTCCTACTGAACACACATGATCTGTATGTGCCACATATTAAAATAAGAAAAAATGTGCAGCACTCGCTTTGGGTTGCGACTCCAGGTGATGGTGACTGTGCTGACTCTTATTTTACTTGTCCTAAAAAAAATTTCCTTGCCCAATTTCTCTCTTTTCTTAGGTGACTGAGTTGATCTGTAATTTTCCGTGCCCTCGGGAACTTTCAGTCTGTCATGTTTCACCACCAAACTGGATGCACTCCATGGGCAATTGCAAGGGTGAGGAGTTCATGCGCTGGTAATGAATGATCCTTGGGCTTTTTTACTCGGTACTGTAATCACTGCCTAGCCCAGAAAAGTGAAATAAAACAGCATTTCTTGCCTGGCAGTATATATACTGTGTAGGATTTCCATGCACCTGACTAGTTCTGAAAGACGCTCTACCTCAGCTGACCCTCAGAGTGGGATGGAAAGGAAAAGTCATTTAGTGTTGCGGCGCTCCTCAGGATGACTCATTCCTCCTCTGCCAGAACCAGATGAGAGGGGAACTTCCCTCCTTTCTTCCTTCAGCAGCTCATGTCTGTCCACTCTTTCCTCGGTGTTGACGTTTCCACAGCACGATGAGCGCTTGGGTTATATTTATGTCCTGCTTCTTTTCCTTTTCCCAGCAGTGTGTCAGACAAATTGAAATTTTAAAAAGGGATGGGTATAAAATGAAGCAAGAGGGTAAAAATAATGGGGGGAAAGTAATCTGGAGGGAAATTGTATTTCCAGCACTGTACGACTGCAGGATTATTTTATCGTTGGATGTGCCTCGGTGCTACAAAGCTGCTTCCAAGCACCTGTCTCATATTGGAGAGTGACGCTCTGCCTCCCAGTGTTTTACACTTCATCATTCCTGTGGCAAGCAAAGTGCTGGCAGAGACTTTTACAGCTATCTGTTCCATCTCCTGAGCTGGCACAGCTCCTAAACACATCCTCTCCAATGCATATACTGCTACATTTAAACCATGTTTCTACTACATCTGAGCCTAGCAAGGACAGCTGTGTTTGTGACTATCATGCCGGGTGCGAAAACATCATCTGTTCAACAGTGTCTTGATATACGGTGAATTATGAAAACACTTCATTTCCTTGGTTTGATTCATGTAACATCCCTTCTTTGCAAGGCTGCGGTTCAGCAGAGAGAAGGATGGTTAAATCATTTGCTCATGAGACAGGACATCAGTCCCACCCAGAGTTCTGGCCTCACATCTTTGGGTGTTTACAATCTCTATAAAATACTTCAACATACCCCTTTGTCATGTAGGTGTCTGGTTTCGGGAGAAAAAAATAACGATAATAAAAAAGTGATCGCCGCAAAGAGGCAAAGGAAAGACGAGATCTGGAAATGCAATGATACTGGTGAAAAGAAATCGCATAGCATGAAATGAGCAGAGAGGACCATACGGCTGATTTCGCTGTACACAGTAAAATCTGGCTGTAGGAAATTCTGGCTAGAAATTGAAATTTTCTTTTCAAACCACTGGATTGATCGTTGTTGGTGGTGGTGTTAGGGGGTGGGACAGATGCATGTTGTTTTGTCAGGTACGCATCTGTCACGGTGCGCAGCTGCTGGCCTTAGCTAATAGATAGATTGCTAGCTTTGCAGCATAGTCATTTTATCCTTGTGATTTTAAGCTGGAGTCAGACAACAGACATTAAACAATTACCAATTCTCATTCGCTGATCTCACTCAAATACTAAAGCATTAAACATGAAGGTTGTGAGAACATCGTATTACAGACAAGTTAGCTTACTGTGTGTTTTTTTTTTGGTTACTATGCTGATACACAAACCTCTGCAAAGTTTACTCTCGACTCTTTACTTGTCCATTTAAAAAAGATATACAGCTATGATGGCAAGGGATGGGATAAAATGAAGTAAGAGCCGGTGTCTCCTTCCCCTCACCTCTAACAGATGGCCACACCTGCCCAAAGGTGCTTCTGATGGAGGTTTCTTCCTGTTGAAAAGGAGCTTTTCCTTCCCACTTTCACCCAGTGCTTACCCATAGGTGGCCTTCTGATTGTTGGGATTTCTCTATATTATTTTAGGTTCTTAATCTTACAACATAAAGCACCTTGATGTGACCTTTGTGATTTCATAAGTAAAACTAAATTGAACTGAAATCTTAAAGCAAAGTAACAGTTCAGTACATTTACTCTTACTAAAGGTAACAGTTACTATTATATATGTGTGAGTACATAGTTAAAAATACCTTATGCTAAACAAAAAAATGGAACAATATAGTATTGACTTGACCTGTAGGCTTATGTTTAAGTTTAAGCAGAGATGCTCCTCTCCTCAGCCTCCTCCTTGAAAGGCGAAATCTCTCACTACACAAATATTTCCTTTTCTTTCTCACTACACAAATGGTAGTTGTATTTCATCAACAGCACCTTCTTCTGTACCTGAAGCTCTCGCCTGGCCTTGGAAGTCATCTATCACTTCAGACAATGCTCTTGTTTTAATAGTTTTTATCTTGTCTGGCTTGATGTGCTGAGCCGTCATTCTTGATTTGACTCTGGTAACAATGTCACTCATGTCATCAATGACTTTGTCTGCATATTTTTCATCAAGGTATACCAGAATCTACAAACTACGGCCTAATAATTCACGCTTAGACTCTGGGACATCGGTGTGCTTCAACGCTGGCACCACATGTCTGTGTTTCTGTCCAAAGCCATGTCTTGACAAATAGTCTTTTGTTCTTCCAGCACTCTTGCCACTTCTTTTGGGATGAGCCCGATGTTGCTGGTCACTCTGTAACAAGCTGGCATTTGGGGAAATACGGTTGTTCCTGAGGTGCCATCAGGTCTCTGTCTTTTTTTCTTTTTTTTTAAACCAGTGTTAATAAAAGCTGCCATCACTGTCACAGATGCCAGCAGACCCACGCTTCCACCGTTCAGTGCCGCACTAAAAAATTAAAAAGAAATAAGCCAATAAAGGAAGATGGTATGTTCAATCGTCGCAGTTAAGACACGCAAGCTTTACAAAATCTTTTTATTTTCATTCTCTACAGTCCATTGAAAATGACACTTAAAAATAATTTAATGTGATTTTGAACAACTTTGTTTTTTTAATCTATTTCAGTTTTTACCAGTTTGTATATTTTATTGCTGAAATTTACACTCCAAAAGCTCGCAAATGTGTCACGTTCTGTTTGTCTTCATTGTGTAACCGTGTGTGAAAATTGTGTTTTTATTGTAACTAATCCAGCCCAAGTATCTGTCAGTGGATGACTTTAAAGCTACTGAAAGCCAAAGCTACTCACCAGTCGCTACAGTGTTTTGGCCACCGCTTGCACTCAGCTATAAGACCAGCTGTTAAGTGAAGTGGCTTTCACTGTACTCGCCCTGCTGTCAGTGGTGATGCATACTTGATTGTTTTCATTCAGACCCCTTTAGTCCAGTGCATCAGTCAAGCCTCGTGCAATCAGTTCTGCCTGTGTGGTCCGCTGGAAAATGTGCTCTTTCCCACCATCTATGAACGCAGTACTCACATGTGCAGAGATTTTGGAGGAATGACCAATGACAGCTCTTTTTTTCTATAGATTCAATGCAGCCAGAATAAAGTTGCCAGTCAGCAGGAGGTCAGCCATAATCAGAGGGTGTTCAAGGGTTTGCCAGACTTTTCAGCTATGCACTGTTTGGGTGTTCATCGTGCAGCATTACACGAATGCTTGCACAAATGTACACAAGGTGGTACAGTTCAGCAGTTAACATCCAGTCATGCTCAGTGGTATGTACAGTGCTGAGCAGACTCTACGTGATTCTGATTTTATACCAAGATTACAAGAAGAAAAAACAACAAACAGAAAGGTGGGTTCACTGTTGGATGAACAGCTTCACGAAGAACAGTGACCAAAGTGTCATCATAGTGTCAGATATTTTGGACGACAGCCCATATTTAATGACTGAAACGCATCTGTGCATGAGTGTGAAGTCTAGAAAAAAAGCTAATGACCAACACTTCTTCAGGTGACTGAAAATGTTGTAAACCAACAGTGTCGGCAAGAACAGGCTGGGAGACAGGAAAGACAAGTGCACATTTGAGAGTTCAGTCGCGCTGGTCTGCAGTGATGTGGAATTAAAGTTAGATGCTCACTTGAGTCGTCCTTCCCTAGATCCCTATGTTCCTGACAAGCGGACAAGCACATGTGTGGCATACACTGAGAGAACGCTCCAGATCTGAACCTCCACTGTGAGCAGATGTATCTGCTCTTGGGTCATTTTGCTGCTTGTATAGTTTATGTCTGCTAATCCTGTTATAGGGCAGGGTCACTGCAAATCAATACAGAATTGTGTTGAATCATTGCCTTTATCCCCCGATGAAATATTTCTGTCCTCATGGGAGTCACTGAATGGTCTGATGAGTGTGAAAATGATGTAAACAACATCGCTATGGCCTTCACGGTCACCACACCCCGACCCAGTTAAACACGATTGGAGAATTCAGAGCAAATTCTTAGACAACAACAGACTAACAATTTGAGGAATGACAGGTGTTACAAAAACTAATATCCCGAGCCATAATACTATAAAACTATCTGTTCCGATATTTCATATCTGAGGCTCGGACACAGCTCCTGCCTGTTCACAGGACAGCGCTGCAGCCATCGGGTTACGCTGGCACAGTCAATGAGCTGTTAGGACATGAGTCACTGTCTGATGCTTCAGGACTTGCTGCATATTGATCACAGCTCCTAGTTTAGTAGACAAACACAGACACAAAGCCAGAGCAGGCTTGCTATCAAATTTCCATTTCCACTCTAACATGATGGTGCCTATTGATTGCGCTCGTCTCTATGGCTGCTAATAAATACCTTGTTGCTTGAGCTCCTGCAGTTTTCCCTGAGCTTGCATCTCTCCAATATGGATCCCCAGCGCTGCGTAAATCCCCCATTTGCTCTTGGTCAGACCACTTGCCATTACTTTCTAGTAATGATGGAACATATAGGAGGAGTTAAGATCTTCGGATAATGGTGTTGAGGTCAATAGATGGATAATGATAATAGGCGACTTTAAGAAGAGCAGAGCTGTCGGCTTAGCAGGGAGAACAGCAGGAGAATAGTTTTGGTAAGTGTGTGTGTGTGTGTGTGTGTGTGTGTGTGTGTGTGTGTGTGTGTGTGTGTGTGTGTGTGTGTGTGTGTGTGCATGAGAACATATGTGACCATGCTTGTCTTCCCTGTCAGTATTTACAGTGTTCAGCACACAGACATTTCCTTTGTTTCCTCTCTTAACCATGCAACAGGTCTTCACTCATTCAGATTGTTGTGACACTCAGCAGCAGCATCCAGGCAACAGAGTCGAGGCTGAGCTGCTCACTTCTCTGTCCTCTCCGTTAGCCTCTCCACGGTCCCTTTGGTGAGGCATCAGCATCAGTGAGGTCACATCAGTCGTGATGATCAGACCAGAGTAACAGAGAGCATAATATTCCTATTCTGACATGGGAAGTAGACATTTTTCTCTAGTTGTAGCAGCGAAAGAAATATTTCAGGTATTTGATGGGATGCTATGACATTTTCTGACATTTATTTGTGAGCTTAAGCTATCCAGCAAATGCATCTTGCTGCAGTAAACCAAGACACTGAAGATAAATGTTAATGCATCACTGTGCCATTAGGATGGATTGGATTACTGTTATTTTTCATTATTGTTTTTTATACATGTTTCAAAGTATGTTGCTTTTTAAAAAAAAAAAAAAATTAGGCAGTTACATCATATGTCACATATGTTAAATTTCATGTGTCTGAGAACGGTATACTGATGGTTGGGGCAAAGACTGAGCTCTAAGCAGCTGTGATGGTGATGCAGTCCTGCATGGTAACACCATGAGGACCGGTTGACAGGAGAACTGCAGTGGTAGCATTACTGAACCAGGCTACAGAGGGAGTTGGCTGCACCAGCACCTGACTTGTCAGGTGGAGGAAAAGGTGCTTGATCATGAATTCGATTAAACATTTTCCTAACAGATTCTGGATTTTCAGATACATGATCAGTCTGTCACTTATGGCACTGAATCAAAACAAGGAGTCTAGCAGTTTTACTTGATTAAAAACTTTTCTAAAGATCACCAGAGCAACGTCAATGTATCAGGTCACTGTGTCAAACATAAGCCCCCGGGGCCAGAATCAACCCACCTGAGACTCCAGTCCGGCCCACTGGATGGCTTTGGAAGATCTGATGTAGATTTGGTGTAGTGGGTCATACTACACCAAAGTAACTAAGTGATAGATAAATAATGAAATGACAGAAAAGTTCCTGTTTTTTCACTAGAGCATTGCTACTTTTTCTGTAATTTCACACACCAGTGGTGCTGACACATTTCTACCATTTACTACAGCAACCTGAGATTCCAAAGAGTACAGTAACAAAGTATTTGTACTTTGTTACCTCCCACCTATGTCCATGACCAGCTGGCCACAATAAAACTCTCTGTCCACTAAGCATCATTTCACCAGCTGTGACACGTCATATCAATATTTAACACAGCCCAAAAGCTACAGTAAACAGTCGGCTTTGATGAAAGATTTTTTCTGCTTTCCTGCTGAACATTGCGTCACTTTTAAAAACTATATTTGCTAATATCTGTAAAGGGAAGGAGGCATTTCTTTCCATTTACTGAGATCAACATTAGACTTTCTGAGTTTGATGAATATGTAAACCTTTCCGTAACACGTCTCATAGCATCATGGGCCACAGTTTCTAATGTTGCAGTGGCACGTTTGTGTCCAGAGCCTGTAGTCACGATAATCTGTCTCGATATTTACAACGGCTGGTGCTCACTTGTTTTCACCACCATGGCTACCGAGAGACAAATGGAGAAACATGCCCAGCAAATGACTTACCTTTTCAAACACTCCAGTGTTGTGCATGTTAGGTTAATTTATGACTCTACACTGGCCGTATATCTGAATGTGAGTGGCTCTGTTATCCAGAATGGATCCCAAAGTCTTCTGGGATAGGCTCCATCGAGTTCTTGCACTGCTACACTTATAAATGAAGATTAATTTATCGAGCATTTTCTGAGATTTCTTTTTATTTATGTTCCTTAACAAGACCTTGAACACAGTGAATGGACTGTCCTTGTGCATTTGAAGGAGTTGGTATTTGTGAACTCATGAGTGAAAATAGTGGTAAAACTGATTTACAGCTTTTGAAGGTTACTCAGACACATTGAGCTTGGCCAAGGTAGTAACCAAAGAAAAGACAGCAGAGGAAGAAACAATGACATTTCTCCAAGTAGCCTGTCCATCTACTACCCTGATATTAGACTGAAAGACCAAATGAAACAGAGGGAAAAAAGAGAGTGTGGGAAGAAAGAGAGAGCTGATTCATAAAGAAACATAAATAGACAGAATCAGAAGGGAAACTGTGTGAAAGTGCAGACAAAGCAGATGGAGTCCTGTCTTCCTTCAGAAAACAAGCCGTGAGTTCCGCTGAGCTCACACACCAAGGCTTTTGTCCCCTGGCATTTACCCATAAGCACTGCGGCTGGACACCCGTCCCATCCTGTCCCAGAAAAGACGCATCGCCCGACATGGCTGAGGTGGAGGGGCAGGTGCTGCGTCCCAGCAGGAGGACGGTGGGGAGGGACAATGTATGCAATTCCTGTCTGGCACACAGTCAGGCTCTCACGGGAACAGGAAAAAGAGAGAGAGAGAGTGTGTGTGTGTGTGTGTGTGTGTGTGTGTGTGTGTGTGTGTGTGTGTGTGTGTGTGTGTGTGTGTGTGTGTGTGTGTGTGTGTGTGTACATGCCACTATTTGGACTCCATGCCTCTCTGAAAGTAAAAATCTGGTGAGGCAGCAGGCATAGGTGGAAAAAAAACTGCATTGTACTTGGAAGTGATATAAGGTCAGCAGTACTGCATGTGCACACACACTCACAGACACACACACATATACACACATCTTAAATGCCTTTCAGCAGGTCTGCTGTAAAAGTCAAGTGATCAATTTGGGCCACATTATCTCCAAATTCCCTCTCTGCCTTGCATGAAACACATTGATCCAAAAATTCTGCAGACTTGCTTATTTGAAATCATAAAATCCATTAAAATTATATTCAGATTTTTGGTCAGCATACGTTTCTATGCCTGTGTGGTTTTCCTCCAGTATTATTCTGCACTCCACAGGCATGGGGGTAAGGTCAAATGGAGACTTTAAATTGCCTGTGGGTGTATATAAATGTGATATGTGGTAGTGTTATAAGAATGTCCAGCTGCACGATTTCTGGGCTCCAGGAAAAGTGGGTACACAAAATGTGCTTGTTCATAGTGTTCATAATACACAGTATGCACACACGTCGAGGTAATAAGTGTCCTAAAATCCTTAGAAATTAGTCTTCTATGTTTAAATCTTTTATTTATTCATTTATCTATTTTCATTAAATTCTGTCGGTAAGTATTCCTCAAAGACACAGGCAGTCTTTGTCTCATCTTTGCTCAGAAAACAGAGTTTGAAATGATCCTCTGTGGTGCTGTGGGCTAAGTAGGAGCCAAAGTGTGGGCGTAGGGTGGAGGACGGACAGTGGAAGAAGATCTGATTTGTCCCAAGAGTGAGGGGAAGAGGAAGCTTTGACTAAGGGTGTTGCAGGGAAACCCTTTACCTTTAACAGCTTTATAAGCAGAGGTTTTGGCATTTTGCTGGTCTCAAGCTTGTGTTCAGGTTTGTGTTAACACAATGCCCCAGTCTTCCCAGAAGTGGGTAGATGTGTGCTGCTCTCTGCTGCTGTACAACACCCATGTAAGCTTTCACATTTGTTACTAACCATAGTTGGTTTTTATGACAGACCATCGCTCACAGGAAGGGATGTGTTTACAGCTTTTGTTTCATTTGAAATAAACAGACAAAAAAAAGTACATCTGGCAGTTATCATGAGACAATAAACAGCAACAATAAAACCACCTACACTACCCCAAACTACATCTTCAGAAATTCCCAAAAGGCGTTGATTTAATTGTTCGACTAGGGTTTCGTTTGAGAGCAGCATTACAAACAAGCAAAATTAGATCAGTCTGAGAAATGAAACTGACAGATTACTAAGTTTAAAGGACAACACTAACGTTTCAGTCTTTCTCTCCTTCATAATTTTGCTGTTGCCGTCTGCCGACCTCCAGCCTCCAATGCGAGTGTCAAACACTGCAGTTCCTTAAACGGCCACTTGAGGGGAGTCAATCAAATCCCATTCATCCATCCTCTTCCGCTTTATCGGGGTTGTGGGGAAGCTGGAGCTTATCCCAGCTACCATACAGTAAGTCCGGGGTGGGAGGGGCTTAAAGAAAACTTTAAGAAACCTTGAAGAAATATATTAAATTACATGTAAGGTATGTACACAAATCTACACAGATTGATTTCATTTCCAGTTTCATATCCAGTTCATTTAATGTAGTTTTCCTGACAAAAATAAATAAATAAAAGATAATGAATGAAAATTCAGTAAAATAAAAACACTTTTGCTGACATACATGTCTGTATGACATCCACAGGGTGCCAAAAGTAAAGCCTTCTTGTCACTTTTAAGTACAAGGTTTGTTTTTTTGCTGTAAACATACGACATATTCAGCTGAGGTCAGCTTGTATTTGCTATTTTAGGATATTACTGTTACATTACTTATCATTTCCAGTATTCCAGGCCTATGCAGACTGTCCTACATTGCTCACAAATAGCACACTTGTATACACACACACGTGCACAGATTACAGCTGGTATTTGTAGCCTAGATATGAAGATAGTTGGTTCTATAACTCTTATCCAGAGGAAGTGGTGCTCTGCAGGGAGGCAGCTGGAGGCCAAAATGCAGCCTGGTGCTCAGAGAGGAAAGGGAGGATATAATCAGTGTCTCCATCTGTGGAGGGTGGCATAAGACAAGACGGGAGACACGCCTTTAATTAACCTTCACCTTCCTCTGCTTGTTCTCACATGTGCATGCCCGTGTTTGCGTTTGTGTGATTAGATGCCAGATAAAACACGGTCAGAGTGGTGCTGTTAAACTTACAGAGAATAAAATGGATGGAAACCAAGTCACAACATCCAAGGCTGAAAAGTGTATTTCTGTGTTAAACTGTCACTTCCTTTTTTACAACCTGGTCCAAAAACCAGCTTTGATGTTTTGTTATTATTTTCTGTCTTCATCGGGACCCTTTTTAAAAACTCATCCAACCATCATTTGTTAAGACTCATCTGTTAAAGCTTAAAAAGAGAGGAGAGGAGGTGGCTTTGATTGACATGCGCGCCACCCAGTGTTGGGATCATTACTCAAAAAAAATAATGAACTACTCATACATGTGCGTATGCATTACTGGTGCTAACACAGGGGCGCTGTATGCTTCATCTCCACTAATTCAATTCACTAACTGCATCTCTTGACTGTGTGGGCACTGTTGGTTTCATTTGGGTCATTTTTGATGGAATTATCCAAAAAATGTTTGACATGTGGCACAGACCATCAAAGAAGTACTGTATGTGTTTCTATTTTTTATTCTGTTAGGCCTCAGTCACACAGACCTAGGGACAGCTTTGAGATCCCTGCAGTCACCTGGCACTGGCTGTCATTGGGTGAAATCATTGACAAAGCGGTGCCGCAACAAAAAACTCCATGTGATTGGCTGATTGGTCACTGGTAGTTTGTAGGGAATACGTCTGTAAACATTCGAAATGTACTCACCGAGTGGTAGTGGAACTTGTGCAGTGCAAACCAGTTTGTGTTGCACATTTCACAGTTTCAGTCCTGTTTAGTGAGCAGGTGTTTTTTTCCACACCAACTTTCCAAAGCAATCAAAGCATTTACAAGGAGATTTTTGACTACAGCTTACTTAGTGTTGTCATGCAAACAGGACCACTACTGGCTCCAAAAAGTGACCTGCACCCAATATACTAATGATAAACTTCAAAATGCAGATCAGGAAAATCAGCTGTATATGACGCATCACCTCGTCTGTACAATTTTAAAGTGGGAGCTGAATTTTTGACCCTTATCCTTGTAAGTCAAGTCAAGATTTAATATTATATACTTGTGCATGAGTTTGCCTTCGCACCATTTATGGTGTCACTGAGTCCTAAGACAAAGAAGAAAACTTTAACATAGTGAGCTAACACAGAGAGGAAAACACACATAATTGTTTTTTACTGGAAGATATATGGACTGTAACGGTTTCTTGGCAAACAGGGGCACCGTGGCTTCCTGGAGTCTCTGCTGGCGTCTTGGAAACCTCATGGTGACAAGAAAACTCCAGGAAGCTGTGGCCTTTAGCATGTTACAGTTTTTAAATATAAGAATGGTAAGACTCTAACTGGCATCTGAAATGTCAACTTTTCTTCCTTCTTCTTTTTTGCTGTCCTTTAATTCACTCATTTATTGATTCACCTTAATTGGATTCGGTAGTGCGGACATTTAGGATGTAGTTCAACTAATCCTCGAGTCGTTTGCCGCTATAATGTCCACACTGACAAGAAACATCAGAGCTTCATCTGGCTGTATGTGTCACTGTCACTGTAACTAATTCAGAAAGTGTTGACCCAGGGAGTAATACTTTTCAGCAACAGTTGACCTTTGTCAGGCTCAGAGTGTTATGGTGAGGAGACCTGTAGCTTAACGCTGACTGACAGCCTTGTCATGTAAGATTTGATTGGTGCCAAGGGGTGTGTGAGACAGTGATGTAAAAAAAGAGGAAAAAAAGATATGTCAACATTCATGAGAAATGATCACGGTGTCAAAGGGAGAGCATCCACTTGTCATTTCTCAGACCGCTCTGTTCTGTTCCACTCACCATCTTTCTTCCATTCATCTTTCTGATGCAAATCTATCTTGTTTTCTTCCTTCCTTCCTTCCTTCCCATCCTTTCCTCTTTGTTTTCCTTCACTCTCTCCATTCTGCCAATCAGAGATGGGCAGTAACGCGTTACTGTAATCCGATTACTTTTTCAAGTTACGAGTAAAGTAAGGGATTACTATTGCAAAAACGGTAATTAGATTACCGTTACTTTCCCGTAGGAACGCTGCGTTACTGCGTTACTAAAACCGTGATTTTTTTGCGAGAATGTCTCATGACAGTGACGTAAGCGAGTGCGCCATTCGTGACAACAGCTGTGTGCAGATCAACAGTGGATCATATATCGAGTGAGGAGAGAGTATGAGCGTGCAGCGTTTAAAGCGTGGAAGTACTGACCTTACTTTAAGTTTGATTCCATAAAAAGTGACAAAAACATTAGCGTCCATTAGCGTTGTGCGTGGGAAGAAAACTTCTTTTTACAGCGAAAAAACCCCCTAAACTTCCAAGCAATCCTTCGCTGCTGCACACCTGCACCAGGATAAACCTCCGCCTACCCTACTCCTGCTTTACAGGTGAAAATAGAGCAACAGGACCGCTAGTCTTTGACTTTATTTATTTTCTGCTGTGTTTTACTTGCATCTATTTGAAAGAGTGAGTGTAAACACAAAAAATAATTTATTTTATGTGCTGGAATGTGTAGAAAATAGGTTTTAATGTTAAACTAATTTATTCAAGTCAGAGAATGTTGCATATAATTACATTTTTGCTTGATGCATAAAGTTAAAAGATTAAAACTAATAAAACAAGTTTTAAAAAGAGACTTTTCCATTTGATTACATTTTGTATGATGAATTATGCAGAAAATGAAGAATTGGGCTGAAAGATCTATCGCTTTATCACCTCTTCAGGTTGTAAATCATGTTTTTAAAAAGTAACAAAGTAACTAAGTAATTAATTACTTTTGAAAATAAGTCATCAGTAAAGTAATGGGATTACTTTTTGGGGGAAGTAATCAGTCATTAGTTACTGATTACTTTTTTCAAGTAACTTGACCAACACTGCTGCCAATCCTTCGTCTCTCCCTTTCTGTTCTTTCCTTTACTTCCCCTTGTTTACTTCCTCCCTTTCCTCCCCTCCTCTTATTCTCTTATCCTTTGCATCTTTTCCTTATTCTAAAACTGTCCAGCTTACAACCAATTCAAGCACCATAATCTAACTCTAATTGTAAATGGACTGGTTTCTACTCTACCTGACCTCTCAAAGCACTTTGAGTGTGTAATCAGCCAGATACACAAAACAAATACTTTTATTGAAGCTCTTGATCCATAAATATCAATTATCACGCTGTCATTGCTGGATATTGATAAAAGACCTGAGGAGCTCAGACATTTTTGTGCAATCAGTCTTTGACTGAAGATGCCACTCTTGATTAACTCCAGAGCATGTGGGTGTTGGGAGAATCCAAATACAACAATGCAAACACATATCGAGGCACGAGATGTTAGAGACTGATGTGAAATGGTGTTAGCACATCGTTGTTTAATAAGCAACCATCCACACAGCTCCCTGTGTTTGCTGGACAACCACTGAATGCACCTGAGCTGCTGGTCCAGCCCCACGGTTGTGACAGTGAGAAACATGTGACTGTAAGCTTTAATGGGCAGTCTAAAATCTCAGGCCTGTCACTTTGTGCCTTCATTCAGATTAATGTGCACACCGAGCGGCTGGGCATTAAGCCCCACAGGCCCTCTCAATGACACACTTCAGTGCTCTGTGGCTCACTGCTGTACACCTGGAAACACATACCAATATCCTGCACGGAGGCTTGTCATGGTCACTCAGGAGGATGTGCACTCAGAACACAAACACTCACTTCCCCGAGAAAAGCCCAAGAAAGGTTTATTTCAACTCCAATTCTTTATAATAAACAAATTACTGAATAAAATCCAACGATGGCATCACTGTGCCTGTTTTACAGAAGGTCTTAAAGACTCATATGTGTTATGTTTTCCACTTCTAAGCTTTGGTAACAAATAAGAAGAAGAAACTGTACTCAAAGAACGTCAACATATTAAAAAGGTTTCTTAATGTTAATGAAGAATGATACATTTTTCCTGTGAAGTGTATAAATTCATTTTAATATTAAAGTTACTCATTGCCCCCCAAAATACTTCATCTATAAGAATCAGATGTTAATTATTATTTCCTTGGGATTTGGGATTTGACAGTAAATTAGTGACTCTTTATTTTCTTGGGGCAAGTTCTGTAGTGGCACCAGATGTTGCTGTCTTTAAAATGCTCATAAGTCATGCTGGTGTCTATCTTTTTTTTCTCTTGGAGCTTGGAGTAATTCTCAACAGCATCTGGCTAATTCTAATGAAAATTTTTTCATCATCTGTTGGAGAGAGGAGGCAAGAGGAGATACAAAGTGTTGCTCTGCCCCCATTTGGTAGCAGACAGAAAGGCAGGAGAGCATATTCAGGACTGATAGCTTATAAAGCACCAACACTCAGTAACTAGATATTTAAAGATAAATTTTGTACTACTCCCAAGGTACGCTAAACACCGACATATAATTTAGATGCAGGCGATTAAACCCTCCACTCCCAGGCAGATTGCATAGTACAGGCGGCAGAGGAATGCTCAAAAAGCACTTATTACAGTGGAATTAAAACCACTTTCCTGCTTGTAAATTCAACAATATATTATACAAAGCGTGTGTACTCACTACAGAGACGGTGTGTCATACTGTGCAAAAGTATATGTGCACTGTGAAGACCTAAAGACTGCATCGGGTCATAAGCTGCTACTTTTTTTCCCACACTGTGAACACTGCAGCTTATACAGACATGCGGCTAATGCATATTTTTTTCATGCGGCCAAAAACGTTTTGCCTGGTAACAGTAGGCCAATAAAATTGATAAGTAGTATATATACGGTATATATTTTTACCGGTTGTTAAGAGCTGTTGTAATGTTGTTTGTGCACTGTTCCGTAAAAAAACCATAAGCAACGTAATTTGTGTGTTACTGATACGTACGTATACTTAAAGGTAGCCGTGTTACAGGCGCTGTTCGAAGAAAAAAAGCATTTGCAGTATGTATTTTTGTATGTTTATGTTACCATGTTTATGTTACCGTACGAATTAAATTAAACGTTAAAAATCCTCATGTGTAATGTTTCTGTGTAAATATCTCATATTACAAGTGAAACGCATACGGCTTAAAATCCGGTGCAGCCTGTACAAGTACAAAATTGATTTTCTTTCTAAAATTAGAGCATGTGGCTTTTAATCAGGTGCGCTCTGTAGTCTGGGATTTACGGTAATATGTGCTGATGCAGCATTCATTTTCCAAAAGCGTTGTGCAGTGAATAAAGAGACAAAGAAAGTCAAACTTTGTCAAAGCAAAACAGGAAAACTACCCACTATGAGTATATACACCAAAACACCCCCAATTTGAACCCTACATACAGGTAGAAATTAAAACTTTCTCAACCTGTAGTGATACATTAGGTGGTGGACTAATGAGGCTATGGAGAATCTGCAGGCGTGTCTGGACTGCACTGACTGGGAAGTTTGGATGAGTATACAGATGCTGTGACGCCATCGGCTCTTGTGAGGACAGCTGCACACTATCTCCCACCACGCTGAGTTATAACAATGACAAGCTCACAGCTAAGGTAAGGAGGCTAAGGTTGGATGAGGAGGAAGCATTTTGGAGTGTGGACAGAGTCACTAGATGACGTTAAAGAGCAGATTTATCAAGATGGTGACAGAGGCCGTCAACTGTACTAAAGAAACCAGTTTCCAGCTAATGACTGCGTCTGTCTGAAAATTCAATTAAATTTTATTTATATACTCAGTGTTGGGAAGGTTACTTTTAAAATGTATTCCACTACAGATTACAGAATATATGCCCCAAAATGTTTTGTACCGTATTCCGTAACGTTACTCAATGAGAGTAACATATATTGAATACTTTGGATTACTTAATGGTGATGGTAAGCTACATTGTAGCCACAGCCACCCTGGGGCGCACTGACAGAGGCATTGATTACAGTTGGATTACAGTTACTGTAATGGATTACAGTTACTCATATTTTGTATTTTAAATATGTAATGGCGGTACATTTATTCCGTTACTCCCCAACACTGTATATACTTATTTACTAAATCACGACAGCAGTCACCTCAAGGCACTTAAAGGGCAAATGGCAAGTTAGATATTTCTATTTATCGTTTTAATAATGTATTTATTTCTCAGTATTTATTTTAACAGCCATCAAACTGGCTGAGCCTTCCAAAATAAGAGACTTCTGGGCTGTTGAAATCCTAGCAATGGTAGTATTTGGCATTAGTGAATGCTAGCTAAACACAGACAGTTAGCTTACCTAGCAGTGACTCCTGCAACATCCACTACCAAAACTGGGTTTGGGGGGAGTTTAATCATGCATTAGATCCTGAGAGTCCAAATACACCTATGGTCGACATGTGGGCACTTTGGAAAACAAAGATGCAGAATAGAATAGAATAGAATAGAATTACTGTCATTGTACATGTACAATGACATGGTGCAAGAATAAAATATAAATAGTAGAGAGCAGGAATCAGTGGCAAACAAGAGAAGTATATATAAAACCAAGAGAAAGGCACACATTAGAGAACATTAGCATATTACGTTAGTTGAGTGGCTTCATTAGCAGGTCATGCTGACTACTGATACTCACTTAATGAAGTACAAGCCTAAAGCCCCTCACCTCACCTACAATTCACACCTAGCCAACGGCCTGAACAGCTTCTACTATTGCTTCGACAAGCGGTGGAACAGAGC
The DNA here is from genome assembly GCF_965226115.1 of Aulonocara stuartgranti. Lineage (NCBI taxonomy): Eukaryota > Metazoa > Chordata > Actinopteri > Cichliformes > Cichlidae > Aulonocara > Aulonocara stuartgranti. Next base: position 11,221,180 of record NC_138960.1, read on the forward strand.
TGTTATCCCCCCCACACCTCTCTCCATACTTGAGACCGAGATAAACCCTGTCAAAGCATGTGGACCAGATTTGGTGTTTCCATCCACCTTGAAGCAACTGTGCTGATCAACTGTCTCCACAATTCACTGACATCTGCAACACATCACTGGAGACATGTCATTTGACAGCCTGCTTCAAGGCCTCTAACAATATTCCCTTTTCCACAAAAACAAGGCTCACAAGCCTTAATGGCTACAGACGCATCTCATTGACCTCTGTAGTTATGGAAATAACTGAAAGCTTGACAGCTTTGTGCTGTCCCATCTCCAATCAAGCACAGCTCGGAGCTGATTGTGAACAGGACATACAAAACCTCACAGGACCTCGTCTTCCTGCATAACTCTCCAGTGGACACTGTGTAGTCCTTACATTTCCTGAAAAATATGAACAAGGACCTACTTCCTGCGGCAGCTGAAGAAGTTCAAGCTACCAAAGTCAGTGATGGTGAAGTTCCACTCCTCCACTATGTCCTCATCAGTGTCTAGTACACTGCTGCCAAAAAATTCTGAAGACCATATGTAAATATGTGTACATTTTTTGTATTACCAGTGTATTCCACTACAGATTACAGAATACATGGCCCAAAATCTGGTTTGTAACATATTCTGTTAGGTTACTCAATGTGAGTAAGGTATTCTGAATACTATTATAATTACTGAAGGCTACTCGCCACTGAGCTAACATTGTTAGCTGGCGTTAGCTGAGATTAGTTAATAGACCGCAGACTGTTAGACTTGATGGACAGCATTAACAACCTGCTAGCTGCAAATAATCATGTGCAGTTCTGAAAGCAATACCAACTAGATTTTTAAATCTTAATATAAAATGAGTCACAGTAGGCTGGACATTAGGTAAGGCTGCAATTTTTGCAGTGGTTTGGCATAGAAAACTATTTCTTTATCAGTAATATGTTTTCATTCTATCTGCTTTCAGAACTGCACGTGATTATTTGCAGCTAGCAGGTTGTAATGCAGCCTTCATTAATAGTAATAAATCACACAGCAATAGTACATCGAAGATGCTGAAGTGGCACATAACCCAGGTTGCTACCACAACTAAAACAAGGTAGTTGTTGAATGCAGGGAGCGGGACCACACCTCCATACACATCCCTTCCGGTTCTGTCTATGTATGACACCCCCTTCAAGAAATGCTGTCAAACCTAAAATAAGGGTGTGGTCCCAGCTAGTCAATGTTAGCTACATCTTTATATAGCAAAGTGCATGTGGGCAAACTAAATTTATATATGTTCAACAATATTCCTCCACCCCAGCACTGCTGTACCTAATGACTTTTTTGGTGATTTGAGGCATTGAGGCGATCGTGGCTCAAGAGTTGGGAGTTCGCCTTGTAATCGGAAGGTTGCCGGTTCGAGCCCCGGCTTCGACAGTCTCGGTTGTTGTGTCCTTGGGCAAGACACTTCACCCGTTGCCTACTGGTGGTGGTCAGAGGGCCCGGTGGCGCCAGTGTCCGGCAGCCTCGCCTCTGTCAGTGCGCCCCAGGGCGGCTGTGGCTACAATGTAGCTTGCCATCACCAGTGTGTGAATGGGTGGATGACTGGGTATGTAAAGCACTTTGGGGTCCTTAGGGACTAGGAAAGCGCTATATAAATACAGGCCATTTACCATTGATTGCTTATATCACAATGCATTTAATTTTTAAGGAAAACACATTTGAAATATTTAAATGAATAAAATAAATCTACTTGGTTGCCTCTGCTGTATGTACGTATAAGTATTCCGCACCCTCTCTCTGTGTATTTCTATTAATTTTCCATGTCATCAGGTAAATCAGTAACACAACATCTCTACTACTTTAGACAGTGGAATAAGTTTTTTTTCATTAACTTGAAGCAGTCTTTTAAACAGCTTCGTTCGCTGGAACAAATTGTTGCCTTATTGTCTCCTACTGAATGGAGGCCCCTCACGTAGTAGCCAAACAGATTTTATGGCATTGATAAAGGAGTAATCATGATGGCATTTCTCACAGTGATTATTCTCTGAACTAGCCTCCCTCAGTTAGGCCTTCTTATCATTTCTAGACCCCCCTTTTGAGAGCTGTTCTGTATTACACCAATTAGCACAGTGATCAACTCAGCCGCTTCCACTCTGTGCTATAAATTTATTTCTAGCTGTTTCACTGACAAGGTATGCTGTCACTGTGCTGCTGACTGACAGGAGTAAATGTGTGTTTGTGTGTTGGATGGTTCAGCCTGGCATTTTATTGCACTATTAAACGTTATTAAATATCCTTTTTTTGTTGTATTTTACTGTGTTTTAAGGATAATGCCCTTGAATTAGAGCTGGGCGATAGAACGATAACGATATGTATCGTGATATAACTTTTACTCGATAGAGAAATTAAGCTATCGCGATAGACCTCGCCGCTCTTGTCCTATTAAAAAAAAAAAAAAAAAAAAAAAAAAAAAGGTCAGCCAATCCAAATTAAGTAGCCCAGAGCCGAACCAATCACAGCCGCAGCGTCACGTCGTGTGACTTGTTACGTACAGCACAAGTGCCAAGCTGCACGTGTGTTTGTTTGGGAAGCAGCCAGCGGGTAATGGAGCCAGCGCGTAATGGAGGAAATGAGTGTGCCGACTAGAAAAATCAACCGAGCGTGACCGAAGAGAAAACAGATGATGGTTCCAATGCCGGAGAGATTGTCGAACGGAAGAGCCATAGAAGTTCCGTAGTGTGAAGGTATTTCGGCTATTTCAAGTCTGACAAAAAACAGAGTAGCGTGCACTGTAAATTGTGCCGAAAGCAAGTCTGCAAATACAATAAACTGGTGCATGCGTCACACTGCGCCACGTTATTGTTTCGGTGAAATGAATTTCTACAATACTGTTACTGTTAATTCTACTCTCTGCAGTGTTTAAATGCTTACATATACACACAGTTACTGTCCCTCCACACATACGACTCGGTTCTGCTTCTATGCCCCAGCTTTGTTTACTTTTTCCCACCGAGGCTTCTAGACTTCTGATTGGCCAACATTTCTGCACGGTTAGGAATCTAGCGCCACCTGCTGCTTTGGCATGTTCATAGCAGCGTTTTCCTTCATTTCTGCCTTTATGTGTGGACGGGATTATTTTTTAAAACGAAAACGGAAAATCTCCGTTTTCAAAAATACCCGTGTACGTGTGGATGTAGCCTCAGTCTCTGACTGGAAGCGCTAATTCGTCATTCGGCTTTTGTCAGACTAAAGTAACTGTTAAAACTGTTTGAAAAGCTAAGCTATACAACAAGGAGAGATTGAGAATTTCCTTTTAGTTCTCAGTTTATTTGATATTGACAAAAGTTAGTCAGTTTTGTCTGTTCTTCTGTAAAACAAACTAAGATTTATTTTTAGAATTAATATTTTGTTTCTAAGTGGAATTGACAATTTAGTCTGTTTCGTTTGTTCTATTTTGAAACTTAAACGCTTTAGCGGCTGCCTTTTGTGTAGTTTGCAATATTTGCCTTTATTTATCTGAAAAAGTCTCATGTTCCTTAAGTACATCTACCCTGTTGAACTTATTATGAGAAATAAATATTTAAATCAAAACAAGCTGCTGATTATTTCACATTTTACTTGTGAGCAACGGCACATTTAAATCTTACAAATATAGTTATTTGGCTTATATCGTGATATATATCGTTATCGACTGAAATGAAAAAAACATATCGTGATATGAAAAAATCTCATATCGCCCAGCTCTACCTTGAATTAAAAAAAAAAATACAATGTTAAGGGCTAAAGGCCCAACTCTCTTGGTTTAATGGAAAAGGAGCAGATACCAATACCCATCTCCCTGTATAAATGGACAGTAGAGGGCATGAAAAAGTCATCTACACCTTCCTGAACTCCAAATCCTCTCGTGTACCTCAAACGAAGTCGATGGTCCTTCAGACCGCTCAGAGATACATTGCACAAAGCCCGTGACTGAGTCAAGCCACCATCTGCATCACGCTGGCATTTTGTGGGTCATTCCTCAGCGTGACAACAGGCATAGAAAAGCATAATATGAGCTGAGTGGGTGATAGTGCTGCAATTCTACTCTTAATGACAACTGAGAGTGTGTATGTTTCATTGTGATAAGGGCTAAATGAAAACAGGAAAGCATGAAAGAAAATGACAATGACAATAAAGTGAGATCTGTGGGTGAAAATAACCATATTTCTGCAGGTTCCAAAAAGGTGCCACAGTGACTATGAAATCAGCTTAATGCATTTAGGATGGCCCCAGTGTTCCGATGAGCAGGTCCCTATTAGGAAGGTAATTGGTTTGGCGGATTACTCAAAAAGTTATGGACTGATTTGCATGAAAATTTACCAGAGGTCAGCCTTGGCCCAACTTCAATGCGATTAACTTTGGAATAAAATATAGTTTCAGATCTGGACTGAGTATTTTTGTGAGATAAAACTAAATTGGACATTTTGCATGATGTCTTCACATAAAATGTGGAGGAAATCTTTTTTAAAAATTGAGTATGTGGAAATAGAAATGTTAAGAAGTTCACGCCTCTGAGTTTATCCTTCTTGCATCCTATCAGGAAGTTACAAGAAGCCTAAACACATGTCTTTAGCATGGCCTCGAATAACACAGAGACTTTATGTTTGGGTTAAAGTTAAAGATAGGTTTGCTCTCTTAAATCAGGCTGGTGGCTGCTGAACCAGAGGAATTCTGGTTATAGCTGAGGCAGATTCTCATTACTGCAACAAAAATATAATGGAACGACTCAGTTAGTATGACTGTACAAGACATTTGCAGTGGATTTAATGTTTTAGGTCTCATAGTACTGCCATCTGTAGGCCAGGTGAGGAAGTGCATCTATTTCAGCTTTAATTCAGTTTTTCAATTCAATTTTATTTCTACAGCATCAAATCACAACAACAGTTGCCTCAATTTATATTACAATAATACATACAGAGGAAAAAACCCAACAATCACATGACCTATGAGCAAGCACTTTGGTGACAATGGGAAGGAAAAACTCCCTTTTAACAGGAAGAAACCTCTGGCAGAATTACTCCAGATGTAACGGGACTCAAACCTTCCTCAGTAGATAATGGTTCTCACTGTGGGTCATGAGTCCTAAAGCCTTGGAATTGGCTCTGTGATCCTTTCCAGACTGATAGATATCGGTGACTCAGCTGTTTCTTTAGATCGTGGTGTGGTGCGCTACATTTAGAGATCTTTTAGCCTTCTTTACTTTGTCTGACAGGTTCTGTTTAAGTGATTTGCTAATTCACCAACTCAGAGTGCTATTGAAACAAAACTCAGCTTTCCAAAAAAATGTGAATAATCACAGTTAATGTTTAATTTAAAAAGAGAGGAAGTTGCTTTTTCACACAATGACAGGTAGGTTTGGGTGGCTTTTCCCTCTTTGTCTAATATTAAAGTTTGATGATCTGGAACATGTGTGAAAAATATCCACAAAAAAACCTAAGAAATCAGGAAGGGGAAAGAAAAATACTTTTTCACAGCACTGTAGCTCTGAAGTATGAACCATTATAATTATGGTTATCTGTAACATTTAGCTCTAAATGTGAAAGAAAAAGACTTCAGAGTGGCACAGTTACAAACCAGCGCCATCATACACTTACAATCATTTTCTGTTTTTACTTTGAAGTGTCTTTTCAGTCTTGCTGTGACTGACGTAAGCTGTTAAACAGTGGACCTCTCATCATGTTGAAAGTTTAGCTGTGAAAGAATATGAATGAATTCCTCATAGCCAGAGTGAAGACAACAGCATCACGATCACTGCTTCGTTTTGCTGAATGCTATGAATAGTTTGACCCTGCAGCCAACATGCAAGCTGCAGTGCTGCTGCCGTTGGCCATCTGCAGGTATCTGTTTAGAGAGATTAGTAAAAGTGCTGATGATGCGAGAGCTGTGCCTTGCACTCCCGACTGCACACTAAACAACAACTCCCAGACTAAATTAAACACACACTTAGCCCAGAGAAGCTCTCAACAACTTTTAGTTTTGTTTTTAGCTCTAAAAATGTTTCCCAGGTCCACACGTAAGCCATCTCCAAACTGGCCATGGACATGAGCTGATTACCTGCACTGAGACCGCGGCAAGACTGGAGTTGGTTGTATGAGAAGCGGATCAGCCTGTTTGATTCCCTCCTGCCCTGCTTCAGACAGCAAAGTACTACAGTGAGTAAATGAGAGCAGCGGGCATGACGCACTCATGACCACATTTTAACTCAGTGAAAGGACACAAGGACAGAGTCACTTTGACCTCTCAGTGAGCTGGTGTATATCTAGTTGGGTCATTCAAACCCATGATGTGGACTTTGTTTGATCACTGTCTTCCATCCTTTTACAATGATACATTCAACGGGAATGGCAGTTTTTTAAAGTGTATCATGACTCGAGAGTGTGTCACTTACAATAAGAAGAATGACAGTGTGCTCCACAGACATTCGCACGCATGCTAAGCAGCCCTCCCTGCTTTAGTGGTCACCCCTAAGCCAATTGAGGGATGGGCTGACATGTCACTGCTGATGGTGGGGGCTATGCTCAGTGCAAGAGTATTAGTCCTGCTAAATACAGTAATGCAATTAGGGTCAATTTGGTTATGAGGACACGCTGAATTAAAACAGGTGGAGAAGAAAAGGTAGGCGGAGTGAAGGGGATCAGGCTAGTTGAGGGATCGTTTTGATCCTTGCCTCCCGCCACACTCCCCTCATACAAGCAGCAGGCAGGACGGCTGATGCACTTGTAGGTTTTTAGACATGTTTGCAAAGTTGAAGGATCTCTTTAGCAGCCCGCAGGTGCCAGAGGGCTCTGGGACTACTAGCAAAGCCCCTGACCCAGCTCCACCTCCACCTCCAGCCAAGGTATGTGTTCCGCCTGTATATTCAGTTATTAGACTAACTATAATAAATCGTTATTGTCAACCAGATTTTTGACTGGTTACAGACATGAGCAGTGGCGTCTCGTCTGCCTCTATCATTCAACCAGCTGCTCTGTACCCTGGCAGCAAAACAGAAAAAAAACCCCAAATAAAATTGTTTCACTACCTCATTGAAATCACTCATTACCCAAACGGGCACTTTGAAATTTGTTTCATCATGAACGCAGCCTGTTTTTAAAAGTGTCCATCAGGAGAGGCAGTCATTTGTCAAACGCTGAATTCACCATTCTTTAAAACTGCCACTGAAATTAAAGCGTCACTCTTAATGGCCACTGTTTGACAAATGGAGCCAGGCGTCAGATTTTGTGAAGAAAAAAAATGTTGATTTGTCGTGTAGGAGGAGAAGCCAGCTGAGAAGGAGAATGAAGACAAGAAAGTGGACAAACCACAGGGTGAGTCATTCTAACGGCTGAAAAGTTTACCCAGTTCCTTTTTTTTGTCCCATCCTGTGAAATTAAAACAAGACTGACTGTTAATATGTTGGGAACATGAGAAAATATGGATTATTTTAAATTTCGCTTCATTTTGGTTTCCCTCTTTATTTGTCAGGGACTGTGTACAAAAACTATTCATCTAACATGACAGTTTGTTGTCCCTGCACAGGTCATCGAGCAAATAGAAACATACGCATCATCATTTTTTTTAAAAGACATACTAATACAAATGCAACTGACAAATCAACGTAATAGGCCAAACACCCACATCTAAATCCACCAATATCCATCCACATAAATACAACACTTGTTTATGCCATTACAAGGGAAATAAGTATGTAACGTTTTACTGTATAATAAGCTTCTTTACAAATGTATTTGCTAATTAGATACTGCAGTGAAACACAGTGTTACTGAAACACCTCCACACTTCAGTCAGCCTCGTGTATTATTCTGTTTATTCTTGTTATTTGTATAAAGCTGTAGTTATAATAGTTATAGTCATAGTTATAAAGCGCAAACAGTCAAACGAGTGACAAAAAGGGACCAAAATAAGAGAAAGCCTTTGGACAAATGTCCAATATGAAACGTTCAGCCTTGGACGACTTCTCTCGCGCCTGCTGACCGTTTCCATTTTAGTTGAGTTTCCTCGACTGCTGAGCTCGACAAGAAATGGAATTTCACTGATTTGTTGATTGTGTTGCTGAAAGTTTGAATGGCCTTTTGGAGCCGGAGTGAATAACATCAGGTTTGTCTCCATCATCCATCCAGGTTCTGTTACTTCATTCTGCTGATCCCACGGTTGCCTAATGTGTCTGAAAGCCGGACAGAAACACGGCCAGCGAATAATCAACCCCTCAAATGTCATATTCAGCGTCTTGTCTCTCTCTTTTACAGATGTTACAGGAATCTTTAATAGATGATGAACTAAATAAAAATGGTTTCACATAACCAGTGCAGCAAAGATGCCAAAAAAAGGATGAACACATTTACAGTTCGTAGTTGCTTCACAGATGGATGACATGCAGTTATAAGACTAAAGGGACTATAAGGAAAACACATAATACAATGATGAGGAAATTAGCAATTAAAAGAAATAAATGGGAAAACAGAAACCATTATAAATATAAAACTTAATCTAATGTATTGTTACGGTTATATTTCTAAATGTGTAATATTTTTATAAAGATGTCTAAAAGAAATGCTTTACAGGAAAACAAACGATGCAAAATAAATAATTAGGTAAGATCAAACATTTTTTTATTCTTCTTCCAGGAGGTGAGGACCATTTCTAACAATCTTGAAAAGCCAAAATAAACGTAGGATTTTTTTTCCCCTTTCTTAGAATCAGCTCCATCACCGGCACCACCCCCAGCCCCTGAACCAGCACCATCAGCGGCCCCGGCACCAGCTTCGGCACCAGCTCCTGCCCCAGCTCCAGCCGCGGCTCCAGCTCCTCCACCAAACCCCGATCAAGCTGGAGCTGAGGGGTAAGACATGCGCTTGCAGTGTTGTTTCTTCTACCTAATTTTTTCCAGGTACATTTCATTTGAAAGCGGGTGCACCGACAGTCAAAAGCGTTTACAGAGATTAGTTACAGTGTGTTTATCCTCAGAATATCAGCCCAGCCTCCAAACTCCACTTTAGCTCACTGCAAACACACACCTGCCAAGTGACACCACAAACCTATATCAAAGTAATCACCCCAAGGACGCTAATTAATCAGATTCCCTGGCAAGAGGGCGGAGAGGGAGGGAGGGTGCCCGGGGAGATAAGCGCAGCATGTGAGATCTTTACCCGCTGGAGCAACATGCATATTAAAAGAGGGATGGCCTGAAAGTGGATTAAAAGATTTTCAGTTCTTTAGGTTTTAAGGAGCTCACCAGAGCTGCTTCTGGTCCCTCAATAAACACTATGAAGGCGACAGGTAGAGGCAGCAACGGCTGATCCTCGTAGTTCTAAGCACAGGTTGGATTTCAACGAGGATATGATATATATGACACAACAATGGTGGCAAGAGCCAGAGGCTCCAGGTGGAGGACAGGTAGCGTGTGTGTGTGTGTGTGTGTGTGTGTGTGTGTGTGTGTGTGTGTGTGTGTGTGTGTGTGTGTGTGTGGTGGTGGTGGTGGGGTCAGTGTCAGCCAGCAGCTTAAGTAATGTGTGGAATAAATAGTGTCAGAGCTCAGAGGGGATCCTGAGGTACTCTACAGAAGAGCTAGACTGGGAGTTTTTACTGCCAGTGCTACACAAAACCTGAAGTGTGTGTGGTTTACTCTGTGTCCTTCTCATATATAAACCGCCCAAGTATGTGTCCTTCTTCTTTTATGAGGCATATTAGTGAGATGAAATGCTGCATCGCCTTTAGGGTTGATTAAGTCTGCAAAGGCTTCCTACCAGAACCGGTGTCACCACGGCGTTGGCTCACTTTCTTTAACTTTCTTTCATTTAGTTTCCACAAACCAGGGGCGGTACTCCAACCCAGCACAGTGTACCATTTACACACTGAAAACAATGAAAGAAACGATGGAAAAACAACCTGACAATTAAGTGTGAAAATGTACTGACTTTAATTTGACTGCAGGGCCTGATCTCAGCATGTTGGATGTGTCAGTTTAAACATGGTGTATTGTTCTGTCAAAGGCACTACAGAATTTTATCCACTAGAGGGAGAGCATCCATCATTCTCACAGCTCGGGCCGAAGTGGAAGACCGCTATTGGCCTAGCCTGGCCTGACCTCTAGATCTGTCCTCCCTGACCCAAAGTGCCCTAACCTTAACCACAAACAGGTGAAGCTGGACTCCATCCATTTGGCTCTGCAGTGAGCACCACTTGGCTGATTGCATTTATCCGTGTAATGTGATCCTTCTTATGTCACAAGTTATTTCTCTCTGTGATTCACTCTTTTTAGCGTTTCAAATCACAGGTACTGAGCTGGGTCCTGAATGAAAAGGGAACGATTGTAAACTGAAATAAACACTGAGGATGGTCGCAATGCACTGAATCAAATATTTCTACATTTATATACCTTAAATGTGTATTATACTTTATCAGTGATGGCAATAACGGAGTTACAAGTAACGGCGTTACTTTTTTCAGTAACGAGTAATCTAACTAATTACTATTCCTATCGTTACAACGCAGTTACTGTTACTACTTTAAGGGGCGACCGTGGCTCAGGGGGTTGGGAAGCATATCTGTAACCGGAAGGTTGCCGATTCGATCCCTGGGCTCTCTGTCCTGGTCGTTGTGTCCTTGGGCAAGACACTTTACCCTACCGCCTACTGGTGTTGGCCAGAGGGGCCGATGGCGCGATATGGCAGCCTCGCTTCTGTCAGTCTACCCCAGGGCAGCTGTGGCTACAACTGTAGCTGCCTCCACCAGTGTGTGAATGTGAGAGTGAATGAATAGTGGTATTGTAAAGCGCTTTGGGTGCCTTGAAAAGCGCTATATAAATCCAATCCATTATTATTACTAACAAGAAAATGCGGCGCGGTTGTGTTACTATTTTTCAACAAACAGACAGTTGAAGCTGTGTTCAGCTTACTGCACCTTATATCAGTTGCACGGAAGTAGCTGTCTACGTAAGTAATCTGGGCGCTACAGCTTTAAGCAGCTGCGAGCGCTCTCGCGGACGGCAATCACTTTCTGGCAGACGATCACTTTTTGGCACAACACCTGGAGCTCAGGGGGGCAAAACAATTGCATGAGTGCTGCTGTTTGACTGAGGAAGAATAAAGTAGTCGTGGTAAGTTAATCACGTGACCACTTAAAGATGACAAAGCAACAGGGTGATATATACCAGTTTTTAAATTGTGCAGATAGGCCACGTAAAACCAGAATCCTGATAAACAATATATACGCTGCGTTTTTTCCTGAATAGTTTCGTCACGTTAACGTCTAAGGACAGCGCTAGCAAGCACTCTCTGCTTATGACCAAAAAATTAAAAAACTAAACAAAAAACAGCCCGTTCGTGTTGGTGGAAAAATGTACCATGCTGACCAATCAAAAAATTATATTTGTTTAGGAAGAGGGTGAAGTTTTAGGAGTGACAGCAAGAGAGAGAGAGAGAAAGAGAGAAAGAAAGACAGCAGAAAAAGAGAGAGAGAGCGTAGTTAATGTGTTGTCTTCAGTGTTGGTCAAGTTACTTGAAAAAGTAATCAGTAATTAGTTACTGATTACTTCCCCCCAAAAGTAATCCCGTTACTTTACTAATTACTTATTTATGAAAGTAATTAGTTACTTAGTTACTTTTTAAAAACATAATTTATCCCCTAAATAGGTAATAAAGCAATAGATCTTTCAGCCCAATTCTACTTTTTCTGCATCATCCATTATATAAAATGTAATCAAATGAAAAAGTCTCTTTTTAAAACTTGTTTTATTAGTTTTAATCTTTTAACTTTATGCATCAACCAAAAATTAAAGTATATGCAACATTCTCTGACTGGAAAAAAATTGTTTAACATTTAAACCTATTTTCTGCACATTCCAGCACATAAAATAAAATAGGTTTTTATGTTTACACTCACTCTTTCAAATAGATGCAAGTAAAACACAGCAGAAAATAAATAAAATCAAAAACTCAGCGGCCCTGTTGCTCTATTTTCACCTGTTTAGCAGGAGTGGGGCAGGCGGAGGTTTGCTCTGGTGCAGGTGTGCCGCAGCCGTCATGTCAGTGGAAGGATCCAGCAGTTTCTCTGTGAATTTCACATTCCTGTGGCAGCGCACTCGGCGCTTGCTCGGAAGTTTAGGGTTTTTTTCACTGTAAAAAGAAGTTTTCTTCCCACGCAGTGAACAGCAGACCCTAATGTTTTTGTCACTTTTTACAGAATCAAACTCAAAGTAAGGTCAGTACTTACACGCTTTAAACGCTGCACGGTCATATTACAGGGAGTGCAGAATTATTAGGCAAGTTGTATTCTTGAGGAATAATGTTATTATTGAACAACAACCATGTTCTCAATGAACCCAAAAAACTCATTAATATCAAAGCTGAATGTTTTTGGAAGTAGTTTTTAGTTTGTTTTTAGTTTTAGCTATTTTAGGGGGATATCTGTGTGTGCAGGTGACTATTACTGTGCATAATTATTAGGCAACTTAACAAAAAACAAATGTATACCCATTTCAATTATTTATTTTTACCAGTGAAACCAATATAACATCTCCACATTCACAAATATACATTTCTGACATTCAAAAACAAAACAAAAACAAATCAGCGACCAATATAACCACCTTTCTTTGCAAGGACACTCAAAAGCCTGCCATCCATGGATTCTGTCAGTGTTTTGATCTGTTCACCATCAACATTGCGTGCAGCAGCAACCACAGCCTCCCAGACACTGTTCAGAGAGGTGTACTGTTTTCCCTCCTTGTAAATCTCACATTTGATGATGGACCACAGGTTCTCAATGGGGTTCAGATCAGGTGAACAAGGAGGCCATGTCATCAGTTTTCCTTCTTTTATACCCTTTCTTGCCAGCCACGCTGTGGAGTACTTGGACGCGTGTGATGGAGCATTGTCCTGCATGAAAATCATGTTTTTCTTGAAGGATGCAGACTTCTTCCTGTACCACTGCTTGAAGAAGGTGTCTTCCAGAAACTGGCAGTAGGACTGGGAGTTGAGCTTGACTCCATCCTCAACCCGAAAAGGCCCCACAAGCTCATCTTTGATGATACCAGCCCAAACCAGTACTCCACCTCCACCTTGCTGGCGTCTGAGTCGGACTGGAGCTCTCTGCCCTTTACCAATCCAGCCACGGGCCCATCCATCTGGCCCATCAAGACTCACTCTCATTTCATCAGTCCATAAAACCTTAGAAAAATCAGTCTTGAGATATTTCTTGGCCCAGTCTTGACGTTTCAGCTTGTGTGTCTTGTTCAGTGGTGGTCGTCTTTCAGCCTTTCTTACCTTGGCCATGTCTCTGAGTATTGCACACCTTGTGCTTTTGGGCACTCCAGTGATGTTGCAGCTCTGAAATATGGCCAAACTGGTGGCAAGTGGCATCTTGGCAGCTGCACGCTTGACTTTTCTCAGTTCATGGGCAGTTATTTTGCACCTTGGTTTTTCCACACGCTTCTTGCGACCCTGTTGACTATTTTGAATGAAACGCTTGATTGTTCGATGATCACGCTTCAGAAGCTTTGCAATTTTGAGACTGCTGCATCCCTCTGCAAGATAGCTCACTATTTTTGACTTTTCTGAGCCTGTCAAGTCCTTCTTTTGACCCATTTTGCCAAAGGAAAGGAAGTTGCCTAATAATTATGCACACCTGATATAGGGTGTTGATGTCATTAGACCACACCCCTTCTCATTACAGAGATGCACATCACCTAATATGCTTAATTGGTAGTAGGCTTTCGAGCCTATACAGCTTGGAGTAAGACAACATGCATGAAGAGGATGATGTGGACAAAATACTCATTTGCCTAATAATTCTGCACTCCCTGTACTCTCTGTCACCACCCGATCCGTACTGGAAACCCGATCGGTACCCCGCATGCGCAAAAGGTGTCTACTTCCGGTCGAAGCATTTTATGATAGCATTTTACGGGTCAGAGTATCTGTTAAGCGCCGTAAAATAAGAAGAATAGCGCCTAATTACAGAGTTAATAATACAGACTTTGTAATATGTCACATGTAGATTCATCAGCCAGATGAACTGCTTACTAACAATTGACAATGATAGCAGACATCATCATCGCTATTCCAATCAATCCTCTCCACACAGACAAGCATAAACACACTCAACTATCACTAAATCAAATTTAACACACGTTTGTAATGACGTTAAATCAGTTTACAATAGGGTTCATTCGCTCAGTCAGCAGGTGGCAGTATCCTCTTACACTGGGGAGTAAACTGCCATCATACGAACAGAAGAAGAAGAAAACCCCTGCACATGCGCGGTACGGATCAGGTAGACCCGATTTGTATGGTCCGACTTTGCACATGCGTAGTAAGGATCGGGGAGTCCTGATCCGTAACTATCTTTTTATTTTCCGTTTTTGTCTACATTGTACTGAAATGCTTCATTACTGGAAACATTTTAAGAGATACTTATTATTCCTAACATCTTAACAGATACTCTGACCCGTAACTATCGTAAAACGCTTCGACCGGAAGTAGACACCTTTTCAATTCAATTCAATTCAATTCAATTTTATTTATATAGCGCCAAATCACAACAAAAGTCACCTCAAGGCGCTTCATGCGCATGCGGGGTACCGATCGGATTTCCAGTACGGATCGAGTAGTGACAGGGTCGGGTGTGTCCTTCGTGGCCCACCATATCCCAGAATTCATAGCACGGCCCAGCCAATTTCAGTTTCCAACACTACTACTAAGCCACTACTAAGTTTTAAAATTACTCTTATTAATCTTTCTGGGTCACAAAATAAACTTTTAACATATTTTCAGGCGAGAAAGTAGCTGTGTACATTTCAAATATCTGCTTGGTTTATCAAGACATCGCATATTTGCAAAAGTGCGTCGGTCGAGCCGGTGAGAGCAGCGGACTCCCGGCTTCATCGTTTTCAGACCCCCGCTCTTTCGCTACTCGGGTTAAACATAATATGTAAGTCACTCGGATAACTTAAAAATGTAATTGTTTGCCTTTTTTCTGTGTTTTATTTGTTCCGGAGTAAATCGGTTTGGCTGAGATCAAAGTTATTAGATTATTAGATTAAATAAAACTTTATTAATCCATCGGGTGGGTTCCTCCGGGATTTTCACACTGCTGAATAAACGTCATAAAAAGAAGTGTGAGACAGTCGAGAATTTACGCCAGTGTCCTGTTATATTTTAGATAGCAAGGAGCAGACGGCCGAGTTTGTTAAACTCCACCGACAAAGACGAAAATCTGAAGGCTAGACCGTCCTATTTCACAGCCTCGCACTTCCAGCCTTCTCGGTCTTCGGAGGACCCGGCCCACGTAGACTGCGAAAGCCGGGTCCTCCGAAGGATGCAGCCGACGTTTTGGGATACAGCTATTATCCATTGTTGATCTGCACACAGCTGTTGCCACAAACGTCGCACTCACTTACGTCATTGTCATGAGACACTCTTGCAAAAAAAAAATCACGGTTTTAGTAACGCAATAACGCAGCATGCTCACAGGAAAGTAACAGTAATCTAATTACCTTTTTTGCAATAGTAATCCCTTACTTTACTTGTTACTTGAAAAAAGTAATCGGATTACATCTCTGGTTGTCTTGTGTAGTAGTGTGTAGTGTTGTGGATAGTTTTGTGTTGTGTGTCAGTACAATGTGACTGCTACATGACCAGAAAACCTCTTAATGCATGTTAAAGTAAAGTTCCAGATTTTTCAGAGTAAAATCTTACCTCTAGGCAACTTTAAATGCTGGAGTAGAACAGGTGTTGAATCATTAATGCCGAGTGGAGTCTCTGATTATTACACAACTTTTCCTGATTTGTTCCTTTTTTTTAATTGGTTGAAATTCCTCATTCACATCAGGAATTTTTAGGAGTTTTTATGATTTTTCTATCCTCGCTACATCAGAAACTCACTCACTGCCAATAACAGCGCAACTTTCTTATTTTGCTTCCTCAGAGAGGAGGGAGTCCCCCCTCCACCTCCCCCCATAGTCATCAACAAGTACTCAGATGAGCACCTCAGAGCCATAATCATGAAGATGAGAGAAAGAAAGCAGCTCTTCAAGGAGAAAGTGACTGATCAGTATGCTTCATCCCCTGAGATAACCCCTCCTGTCAGTGAGTGCCAACACAAAACCATTCAGTGCTGCAGATTTTCTAATATTTCTAATATCTGTGGATGTATCTAATATTTCTAATATCTGTGGTGTAGTTCATTTTCCTTGTTTAAAAACATGTTTAAAAATAGAGTATTAGAAAAATATATAAATCAAGAATGAAAAGAGCAAAAAGGAGAAAAAAAATAACCTCTTGATTCTTTTGCTTTGATGTAGTTACTTATCTAAGGTGGAAAGTTTTTTTTTCTTTGGGTTTTTTTTTTTTTGTTGTTGTTTGTTTGTTTGTTTGGTTTTTGCTTTGTTTTATTATTTTCTTCAAGCCCTATGTACAGGAGCTGCATACAAAAAGATATTTTGTGAAAAGGGTTGGCGTAATAAGCAAATGCTTCAGCCAATACCTTTTGATTAGCCTTGTCTCATGCTTTCTTTCTTTATGGTAGATTTTTGTTCTATTTTCACTGTTTTTTTTTTTCACTGTTTTCACTGAGATTTGAATTTGAATGCTAATCAATAAAATCAAAAATAAAAAAAAAATGTTATTGTTTTCATGGGGCAGTAAGGAAACTAATTCTTAATATTTAACTGTTGCTCACTCAGCCCCTTTATCCTTTCAGCGCCACTGCTACGCAAAGACGACTACAACAGAGTCATAGAGGAAAGGAGACAACAGGCAGAGGAGGCACGGATAAAGAAGGAGGAGGCAGACAAGAAGAAAAAAGAGGAGCAGGAGAAGAAGAAAAAGGAGGATGAGCAAAAGAAAGCAGAACAAAAGGCAGCAGAGGCCAAACAGCAGGAGGAGAAGAAGAGTATAAGAACCAGGATATCCGAGGCAATGTGGTCAGTGGTGGACACTGTGTTGAAGCCACTCGAGGACCTGATGGACTCTGTGTTTGGGCAAACCATAGACCCTTTCACGGACCGTCGCTACATTGCATGGCTAAGCTTGGTGACTGTGGCCTTTAACTACAACACGTGGTTCATCACGGCCCGCCTGTGCTTCCCCTACCACACTGAGATCTCCATCCCTTACTGGTTCACCCTGGATGTGTTGGCTGACATCATCTACCTGGTGGACTCTGTCATCTCCCAACCCCGCAAACAGTTCGTCAAAGGAGGAGACATCATTGTAAGTGGGAAATGATCCTGACTGCTGACAGAGAAAAACACTGGCCTGAATGACAAAGTCACTTTTATTCCCTTGCAGAAAGACAGAGTGATGACAAAGAAGCACTACAGAGATTCAGAGAGATTCCTGGTATGATCACTTAAATCCCTTGAGCTTTGAAGTTATGTACTTAATTAGAGTCAGCGACCTTACAGCTGTCTGTCTCTTTCACAGGCAGACGTGGTGTCAGTCTTGCCATTTGACTTGTTGTACATCCAATTTGGATTCAAATCTGCCTTCAGACTCAATCGTCTACTGAAGGTAAATCTACTTAAATAATGTTTAGATGAATGAGACAATAAACAACGCCTATTAAATGTACTTTGGCTCTCATCTGGCTCACATTTCCTCACCTGTTTTCAAGATGGACACATTTTTTGAGTTCAGTGATCGTCTAGAGAGCATCATGGCCAAGGCTTACATCTGGAGGTAAGACCATCCATCCATGCATCCATCCACCCACCAATCCATCCATCATCCATCCACCCACCGATCCATCCATCCACCCACCAACCCATCCATCCATCCACCAACCCATCCATCCATCCACCCACCGATCCATCCATCCATCCATCCATCCACCCACCCACCGATCCATCCATCCATCCACTGATCCATCCACCGATCCATCCAACCACCAACCCATCCGTCCATTCATCCACCGATCCATCCATCCATCCATCCATCCATCCACCGATCCATCCATCCACCCACCAACCCATCCATCCATCCACCCACCAACCCATCCATCCATCCATCCATCCACCAACCCATCCGTCCATCCACCCACCGATCCATCCATCCATCCACCGATCCATCCATCATCCATCCACCCACCGATCCATCCATCCATCCATCCACCAACCCATCCATCCACCGATCCGTCCATCCATTCATCCATCCACCGATCCATCCATCCATCCACCGATCCATCCATCCATCCATCCATCCACCAACCCATCCATCCATCCATCCATCCACCAACCCATCCGTCCATCCACCCACCGATCCATCCATCATCCATCCACCCACCGATCCATCCATCCATCCATCCACCAACCCATCCATCCACCGATCCGTCCATCCATCCATCCATCCATCCATCCATCCATCCACCCACTGATCCATCCATCCATTCATCCATCCACCGATCCATCCATCCACTAACCCATCTATCCATCCACCGATCCGTCCGTCCATCCATCCATCCATCCATCCACCAACCCATCCGTCCATCCACCGATCCGTCCATCCATCCACCCACTGATCCATCCAGTATACAATGCAATTAACTGAGATAGCAAAAATGTCAAAATGTGGCCATATCAATAACTCTCTTTATTACCCCTCTTAGAGTGATTCGCACAATTGGTTATCTGCTCTTCATGCTCCACCTTAATGCCTGCTTCTACTACGTGGCCTCAGAATATCAGGGCATTGGTAAAACTAAATGGGTCTACTCCGGCCTAGGCAGCGCGTAAGTACAGCACTTCTATACAGCCAGAGTTGGAGGGATTTTCTCATCTTTTTTTCTGCCAACTCTTGATGTGGACCTAGCATGCTCATACTGTATTCTGAGACTCTGCTAGAGCAGCTTTTGCACGAGCAGTGTTGGGAAGGTTACTTTTAAAATGTATTCCACTACAGATTACAGAATACATGCCCCAAAATGTTTTTGTAACGTATTCCGTTACATTACTCAATGAGAGTAACGTATTCTGAATACTTTGGATTACTTAATATATTATCATGCTTTTTTACAACTACATGAATGTACTATTGCTGTGTGATTTATTACTATTACTGAAGGTTACTCGCCATACCAATACCAACTAGATTTTTAAATCTAAATATAAAATGAGTAACAGGGAGGGTGGACATTAGGTAACTGCGCTTTTTGCAGCGATCTCGTATAGAAAACTATTCCGCGTATATAAAACAGGTCCGCGGCTCTGAACCGTAAAGGCGTAAAACCATAAAGGGACCTCTGGCTAATACGTTGGGTTCGTGTTGTGCTCGTAGTTGAAAACTGGCTTTACTTTGTTGTCTGGGTCAACGTTGCTAGCGAGAGACAGAGAGAGGCGTTGAAAGGCTGCTCCAACCGAATTTATTGTTTCGGAGGAAAACACAAACACAGTGTACAGTCGAGTCTTAATAGCTTACTTACAACTGGGCTCGCCAGGCTCTCTTCTTGGCTGCAGTGGTTATTATTATATTTACATGCTTCCAGCTCCCGTTTCTGCTCGATGACATCTTGTACTTTTCCTTTTTCTCCCTCCCTCGCTCACAGACACATAACGGGTATGGCAGTCCATTCTCCCTGCAGCACGGACTGCACTGCCCATCAGGCTACATTCTTTAGGGCTATGCCTGTAGCATTCTGCCTATTGCCTTCATATTAAATCATTTTTTAAAATATTTCTTCACATCATTATGAGACGCGAGATTGAGACACAGGCATTTGAGCCTCTTAATGCGTGTTTTGTTTGGGTTTCCACCGGCAGGGAAACCCAAAATAGAGAGAGCATAGGCGAACATATCAAACAGGAAAATACCGCCGTGTAATCCCTTTATTTCAGCAAAGTAACTGTATTCTGAATACCACCTTTTTAAACGGTAACTGTAATGGAATACAGTTACTCATATTTTGTATTTTAAATACGTAACGGCGGTACATGTATTCTGTTACTCCCCAACACTGTGCACGAGTCACAGTTACAACAAACTGTTTTTTCTTCCCTCCCTCTGTGCAACTTTCTAATGATTGGCTGATGGTTTGAAAACAGTGGCTAGGGGAACATCTGTACTCACAAATGACCATATTAAACATGTTCACTCACCAACATGATACAGAAAGGTAGAAAATGAGCACATAGGGGGATAATGTTAGCAATGCATAACAAAAGGTTATAGCAGAGAAACAAAATTACCTAAAAAAAAGTCTCTGGTTTATTGCACAGAGTTATGAGTTCCAGCTCACAAAGCATCCAGTCAAAATCTTTCATATGTCCCATGTTTGCTGCTGATGCTGTGGCTGCAGTTACCTCAGCTGCTTCTTCTATGCCGAGAAGTCCCTGCTACTGATCGCCGAGTTACCAACTCCTGACACCACATTCGGGCTGATCTTTCAGATGACCAACTACCTTTTCGGGGCATTCTTTATGTCCACCATGCTTGGCCAGGTAGCTTCTTTCTCGTAGCATTTTTGTTATTTTACTTTCTCTTTTCTTTTAATATTTTTTTCTCTTTAGGAAGCTAAAGCAATTTCAGCAAGACATCAAGGAAATCGCTCAAACGTGCCCAGAACCCACCACTGCCATTTTATGCAAAACAAAGAAACAAACTCCATTTTCCCCCACACGACCCCAAAACATCCAATACAGTTTATGACACCCCTCTCTGACACCCCCCCCCCCCCCCCAAAACTCTCCACAGGTACCTGCGTTGTTACTACTTTGCTGTCCGCAGTCTGATCAACATCGGGGGTCTTAATGAACCCGAAACCGTCTTTGAGATTACCTTTCAGATGACTAATTTTTTCTTGGGCGTCTTTGTGTTCTCCAGTTTGATTGGACAGGTAATACAGAGGACACTCTGCCCCATAGCATGAGTCACAGCCCCCAGCATCCTTACTTCATCTGGAGTCCTGATTAGCATCCTTTTAGCATCATTAACTGCAAGTAGTACTAGTAGTAGTAAACGATTGTCTCTTATTCTCCCCCACTTGTCCTGTTTATGTAGATAGATGAATAAACCTGCAATACTCCAGTATCCGTTACTCTGTCTATAGTATTTCACTGGTTCCCTGTGATGTCTTGACTGTCAAAAACAACAAAAGCACATTCATTCTACTGTCTAAGTGAGAGGAGTATTTATTTAGTTTAAACAAAGGTTTTCTTCTTATCATCATAATGTCTCAGATGAGAGATGTCATTGGTGCAGCGACAGCAGGACAGACTTACTTCCGTTCTTCCATGGACAACACTGTGGAGTACATGGTGACCAATCACATCCCGTCTTTGATACAGAACCGAGTCCGCACCTGGTACACCTACACCTGGGACGCTCAGGGCATGCTGGGTCAGTAGTCACTGGATAAAATCTTCATTTCAGTCTTTAAGAGTGTGTGAGAAACGCTTTAATTATAGGACACAAATCAGACGTCAGTCCTACTATTGTGCCAGGTGCAGAAAGTTTTAACACTGAATTAAATAATAATTCTTCATCTCCGTGTTTTCAGATGAGTCCGAGCTGCTGGACAAGATGCCTCTAGTGATGAGAACAGCCATTGCTGTGGACATCAACCTGGCGACCTTCCAGAAGATTGATCTTTTCAAGGTGCACACTCATTAGAAAAAATAAATATATAGCCCAGACAGTAACTGGGAGACTGGGAGATGGTTGGTCAGTTAAATATCTTCATATGTTTCCACAGGGCTGTGACCAGCAGATGTTAGTGGACATGTTGCTGAGGCTCAAGTCGATCATTTATCTGCCCGGAGACTTTGTTGTGAAGAAGGTGTGTTAAGTCTTACACAATCATCGTCAACTTCAAATGTGAATGAAACACAACAAATTACTTAATTTTTTAAAAGTTTATCATCATTTTATGCCAACAATTGAAGGACATTAAATACAAAAAAGTAAAAATGTGCTGGGGAGGATAAACTGATGTTGTGTAATCAAACTTGGCAATAAGGAGATACTCATTTTAGCCCTGATTCACCATATGATGACAAGCATACAGACTGTAAAGAGGCAGAGGAAAACACACTTATTTCATTGTGATGACAGATTTTTACATTAGTTACAACTGCATATCCTCCATTGTCGAGTACATTTTTAGCTAACTTATTTTTTTACCACTTGAACGTCAAAAATATCCAAGTTTTGTTTCTCTAAAATTCATAATTATGATAAAACCTCAGACAGCGTTGCATATTTTACTTTTAAATTTGGAAAAATGACTTTATAATCTTATAAAATAGTTCATTGTCAGGGTCTGCGCTGGCAGACCGCGTGGTGACAGTAGGATGACCCAAATGCAGACACTTGGAGCAAAACTATCCGGTTGTTCAGTCTGACGTCACTAGCCGTGTCTGGGTCTAAACTCCGCTGCAGGTCCATATATCAAACGATCACTGTGGCATTACTGAGAGTTGAAAAACTGTCTAAAGTCTTTCATCTTTAATAAAATGATCAGCGTTCTGCTCTACCAGGTGTAACAATTGAGTTTAACATCCAGGCATCCATGAAAACGGACATTTATGACATTTAACGGAGTTAGAAGTTAGCAGGAAGTTAGCTCGCTAGCTTCTATCTAAATACAATATAGCATGTCCTGACTGCGGGTTTTGGAAACAAATTAAAACGTACAGCTCTGTTATCACTTCCAACATAAATGAAGACAGAAAACTAAACAGCAGTGACATTTGTAGGGTCACTGAAGTTTGGCTAGCTGGTATATAATGATTAGGGTTGCCAACTCCCTGAAAAATAAATAAGGGACACCTCGTGGCCAGGGCCGGGCAACCCAGTTGTCTTCACCCTTCCCAGTGTGGTAGCTCTTTTTTGTGTGTGTGAAATTATTTTTTAACCATTTGACTTGAATTTGATTTAAGCAGATGCATATTCTTTGTGATATGACCATATGGGAAACAAATGATCATTTAGCCATTTATTTTTAGCTCAAAATGACAACATTAACACAGTAAAACAGGTCTCTTTCTTAAACAGAAGCCTGTCATGCTTAGCTTTTGAGAATATAAGTAAATCTTTCTTTAAAAGAACTCTGTCCTGCTTAACTTAAAATTATATAAATTAATAGAAAGCAATAGAACGAAAAATATTCTTGTAACAGTGCACATTTAGTGCATTTAGTACAATTGGCTTCAGTTGAGGTATTATTTCAGCTTTTCTAATGCTAATCAGCTGCTCCTGTTTGTAAACCCACTTGTTCCCATGATTACGCATCATAACTCATCATCATTATTCATCTATGTATTACTTTTATGTATTAGTCATCTATTTGTTGTAATCATCTATCCTTGCAGTTGTTTATTACACAAAATAAATTATATTATCACACTTCTGGCCACATAGCGCTGATATTCACTGCACATGCCCATATTAACCTTAACCAGAGGGTTTAAAAAACAAACCAGTGTTTACATACCATATCTGCTTCTGCCGTGGCCTGGTGGACAAGAAATTGGTTAAGGGTTCCCTGAGCTTTCACGCCCCTCATGTTCTTCATGTGCCCACCATTAGAAGCATGCCTATGGAAAAAGTGCGCCGGCACACAGTGCAGTGCGCTTTATAGGTGTTATGGTGACCTTTTCCAGCCAGGTGTTTCCCTTTTCCCAGTCCTCCCTGTACTTTTGCAGCCTTTTTTTCTTTCTCTGAGCGAACAAACATTGCTGCTCTAACGCTGGGCTTACACTGTGCGATTTTTGGCCCATTTTGAGACGATTTTTGAGTCGTGCGACCGATTTGGTGATCGGCCCAATTTTGGCCTTCATCGTGCATCGTGTAGTATACGTGGGGTAACGAGAAGCGATTAACACCTCGAGCAGCTCCCGATCATCAATCGCTCGTGAGCCGCTCACACTGCTCACGCGCAAACACGTAAACGTCGGTGAAAAAGACGGAGCAGCACGGCTGTGCAGCGTGTGATCTGGACACAAGCGATGGAGGCACAACTTGTAGAACTTCGGAAAGCTCATCCGAGCCTTTTCGATGTGGCATCACAAAATTATCACGACCACAACAACCGTGAAAATAGTTGGATTTACACTGCTGCTCAATCACAGCTGCCTGATCATGTTTTTCATTAGCAATTTAGCAAAGTTGATGGTGGTGGTTTGTGTGTCTGTGTGAGTGAAAGACAGAGCGACAGATTTTCTGTTATAACCTTCATGTTATGGAGGCACAGTGTGAGCACTCGGGTCGCATCAGAGCATCGGGTGGTATAGTGTGAGACCCTGCATCGTGACCTACCAACTTCTAACCCCTGCGAGTCAATCGTGCAGTTTGAGCAGGAGCTGAATAACGCGACTGAAAAAATCACACAGTGTCTGCCCAGCTTTAGGTGTACTGTCGTCCGAGACCGCAGTGTCGGCGTTTGTTTCCCTGTTGGCCATGCTTCTTGTTGTGGTCATCTGTTGTCTTCCGGTATTTTCTCCGCAAGCGACCTTTCCTCGACCAATGAGATGAGCGGTAATCTGAATTGTCATAAGTGTGCTGTCAGCTCATTGGTCACAAAGCAGGAGAGGGGCTGGGAGTTATGCTTTCAAACAAAGCGTTAATTCCATTAACATTTATAGACTACTTTTGATTCTCACTGTATTACGGGACAAAGTGCGTCCCTTATTAGCTCAACACGGGACGTGTGCTTTTGTTTCTAAATACGGGACGATTCCGTTTTTTAAGGGACGGTTGGCAACCCTAATAATGATGTGCTACGTGACCGCTAGCGACACAGCTATGTTAGCATAATATGAACAAGCTAACTTTTTTTCCACTCGATAAAAGTTAACATGAGTGTTTTCGGTGGTCAGGAACAAATGTAATCACATGGCAGGATGCTGTAAAAGGACCAAACTTCAGCCAGGAGAACAACTGAGATAATCCATCCACAATACGAGGTTAGTCATTCATATACTGCTGCATGGGCTGGGCTGTAGTTACATCCTAAGGTTTTAAAAACTGAGCTTAAATAAATGATTAGCGGTAATAAAAGCCGAGGGAGGTGAACAGTGATCACTGACTGTTTTAGGAGCTTTTTGAGATTAAATAGAAGAAAATACATAACATTAAACATGTTAACAACACAAAAGCCATATTAAACGCAGACTACTTTAGGCCCGGAAGTAGGATTCGTCGCGTCATCACTGAACAACCGGATAGGGAAACAGAGCTCAATATCAGCAGAACTGGATGAAGCCTAAACTGCACAAACAAGAACATCATAATACAAAAAGGAATGAAACTCAAAATGCAGGATCAAAGGAAACAGCCCATGACAGTGATTTTTTATTAGGTTAATACTTTTTTTTTCCTCCAAAATTTACAACTTTAATATCAAAGAATGTCCGAGTTCTTGTAGGTCTGAATTTATGACTTTAATCTCAGAAGTTCTGTGTATATAAAAGGCCACCACAGGCTTCTTTTAAAGCTAAAATGCCCTTTATAAGCACATACACATAAAACATCCCTTCAGTAATTTATTTGTGTAAATTATTTGTAGGGTGACATCGGTAAAGAGATGTACATCATCAAAGGTGGAGCGGTGCAGGTGGTGGGAGGACCCGACAACAGCATTGTGTTTGTGACACTAAAAGCTGGTTGTGTTTTTGGGGAAATCAGGTGAGTTCAGATACACGCGCACAAATATATACTGATAATTAATCAACATCAGAGGCAATTAATCACAATCAGTGAACAGTGAAATGTTTTCTCTTTCTGTTTCTTAGTCTCTTGCAGTCCTCCAAAGATGGAGGGAACAGGCGCACAGCTAATGTCAAAGCATACGGCTTCGCCAACCTCTTTGTCCTGGAGAAGAAAGACCTGTTTGATATTTTGGTTCATTACCCGGAGTCGCAGAAAGTGTTGGCCAGAAAGGGCAGGTGAGTCAAAGGATTTGACTCAATATTTGCTGCTGATTTCACGAAATAACTTCTGTACTTGGTGGTTTATTTACTGGAAACCAATGATACACTATCTGTGAGGGGGGAAGTATGTGAACATGTATAAATGGCAGCGATTTTTAAGATAAAATTCCAGTCAGGTAGTTTTACACACAAGGAAAACAATCACATGTTAGT
The DNA here is from genome assembly GCF_965226115.1 of Aulonocara stuartgranti. Taxonomy (NCBI): domain Eukaryota; kingdom Metazoa; phylum Chordata; class Actinopteri; order Cichliformes; family Cichlidae; genus Aulonocara; species Aulonocara stuartgranti. The sequence continues at coordinate 11,247,287 of NC_138960.1, forward strand.
GGGTGGACCTATTTTTATTTTCAAGGCCTGATCTTTAAAACAGCACGATTACAAACAAAGCGAAAAGAAAAGTGTTATGTGGACGTCAGAAAAAGGGCTGTTGGTGATGTTCATCAGGCTGGGACACCTTTGAACAGTGAGCTTCCCCTTCCTGTCAGTGTGACGCATAAGTACACATGTAATCCCTGAGATATGAAGTTTCCACATGATAATAATAAATGCTGCTGTAGTAAACAAACCTCTGTACCTCTGTAGGAAACTAATAAAGGCCAAAGGTCCAGCAGCAGCTAAAGTTGAAGAAGAGAAGGAAAAAGGACTGGCGCTGTTCGGACCCAAACCCCCCACACCCAAACTGCTGCGCGCTTTCGGCGGGACCATTAACAAAACGTTTATCAACAAAATGAAGGTAACTACACCGTTCTGTCCTAATAAATGCACCCCAAGTGATTATTACATGAAAGTCATTGTGCTTGTCTTTTATTTTTTCCCCAGACTTCCAGTACCAACTAATAAGGAGCATGGAAAGTTTTTTTTTTTAATAACCCCTTTTTTGGAGTGAAGAAAATGTATCTCTCATGGAAATGAACTCATTTCTGTTGAAAGCACCTTTCAGATGATAGTTTTACTGCTCTGTGTGTCATTCTGTCTAATTTAATAATAACAACAAGCCAAGACCATGTGTACCTCAACTACTGCCCCTAGTGGACACTGCTATGTATGTACTTCGTTCATATGGTTTTTATACAGTATAATCGGTCATTTTTCCCACTGTAGGCGTGGAAGCCTGCCTGAGATTATCAGTCAGTAAGAAGCATGGTGACAATAATGTTGACAGTTTATATTATTTGACTGAGTTTTAATAAATAAATATGTTTGAACTGCATTAAGTGTATTTCTCTGTTAGCCTTGTGTTTGTGAGAGCAGGAGGTCACATCCAGGCTAATCCTCACCTGCCAGTGACAGTACGAGGGCCGATTAATTCAGCTGCCTCTGTTTTTGTGAGCCCCACAGACTTAAAATAAACCAAGCATTACACCAGCTACTTTCATCGTAGCACCGATGGTTACTGCAGTGAATTTAATGTTATCCATGATAAAGGATATTCAGAAACTGATTATACTCTTTTTACCTGCCGTCTCCTCCAGCTTACGTTGATCAGGTATAGGTTTTTATATAAATTCGCTAACATATTAAAAAAATAGCACTGGTGCTTTTTGGTAAAAGTCTTCTTTCTGGGCTGTGCTCACAACTCCAGGAGACCCATTATTTCTGCTGGCAGTGATTGTCGGCTCAGCTCGTTGAGCTGCTGTTGGCTCCTGGAGAAAGGGGAGTGCCTAGAGGGACTTACTGATTCCTAGAATTTTATTTGCTTCAGTCTGCTGTTCAGGTTTGAGGTAAAGACTCCACAACAAGCAGTTCAGGTACTCTTTCAAAGACCTAACATCTAAAAAAAAGAAGTTTGCAGAAGAAGCAGTGGAAAGGTCAGACTCTTTTCTGTCTGGCCATGTTCAGCAGGTTAAAGAAGCTGATCGGGGCTCCTGAGCCTCGTCCTGCCCAGGCTGCTGCCGCTCCGCCTTCTGCCCCGGCTCCACCGGCTACGGTAAGAGCTTAAATCTCCCTTTATTTTAAGTTGACAAACACTGTGTTCATCCAGTGGACACACCATTCAAATTAAACATTAATCAGGTTCATTGGCTTCTCCAAGCTTGTCAGACTGAGTTGTATTAAAATACACAACAGGAGGTGAAAGCCTCTGAGGCAGCTTGACACTAACATGGACAGGAGCTGTCACTGGTTCTTCAAAACATAGGCTGGTGCTGCACAGGTTGATACTACACTGGCAGGCTAATCACTGCTATTTGTTCTCTTCCCTCTGCCTGTGTTTTAAATTTACAGCAAGAAACGCCGCCAGAAAAGAAAGAAGAAAAAGAAGATCAGCCCACGAAAGAGGAGGAAAAGAAAGAAGAAGAAAAGAAAGAGGAGGAAAAGAAAGAAGAAGAAAAGAAAGAGGAGGAAAAGAAAGAGGAGGAAAAGAAAAAGGAGGAAAAGAAAGAAGAAGAAAAGAAAGAAGAAGAAAAGAAAGAGGAGGAAAAGAAAGAGGAGGAAAAGAAAAAGGAGGAGAAGAAAGAAGAAGAGCCAAAAACAGGTGAGATGCGTGTTTATCTGAGCTGAGTTCCACATTCAGTTACATTGTTATTAGGGTGATGGTCAAGTGGTTTGAAGGGAATGTTTTTTGGTCAGTATGTACCATCGTCCACAGATGTGAGAGGTGTTGGTTCGCTCTGTTATATGTCACACTCTCTGGCCTTGCTGTAGATTCACTAAATGTGTCTTTTAGTGGATTGTTAGACTGTCCATCTGCTCCCTGTTTCTCTGTGAATCACAGACAAAGGGATTGGTGTCATCTGGCTGATCCTGTATCACAAACAGTGAGCACTGTCTTGGGAAAGTTTAGGTTCCCACTGCTGTACTAAAGTAAGCAATAAGAAACAGCCTTCCTTCATGCTGTGGTGATCTTTTCCTCGTGTACCAGTGGTTTAAAATACGAACAGCATCCCTCGGGATATGTAAGAATAGAGGGCTGAATGTCAAATAAGCATGCGGTGCATGATGCTGCTCTGGTTGTTGAACTTTGCACTTGAATTGTTTTTTAAATATCTTTCTACAGTATAGAATCTGAAGGTTTTCAGTGGGGGTTCTGTAACAGTCATAGAAATGAAAAGCTAAAGAATGATGTTATATTTTTCTTCCAGCTCCTGCGCAGGCACCTGCTGCTCCCGCTCCCACTGCTGCTCCTGCCAATCCAGAGGACATTGAAGGGTAAGAATTCATCATGCTTGTACTCCTTTTTCGGCTTATTTAAGGGCATTAGCAATTATTACGTTATTAGTTTTGTAATTACAGCCATTTTTATACATAACCCTCCATCATTAGAATCACAAATGTAATTGGACAATTGACTGGCAAGCAGTTTCATGGCCAGATGAGCTCAGCTCCATTATTTCGTGACAAATTAAGCAGATCAAATATCTGGAGTTAATTAATTAAGTGTTGAGCTTGTATTTGGTAGCTGAACCAGAATGATAGGAAGTGAAAAGTATGGAGAAAGAAAGAAGCAACTCATGTACGGCTAGCAGTGGAACTGGGCTGCTAGTGTTTATTTGCGATGAGGCTGCTGATAGAAGTAGCAGGATGAAGTGTTCAGAGCTATACTCTCTGCACAAATGGATGATGACCCACAGCACACTGCAAAAGACACCCAAGAGCTTCTCAAGGTAAAGAAATGAGCTATTCTTCAACTCCCAAGTGAGTCCCCTGATCTCAACCCAAGCATGCTTTTCAGTTCTTAAATACAAACCTGAATACAGAGAGAGACACAAACAAGCAACAGCTGCCGTAAAAGCAACTCAAGGGCAAAAACAAGGTATTTGACGACATCCAGACCAGTCTTAGAAACAAAACTATTTTAAAATTATGGTTAACTGATTACTTCTAAGCATCTGAAAATGGGAGACTATAGAAAAAATTTGCTGCAACTCCTAAACAGTTAGTGTAATACTTTTGTTAAACCCCCTGAATTACAGATGAAAGTAAATCAAACACATCCTGAGTGTTTTAAAGCTGGTTTCATTCTCCAAACACCCTCTAACATCATGTGCGTGTCTGTTAGTATTCACAGCAACCAGTTGCCTACATTTGAGGCATTTAGGGGCATCTGTAGAACAACCCAGTTTACGCTGTCCCTGTACGGGCACTGCACCAGGACACGTTAACTGTACTAAGAATAACTTGGCTCTCCTTTAGCTCTGCTGTTTTCATGAACTCTGAGCCGCTTGAGGACAAGAATAGTTACAGGTATATCTAACAGGTATCTAACAGTAAGGACTGATGACTCCACAAAGTCCCCACCCCCTCCCCAATGAGAGAGGTCTCTGGAGACCTTCAACACTTACTTTTCAAGATGTGATAACACTGTGACTTGCAGCATGTGACACATAAAGGAGGAAAGAAGATTAGGAGCTTATAGTGGTATTTGTGACTGAGATTGATCTGCCTGTGTTCTCATGCAAGCTGGAGTTGCTTCAATAGAATTTTAAGGGAATGTTGAGGAAATATATTAATGTCATAGAAATGTAACAAATGCCTGTTTAACAAGTGGAAAAGCAGCGCTGCTGTCGTCTCTCCCGGTGTCTACCTAAAGCTATGAGTTGCGTGTTTTATTCTAATTTATCTGTTTTTAGTGAAGAAGCGCCTCCTCCACCTGTTGTCTACTCCCGCTACACAGACGACACCATCCGATTTTTAGCCAAGAAGTTAAAAGAACGCACAGAGATACTCAAAGAGAAGGCCATAGACCCTTACGCCACATCTCCAGAAGTCACACCACCTGTCAGTAAGTGTGGTCAAAAACAAGCCAGCATGCTTAGAGAGAAAAACAACAACATGCAAACTAATGTCTTAAGTCATCGTATGCTTCTTTTTTTGCCTTTTAGCACCTATTCTGAGAAAGGATGACTACATCCGACTGAAGGAAGAGGAGCGCATAGCCAAGGAAGAAGCAGAAAAGAAGAAGGCGGAGGAAGCGGCCAAAAAGGCAGAAGAGAAGAAGAAAAAAGATGAGGAGAAAAGGTTGGAGGCCGAGAAGAAAGCCGAGGAGGAGAGACTGGCAGAGGAGGCCAAGAAGAAAGAAAGGATCCTCCCACAAATCAGCTGCTCCTGCTTTGACGTCCTCTTCCATCCAGTGGAGGAAAAAATGGATGTCATCTTGGGGACCACCATTGATCCTTTCACAGGTAAGCATCACACCTAAGCTCAATGAATTTTTTGTATTTGCCTTTAAATACTTGACAGACATTTCTGTCATTCTCTCTCCAGATCGTCGGTACATTTCCTGGTTGAGCTTCGTGGCATTGGCGTACAATTACAACGTCTGGTTTTGCTCCGCTAGGCTGGCTTTCCCTTACCACAGTGAAACTGCCAACCGCTACTGGATATTCCTCGACATTCTTAGCGACATTGTAAATATAATAGACATCATTGTTTGGCAGCCTCGCCTTCAGTTTGTCAAAGCTGGAGACATCATTGTAAGTCACAAACCACTCAGTCACATGTACCTGATAACATTTTAATAGTCTAATTGACTTTCGCACTTCTGTTGCTTGCAGAAAGACAGAGCTTTGACTAAGCTACATTATCGAAAATCACATCAATTTAAGGTGAGAACATGTGTCCAGTGGTGTAAAGTAACTAAATACATTTACTTAAGTACTCCAGTTAAGTACAGTTTTGTTCAACAACTGAAAAATAACACAATTAACATAATGTCAGGAATTGTGGTACTTGCTTATTTCAGCAAGATAAAGCCAAACTACACATATTCCAAATCCAAGACTCCATAAATGAGTGCCTTAATGTCCAAAACAACAAGCACTGGCACTGGCATGAAATGAGCATATATTAGAAATAAATAAATAAAATCCTATTTATTAAATGGTTTGAATTAAATTAAACACTTTATAACACTAAAGGCGACTAAAGATGTATTATTTGGTATTACGTTGTAATTAAATGTACCTACAAATATTGACAGGTAGGCACACTAGAACAAGAAAGTTAAAACTAAAGTGTTTGCAGGAAATAAAGAAATGATTGTAGTTTAAGTAAATATAAGTACTGCATAAGCAGTTTTAAGTTGTGTCCAATTTCATGGTAAGTTTTCAGAAAACGTTTTTTCTACATCATACAAACGCTGTAGTTTTTGGGGCGTGGGTCGTATTATAGAGTGGATTAATCTTACCTTTTTACATCTTTATTCAATATTCATTATGTTGCTGTGCACGATCGATGTTCTGTTTTTCACGTGTCCTTTTATCTTACTAATATATGTGTGATAAAGACTGTAAAGTGCTCTTGCAATGTAAGAATGGGAAATGTTCTTTGTTTTTGTGCAATATTACTAAGAAATTACATAATACATAAAAATAACTTACAGAATATTTTATGTCTCCTTTCCAGTAAAATACCTGAAGTCATGCAAAACTTTCTTAAAATGACTCACCAGTACTTACACTTACTTACAATCTAGTTATTTCATTGTTTTCTCTACTCTCTCTTTTTTGCAGACCGTATTATAAAGTGGTACAACATTAAATATATAGATTTGGATAGATGGATAGATGGTGACACTGCATTTGTTTTTTATCCACATTTTTGCAGTTAGAAGTTTGCATTGTTATATTTATATTTTTACTGAACCAGTTTTTATTCTTCTTTCATATCTGTGAGCTTTGCAGCAAAATCCAAAGTTTAACAAATGTTTGTATTCTGTTCCGTGTAGACTGATATAATCAGCATCCTCCCCTTCGACCTGCTCTGCCTGTACTTTGAATTCTCCTCGTTTTACCGACTGAACCGCTTCATCAGGGTAGGCAGGAGGATGCTAACTTCTTTTTATTGTACTTTTTTTCCATTACATTTTCTGATAAGTTCCTTTACTTTTCCCCCTGTGTGTTTTAGATTGGTTCCTTCTTTGAGTTCAGTGATCGACTTGAGAGTGTCATGGCCAAAGCTTACATCTGGAGGTGACTGCTCGTGAATCGCATGGTGTCACTGTTTTGTAGCTTTAGCGTCACCATTTCTGTCTTTCTGACACAGAGTTGCCCGCACCACAGGCTACCTGCTCTTCATGCTTCACCTCAACGCCTGTGCTTACTACGTCGCCTCAGTGCACCAGGGTCTTGCCACAACTACATGGGTGTATGACGGGAATGGCACAGCGTATGTACACCAGTTTGGGACCTAAAGTTCTACACTGTACTCTGGAGTTCACCGTGGAACTGAAACATGTCATTTCAAAAGAAAATATTTCATTTTTCCTTTTAATGAAACAATTTAAAACTCAGAGAGAGATGTGTATAAATAATCTCAAACAACAAAAAGCAGAAAGCAGGGGTTCTCTATTTAAAGGAAAGCTTAACAAGGCCAAGTCAAGCTGTGTCTATGTAGCGATGTTGTGACACGGTGAAACAAAAGTTTCATCATTACCAAGAATATTATAACTTGGTGTTTCCAAAACCAAATCTATTTCATTATTTAATGACACATATGCACATGTTTTTTGCTTGCTGGTATGCAGTATGCAGATGAAGATGATTATTTACCGTGCTGCGTGTGCTTGGGGAGATCAGCAGCGCCCTCTGTTGTATCCTAACGTGCACAGCATGCTCCGTGATTTTTGTAAGAGTACCTCCTGAACAAAGACCAGCTCTGCTTTATCCTTTTTTTAAATATTAATTAAGAATTGTGTTTTGGCATTCATCTTAGCTGGGAGCTACAAATCTAAATAATGTCCATTAATTAACTGCAGATTGATTAAACTCTGATATTAATAATTATTTTCAGCGTTATGCAAATCAAATGCGGCGCTCCTGAGGACGTTTAACCATACTGATGCTGACAGAGTGACTTGCTCTTGACTTTTTGTTCACTGAGTGACGTCGGCTGACTTACACAGAGTCCTGACTGACATCGCTCACTTTTGAATTCAGTTTAAAGAACTCGTATTGTTCTGTTTTAATAGTCCTGTATTTAAAAATGTTTATATTTTATGTTCATCTGTGGTAACGCCGTTCTTTAACCCTTTCATGCATAGTGGTCACTACAGTGGACACAGCTATTCAAAGGCTGTTTTCTTGTATTGGTGTCAGTGTTGATGGTATACTTGCACATAAACATTGGACACTGATGTGTCACTACATACTCTGCCACCCACTGGTCAGCCAGTTGTCCACCTTAGTGGACATGTAAAAAACTACATGTTTAAAAAAAATGAAGTTCAAAAATCTTTTTTTCATACCTAAAGATGAATAAAAATACTTGTGAAAACAATCCTGATTGAAGTTGTTATAATTCATGCATGAAAGGGTTAAAGTTCTTGGCCTGTCTCTTAGGACCATGTTAGAGCTCCTGTTGATCCCAGTAAACTAAAAGATTTACGACATGCCGTCTGTAGCTGTGGATAACTCCTGTCTTCTCACTCCTGTCCCTGCGCAGGTACCTGCGTTGCTACTACTTTGCAGTTCGCAGTCTGATCAACATCGGGGGTTTACCGGAACCTGTAACCACCTTTGAGATTTCCTTTCAGATGGCTAACTTCTTTATTGGTGTCTTTGTGTTCTCAAGTTTGATCGGACAGGTAGGAGGATATTCTTCAATGTTAATATTCCACCTGTTAATATCTATGACTTCTCTGTGACACTTTACATTTCTGCCTTTCTTTCAGATGAGAGATGTCATAGGAGCAGCTACAGCAGCTCAGACATACTTCCGGGCGTCAATGGACGGATGTGTTTCCTACATGAACACCTATACGATCCCCAAGCTAGTCCAGAACAGAGTCCGCACCTGGTACAACTACACCTGGGCAGCTCAGGGAATGCTGGGTGAGAAATGTATACCTCTCAGTTGTGTCCTCACCGGAAGAAGCTGATGAGTTTAAATGGGGAACAGGGAATATTCATCCACACAAATACATTTCTATATAAAAACAAACAAACAAAAGAAAACAAGTCGTGGCCACTGATCCTGGTTCTGCTGGAGATTTCTTCCTGTTAAAAGGAAGCTTTTACTTCCCACTGTCACCAAGGGCTTGCTCATAGGGTGTTTGATTGTTAAGAATTTTCTCTGTATTATTGTGAGGTTTTTACCTTACAATATAAAGCATCTTGAGACAGCAGCTGTTATGATTTGGTGCTATATAACAAAATGCAGCTGAAATGAATTGACGTTACAGCTGAGGTAATGAAAAAGACTCAGCCATTCCTTAAGGATTCAAGCATGACTAATAATGAGCCGCAAAAATGCACAGACTAAAAATCTGGAATGTGCTCACATGGAATCACACTGTCTGTCCTTCTCAGATGAGTCCGAGCTCCTGGACAAGATGCCTCTGGTGATGAGAATTGCCATTGCTGTGGACATCAACCTTGCCACATTCCAGAAGATTGCATTGTTCCAGGTGAGGCTGCTTAAGCTTCAGCACTCTAGTACCATAGAAAGTGTATTAGAGAAAGGGCGTGTGAGTGGACGGATAATGAACTGTAGTGAAGTGTAATGAAGTTATGCTGGCTGCTTTCAGAGATGAGTAAAGCAAAGCAGAGCTTCTGTGATTCAGTGAAAGTCAGTACTCACTACACTCTGTCCTTCAGGGCTGTGACCAGCAGATGTTAGTGGACATGTTACTGAGGCTCAAGTCAATCATTTATCTACCCGGAGACTTTGTTGTGAAGAAGGTTGGTGCATACATATGTGTATACATGTCTGTAGGTAACGACACGGCTACAAAGTAGCAAGCAACATATTTCTGAACTGTGCTGATCATCATGAAGCAACAAGGTGACCTGAGCTGAGTGTCACTGCGCTGATCTGTCCTCTGCAGGGTGACATCGGTAAAGAGATGTACATCATCAAAAGTGGAGCGGTGCAGGTGGTGGGAGGACCCGACAACAGCATTGTGTTTGTGACGCTGAAGGCCGGCTCCGTGTTTGGGGAAATCAGGCAAGTCTGCAGCATCAGGAAGGACAGCTGATGCTGTGAAACCTTTGTTACGATGATGTCACATTAACTTTGGGTGGAGATAATCTAAGAAGAAAAAAAAAAAAATCCTAGCAGTTTTTATCACGTCTTTAATGCTGCTTTTGTGAAGTTGTGTACATTGCGCAGTGGTTGTGTTGCTTTATTTTGGCCATAGTAGTAGGCCATATTGTTTTTTGTCTGCTTATCCAACCACAGTTTACTGCAGTCTGCTAAAGATGGAGGAAACAGGCGCACAGCCAATGTAAAAGCTCACGGCTTCGCTAACCTTTTTGTGCTGGAGAAGAAAGACCTGTTTGATATCCTCGTCCACTACCCGGAGTCTGAGAAGGTGCTGGCCAGGAAGGGCAGGTGAGCCGCTTATTAGTGCTTCAGGAACCGTATTTTCATTCAAATTTAAAAGTATCATATACCCTCCAAACCTCCATCCAAATCATTACGTTAAATGAAATTTAAATATGCATCCTTTTAAGAAATATGTGGTGTTTTTTTTTTGTCACTGTGAAGGAAACTAGTCAAAGCCAAAGGAGCTGTACCTGCTAAAGGTAATGAGGAGAAGCAGAAAGGACTGGCTCTGTTTGCACCAAAGCCACCAACGCCCAAGCTACTCAGAGCTTTTGCAAATATAAAAAAACTCAAGGTAAACGTGATGTGGGGAAGCGTGTTCTGCTGTAGGCCGTTTAAAAGCACTGATGGCTAAAGTATTTGTGATGTTGGGTCCTGTCATCACTTTGTCTTCTTGTCCACAGAAAATGGAAGAGACGAAATAGGAAGTGGATGTGGAGTGTTATTGAGAGTGTCTTCTACTTTTCCATTGCTACCAAAAGACCCATAATGGAACCGGTCTACAGCGACCAGAAGAGCTGTTGTGATTCAGAGGTTTATGTGACCTGATACTCTTCAGTTCAAACGTCTGCTGGAAGCAGCAAAGTGCTATGATTGGAAAGCACTAATAATCTCCCCCACACTCTTTGCAGATTCATCAGTATACACAGAACCGTCTGTAACAGGAGAGGACAACTGTTTGAAATTTGTGTCATGCAAATGATCGACTTTATATATTAAAAAAAAGAAAAAGGCAAAAATTATCCTCAGTTTCATTATTAGGTGTTCAGGGTGATGCGAAGCTCTTCCATCCCTGACTGGAATTCTCTCTGTGCAAAGAGCACAACCTAGTGGCTGAGTGACCTTTAAACTGTTAACTGAGCTGCTGGACTTGTAGTCTATTTGAATTTTGACCAAGAGGTGTAACCAAGAGTATCAAATATCAATATAGAAATGGTTCTGTTTGTTACTGGGTAGTCTGGGTTTAGCCCCAGTGTTTGTTGGATGTCCAAACATCACTGACACTGTAAATAACCAAAATACCTCTGATATATTGATTAAAGTTGTCTTTCCTCTTGACATGAAATCCAAAAGCATGAGCATTTACTAAACTTTTACTTTTTTTTGTTGTGGAAATATTGCAAAATACAGGATGATCCGTAGGAGACGTTTTAGAGGCAACCATGATTTATTAATAAAACCTGAGCACCATAAAGCTCTGACAGACACTGTAAATCCACTGCAAAATTAAAATTCATATAAAGCTACTGAAACATGATTGCTTATTTAAAAACAAGGTACAATCCATCCACCAACTACACCTGCTTTATCCTTTAGGGAGCTGTGGAGGGAGGTTAGGAAGAGATTAGCTACGTGATGTTTAACAGTTAATAAATTTAGGCAAAGTCCACATGTATGTATGTATGCATGTATAACAGGCTAAAAACTGAAGTGAAAAATCAGGCACGTACACTTCTGCTTCCGTCTCTCATGCACGAAACTGTAAGTAGACATTTTCTCCCAAGATGCAGACATCAATGAAAACTAAGACAACCGCGTGTGGCCTGTTGCTTGGTTTTGGATTAAAAACAGTTCAGAGCCAACTCCTCTGAGATGCTGCACATTTAGAGTATGTTTTCAGCATGTCTCAAGTCCTTTGTGAGTCTCTTTCAAAGGCAGTCAGCAGGATACTTGGCCTGTGTTGTCCAGGATATTGCACTGGGAGTCTTTATCTCCCCAACAGAGACGGAACTTTAACTCTGGAGCTTCCAGAAGATCATCTGTCGGTCCTCTCCACCTGTGATCACTGTGGTGCACAGCTCACTCATCCACATGGCTGTGACAGCACCTGTGTGTACATGGATTTATGTATAATATTCCTTAGCTTATATTGTTATTAATTGATACATTTATTATAACGCATGTACATTTTAAGGTTTTACTACATTAGTGGCACAAACATATTAGCCAAATTAGCATCCAGTGACATCTTCTGAATCAAATATTACAGATTTAGTGGAAATTAGTGAACTGTGCGTTTTTTATTCTGTGCAAGTTTCACAGAAATCTGACCAATACTTTAGAGACAGGGGTGTCAAACATAAGGCCCGGGGACCAGAATCGACCAGCAAAGGCTCCAATCCGGCCCACCATTTTCTGTTATTTACTAACAACTTTATGTTATGATTCAGGGTCATTCAGGACAATGAATTAGCAGAAGTTCCTGGTAAATTTGTCTATTCATTCCTGCCAATTCGTTCAACTGGCAGTAAATAAAACCACAAATGTAGCAGATTGTCTTTCCTTCTTGTTGCTGGTTTTACAGCCAATAAACAAAGCAGCAGCAGAAGTTTGAAAACGGGGGTAAAAACTCCACCCAATGATTACTGAAGATGAGCTCTACCTGAGTGTGCAGGGATCCTCTTGGTAACTGTGTTGGTAAGAAGGTCCCACAGGAGGAGGTCACCAGACTGGCCACCACACAGCACCCAGTTTCCATCCCAGCAGAAACACCTGCACACACAAACATGCTGCTAAATGCTTTGAACATAGCACAAAGAAACAAGTGAAATACAAAGTTCTGGATTGCTAGGAAAACCTCTGCTCCTCTTCAGCTTTCACAGAGGAGATCACCATTCCCGTCTGGACGTCGATAACCTTCATGCAGGAGTCGGCTCCAACGCTGAGAACGTGTCGGCTATCTGAGAATGCAAAAGTGGTATAATCACACACGTCTTTGGATAATACATATGAGTCTGGGAGTTGTAATTTCTCAACAGAAATTCTTCCTGCTCAGCAGTAAAGGGTTGTTTGATTCACACAGAAGAATCAAGCAGCCAACAGCCGCTTCAAAGAAAGCTGAAGAAGTGCTCTCCACATGCACTTTAACTGTACTGAGACAAACATTAAGCTTAAGGGAATTATTTACTCAACGCTTCCACGAGCAGATCTGAATTTTATGTTTAACATTTTAGGTGATCAAAGTTCCACGTTCACACAAACCAGGACTGAAGTCCGTCTGGTGGATGGTCCCACTGTGGCAGTGGATCTGCTGCAGAGTCCTTTGGCTGCTGTGGTCCCAGATGGTGACGGCCCCATCTTTACATCCAGACACCAGCAAAGTCCCAGCTGGGTTCAGACTGACTGTGTTCACCTGAATTTGAATGTTAGAGAGCAAACATGTTTTTATTACGTATGTTTTTAACGCTGCTAAAATGTCTCAGTGTTTGACAAATATGAACATTTTATTTGTCAGAGTCTTTCCAACAATAACACATGCACACAGCGTTACTATGATGCATTTAAATCCACATGAAGTTTGTAAGATCTTGATGAAACCTGTGGCTGCGGTTTTGTCACTCACCCCAGCATCATGTTCCAACTCACCCAGCAAATTAAACTGGGATCTCTTGTGAGTGGAAAAGCTGTCAGAGTTGCATTCCCACACCTGTGAAGGTCACACAGAAAACAACGCTAAAGGTTCATCCTCTCTCTGACATGGAGTCCTTAGTCTTCCTCAGTCTGCGTTCATCTGCTGGCACTGAAACAAGCCGGCTTCTTTTCAGAACGAGCACCCAGGTTTAGCTTCATGCAGCCTGACCAGGCCGGACTCTCAGCTGTCATCACAGCACGAGTGCGAGCTACGATGCAATAACAGTATTCTCATTCCTGTCCAGGGAAAGCTTTCAGGATATCATTTTACCGTTTGTGTGAGTCTGATGTGTCTACGATGTTGCCTCCTTATTTATTAGTAAAGGGACCTCGTGTGTTATTCATCATGTGATGTACTGTCCAATCTGGTCCATATGACAAATACTGCATAGCTCTCTCCCTTCAGTAAATTCATTAGTCCAGCACTGTAACATGTCCCATGTCTGAAAAGGGTTATAGAGACAATACTTTACCTTAACAGTGGAATCCCAGGATGCTGTGTAGAGTTTGTCCTCAAACCAGCACATTTTACTGACAGCGTCATCGTGACCCATCAGCGTATCCTGCCGCCTGCCATACGGGACGGAGTAGAAATACCTGAGAGAGAGGAGCGTGCAGGTCAGCGAGAAGCCGTCAAAACTCTCTGAAAACCACGTTAAATATAATGAATAAACAGTCCGTACACATTGTTGTCCCACGAAGAGCACACCACCGTTTTACTGTCCGCCAGTATCAAACACGATGACAAGGCCTGAAAAACAGTCGAGCGGTTTACTGTTTACAGAGAAATGGAACAGATTCGGAGAAGAGATCCGAGGAAGGAGATGCTGAACGGGCGAGCGTACCATGTTAGAGAACGACATGCTTCTCTGGAACTCCTTCAGCTCTTTGGAAAACATTTTAAGTGTCGAGTCTGTAATAAAGAGCGAGAGGCGTCAGCGTGAAACACGTCTCCACTGACAGAACGGAGCAAACCGTAATTCATCCTTCTCTTAATCCTTTTAGCTCAACAGCTTTTTAATTAAAGAGAAAACAAAATGAGTTTCCAAGTAGATCCGAGTCGTCTACATTTCTTCTCAGTCTACACATTTTCCAAACCTTTAGATGTGGAGAAAACAGCCGATCCACCTCGAGACACAGCAATGCCTGTCACAGCTCTGCACATACAGCAGAAACAAAGTTACTTAAAAAACATAAATATACACGTATATTAAAAAAAACACATGAAATGAAGAATTTGTTTAGAATAACACAGCAGTCTGTTATTGAAGGAAGTAGTCCTGAAACTAGTATTAAGTTTCTGAAGGGGTGTGGAGCTCCTGCAGCTGCCTGCTACCTGCTTTCTTTGAATTCACTTCCTCATTTTTGAGGCAGGGCTTTCACTTTTGCTGTATGTGGTTACATTTGTACTCTGCTGTAACTGCAGCCCACCGAGCAGCTCCTGACTCACTCTTTATGGATCTTGTGGCTGGAAACGGGCTTCAGACTTTCCATGTTTGCCCAGGCCAACCTCCTGCTCTCCTCGGTGAGATCTTCGAAAGACGAGTCCTCGCCCTGAGAGGCTGCAAAACAACACAGGGATCCGGCCTACATGTTAACTTATTATGGTTATGAAAAACATTTTATATATCAAAACACATTAAAATGCAGTTAATATAGCTGAAAGTGCATAAATGAAACTTTTTTCCTTCAGTAAAACCAGAAAAAAAAAAAACAGGAGTAAATTAATAATTCATCGTTTTGTGACTCTTTTTAATCTTGAGTTTGTGTTGATTGGCTTCACTCACTGAGACATGCACCATCCTCCCAGAGAGGAGTAGTGAAGCACATAACTGTGTGGGCTTTAGAAACACTGCTCAGCTCTCACAGCTGCCGTTGCATCGTGTTATTAGCTACTTAAGCCTGAACAATGAAAGAGAAAGCTCTGCAGCTGCAGGGCTCTCACACACTTCCCGTGCTGTGCGGTGTTACCTGGAGATAGCTCAGCGTCGGGTGAGTTGATGCTCGAGCTTCGCGTAATGTTCTGAAACCTCGGGGTGATCCTCTGAGGGTGAGGGCTGGTGAACAGCTGTTTGGGCGTCTGGCCAAACTCCAGGATCTGTGTCAGCATGGCGATTCTCTGATCGGTGTCCTCAATGCTTGCCAAACAGACAGAGGGGAAACGTTAGGCCAACGAGGCGGGATGAGCATTTGGAAATATTCTCGTTGGATTTTCTTTTCTGTACCTGTCACAGTCGATCCCGCCCTCATAGGTCAGTGGGTGAAACACTTAGAAAGGAAAACGATGAGATGAATATTAATCGTTGGCATGTTTTCGTGCCTCTTGTACTGAGAGTAGCTGTTGGTCATGTTACCGTTGTGAGCCGCCACAGCTTCACTGCCCCTCTGCTTGAAGCCAAACACCAAGTCAATCCACTCATGAAGGTGTTCAGACACATACTGACTCTCCAGGGCGGCTTTGTGCTTTTGAAGAAAATCACTGGAATCTGGAGGAAGAAACAGCAACCCTTACTTCCTCACGTGACTCCTAATATTACAGAGACACACAGACAGCCGGTCGACAGGAAGTTCACCTGTGGCCCACGGCGGAAGAACGACATCACCAACTAAACTTCCGTTCTGCCGTCTGCCCAAATCCAGACTCAGTCTGTTTTCCAGGAAGCTGGGGTCTGTCCCATAAAACTCTGGGATCAACTGCAAACATACGAGGAAAAGCAACATGTCAAGAAAGACATTCCTCGACAGAAACAGCATCAACACCAGATAATAGACGAATAGCTTTACCTCCTTGAAGTCAGTAGCTCCCTCCAAGCAGTTTTTCCACGTCTCACCTATGCTGTAAGAAACCACAACACGTCACCAAACACGTCTTCAAAGTGTGAAATACAACATTCACATCTTCACCAGAAAACACTGTACGTGTTCAAACTTGTTTCCACAGTATTCACAAACTGCAAACTCTGCTTGCATGCTGTTCCTGTACAACAGTGCATGTAAATGTGAGCATGAATGACTGTTTCTCTCTGTTTGCCCTGTGATAGGCTGGACACCTATCCAGGATCCATTCCTCCCACATGATTAAACTGGATCAGTGTGCACAGATAAATGTACATCTATGTGTCAAACTTCTTTGATTAGCACTATTTTAGTCAGAGTTAGGAGGAGCTTAACTTCTCAGCTCTGTTTACATTTACCTGCTAGTATAAAGTAGCTTGTAGGTAAACCTGCACCAATGTCAGCTGGTAATTCTCAGTGTTGTTCTCACATGAAATAAATGTTTTGTACATCGTCCCTTAGAAATGCATAAATAATTATTAATGAGGAAAAAGTAATTGCCCCATAAATCTAATAACTGGTTACCACGTTTGGCAACAAGAACAGCAATCAAGCTTTTGTGACAACTGGCAACGAGTCTTTCACTGTGGAGGAACTTCGGTTTGCTCTTCTTTGCAGAATTGTTTTAATTCAGCCACATTTGAGGGTTTTTGAGCATGAAGGTCACGCTGAGCATCTCGATCAATGTGAGCCATTCAGAGGGGGACTTGTTGGTGTGTTTCAGATCATAACCCAAGTGCTCTTGAGCTTCGGAGCACAAACTGATGACTGGACATTCTCCTTCAGTTTCTGGTAGAGAGCTGAAGTCATGGTTACAGCAAATCACTGTACCACCACCGTGTCTGACTGTTGCCACGGTGTTGTCTTTATGAAATGCTGTGTTAGTTTTAGATCAGATGTAATGAGACTCAAACCTTTCAAAAAGAGTTAAGCTTTTGTCTTGGAGATAATCACAATGTTATTTTTCAAAAAACAAACAAAGAAACAAAAATAAACCCCTCTAAACCTGTGTCCTTGATCCAACACAGCTGATTTAAATGGCTAAACGACCTCCTCAACACGTTCTCCAGAAGGCCTGGTAATGAACTAATCATTTGATTCAGGTGTGTTGACCCAGGGTGAGATCTAAAACCTGCAGGACACCGGCCCTCGAGGCCTGGAGTTTGACACCCTGATCTAAAACATGCAAGTATGACAAAGAAATCAGCCAGTGGGCAAATTTCTGTACTTTACCATTATAACGTTTAAAACAACGGGGGAAATAATTTACCTATTGAACATTCTGTCAGCGTGGTCATAGCGGCCATTCTGGAGACACAGCATGTGCTCTGGAGCTGCAGTTAGAGGACAGCAAATGAATTTAAAAGATCAGAAATCATTATATCATTACTGTTACTTCAAAAAGCATTAGCAAATGTAATCAGGAGAACAGACTTATGTGTCGCCAAAATGTCAGTGTGCAGTTTCTGAAGGCCGTGAGTCACAATGTGAGTCACAGTTACTGTGACAATTTTGCATTTGACTGATCTTTAAACTTCTGCTTGACTCGCACAAGCATCATCAAGATGAAGACTGAAAGTGTTGTGCTGTGCTTTTAACTGTAGTGTTATATTTGACTGTTGTGTCACCTAGGTGACCAGCAGGCTAAACCTCAGAGTTATAAAACATACAAAAATAACATCTGTTGGTTCCACACGTCCTGTAGATGATAAGTAATGTTAACTGTGTGACATACCAACTCTGACCAGGTAAAAAAGGACGTAGCCTGGAGATGAGTAATGGCTGCCGTACATGAAGCTAGGTTCGGGCATGCCTCTGTATCGAGCCTGTGGAGAAGAGGAGAGCTCTGTGGTTAATAAGGAACTTGTCAGCAAAAACAAACAGTACGATCAGGCAGTCGTCTCACCAGGAGCCTGTCCAGTCGCTCTTTGTTCAGGGCTCCCACAGGTTTGCTCAAGTCTCTGAATGTGGCAGCATTTGTCATGTCTGAGAAACAAAGCGAAGTACCGACAGTGAGAAACTACAGCATCTTTACAAAGATGCAAGACCCAAAATCTCAGCCACCATCACTCTGACAGGAGAAAGCGGCAAAGGTCTGCGGACCCACCTAACCGCGGGCTGGTGTAGTCAGCGATGACCCATGGGAAGACGGGGTACTGCGAGAGGTCGTTGCAGCTGCGGTCAGCCAGGTTGTTGAGGTGGAGGAGATACTGGTAGTTGCTGAGATGACCACGCTGCCACTGCAACATGTAGCTCTCTGCTGTGTGCTCTATCGCGTGGTTTTCTAAGCGAGAAAGGCGAAAACAGCACAGGTACGTGGTTCCGTTAATCACCGAGAATGAAGCATCAGCGGCACTGCTTTATAAAGACAACAGCAGTTTTACATATGTTGCTTCTGCGTCACACAGAAACCAGGTTTACTTGCAGCTTTGGACTATTTAGTGATCACTTGATGGCTGTAGCTGAGGGTTACCAGTGGCACACTGTTTGCTCCTAAATCCTTGAACATTTAGATCTCACTTATATCCAGTATTGTTTAAAGCCATGTCTGCGAGTGCACTGCTGCACACCTTCACGTGTAATCATGTGTAAACATTTTCTGCAGATGCTCTTCTCAACACGCAGCACAGACTGGAGCTATCTGTACGGGTCTGCATCTTTACTGCTGGTCGGTTAACTTTCATTCAATTTGTTCAATAAATCTCAACAAAACAAGCGAGTCGTGATTCTGATAATTTACTGACAGAACTGCTGCATGATCAACAAAGTATCACAAATGGAAGCAGCATGGTACACTGCTGTATTGAAGATTGTCCAAGACGGACACGTTGTTACTTCTGAAAAACTCCACTTGGTTTAGATTTATTGGGTTCACAGTACGGACGAGAATTAATACGAGTTTAACAATTCTAAATCCTTATCCATTCTCATTGGCTCTGCTTTGAGAGTCACCCCCATCTCAGCGCAGCGTATCAAAGACATTTGTGCAAATTAATTGCATGTTGTGTGGTCAATTTTTTGTGCATGTATGAGTCCCGCACACCAACAAATCCGTATCCTAATGGGTACACATTCGATCTTTCTTAGGATTTAGGTATGAACACAAAACAAAAGAAGAAAAAGATCCTAAAGAGATTTTAAAGCAATTTGTTGTGTATTCTTGACAGAAACAGCTCAGGAGTACAGCACATGTGTGAAAACAGCACCCAGAGGCCACAAATTCAGGCTTTTAGAGCAAAATATATTTTAAAGAAGTGATAAAATAAATCAGACATTTATTAATAGGCTTGTATCGTCTCACCCAGGAAAGTTGCGATGTAGTAGTAGACTTCATCTCTGTCGGTCGTGCTGTAAAACTTCAGGTATATGTCTGAACAGAAGTCATTCTCAGAACAGAATACCTCCAGACCCTGAGCAGGGAGACCGAACACATGAACCCATGAGATCATCCAAATAAACTGCAGTAAAGAAAGATACTAAAGCTACCTTTAGTAGCACTTGCGACTCACCAGGGGTCTAAGACCAAGCCGTCTTTTGTAGATTCTCCTGACGTTGTGCAGCTTTATCTGAATCACATTTTCCTGAAGGGAGAGGACGTGCACACCAATTACAATTCATTTGTTTGGGAAACATTACTGGTGTTCAGCATCTGAACAAACAGCCACACCAACACCATTCCCACTGCCTGCTTTGTCATCTCACCGGATAGCCATTGAGAGGCTGGAAGTAGAGGTTTTTATCTGTTACGCAGACATGGCCTGGATTGCACACCAGAGGCATGACCATCTCCACTGCACACTCCATGTGAGGGTTTTCAGCAACACTCTGAAAGCTTCACAGCACATTAAAACCACAGTCCTGTCTGGCTGCACGCTCTAGTACATCTAAACCTTATTTAATAATCACTATATTAAGTTTAAGTCACGCATAACACAAACCCAATGAGGCTTAAAAATAAAGTTAGGAAAAAGCATATAAAGACTCATCTGATTGACATCTACATACCAGTTTTTGTCAAACGATGACCTCGCCATTCGGGATTGTAGATTGGCAGCAATCTAGAAATAAAGGAAATGTGGGTTTGGTCTTTGGTTACGCAATGGTTACTTACAATTTTAAACTAATTAAAGGTCATAAAGAGGAAGGAGTAAGAGGGGACAAATACAGGAAGTGCAACAGACTTTCACTGTTTCATTGCATTTGTTTTTCATCGTTTCCTCATCTTCAGGGTTTTGAGGAATGGTCTACAAATGGGAGATGGACCACACTGTTGTGGCATGAAGCCACTACAAATTGGACCTTTATTTAGATTTTATGATGTGGATTTTTGTCAGTGTGTGAAGTGGGGCATTGCTTTCGAGGCTTACTGTGGACTGAGAGTAATGATTGACTTACCATTGCAGTCTGGTCTCCAAGTTTTTCCAGACAGGAGGCCCTGTGGAGCTGCAAAATTTAACAGATTTTAAAGGGAATGAAAGCAGCTCACACCGCGCACGTGACACAAAACTCCCCCCCACAGTATTTTGTTTTGTACCAGCGACATACCTGAAGTAACGTCTGGACAACATCCTCTGTTTTACTGCAGAATTCTAACTGAAAGGTCAGCGTCTTTTCTTCCTGTGATCAGACAAGTTTATTCAAAAACAAAAGAAAGTTTCTTGTGAATAAAATGACACACTGGTTTTATGATCTTGTCCTAAAAATGTACTTCAGTGTTTTTAGACAATCATTCCAGAATTTTACACTGGTCATTATATAGCATAGTGTTCAAATGGATCCAACAAATGCACATGAGTCCAGAGGCTGTGATCTTTGGGCTCTGACTCATCGTAAGAAAGTTTTACCTTCCGTTTTCACCCTTTCATAATAAAAGAAAAAGCCAGCAGCAGTTATTGTGAGACAGTGACATTCCAGATTTTAAGCACAAACAAGTCTCTGAATACACAACAGAAGACACTCATGCTGAGCTGACTCACCCACCCTTTCATTTCTGTAAGGCGCAATAACGTTGCTTTCTTTGATGTATATCACCTGAAAACGAAAGAGTGGATTTACTTAGGCTTCGTTCACACTGCAGGTCTTGAAGCGCAATTCCGATTTTTTGATCAAATCCGTTTTTGTCGTCTGCTTGTTCACACTACAAATAAAATATGACAGCAAACGTGCTCTAGTGTGAACGCTCAAAGCGGCCCGCATGCGCAAAAGAAGACATCACACACAACGCGCTCTGTTTAGACCCAGAGCAAACAGTATTGTTTGAATGACGGCCCTTAATATAAAGACTTCGGACTTTACGTTTCCCAATTTTTGCTTGAAGTTATTTTATATTTACATAATAATGTAGATAACCTAATAATTATCCTTATTGCTGTTTTAGAGAGGAGCGGTGCTTCAAAGGATAGTTGCAGATTTCTGTCAGAATCTGCAGATTATACAGTACAAATAAAATGTTCACGCTGTCTTCCCAACAGTTTGACTAACATCTACACTGGATGGCCAGGAAGCGTTCGCGATGTCTTCGCTGGCACTGATAATTGGCGTCTGTCTTGTGTCAGTGACGTAAAAGACGGATTTAACGCGACATGACCATTCAAACAGCAGTCGCTTCTAAAACATCGGATATATATCGGATTCAGAACCACATAGGAAAGTGACCCAGATCGGATTTGTGCCGTTCACACTGGCATACCATGTTCGGATATGGGTCGCATAGGGTCAAACAAAAACGGATTTGATGCGCTTTCGCCTGCAGTGTGAACGTAGCCTTAGACAAAAAAGACAGGATGAAAGTAAAGAGGATCAACCTGAACAATCAAATACCATATATTACAGAGAAAAAGCTGCGAGGGCTGGTGCCTCTCTGAAGAACAATATGTTTACAAAAGTAATAACTCCATAACTCACCTGCTTGGAGAGAATAGATATGGCTGATGGTCCGGGTCTGTGAGCACATGCACAAATCAGATAGTAAATAATAAGAATTATGACATCAAAACTATAATTACTTTTAAGATTAATAAAACAGAATAATCACCATTAGCATGTGCCGCATCCAAAGTAGTAGTGCACACGTTTTTATTTTTCAAAAAAATCACATGAAGCCCAATCATTTGCAGATGCTACTTACAAAACTGCTTTTCAAGTACAGCTGGGCTACATTTGCACTCCAAGTAAACAAACCGGTTTGTCAAACTGAGTAAAGATGAGCATGTGACTTGCACATGCAACACCAAAGATATTACTGTGCTCACTTGTTAAAAGAGTTCTTCTCTTCCTCCACAAACTCAATCTTCTTGCAATCTCGCAGAGGAATCTGAAAGCAGAGTGAGCAGTTATGATTAAAAACTACAAAATCCATGATTCATAGATTTTGTACACAAAAAACAAACAATGTACAATACAAGGCTGTCTCCATTATATCCAGCCTGCCTACATAATGGTAACTGTATCTCCCAGCAAAGATAAGACAGGCCTGTGACACCAATGTATATTTTTTAATGTTAAAATTCACAATTTTAAATTTAGCTAGCAGCATTACCACAATGTTTATTGGTTGTAGTTTTATTTTTGTTTTTTTAAAGAATGTTATAAAAACAAACCTTTATAATTGGTTCTGCAAGCTCCTCTGGATCAAATATGATCGATTTGGAACAAATCTTGAATGAACCTCTGATTTTTCTGGAAAGAAAAAAGCTGATGTTAGCTTGTTAAGTAATAGCTAGCCCCACCCCCCAAAAAACAAACAAACAAAACAACACACAAAAACCTGGCAAAACAAACAAGAGTAAATATTTTGCACAAAAAAGTCAATAGACATTTATAAAACTAAAAAAAAAAAAAAAATCTTGAAATGTTAGGAGAAATATGCTAATTACAGGCTAGCAACCTCTATCAATTTTCCTTCCCAGGTTTTTCCCCCCCAATCGGCCGTGTTTCGGGGGGGGGGACAAAACCGGAAATGAATTCAAACAACAGATTACTTTTTCTTTGAATTGATGGGTCTCAAGGCTAATGTTACAGAGCAGAGCTACAGTGTAAAGTCGTCCCACATGGCAATAAACGTTTAGCCTAAACAACAGAATTTGACTCACATCCAGCCTAGAGCCAGCGTTAGCCCCACAGCTCGATCACATATTTGCCAAATATAAACCAAATGAAAACAGCTACATGGCACAAATGTTGTCCAAATGGCCTGAAGGACAGAAATCTTCAAAATGAGACAAAGAAAGCAAAGGTGGTGTTTTGTGTATTTACTGTTCACTCCTTTTTCAGTAGGTAGGTAACAGGACATGATTATCACTGAAAAGTTCACAATGTTTGATCAAAAAAAAAAAAAAAAAAAAAAAAAAAGTTTACACAAGCCTTCATCACAGAACTAAATGGTGTTTGAACAGTTGTTCCTCAGAAGGCAGAGCAACTACCATCAACCCTAAAAGCTTTAAACAAACATGAGTACATGATAGCACCAATAAAAACAGAAAAGCATTTCAAAGTGTGAGACTTCTTTAGCTTTTTGTTCTGCAAGCGCCGTGCCTTCACTTTCCTCTAAAGGAGGAAAGTGAAGGCACGGTTTGTACTCAAGCTTATAAAGTACTTCCATGGTGCAGCGATTTAAGGTGTTAGATGCTGATGAAGCGTTGCCTTTAATTGTCCAACTTACCTCTGCTTTTTTAAAGTGCTTGTCACATGGTACGCGGTGTGCTGTTCAAAATAATATTCCTCCAAATCCAGCAGCAAGAGGGAAAACCTGGAAAGGAGCAAACAGCTGCTTGAGAAAACATCAGAGCAATGGTGGGGTTAGACTGGTGGGGTCAAATCACCAGATTTTTTAAAAAAGTACTGTATTAATAAATTAACAGTAAACAACACATTATTAATGTACATAAAGGGGAAAATGTGGCTCTTTAACACATAAGTGTGACTCCAGGCAATGATGCATCCTGCTGAAAACTTTCTTTGGTGCACTTTTTAAACATTTAGAATCTTAGAATCAGCAAGTTTCTGCAGATTCTGGTCAGTGCTGATGCATCATGTTATGATTGCGTTCTGTCAGGATTACACACATTAAATAATCTAAGAAAATGTAAATAAAGTCACTTTGTAGGCTAGAATTGTGACCACTAAAAGAGAGAGAGCCTCATAGTTGATTATTCAGCTGTGAGCAATGTTGCAGCTTAAGTGTGTAATATTTCTGCTTACTGCTGCACTGACAATCAATACATTAAACCACTGTGAGCAGTAATGTGGATTTAGAAACCGTGGCATGCACTTCCTTTGCTCAACTTGCATTAACATGTTTAAAAGTATTGAAAGGAGTTAACTGCTGACATATTTAAGAAGCTACTTCATGCCAGAGCAATGTTTTAGCGCGCATGCATGCATACACACACACATATATATATATATATATATATATTTTCCCAACTGATATTTCACAACAAATCCAATAAAGACATTTCAAAAACATCAGCTTGGTAATTGGACCTACAGGAACTAGAAACAGTCCGGTGCAGCTCACAGTCTTCTACATACGCAGCTTTAACAAACCCGACAAAGGGTATTGAAAGGTTTTATGTGGAACTGCTGCTTGTTGAAAGCAAAAGTTATCAGATTAGGCAGAAGGATGTGTCACTAAAAAAGGAAGTGATTTGCTTAAATTCAGTGGCCACTTTGTTAGGTACACCTGTTTATTGCTCGTTAACACAAATGTCTAATTAACAAATCCCATTTCAGCAATTTGGTGGACGAGGACATGGTCACGACTATCTGCTCAAGTTCAAACTGAGCATCGCAATGGGAGAAAAAGAGCGACTTTGAGTGCTGCATGACTGTTAGTGCCAAATGACCTCATTTACTCTCCTGGCATCTGCCCCAATCTAGAAACATCTGCAGGGTTTGCAGATAATGGTCTGAAAGCAACAAACTATCCAGTGAGCAGCAGTTGTCTGGCTGATAATGCCTAGTTGATGCCAGATGTCAGGGGAGAATGGTCAGACTGCTCTGAAGGCAACAATAATGCAAATGACTGCTCATTACAACCAAGGTGTGCAGAAGAGCATCTCTGAACACACAGCACGCCACACCTTGAAGCAGAAGACCACACTGGGTGCCACTCCTGTCAACTAAGAACAGGAAACTGAGGCTACAATTTACACAAGAGCTGCAAACTCTCCATGCATGGATGAATGCTTGTATGAATAGTTTAGTCTGCTGGTGGTGCTGCAATGGTTTAGGGCACAGGTGTCGAACTCCAGGCCTCGAGGGCCGGTGTCCTGCAGGTTTTAGATGTGTCCTTGAACCAACACAGCTGATTGAAATGCCTAAATGACCTCCTCAACATGTCTTGAAGTTCTCCAGAGACTGGTAATGAAATAATCATTTGATTCAGGTGTGATGACCCAGGGTGAGATCTAAAACCTGCAGGACACCGGCCCTCGAGGCCTGGAGTTCGACACCCCTGGTTTAGGGGGATATTTCCTTGGCACACTTTGGTCTCCTTAGTGTCACTGAACATGATTTAAATTGCCACATCCTACCTGACTTTTAAGTACAGAAGAATGCTTTCTATGTTAACCAGACTGTTAGAAGAAAGCTTATTTTTGATGAAATTGGATCCTGACTGATGTAATTGTTTGTATTCATCTCCCTGACCGAACATAACACATTAGAAGCAGAGGCCTGTGGTAGCTTGAGGTCCAAAACTCCAGTATCAGACAGGCTCTAATGAGTCGAGTCACCAGTGCGTACAAAGCACTTCTTCACACTCGCTGAAGAAACTGTTCATCCTGTATTGTTCAGAGGTGACCTCATCCTTTTCCTGCCCAGCATGCTGAGTATCAAAGTGCACTGTGGAAATTCAATGCCCTGCTCTAGACTGGGACCACGCAGGAGATCGTTTCAAAGCTTTTAAGAGCTCACTCTGGTGGTCAGTTTGAAGCATAGATCATGTGCTAAGGTCTGCCGCTTCCATTAGGAGGCTCAGAATTGAAATTGCTGGAAAAAGCAGCTGCTTTAGTTTAAAGCTCTGTCACAGTCTTTTATATCCTCCACACTCTCACTTAAGCGTCATTTTGTTGTACTGCCCTCTAGACACGGGACCTTCTGGGTAAAAGTAACCGGTCTGCACCGCAGACCAGAGCCCACTTCAATAATTAGACCGCATCCCCCAGCTGACAGTGGAGCTCTGCCTCATTAGCTAAGCAGCCCTGCCTCACGCTGCAATGACACGCGGCCACAGTCGGGGGAAAAACAGCCCGCTGCTGCCGCTCAGCTCCCAACAAAACCTCGCAGGGAAATAACCACCCGCTAACAGAAGGTGGAAGAACACCAACCTTTCTTTAGTTCGTTCCTGCGCCAGAAAAAACGCCATGACCGCACAGCATCCTCTTCAGAAACTGAATACCGACAAGCCACAACAGCCCGAGCTTTGTAAACACGGAAACTTGGTGGAAAACACGTGACCCACTCCAAGACAGACGGTGAGCGGTCTGCACAGAGCAGCGGAGAGAGACGTCACTCTGCTGGCACGTTCAAGGACCAACACTGCGTCTGCATCAGTGCCCTATAAATAAAAATGAATATGTTTGTTTTGTCGGTACAAATATTTTGTCATTTTAACCACAAACAGAGTAATTTAACTTTCACTGCTATAATAGTGGGAGTTTTGATGTTTTTTTTTTTTTAATCAGAAAACCAAGAAACAAATGCACTTGAAAATTGGTTAAAAGTTAAATTAGTGGATTACACAAAACCGCTAAAAAAAAGAGCACAGCACATCACCAGAGACTGTCATCATCCAGGTCACACCCTCAAACCAAAACAATCAACATACAGCATGCACCGTCTTTCCTGCCGCAATCAGACCGATTGCAAAATAAGGACAAAGTAAGACACACACAAAATAGAATTTATCCCAAATCCAAAAGGACAGACTAAATAAACAATAGTATCTTATCAGTGTACATGTGGTGGTACACTTGCTGTGTGTGGGACACACAGACAGCGCAGTGAACCATCTTCCCACGCATAGACGATCTCGGTGTGCCTGCGTCTTGACGCGTCATGTGTGGTGACAGTGAGGGAAGTTTCCGATCCTGAGAGGTCTTCAGTTTCAAAAACGAGCCGCTGTATTAAAAGCTTTATTATTTTTGTTGGTACTTCTCATCATGTCCCAGCTGCAGCGTGTCTGCAGACCATCATGCAGTGGAGGAGACACGTCACCGGCCTCGCTTTTAGCCTTGTTTTTGTTGTGTCATATTTCACGAACAAGGTAGGTACTAGCGAGGATACGAGTCAAAAACTTTAGTTTGAAAAGGAGGTTACTGATTTAGAGATTCCGCGGAGATGCTTTGAGTAATCCCATGTGAATCCATCCAGACATCAGCTGTGTAAAGGGTAATATTAGCGCTTGGTATCAGGGAGTAGAAATAAGTGCAGGAAGTGTACAAAGACCAAGTGTGAATAGGATCCACAGTTATGCCGAATTGAAAACTCGATTATATCACATAGTTAGAGTCGTGTTGTATCCCGTACAGATTTATAGAGACAGCTGTACAAACCTAATTGGCAGACTTTTAAATGGGTTTTGGCGGGAGTAATGAAGCATCTCTAGGGAAATGATTAATACCACACTGCCTGCATATGAAATGAGCTCACTGTCTTCTCTTTTTTTGTAGTTTGTCCTGTCAGTGTTAAACTTCACCTATCCAACCTTATTTCAAGGGTGAGTAACTGAAAATAAATATTGAATATGTATCTAGTGAAGTGACTCTTCTTTGAGTAGAATACATTTCAATAAATCTAAAGAAGTAAAAGGAATTATTCATTAGTTTAATTATGCACCCTGTTGTGTGATACCTGAATAACCTCGTGTTTGTTCTCACTAACACGACCAAACTGCACATTTCCAGATGGCAGACATTTATTGGAGCTATCCTGCTTCTAGTGTCTGGAAAGCTGGGATGGGTGGAAATAAACCGCATCACCAGGTACTGTCACCGCACTGCATTCTGCTGGGTTTGATATTATACTGCCGCGTGGGAGATTTCCACACGATCCACGTGCTCTAATATTGCATTACAGATCTGCGGCTCTGTCCTGGCTTCCGGGCTCCCTCCTATTTGTGGGGAACATTTACGCTGGTTCCCGGGCATTATCACGTTTAGTAAGTGCACAGTTCACTTAAAATAACATCGCAGTGCATTCATGTGCTGATTTTTCTTGCTACTGTGACAATCTTGTTATGAGTGTGTCTCCTCCACGCAGGACATTCCCTTCTTCTTCACTCTTCAGAACTGCTCTCATCCCTTTAGCTACGTGATCTTCAAGGTCATGCGCAGAGAGGTAAGTGCGCTCACCGCCTGCTGTAAACTGATCTGTTCAGTCATGTGCTTCACACTCCTGCTCCTAATGTGCTCTCTCTGCTTTTTGTTTTTTAGCAGAAGACACAGTGGCTGAAATTTATCAGGTATGGATGTTTTTTTTATTATTTTTTTAAAAAGAGATTCACACATTTCACACATTAAACGTCCCTCCTTCTCTTCCAGCCTATGCCTCATGCTGCTTTCAGCCATCAACCTTCCCTTTTATGACCCTCAGGTAATAACAATCCTGGCTCACTTATTGCCGGTGCCGTAGATCAAGTTAGTTAGCATGTGTCCTTGCCGTGCAGGTGGACCACAGCGGTTACCTGTGGGCCGTCTGCCATCTCGCCTGTGTTGGTAAGTCTAATATCGTAATATGACTTTAAAAACACTTTTAACTGTGAGAAGAATGATGATGAAGATGTCTGAGCCTTGATAAGGCCGAGGGTTTGAGGTGATGTTGTGTTTGAGCTGATCGATTTTGCCCTAAGGCTTAAATCTTTTGATGGCAATAAGCGACTGCAACAGCAGCAGAAATTGAAACAACAACACTGCTTTGCAGGTGCATATAGAGTCTTTCAAGTTCACCACAAGTCCGTCAACCTGAGGTGAGTGAAAGCCTTTGGTGGGCGCACATGAGCGCCTTCCTAGTCTAGCATGCGGTGCAGTTTCTCAGCTTCAGCTTGCTCTGCTGCACATCAGAGGCTGAAGACGCTGCTTTTGTGATTTGATTGCAGTGATCTTGAGCAGCAGTGCATTAACTACCTGTTCAGGTAAGATTCAAGTCTAAATTGTTTGATCTGAGGCTGAACCTTCAATCTTCTAACGTGAGAGTATTAATTTACTTAAACTACATGTAAACAATTGTGATAAACCCAAGTGTTGATGCGTTAGACATGATCCAAAAAAGCTTATTCGTTTCCTTATTCGACTGCCATTCATAAGTCTTAAAATTAAGGGTCAATATACGGGATAGTGATGTCTAAGTTATTCAGTCGGATTCATTTCAAAACTTTAACCTTTCACGTTAAGCAGATTTAGATATTATCAGTGCCTAATAACAGCTTCCCCCCTTTGAACAACAGCGTGCTGCTGCTGGCTGTTGCTGCTCACCCGACAGGTACGACTGACCTCACATAGATTCTGCAAATATTCTCACAAAAACTTCTGTTATTGCTCATTTTGCAGCTCCTCTTCTACTTCTTTAGGAGCCAGCACAGCAGACCCTCCACCTCTGTCACACCACCCCCCTGCATGTCCTCTTTCACTACATCCATGGATCTCCTCTGAGGTCTTCCTCTTTTCCTCCTGCCTGGCATCTCCACTTTAAAAACTCCTTTGTCCAATTTGTCCACTGTCTCTTCTCTCCAAACCGCTCAACCTGAGCTGTAACTCTGCTGTCCTAGTTTAACATCTTCAACCTCCACTTCCAGCTCTGCCTCCTCTCTTTCTGTTACTACCACTGTCTCCAGCTCATTTTCACATATATATGTGTGTGTGTATATAAAATTTATGCCTCTTGTCCTTGTGCAGGTGACCTCACAGGTGCCTTGGAGTTCCCGTCCCTGCAGTCGCACACATTTCACTGTGGCTGCTGTGCCAGGTGAAAACGTCAGTTTTCTCTAATATTGATTGCATCGATGTTGGTTAGCCGTGAAAACAAGCTGTCGTCCTTTGAGTTCATATCAAACTGAAGCCTTCAGAGTCCGTTCTAATTATACTTGAATATAAAATAAGTAGATCTTTGTTAGAAAGTTTTAAATAACGGCATATTTAGTGTGTTTATGTACAAGGACTCCTGTTCCAGTTCTGTAAAAGGTTTAATAGGACAGAGGAAGGTTTGTGGCCTTCTTACTGGTTGTGTGTCTCACTTCACAGCGCTCTGCTGGGCTTTTTGCTGCGGTTGGCTACAGTCAAATTAAAAAGCGGACTGTCCTTTGAACACTTTGGGGTCTGGATCTTTTTATCTAAGGTGACTTCAGATATGTTAAACTCATGTAACACACAGTTCATCGCACACACACGTGTTGATCGTCAAAGTCAAACTGATGCGATTTACTTGTTGGATTATGTCCTGTCAGGTTACTGCCATGCTCCTGTCTCCATTTATTTTCTCTGTGAACTCTAATGCTTCGTCTCTTTTGTGGTAGGTACCAAACTTTTGTTTCCAGCTCATTTCAGCACAAAAACAAATGTTCATTTTCCATGCTTCAGATTTCTGCATCCGTCTTATTTGTTCTAACATGTTTGTGAACGTTTGTATGTGAATTCTTGTCAGTTGTGGTTTTAAAAAGTTGCAGGTTTATGCCCAACTTTTAATGCTTTTTGTTTTCCAGTTTAATACACGTTAATCTCGTGACGCTGGATTTTTGATGAAAGCCCTGATCTGTTTTTGATTGCAGTGTGGTCGTCAGTCACGTCGGAGAGGCTCTGCTGATCTATTCTGAGAGGGATACTCACGTGTGACGAATTTCAGCACTTTAGACGAGTTCACCTCAAATGACTTTCTTTATTAACTGGGGATGCAGATTCTATTTTTCTACATTCATTTTATAACTTTGTCTATTATCTGATCTCCTGACCAAATAAAAGTTTGGTACAAATTGTCCTCACTGCACTGGGTCAGAATTTAAAGGTCTGCATATTATTACTTACTTATTTGTAGATGAACTGTGACAATCCCAACACTCCATAGAAACAATTATTTATTCATCCAAACTATCCGCACAAAAAACATTTAAAAAAAACAAAACACAAGTCAGAACGACTGAAGGGGAGAAAGGAAACAACGGCAACCTTCTTCACAACATCAGTTCTTTTACAGATGGACATTTTTATTTCTCCTCCTTGTTTCGCTTCGGTGAGAATAGAGCATTTAATGGCTGCCTCCTCCGTAAGCGCACCTCAGGATTCTTCTCTTCTTTGATGTAACCTACAACAGAGGACACATCCTAGTATTAAAGACAGTACAATCCTCTCTCGTGCACTGAAAAGCATGACAGGATGAAGAATGGTCCTGCTGAGAAATGGGTTCAAATGTTTTGCCCTTACTGCTTTAATCTACAGTGCATAACTGTTAAATTACCTCTCTCAATGCATGTTTGCGTTGATGGGAATCCAACTTCCCAGAAGTTTTCAGGTGTGCATGGAGGAACGTACAGGAAACGATGCCTTGAGCAAGCAGACAGCTTTTTCTGTTTTTCCTCCTCTGGCAGATGGGCGTAATACTGCAGGTAAACAATTATTTAAAATAGGATCAGTGTAAGCAGTGTGTCAGTTTTATTAAACTCAAGTACTCAGAATACTTACAATTTCACATTCCTTGCAGGTAGTGCCCTTCAGTTTTCTTCTCTCATCCTTTTTGCGAACGACTGCTACATGTGCAAACGCTGGGTGTCTAATCCAGAGACAGATCTAGGTTATGGAAAACTGACAATGACCAGCAAACATGATCATCTTCAGATAAACACCTGAAAAGGTTGATCAGTTTCTTACCGTGCTTTAGACTGGCATGCACTGTCTTCAGGAGGATCTCCTTATTTGGAGAATTTAGGGGGGGAAAAAAACACAGGGTTTACCTTACGAATAGATATCTGAAAATACTGATCTAGATTGCACACATTTTCTTTCAATCTGAAAGCTCACCAATGGCCTCCTCTTCATCATCATCAAGGTCACAGGGCTGGCTCTGGCCTAGATGTGAACTGTTGCAAGATTTGTACTCCCCGTAAGCCGTTGTGTCGAACATCATATCCAAGCTGTCATTTGCTTTTTCACCGAGTCCTTGAAGTAGGGACAGTTGAGATTACTAACAGTTTAAATCAGCATATTTTAAATATTTTAGAAAAAAAGTGTTGCCGTGTATATTCACCGAACACACTGTCTCCTCTGTCTCGGTCCTTCTCTCTTTGACGCTGAAGTAAGCTGTGACTGACCCAGGTGCAGTCTGTATCTGCCATCTCCACATGATGCTGCCGCTCATCAATTTCCTGGAACGCACAAAACCTGTGTTAGACTCTCACAACGACGTGTGCAATGAATAGATTTAGTTTAAATAATGTTAAAATGATGAACGCTCACATTAAATAGGGACACAGTTTAAAATAATGAGGTCAGTATATGTACAAGTAAAACTCAGGCTTCAGATCAACCTCAGCACTCGCATTTCTACTCCCAGGTCTGGATGATGTTAATAAGAGAGGATATTCCTAATATGGCCAAGCCCAAAGGCCCCGAGCCAGCTTACAGTATAGTGCATGCTGAGGGTGAAGGTTGTTCAGCAGAGCAGATCACGTGACTATACCTCGTCTCCTTTCCACTCGCTGTCGTACATGGAGAGAGCGAGCGCAGGATCGACGCTCCATGTAGGCTCCACTGTGTGCTTCCTATCAGCTGGAACACACAGCCACATTCAAGTTAACTGAATATTATTGAGGAGCATTTCAAACTGTACAACAATCAGAAATATCCGCATGTCCTTCAAGTGACTTTGCTGAAGAGAAATCACCATCTTTAGCTTCACGCTGGCCTTGTGAAGCATTCAGATCCTGCACAGGGGTTCTTTTCTTCCCGTCTGCATCCAGTTTAACCTTCATTTTTGGCTTCTTGAAAGCAGGACTGCTACAAGAAGTGCTTGGCTTTTGGCTGGTGCTCATATTATGTCCTGACTGTACCTGTGTGATATAAAAAGCACCTTGAAACTCTATATTTCTGTCTTACATTTAATTAAACAGCCTGGACACTAAACGTGGTTAAAATTTGACAATGATGTTACTGCCTTCTCTTGCCTTCCTATCTAGTTGCTCCTTCTTGATGCTTGGATTGCTCACAGATATGGCAGTCTGGCTGATCTGTTCACGCTGTAGGTGTTCGCCTTCCTCCTGGTTGTCCGCGTCTTCTTGGAGTCCTCGTTGACTGCGTTCCTGTACCTCTGGACTTCCCTCCTTCACCCGTTTTGCCCTGCAAACACTGCCGCCTTCTGCAAACCGTTTGATGCATGGAAGAAGAGATGGGGACCCTTTAGATGTTGAGTCTGGACTGTGCATCAGTGTGGATGAAGAGGACAAGAAGCAAGGCCTTGAAGAGGGAAACAAGTATAACTGTAGCACCGAACTGTTATTTTTTTTTCTCTTTTCCACATGGAGGTGTCTGCCACAGCAGAAGATGATGTCTCAATGCTCACTTTAAACGAACGTCCTGCCTCCAGAGAGTGCTGAAGCTTCTTTGCTGGCTTGGGGCTTTCCTGAGATTCTAAGGTGAGAAAGAGAGCTAATCTGTTTGATCACACCTAAGATTCGTTTTTATTAAAGCCTGATCACATTACATTTTTATTAGATCATCATTTGTTTCAAATCCTGCTTATACACACCATCTGCTGCTTTTCAATAAGTTCAAGGCCACAAGTTTCTGCAATTGCTGCCTCTTCTTCACCTTCAGTCACATCGTCTGAAAATGGAAACAGACATGTTAACAGCAACACGCTCATGATCGCATCTACGGAAGACCAATAATGGATGAAGTCATACTTGAGATCTGCGACGCGTCCATTTCACAGGTGTTAGGGACGAGCACTTCTGCTCTTCCAGGATTCTTTGTGGCACCCTCAGGATCTTTGTATAAAAAAGAATTTAGATTAGAAAACTGGTTTGTGTCTTCAGACAGGTGACGAAGAGGAAGCTACTTTAAAGAGGACTGACCATTGAAGAGCGAATTGTTAGACTGTGGTAGAGGCACCTCTGCATAGCGCACACGCTTAATTTGGTCGTTATTTTTCTGTTTCTTCAATCTGTTTACCACGGGCAGTGAGCTGGGCAAGATCGGGGAGTCTGGAATAACGCCCTCTTCCTGTTCTGCGGGTGAGGCCTCCTTGGATTCAGACCTGAAAAGAAAAGCACACGTGTAGTGCTTCACTGGAAACTGAAACTTTAAAACTTACCGAACCTGAACCTACAAGCCTACTGAGGGGGGAAATTTATTTTCCCAAGGGGCCACAGAAGAAACTGGGACTGTTAGCACCAAAAAGCTTATAAACACATAAAAATAAGAATACTGAGTAGCAGCTTGGGATAATGTATTGTTCACTCCTGAAATGTCTGACCAATGTAGGTGATACACATTTTTATAGAAGCTTTAATTCAAGAGGTTTAACAAAAGTATTGCACTGTTTACAGCTATTTGCAGGAATCATGACACAGTCCCCCATTTTAAATATTTAAAATCTATTAAGTATCTTTTCACTGGAACTTTTAATATGAGGTTAAAAAATTAATTAATTAAAATCTGGGCGCAAACGGAAGAAGCCATAAAACCAAAATAAACCTATCGGAGCAGTAGAATAAACTTGCATTTGTAAAAAGAATAAATGCACAAACCAGGCTCAGCAACACCAAAACACATGAAAGACAACTGAAGACATCTTAAGTACATGAGCGCAGTGGATGATTGGCTAAGAAAAACCCGTTCACAATATCTAACCAAATGAAGAACAGTCTCTGTGAGACAGATGTATCAATGTCAAGAGACACCTTGATGAGTAGACTGTGCAATGCTCAGAAACTGTAAAAAGAAATACAATAAAATAAGAAAGCAGGGGTTACATCTCAGACTCTACAGGTCTCAGTGTGTAAATGTTAAAGTTCATGACAGCACAGTCAGAAAACGATGAACAGGGATGGCTTATTTTCAGGAGAAAGCTGCTTCTCTCTAAAAAGAACATGAAGGCAAAGCTTAGGCTCACAAACAAACCACAAGACTACTGGAACAGACGAGACCAAACTGAGGAGGTGTACGTATAATGCAGAGGGGTGTGTTTGGCAAAACCCAAATACATCACCACAAAGCACGGTGGTGGAGTGGTGATGATTTGGTGTGTCTGAGTCATCCAAGAACTCCCATATATACCAAAGTATTCCAAGTCATCCGTCTGACGGTTAAAGCTTGGCAATAACAGGCTCATGCAACAAGACAATGATCTGAATCAAAGCAGCAAATCTACATTCAACAGAATGGCTGAAAAACAGAAGAGTCAGGGTGTTGTGCAATGGCCCAGTCAAAATCCAGACCTCAATAAACTGAAGCAAGTCTGTAAAGAGTCAAACTTCCTCCATGATGCGAGATACTGATAAACTTCAAAGTACTTCAAGTTATTGCTTTAACTTTTTAAAACATTTCTCATATTTTTCTCGTGAACAAAAACATTAATGCGACACAGCTTACCGAGAACTCTTCAGTTTTTGCAGCTCAGCTCGCAGCTTATTGTTTTCATCCTCCAGCAGGTTTCTTTCATTTTCTGAGGAACAAAGGTTTGCAAAGAACATGTTTTTCTCTGTTCTTAAACAAACTGAGAATCTTAAAGAATTTTTAGGGTTTTTTCACATTTATTCTAGTATATTACTCATCATATTATATAACATACTACTGTTGTGAAAGATTGCATCTGCATATGTGTATGCACATCAGAGAGGGCTATTAATGGCTGTTGGACACTGAAATGAAAACACTCACTTAGTTTCTCGATAAGACGCAGATTCTGCTGCTGACCGTTTTTCATGTTCTCCTCTAAGATGGAGCATCGATCACACTCTGCTGCTCGAAGCCTGGAAAGGGAAAGCACTGCTGGCAATCTTTATGTTTCACACCGTTTTAATGCAACACATTAAATCTTGTTAACTTTCAGTCTGCGGGGGAATCTGAAGCACCCATACAATGAATCAGAAAAGGTTATTCTTGTCTTTGGTATCATGTTGCTCCAGTTAATTAGAAATCCCATATCAGTGCCAAACTGCAGCTCTCCCATCCTAAGTTAGAATTTAACAGAGGTTCAACGAGACACATATATTCCAAACAAACAAACAAGCATTTGCTACAAAGGGAATAACAGTGGAGTGCACGTGCATTCATCTTTGGGTAAATTACCTTTCCTCCAGGAGAGCCATGGCATCCTGCAGGTTTTTATTTTGCTCCTTGAGCTGCTGGTTTCGACTGTAAAACACTTCAAGCCTCTGCGCATCTCTGTAGAGGACAAACACATCACTTTACCCTTCATACATAACTTACTAAGACTCAAGTGTCTTTCTCATTAAACGCAAAATGACACAACATACTCACAGGCAACGTTCCTTTTTCAGCTTGCTTACTTTTGCTTCCAATTCTAGAAACAGCAACAAGTGCAATGATGACATGTGTTTTCATTTAGCTTCTGAACTTCATATTATAGATATGAAAGCCAGCATGAACGTGGTGAGATCAAACTGTCAGTTACCCTGAAGTGCATTTTGGTGACACTCTCCAAGTTGCCTCCACAAGTCTTGAAAGCGATCAGCTGATTTGGCTGTCCCGCTGCTCCTGTCGTTTCCAAAACTATCTACAAGCGTATCTCTGCTCGCTTCCTGCCAACGCAAATCAACCGTGTTTGCCTCACAACAATAAATTAATTCTTTCAGCTCATTTTAGTGTTGCTTAATGTTAATTCGCACTTGTCAATGTAAGCCTACTTTAGCTTTGCTACATGGCGCGCGCAGACGAGCGCATAAACTTAGTGCTAATTAGCTAAATAATAATAATAATAACTTTCACCCCCTCAACACTCACGTGTTTACTACTTATTGTTTATTGGCTTTCAGAACAAGCATTAATAAAACTTCACCTCTGTCTTTTAGCTTGTTCTCCCAATAACCACTTAGACTACAATTAAGAAATAAATGCAAAGTTTAGACTTAATGACACGAGCTCACGAGAAAACAGCCGCAAACAGACTCAGACTTACACCGACACGTCTAAAGAATAAAAACTAGGATATTCTGTCAAAGAGAAAAATGGTTAGAGTAACGTTTAACAGTACAGTACCATGTTTGAGCCATACAGGCTACGGCTTGACCATAACAAAATCCAAATTCGCGCGCCGAACTGCAAGCTGGGAAATCTTCTTCTTCGTTTTCCAATTGACGTAGGAAAGCTTTGACGCCATCCTCTGTTAAACAGCAGCCAGTGGTTTATGCTACTACTTCTCTCCAAACAACAATAATAATGATAATACTTAAAATATTGTTTTATGAAATTAAGTTACAGAAAGTTGTTTGACTTGACCTCAATTACCAATGAGTAGCTTTAAGAATAAAATGTCTAAAATCTATAATATAGAACAGAGCCATGGGGACTACAGTACAATATCATAATCAGAACTGTGTAAAAGTCCTGAGTCGGCCCTTGTTTCTTTATATTTTGAGTTCCAGGTTTAAAATACAAATTCCCAAAGAGCCATTACCTGAAAATGTGGCATGTCGTGTGGTCATAAAAAAAATTGTCATACCAAATATTGCCTTTCAAACCAGTTTGAATCGTCCAGCATATATTTTGTTTCATGTTCTTCTTTATTTTGTCATCATTTCTGGCTGCCCCAACACACCCAGTGAGAAGACATGCACAACACAGGTTATTCTTATATTTGTTTTTATTTTTGGTCTTTCTTTAGAATACAAAACAGCAACCAAAGTCACAAAAATAACATTTACAAAACATGTTTAACTGAGGTGACCGAGGCAACATAGAAAAGCATGTCTGAAACAGTGACATTGGTGGATTTTTAGCCTGGAGACTTGAGGTAAGACAGCGAGCGATGTCGGAAAAAGTCAAATATCTTTTACAAACCGTTTGGAATTAGTGCCTTCATTCAGTAGTGCTATTCACAAATGGAGTTTAATATCATTACGGTGCCCTAACATGTCCACGTTGAGCGGTGATTTAATGATGTAGTGCTTCAAATCTGCCTAAGAGTAAATTCATTAGAGTGACATGTAAGTCTAAAATTCTAAGCATGTTGCACTGTATGGCACCATTCAGAATGGTTTCCGTTCGAGTCCCGCTTTCACACACATGCACACACACACACACACACACACACTTCCTGCTCATCCACTCTTATTAAATGGGTGCAATTGACTTCTAATAACTTCCTATACTTGTTCCCCACCAAGAACACTTCTGGCTAAAATAAGTGAATACATCATATATCACCCAAGCAGGAGCAGCTTCAGACTTTTGGGGGGAAAAAAGAAACTGAAACACCATTTGTTTAAAAGAAAAAGAAGAAAGTTTAACAGGCCAGAAAAAGTAAAAGTGTTGGAATGGCCACCAGTCACAGAGGCACAAACTCAAAGTCCCATCTTTTGTTCCTACAATACAAAAATGGTAAGACATTATGCAAACACTGCATCACTGAAAGAAAATGATAAAAACCACTTACCTAAACACAAAGCGGTGAAAAATAGTACAGTTTGGCCCGTGATGGACGGCGCAGGTATGTTTTTGCATGAATAAACGTTTCTCGTCTGTTTTTTTTCTTTCACATTTAAGACATAGTCACTGGTGATTCAGCATTGCAGATTATTACTCTTTTTTTTTTTCTTCTTAGTTCCTTTGGATTTGTGCCTTTTATTGAATTTGCATCTGTCACAGCAGGGAGAATTGAGCTAGCATTACTTTGTAAATCTATATATACACATGCATTCAACATCATATTTAATCCCCCAAATTAAAGAGAAAAAAACTATTCCAAACTCCTTTTTCACTACATACGAATTTAAGCTATAAAAACCTGCATGAGAGTCCACATAGAGTTTGCATGGAGGCTTTGCAGTTTGATGTGAGATATGCAGCAGGTTTGTAGAGGTGCTGGCGTTGAGGGGGTGGGGGTGTGGGGGTATGGAATGCAGCCTTATTCCATTAATAGGGGTTGTGGGGATGGGCCTATTTGTCACCCCCTGCTTATCCAAATGGGACTCTATGTAGTTGGGTTTTAGATTCACATTATGCTGGAAGAAGAAGAATTGGTAGCGGACGCTGCCAGGGCGGGGCAGGTCGTCACCACGAGAGAAAAACACTGGAGTGTGAATGCATATCTACCATCTTCCGGACCTGCAGAGAGAACACCGGGTGTAAACATAAACCTTTAATCTGCACCTTTGACCAAACTTGTGATGCTTTTAAAACATACTCACACTTCTCTCTCTTCACCACTGCGGGGGCACGTAGCTGTAGCTGGGTGTGCCAGGAGGCCGATATGTGGGCATCGTGACTGGGTGGGGAGCGACGGGCGCTGGTGATGGAGTTGTCAACAAAGTTCCTGAGGAGTGAAAGCCACAGGTAAAACTACAAATCGAACACATTTGTATCCTGGATGAGATTCAATAAACTGCTGCAGCTCACCAGCTGACATGGCCATAGTGGTGCCGGCTACCATGCCCATGGCGACACCGTTGTTGCGGGGAGGAGGGATAGGCGGGGCATACATCGCTGCAGGCATCCCATTGGGCTGGACCACTGTCGTGTGATGGATGACATGAGGCGGTGGAGCATACAGAGCCTGTGTGTAGTAAGGGCCTTGTTGTTGTGAAGGTATTAGTGCCTGGTGGACAAACAACCACACGTTACAGCTCAAGCACTGAGACTGGATGAAGAGGGGCAGCGTGTTATTAAAAATATACACATACAGCAAGGACTGACCTGTGCATAGGGGTTCTGTTGGGGGTAGGTGCTCCTGACAGGGTACACAGCAGTTGGGTAGGGGTTTGGGGAGGATGAGTACGGTGGGACGGTCCCTGTGCTGGGAGAGCAGGACACTTTGAAGGGAGCACTTTGAGCATAGCCTGGAGAGGGAGGAAGACGGCTCATATTAGGGCCGTTTGTTCTGGGACAAAATAGCTGAAGCTTGGAAGAAACACTGGCTGTGCAGCTCAGTAAAACAGGACCCTCATAGAAGAGAAGCGCACACACTTTTTAGGGTTATTAAGAGTCTCTTTGGAACTTTTATTCTTTATTACGTTATGTTTATAATTAATTCAAATCAAGAAGTCAGATGGAACAATTTGACTCTTTTGAAGTGCATCAGGAAGATGTGTTTCAAGATCTATCAGATAAACTCGGGCAGATTTCATCGTTACTTTCTTCTCACCGTTAGGGAAGCCTGGGTTTGCTCCTGCGTAGATGTTGGGAGTGTACATTGGAGCAGCCGCTGCGTATCCTAGAGGAAATCCAGCTGCCAAAACCAGAAACAAAACAAGAATATAATAGTATTCTCAATGCTGGGAGATATTTTCTTGTAATTATGCTTGTTTCTTAAACCACTATGCTTCAGGTTACCTGGATAACCTATACCCTTAGTGTTGGTAAAGGGGACCCCTGTTGGTGCAGGGCTGTATACTGGGTTCATTGTGGCTGTCTACTTGCAGATGCTGTAAATAAGAGAAGCACAGACAGGTTGGAATGATGCAATCATGCATGGAAACCAACTGCTGATCTGTGTGCCAGCAGAGCTCTTGTGGAAAGGATGGACATGAGAATATGAAGCTTTCTGTTGCTGTCGATTGTGACCCTGTTGTTCCAAAAACAGCACAGTGATTGTGAAAAGATTCCTCAGAATGTTTAAACAAAACCTTCAGTTCTGCTTTCAGAAACCTTAAGCATGTCGACTGGTTTGGTGTGCTTTCTTTAGAGCTTAGACTTTGACATACTCTCCATTTATTAGACTGCTGTTACTGTAGCTTTCCCATTCGTCACATTTCATTACGTTTATATGTCATGGCATGTGCACAAACTACTACTTTTACCCAACGACACAGCTGACTGACAGCGGTCTGCATGATATGACCTTGCAAGGTCACGGTAACAAAA
The DNA here is from genome assembly GCF_965226115.1 of Aulonocara stuartgranti. Taxonomy (NCBI): domain Eukaryota; kingdom Metazoa; phylum Chordata; class Actinopteri; order Cichliformes; family Cichlidae; genus Aulonocara; species Aulonocara stuartgranti. The sequence goes on from NC_138960.1 coordinate 11,288,497, forward strand.
AAGCGAAGACTAGACTAATAAGCATTTTCTGACATTGTGTGCTGACGTGCACCTATTACAGTTGTATTGGCATTACTATATATTCTGTTTGATAATAAACATAACGCAGAGAAGGTGCTTGCGCTATTTTTAAAAATGGTGTCAACATGGTTCCTAATGCTCTCAGCACTGTCTAAAGCAGAAAGACATGAGCGCAACTAGTCATTGTACAATGTTCGTGAGCAGTTTGTAAAAGACATTTTTGGAAAATTAATACACTCAGCTAGACCTTTCATTTTGCATTTTTTGATGCCATTCTGTTGTTCGGGTCAAACCTTAAATTTAACAAGGTGCTATAAACATTCCTCAGAGATGTTACTCCACGTTAACACGATGCTATCTCCTCCTCTTCCTTCTACCATGGGGTCTCGATCATGAGTTGGCTCTGCTCTCGGCCTCTAGAATTCCCTCCCAGCAAATATCCATATCACTAACTCCCTCTCGCATCAGAACATCTCTTTAAACCGTGTGTAAGGTGACCTTGAGTGTTTTGAAAGGCGCCTGAAACAAAATGCATCACTATTGTTATTACATTTTACAGCTTTCTTTGCGCATTTCCCGAAGAAACCATGACTTTTGCTTCCCATGACGGTCCCTGGGTTGATTTTAATGCATCTGTGCTTCCACCTAGCGGTAGCTAAAATAAAAACTTAAGCATGAAAAACAAAAACACAAAAAACCTTTCCACCTCGTTACAAGGTGCTCATTCAAAGTGAATGGACTCTGGTAAATATAAATTCACAATTACACTTACTCGGGTTGCTATAAGCACAGTCACGCTACAATTGAATCCAGATTTAACTCCAGTTTATTTGATAGGCTGACTCTATAGGAAACTGAAATTAATCAAAACTTCAAATTTTCAAAGAGAGAGAGAGGAACAACATAATTTAGCAATTCGGCTTTATTTGTGTTACTTTAACTATACTCTTTCACCCAAACACAGCGGACGACAGGGGCGAGAGAGGTGTGAAGCTATGCGTTTCTGTTTGTTTGGTGTTTTTTTTTTTTTCCTGGATGTTTTCTTAGACTAAAATCTAAATATGTGCTGCTCATCGGTAAGTCTTAAAGGCTGCTTTCGCCTTCCAAGCACAAACCCTCGGCAGTAACATGTGCCCTCTCAAAACATGACGTTCGATACGTCGCCTGCAAAAATTAAGATGGCAACCTGAAGTAGAAGAATTTGGAAAGGTGAACGCAGCGGGGCTTTGTTACCATCAGCTAGCTTAGCTCACAAGCTTCACGATCTCCACCACCTGCAGTTAGCCTAGCCTGTTTGGCGCCGTAGGTGAGCGTTGCTTTACACGCTGACCCGCTAATCACCTGTCTGACCGCGCGAAGCCGCCGGAGTGTCCCCGGACAGCAGACAGATGGGGGACAGCTCGTCAAGCAGGCCGCATAGCACAGGAGGCAGGCAGCCAGACAGCTGTGTCAAGCGGTGCAGCCTGTCCCGTTACCAGATAACACGCATATCTTTATGTCCCGATAACAAAAACCCACAACAACTTACTGTTAGCTGCTTTGACCGTCAGTTAGTCACCTTCTCCGGTCTTGTGGGTTAAAATGAAATAAAGCTAACTGCTGTTTTGCTCCCAGATGCTTTGCTTAACTCTTTTGAGTACCCCGCGTCACTTCCGTGGTGTCACGTGGTATACAAATTAAAAAATAAAATAATATAGTCTACTTTATATAAGATGCCGGTTTTGTTTTCTTTCAACAACGTGTAAATCCCATGTTAAACAATGAAAACACCAGTAGTTCTTTTTAAACTATTATCATTAGTTTTCCGTCAAACACGATCTGAAAATAATTATCAAATCCAACCAACATGACGTAACAGGTCAGATAACGCCTTTTATTGGTAAACAACTGCATCGTCTTTTAATACGGTTCGTATTTTTTGCGACACAATCACAACACTTTTGACGTTGCAGCGGTGTAACGTCCAGTATCGCAACACTGCAACAGTACTGTGTAGCAACCCTCCTTGAACTCATTATGTCGGCTCTGCGGTCCTTGCAGGCGGTAAAATTTATTTGACTCGAGCGTGACTGTTGCTTTATCTAATATCTCGTCGTCTCCGGACTCGGGAGACTTTGCTTACTTCTTAAACTGACCACTGTTTCTTCCGAAATAATTTTCGCGTTTCTGTGACAACGGGACAATTAGTGCTTCGTGCCCTTTGAGGACCTTGACGCATCGTTTCCATTCAGCCATTGAAGTGGGAAGAGTCGGGTCCGTATACTGTTGTGGTTTTAGCGCGATCTACGTGTGGGTTTTTCACAGGTTAAAAATGTTGCTGCCGAGCTCATATTAGGAACCGTCTTGCGGTGTACGGTGAAACTACTCGCTCAGCTGGCGTCGTCGGTGAAGAGCAGGGGCATAATGTCTGGAGCGGCGGGTGGGGGAGGAGGCTCCTCCTGCTTGGGCGCAGCAGCGGCAGCCAGTTGCAGCTCCACCGGCTCTCCATATGCGGCTGCAGCCGGAGGAGGCGCAGGGGTGGCGGGGAGGCTACCAGCGAGGGTTTTGGAGCATGTTTTCTCCTACCTGGAGCTGACTGACCTGATGCGGTGTTCGCTGGTCTGCTGGCACTGGAACAATATCCTGGCGGATGAAAACAGCGAGGTGTGGCGCAGCCTCTGCAGCCGGACTCTGAGTGACGAGGCTCTGCGGTCTGACATCCTTTGTAACCTGCCCACCTACAAGGGCAAAGTAGGTTTACCAGTACACATCCCTCTATCCTGGGGTTACCTGTTTGATTATGCCTTTACACAAAGGGACAATGTAGCCATAAACATTACTGAATGTCAGCGTAATCTAGTGCTTTTTAACGTATTCAATGAAATATAAGACATAAACGGGCATAAAACTGAATCCTGCTTGTTGTATTATTGTCTTTCAGTTGGTGATCACACTGAGCAGGTGTAGAGCAGATGTTTTGTTGCCATTGGGCTTATCACTGGAGTCCATATTGAATTGACTCTCCAGTCTATTGTTGCATAATAGAACAAAACCTGTTCTAAGCAGTCTGTGTATGGAGACTGTTTATAGGAGTGTTGATGGCATGAAAGTAAGGTTTGAATGAGAACAACTTGTCTGTGTCCAATGTCAATCTAAGGACGCTCATTCATTTGTTCCAAAGTGTTTTTAGAATACACGACCTACATTCTTATGAAAAATATTTGAGCTCTGCACCTCTGAATGGTGCAATGAGCGTCCTGCGAGATGGAAAGTGGAGTAGCATGTCTCTTCTTCTGTATGCATGCTTCACAGAACTTTTTTCCCCTTACAAATATTTAGATTTCCCAGCAAGTGTCTGTGATTTTGTTAACTGTAACTGTCTTCCTGTGCAGCTCAAGGCCTTTCAGCATGCTTTGAGCTCCCACGACTGCTCCCGCAACGTTTACGTGAAGAAGAACGGCTTCACTCTGCACCGCAACCCTATTGCCCAGAGCACAGACGGCGCGCGGGGCAAAATCGGCTTTTCGGAAGGGCGACATGCCTGGGAAATCTGGTGGGAGGGCCCCCTGGGCACCGTGGCAGTGATAGGTATCGCTACGAAGCGGGCGCAGATGCAGTGCCAGGGCTACGTAGCCCTCTTGGGCAGCGATGACCAGAGCTGGGGCTGGAACCTGGTCGACAATAACCTGCTTCACAACGGAGAAGTCAACGGGAATTTCCCCCAGTGTAACAATGCACCTAAATATCAGGTAGGAGTCGAGATTTGAAATGACGTTTTAAAAGGAAATTGTGTAAAGAGTACAAGTGAAAACATGATTATAACTCCTGATGTGACCGTGCCTGTCCACAGATCGGGGAGAGAATACGAGTGATTCTAGACATGGATGACAAGACGTTAGCCTTTGAGAGAGGTTTTGAGTTTCTCGGAGTGGCTTTCCGTGGACTGCCCAAAACCTGCCTGTTCCCTGCTGTGTCTGCAGTATACGGCAACACTGAAGTCACCATGGTGTACCTGGGAAAACCTCTGGACGGCTAGATGCAGATCAGCCTGTGCCACCCTGAAATCATACATGTTCCTGTCAAGTGCAGACAGACTGCTGATTCCCTCCCTATTGTAGTGTTTTAAGGTTTGGAGGGTAAGTGGTTACATTTCTTCCAAACACAGTAACCTTATTTCCATAAGCACACAGAGAACAATCTGCAATCTACTTCGACTCACCAAAAAAAAGCGAAGGTTTTTTTTTTTTTCCCAAACTGGACAAACAACAGGGGGAAAGGAATGTGCAGGGACTGTTTGTGTATCTACGTGGAGAAGTCCACTTTTACAGTTTAGCTGCTGAACTCTATTATTCACCTTACAGGGGAAACTTAATTTAATGTCACGCATTTTGGACTCGTGCTGAAGATTTACTTGAGATTTTGTCTGCTTGAAGGAGGCCTAAGCTACTCTAAACCAAGTGGCGAATGCTTTAACGCAACATTTTTAACATGTGACACAGTCGTTAACATGTGAGTTAATGGACAAACGCATTGTGGAATGACTGCATTACAGTGAAATGAAACATGTGAGATGTATTGTAACATTCTGGCGTAGGTAAACCTCAAGGACACATGGGCCACGTCCATGGCACGTGTGTGGCAGTCCATGCATGCGCACTGTTGTGCTGCGTATGCACTGAAACATCTCCCCCTTTCAAGTACTTACTCAGTAACGGTGGAAACTAAACCTGTAACATGAAATGTGTCTTTTTAATGTGCTACTGTAGTATTACGATTTATTTATTTCCTGGTTTTATCTATGGTACTATAGATACTGTGTGATTTTAAAGCCTGAAAATAAAGTCTACATGGTGCCACTCCTACAGTAAAGACAGTTTGATGTTTGTTTGCATAAGTGAAGAGAATGCAGGTGGTCTGAAAGATCGACCATCACCACACTGTCAGCTATTGATCAACTGGTAATGGTAAATGGACTGATTCTTATATAGCGCTTTTCTACTCTCCCGGAGTACTCAAAGCGCTGTATAATTGTTGGCCTTTTTTTTTTTTTTTTTTTTTTTAAGGGAACTTGGACAAGAGGATCTTGCTCATGCTGCCAAGCTCAGCCATGAACTGTATGATTATGATGCACAGACTAGCATATCTAGGCTATTCCATTAAAAAACAAACATTTCTCTTAGAATCAGCTTTTTAGAACAATAACTTATATATTTAAAGAAGCTATACTAATATTGCTTGAAGAAAAAGTGGATTTTCATTCATGGTTTAGAAGATAAGCCTGGTATCAAAACATGGGAAAAGGGAAACCTTTCATGTACTATTAAGTTGTTTTTAACCAACCACACATGAACCCAAACTTGAGTTTCTATCTAGCGACTCGTCAAAAAAACAAAATAGATCAATCATCCACAGTAACTTGGCACGTGCCCTGTTCCAGTTACTTTGCATCACAGACATTAAACCTGAGCAGTTTTGCTACTGAAATGATAATATACTGTGATGCTGGGCTATATACTTTGATGAAAGTAAAATTTTCCAAGGCTTCATTAAATGTGCTAAAGTAACTGTTTAAATAAAATCTGCTGGTTCGCTCTGGAAATCCTTTTGTCAGATTTCTTGGATTTTTATACGAAAGACTCAGCTGCTAACAATAAACAACAATACATTTGAATTATTTAGTTTGATTGCTTTATTACCATTGGACTATTTCACAAAGTGTTGTTGCAAATCTAAAAACTTGGCTCTTCTTCTGTTTTTTTAACAAGAGCCAGGTAATTACCATAACAACTGTATTATTGATTAGTATGTGGTACAAGCTGCAAAGACAATATCCAGTATACAAGATCAACCATTATAAATACAAAACATTTTACCAGGATTAATGACTTAGTTATGCAATAAATTATTAGCAAAATAAGAAAAACAAAACATAAAATCATGTGGGGACACAAAACTCCACATGGCTATATCCATTCCTGTGAAAAACTAGGACTATCCTAACTGCTTCTACAGGAATCGGGGAGGTAAGTATTAGCTAGGTGACGCTAATCAAATGCACTCTTTTAGCTGATCATCAGTGATCAGTACGTATGAGCAGCTCTATAAAAACAGAAGTTTTAGTGGTTTGCATGTCTGGACTATTTAGGTGTAGTCCAATCTTCCCAGGAGTTGACCTGTCAGCCAGTTCACCTAAAGAGCAGACCGTGCAATGTGCAGTGAAACTGCAAAAAAACATAAGAGTTAGATTTCAGACTTTACAGGACTCAGCTCGCATGTTAACTGTTAAAGTTCATGACAGTACAATTAGAAAAAGACTGAACATGTATGGCTTTTTGGAAGGCTTGCCAGGAAATAGCCTCTTCTCTGAAAAGAACATAGCAGCATGGCTTCCAACGTTGCATCTGAACAAACCACAAGACCCGTGGAACAATGTCCTTTGGACAGACAAGACCAACGTGGAGATGGTTTGCCTCTAATCCACAGCAGCACATTTGGAGAAAACCAAACGCAGCATATCTGCACAAACACCTCACACCAACTGTCAAGCACGGCGGTGGAGGAGTGAAGATTTGGGTTTGTTTTGCACCCACAGCACCTGAGCACATTGCTGTCATTGTGTCAACCATGAACACCTCGAGGGGTCAAAGTGTTCTAGAGTCAAACATGAAACAAGATGAGACAAAAACACAATGTTTTATAGCACAGCAGCAAATCTACTCCAGAATGGCAGCAAAAGAATAAAAAGTCCAGACCTCAACTTGATTGAAATGCTGTGGTGGGATCTCAAGAGAAGTGTGTGAGTAATGTCTTAAACATGTTGATTTACTTTGAGGCACCACTTTGGTCTTGTCTGTCTAGCTAGTGAGTGAACAACATGCACATTTCAAATTTCAACATGCAAAAGGCCTCAGACAAACAGCAACATATCCAAGGGAAAGTTGGGATTTGGAGATTATGTATCGGAATTTCAGGAGCGGGACCACGCCTCCAAACACGCTCTTTCCGGTTGTCATCTATATAAGTTCCCCCCAGTTCTGCAAACTGTTCATTCTCGTTTACGTGCCCCACCCTCCCTCCTTGTTCTCAATTCTATAACTTCTTCATTCCTATTTAGTACACGGGGATCTGCCAGGCCCGGGAGCCGTCGCCAGTCCCCTTCGAGGCCTTCCCCAAACCGCAGCTCAATTCATGTCCAAGCATTCACCTAATATCTACTAAAACGCCATCAAAACTAAAATGAGGACGTGGGCCCGGCTAGTGAAATATCTTTAAAGACCACAATGCACTGCTCATAACCTCAGCTAACCTCCTCTGAGAGTTTCATCCAAAACAAAACCTTTCAAGCTTGACTTTTCTCTTTTTTGTAAATGTAAAGGTGTGAAATGCTGTTTTCACATCGCTAACATACCTGACATGACAGCGATGTCGAGTTCTGCCTTCCTGCTCTCTGTCAGTATTTATTTAAAGGCAACTCTGCAATAAAAGATACATTTTACATCTCAAAAAGTGCCAACAGAAATTGTTTTGAAATGCTCTAAAATCAGCTCAGCTTGACTCAGGGAAAAAGCCTCTCAGTGCTGGACAGCGTCTCAGCAGTGAAGGAGAGAATTCATTGAATGATTGACTGTCTATGTAATGCCAAGGCAAAGAGATTGGCTGCTTCGCGTCTGCCAATTTGTGGCTCCAGTTTACAGCTTGCCTGTTAGAGTACCTGCTAATACTCCCCACTTTCTGTTCTGTCCTTGAATGTCTGTTTGCCGGACTGTCTATCAAAGTCACTTTCTCCATCCTTGATACTTTTACTTTGCATGTCTCACTGTCTGTATCCAGGGCTGCTATCCTCCCGTTCACCATCAAACCTGCTGTATAACTGCTTAACCTTGGTTTTGTCCACACATAACGATCTAATAGGGAATCTGAAAAAGGATACTGACTATATATAATTTATTTTTAATTCATTTTTAAATCTTTATTTAGTTGCTGCTTATTGACTGTACAGCCATTAACATAATAATGAAATACTGGAATTTCAGTCACTAAAATGAATGCATAGACGTGTCTGTACTGCACCTTTCCATTTGTCAAATATTTCCTTTAAAACATCTCCAAAACTTAAAAGTCAAGGTTATCATCGTTAACTAAAACTAAACTACAAACTGAAACTAGATGTGAAAAAACATAAACATTTGAATGAACTTAAATGTCAAAATAAAAGTTGGACTTCTGAACTAAATTAAAGTGGGAATGATTTTGTGAGAATGAAAACCTTTAAAATCAGTTCAACAATAGAAATTAAATCCTGGTGGATGCCAGTGCCTCACTTTGATGTAAATCTATGTTTCCCTTGGTTTAAGGAAAGTTGCATTTACACGTATGACTTAGCAATATGAGTAACATCTACACCTTCTCAAAGGTTTCTAAATCCCTCCGATGCAATGTTTGACTGGTGGGAGACCTCGACAGAGCCGAGATTTAAGGGCCCACGAAAACGCCGCTGATCCTCGAGATGTTTCCACAAGAGGGCAGTGACGGTTTTTTGCATGCAATGCAAATATCGTCCCACCACAGAGAAAGCCTGATGATGTGGAGCAAAGCCTCTCGAGAGGATAGAGGTTTCCCACATTAGTGTAACGTCAACTGTTGTTGCTGCTTGTATCTGTTCTCACAACCTACAGCCTTAAACAGAAGACTGAGGTGCGCTGATGTATGCGCCGTATGCTCTGAAGGCGTTAACAGGAAGACGGGAATTGTGTGAATATTTATAGAAGCTGTTTTTAATATCTAAAGAAATTAAGCAAAGAAACAAAAGAAACAAAAACTTTCTCAAAAACTAAGAAAGTGTTCTAGTGTTTACATTTAAGTCTCCATCCCGTTTGTTTCGTCAAATAGCAACTGCCCACATCCCCCCTCTACCCTGCCCCACACACACACACACACACACACTCACACCCACACACACACTCGTGGGACTTTTTTTTTACACCACCGCTGCTAGAACCCTTTCGCAGCTCTCAAAAATAGAATGCAAATATCAGTAGTGTGCCATGTCTTAAAATGGCTTCAGCTGCTGAAACAGACAAAAAAAAACAGTGCTCACACACTGCACTGCACGTGTTCACAACACTGTGTGAGTGTAGTGCAGGAGCTGCTCTCACCCAGTGTGCTTAGACTGACACACACTGCCTCACACTGCACGCTGCTACAACTGAACGTGAGCAAGGCCACATGTAAAGATGCACCTAAAGCCACTGTAGGTCACGTCGGTAACAGGTGAACACACATGCCATTTCATTAGGTACACCTGTGCAGATATCTTATTAGTCAATTGCAGCAGCAACTCGGTGCACGCAGGGATTCGGACACGGTCAAGACGAGCTGCCGAAGTTCACTGAGCTCAACTCAGTTCAACTGAGCATCGCCATGGAGAACAAAGGCTGTTTTAGTGACTTTGAAGCCGGTATGGTTGTTGGTGGCTGATTATCAACTGGGATTTTCCCACACAACAATCTCTAGGGTTTATAGAGTTTGCAGAGATGCTACACTGCTTCAAGCCGATAGGAAGGTGTTGTTACAACCAAGGTATGCAGAAGAGCATCTCTGAACGCACAGCACCTTTAACCTTGAAGCAAATAGGTTACAGCAGCAGAAGACCACACTGGGTGTCACTCCTCACAGCTAAGAACAGAAAACTGAGGCTACAATTCACACGGGTTCCCCAAAATCAGACAACTTGGGCCCCTTACTGTCAGTTGAGCATGGTTTGACTGTCACAGCCTTTTTGAATATTGCTGCTGACCATGTGACCTTTGTGACCACGTCACAAAGGTCAAATCATCTCAAACTGCTTTCTTGAACATAACAGTGAGTACAATGTACTCAAATGACTTCCACAGTCACCAGATCTCAGTTCAACCAAGCACCTTTGGGATTCACATCATGGATGTGCAGCAACAGTGTGATGAAGAATTAACGCTGCACTGCAGGCACCAACGCAGCACTAGCAAGCTGTACCTAATGAAATGGCCAGTGAATGTATAATAGATTTCATCTCAACTGCAAAGGCGTTTCTGTAGTAAGAACAACAAGTCTTAAATCTCTTTTTTTATGTATCACATGTAACTTTTAAAGGTGCCCTGTGGGAGCTTCTCGTAGTTCATAAGCAGCCACCTTATTCGATTTTACGAGTGTCAAACAAACAACAAAGTCAGCACCCACACATACTCATATGGATCAGAAAATCTTGTTGCCACCCAACCTTGCAACAGAGTCAGAAGTGAGACGTCCTGTGTGAAAACAGGAAGGAATGCCTGACCAATCAACTCTCCACAGAAGGCACCATCACTTCCTGATTCCTAATTCCCCATTCTTGCACCCACTCATCATTACAAATAAGATACAAGCTAACAGCTGGAGTTTCACAAATGTTGAAAGCGACCTTAGTACATTTATTAGCTGGAGAATGAAAATAAAATCAGTAAAGCCAAACAGAGTAGATTGCTTAGTTTCTGCAGTTATGCTCTGAGCCCTTGTGCCTTATCTGACTCAGAATCCCTGTAACTGTTGAAGGTATGTTTTTATAAAGAGCGCTAAATGTCCGTTTATGTGTGTGTGTAGATATATATATACACATATATTTACATATACATATATATGTGTGTGTGTGTGTTTTGTCTGTTGCAGTGACAGGCCGAAAATAAGGCAGGAAGGGTGTGTGCATTGAGTGGTTTCCTCTTGAGAGCTTGGCTGATCAGCACGAGCAGAGGGTGTGAAGGGTGTGTTCTCATTGGGTTTTTGTGGTAGCAGTTGTGCTACCAGTATCAGTTGTCTGAATAATAACGCTATTCTGCTGTGAAGCTGTGAAGCAGAAAAAGAAAAAAAAAAGAAGAGAAAGAAAACACTTGCGCAGTGGTGGTTAAGAGCTGTTGAGCCTGCACTCGCCTTCCTGTGGCCCCGAGCTTGAGAACCTGCCTGATTGCAGCTTGTCCATGTGACTCGGTTTCCGTTGCCTGCCTACTTCCGTGAATAGTAAAGAAGGGGCATCTGTGCTTCAGTCAGTGCAGGGGAGAGCAGCTGAACTTGACACACATGTGAACGCACTCTGCAACAGCGAATCAACCAGCGATATGGTCAGGGGAGCAACCGTCAGTGGCTTGGCAAATCCACACCTAACCACCAGTGTAAGTAAATGAACTCTGTACTGCACGGTGTTCTGCTGCATGAAGCAAAGCGCATCGCCTAAATGAGGAATTCCTAATTTAAGGTCATTTTGCAGTCGGTGCATTTGAGCAAGATACTTTAACGATCATCTGTTTCTGAATACGCTCCATTTTCTGAGTGTTATGTGTGCATACACCAGCGCACCGCTTTGACAAACGAATGTGAGCGCAGCATAACAGCTTTCAGACCATGTTTGAGTCATTTAGATGTTGCCTGATGAATGTAAACATATAGTGCGCATAAATGCAAGCGCAAAGTAAGTGTGCGTGTCTTTTTAACACAGTGCACGGTCTTATTAATAAAAAAAAAATAGGCTGCATCAGATAGAGAAAGCAAGATTCTGCAAATATATGTTCTTCCATGAGCTTAACTTCTTCCCCAGGAACATAGTTTAGAAATCATAATGAAAGCGGTGGCACAGTTACTCAATGTGAGCTACGCAGATGCAAAATAAAAATGGTAATAAATCGGTTAGACGAATAAAGAAACATAAAAAATGTTCAAGAAAACCTTTGTGTTCTTTAGAAGCCATGCTTGCGTTATAATGGATAGGCCAACAACACATGCAAGCCAAAAAGAAACGCACGGCCTCATCATGCAGTGAGTCACGCAGTGGTCTGATTTGAAATCTGGGAAATTTTTGCAAAATGTACACAGCAGATGTTTTCAGGATAAAATACGCCATCACTTCCAACATCTGGAGACAGACTGTAAGTCAAAAATTAAAAATCTGAGTTATTCACATATAATAAAAATGAAACCGAGTACATGACGTTGACGTAAACTCTGTAAGGATTATATTACTGTACTTACTATTTACAGAAATTTTCATTTAGATATGAGTAGATTGTAAAAAATGATGAGCTCCACTCTCACCTGAGACAGTCAAATATAGTCTTATAGACTTTTACACTATCAAAGCTTTTCAAATAATTGTGAAAATGAATCTCGGCTATTAAAGTTGAATTTGTAAACTCCCCGTCTGCTCTCTGACCTTCTGTCTGCTTCAGCATTTTAATGTCAAGCTGCTTTCGTCCATTTTCAGACACAAATATTCATTTTAAGACAAAGTTTATAAAGACACATTTTTTTCATACAAGGTTTTTCACCATATACAAATAGTAATAACTATAGTTTAAAACAGAGGAAGATCACAGCTCATTGTCAGGCCTATATCGAACAACCAGCTCCTGCTCACTTCAGCAAAGGGGAAAAAATCTAAAAGTATGTGACACAAACAGGCTCACGCGTTTCTTCTTCTTCTGTGTTCTCAACAGTAAGGATGAGAAAATGCCAGTCCACAGGCTCACACCCATCCTTCTCTGCTTGTTGCACATGTGGAGAACGCTGACGCCAGTCTCGAGTCATCCGCAGCACCGTCGATGTCAGTTGGTAAGACGCTCTTCTTTCATTTAGCTTTTCCCGAGCAAGTTTCAGGAATATTGAGGAAATTTCACAATGTATCACATGGAAAAGGCCAAACGATTTCATGTTTGGCTTAGTTAAAACTAAAAAGTGACTTCGGTAAGACACTACAAAGCTAAAATTTCTAAAAAAAAAAAAAGTTATTCCTAAGGCACTCAAACATAAATGTGTAAACAAGAAAAGCATCAAGTAATGATACTGAAATATGGAAAGTTCTGTATTATTACCAAAGATCCAGTCCCTAATAGGACCCACCTTCTAAAAGCACGCTGTATATGTGGTTTATAACTTTAGTTAGATCAAAATCCATCCAGATTGGCACATTCCTACACTGTATTAATGATTTAATGACTTTTCAATAAGCCACAAAAAGTCTAAACTTGTGAATATTAATATCTGATGCAGGGTTTTGGAAGCGGATGTCGATTATGAGAAAGAAATTAAATCTCTCTTGTTGAGTGTTTATCAGTCATATAAATTAATATAAATATGAATGATTCTAGAAATGAAACATCTAAAGCAATAAAACCAATAAAACTCCTAGAGGGGAAAAATGATAAGTTATTTAAACTGAAAACTTCAATTTTTTTTTTTAAAGCCGTATCGCCAGAAAGTATTTTTAGAGTGGTCCAGTGACTCAGAATGCTAATGGAAAAGTGATCTGTCAAGGAAATAATGAAGTTTTGGTAAGCTGTGGTATGACCTACCAGAATAAGAAACTACAGCCCACCATGTTTTTCTGTGAGCCTGTACAGTGGGTAACAGTACTTTCAGTTAAATCCCAAAACACAGGAAGGCTAAAATGCTTCCACTAACAGTAAGACGCTAATGTACTGCAGGCAATGCTCATTAGCTTAGTTTAGCATGCTAGCATAGTTTACAAATAACCACACGAGAAGTAATTTAAGAGGGTAATCTTCCCACAATAAAATTTTTTAAGTGCACATGGATATTATTCATGACGATCTTAAAATGTATCTGCTGTGCAAGAAAGAAATCCAGCTTCCGCCAGAATTTTAAAAAGCCGAAACACTGCAAAGTGGCAACCAGTATGCAAGTGTTAAATCATGTGCTTTTTTACCTCCTCTGCAGATACAACAAACGGCTTGCTGCAATAATGGTCAGCTCACATCTGTGCCTGAAGGACTTCCAGAAAACATCGAAGAGCTTCAGCTCAACTACAACCTCTTTGAAACACTACAGAATGCCTCTCTTCTCAGTTACCCTTCACTAACCGCCCTGAGCTTAGCTTGCAACAATTTGAGTAAAATAGAATTGAACACTTTTCAAGACTCAAAACTTTTAAAAAGCCTCAATCTAGCAAACAACAGTCTTTATAACAGCTACGAAGAAACCAGCCTTGCATTAAGAAAGCTATCAGGTCTTATAGCGCTAGATCTTTCTGAGAATAAGCTTACAGATGAAATGGCTGCCTTGCTTCTTCAAAATCTCACGTCACTAGAGTACCTCAATCTTTCTGGGAATCTTTTGTTGAGAGTGGATGAGGCCTCATTCAGGGATCTGCACCAGCTTAAAGAACTTGACCTACAAAGGAATTTGATTTTTGAGATTGATAATGCTTTTGACAGCAGTCCAAAGCTACAGCGACTCAACTTGGCCTTTAACTATCTGCCCTGTCTCACTGACTTCCACATGATTCAGCTGGAAGTCCTCAATGTCAGCCACAACTTCATTGAGTGGTTCATCTCAAGGCAAGACCTCAACGACACTTTCCAGCTAGAGACTCTCGATTTATCAGACAACAAACTCCTTTTCTTTCCTTTCCTGCCCAGCCAGAGTAATTTAAGGTACCTTTACTTGTCTCACAACGCCATTAAATTCTACGAACACTTAGCAGACAACGATATGTTCCCAAACTCAACAAAAACTGTGGAATTCTACAACTTTAACAAGGAGATCAATAATGTGACCGCTCAGTTGTGGGACGAAAACCTTCACGGTGATATATCCTCTCTAGAGACTTTAGATCTGATAGGGAACTCTGTGGAGTATTTCCCTAAAGGATTCATCCAGAAAATGCCCACCCTGTCTAGACTTCAAATGCACACAAACTGCCTGAGAACCTTAAATCTAACATCTGAGCAGTTCTCTCGTAGCTTGTATGAGCTGGATGTTAGCAACAATGAACTAAGCCAGATCTCAGCGGATAAAGCTACTCTGACCACTCTTGGCAATTTGACATACTTTAACCTGAGCCTGAATGGTCTTAAGTGGGTACCCATGGGATTATTTTCCTCACTGCAAAGCATCCGGTCGGTGGATCTCAGCTACAACAACATTGACATTTGCCTTTCTGAGGAAGCTGAGATCAGTATGCACACTAATTCAACTTGCATGAATTGGAAGAATGTTATGTCCCTGAGACAGCTTTACCTTAAGGGATGCAACCTTAAAATAATTCCAAACACTGCATTTGCGGGGTTGTCGCTAACGCACTTGGAGCTATCCGATAACCCCGGAGTAACCATCCATCAATCAATACAAAGTCTTAGCACAACATTACAGCATCTAGGTTTAGGGAACACTCACATACAAGACATTGACTTCTCCCATTTCCAGAGTCTGAAGTCTTTAAACATTTCAAAGAACTTTCTGCTACATCTTCCCCATTCACTTCAAAATCTCAACCTGAAAGTGCTTGATCTGAGGGACAACAGACTTTCTACCATCCCCTCTGGTCAGGCTAATGCATTAGCCCCAAAGCTGCAGACTATTTTCCTCACAGGAAATCAATTCAACTGTTGCCAGACCGAATGGTTCAGGACATTTGAAGCAACAAACACCATCCACATGGTCGAACAGTCAGCCATCACATGCAAGGATCTCTTCCTAAGGACACACAGAGTGGAGAATCCACAGTCGTTTTTGTGCTTTGATGACGGGGAGTCGATCTTTTGGTACATTCTGCTGTTTGTCCCCGTCTTTCTTTTTTTCACAGGAGTCTCTATCATTGTTCTCCTCACCTTTAAGCCCACACTGCTACAAAAGTCCATCAAAAAGAAGTGTTTGAAGCCAACGTCTTACTGATGTCACCATAACTGTATTTTGTCCAGTACATTATTTAGAAATGTAGCCGAATACATATCTGAAATAAATACATTTACCGAAAAGGTGTGTGAGTATATGAAGTATCTAAAAAAGAAAAAGGTCAGTTGTTGTTTTTTTTAGATTGCTCGGTTCAGTGAAGTGTGGTTTAAAACAAGGCCCTCATCCTGATAACCCAATGTAAAAAATGTGGCTGCGCTCTGGGACTTGACTTGGTGAGTGTGTGAGCGTGTGTGGGCGTATATGTGTATGTGTGTTTGTATGTGAAGATATGCAGAAGTACTGTGATGCAAGCTGTTGCTATAAGCAGCAGAGGAAACATGAAATTTCCTGTTTTGCTAAGATGTGCAGCAACTGCCCAGTTTTGTATCTCAAAGAGGAGGGGTTTGAGGTTTCCTTCCTATCAGTGAGACCAAGAAGCATCATCAGTGTGAAATTCCAGTAAGTCAGGAAATGATTTGGACCCCCCCAAAAATGATTGATTCACACGACTGGTTCAGTTTACTGTGCTGGGAGCACGTACACACACGAACAAACACACACATGTACAAATGGGTGCACACAAACACACAAACATGCATACGCCTTCACAGACACACGCACATTCACACATATTTATATATATACGTGCAATGCATTTAACGCATTTTCTTCGAGTTTTATGTAAGTACTCAGGGGCGTAGGAGTGGGAAGGCTGGTAGATTACTGTGTAGCTGTACAGCGTGCTGGAGGCCTAACCAGAAAGTAACCAAAATACCGCTGTGGTGATGCTCAGGGTCATGGTGGTTGGAACGTAAGAAGAGAAACCAGAGTAAAGCCTTGTCAAAGCCTCGAAATGTTATTAATATTGACATATCTTCTACGATATGAAGTTGCCAGTAAATCAGTTGCAGAGAAACTGAATGAAGTTTTTATTTCCTTTGTTGTTCATTTGAATTGATGAAAACTGGTTTAAAATATGCAAAGCTTTAAGAACTGAAGTCGTTGATGAGAGATTCATTACTCGAAGGCTTTTCATTTGAATGTCATTAGGTCACAGATAATGGTTGGGAACAACGACTTGTCTTGGATTTCCAAACTAATTTCCACAGGTATCTGGAACTCAAAACTGACAGATACTTTAGGGATGCCAATTAAACCTATATATTTCCCGTATAGCGGTGATGTATCACCTCTATGGAAGCAGGAAGGTCTGCTTCCATGATGAAGTGGTTAAACTGGGCTGACAAAATGGCTTAAGGGCTGGATTACACTGAAAAATACATTTGAGGAAGGCACTTTGGCACTGGTTGCAGATTGCTGACCAAGAGGAACTTTATTTGATTACTCAGCTATAACAGTTTAAAAGTTAAAGGACAGGAAAAAAAAAGGGGGTTAAAGGGGGCATTCACAAACGCAGCTAGACTCAGTTTTCTAAGACATGTTCAGACCACATATACAGTATATGAAATCAGGTTAGCCACAGGCATGTACCATACTACAAAGCTGCCAAACACGCATTCATGCAGCTGCATTTTCTTTGCAAAACAGCTCAGCTGTGGTTACGGGGTCCATAGTCGAGGTAAGTTGCCAAATGTACGTCACACGGGCAAGCAAGTGTGAATTAGTGAAAGTGCCGTGTGTTTATTTCTTCTCTCATAGTCATAGTTTCTTGCAGATTAATCAATGGAAATGTGAAAAGAGAAGTGACATGTGACTGGATTGGTCTAATGCAGGTGTGCACACTGTCACATATAGGTATAGCATTTTGAGTTAAAGGCTTCACATCTTTAGCCTGTTTAGCATGCTAAACAAATAGCAAGCTGACTTTAGCATGTTTGGCGCGCTTTTAGCAAGTGTGCTAAACATATAGTATGCATATAGATTTGGGGGGTTTGTTTTTTAGATTTAGCAGGCCAACAGAAGCAGAGAAACTATTATAAGAGAGGGAATATCAAATAATCCTTTGATATTCTTCATTGTTGTTGAGTTGTTGCAGAAATAACACTGCAAAAAAAGTTACAAAAAAACAAAACCAAGCAGTTCTTTCCAGTTGTTAACTGCCACACAAATCATGAAACAATTCAAATGTCACAGATAAGTTGAGCAAGTAAACAGTACAAACAGAATTTAAGCCAAAGTCATATAGATCAGTCTTCCCAGATGAATAATTCAATGTGCCCCATCAAAATTTCCTTCCCTATAACTGCTGCTTTAATTGCCTTTTACCACTTTTTGTACTCTTAATCTGAACTTGATACAGCTTGATACAATAGTTGATACAAAACTCTAATACTTAATACTTTTAACACTTATCTGTGTTGGGCAAAGGTAATGTAAAATGTCCCATAATTGCATCATCAATAGGAATCGATAGGCACCAAGGTGGGATTTGTCTGTCTCTCTCTCCAAAGGCTGAACCAGCAATCAACATTCAAATAGAAAATTATCTGCCTCTTTATTAGGTACGCCTTGGCAGTACGGGGTTGCACCTCCTTTTGCCTCAAGGCTTTATTGCACAGATTCAACAAAGTGCAGGAAAAAGTGATACCAAGCAAGATGATGATCTATGCTTACATGTTGTTTACAGCAATTCCAAACCTACTATCTGTACGTCTCAACAGACCAGGCAACATTTTTCCAGTCTTTTGTTTTCTAATTTTGCGAGAATTGTAGCCTCTGTTTTCTGTTCTCAGCAGAGCAGCACCAGCTGGGGTCATCTGCTTGTGTAACCCATCTGCTTCGAGGTTCACCGTGTTGTGCTTTCAGATAAGTTCTTCTTCATACAAGTAAGGAGTGATTAGTTGAGTTACTGTTGCAGTTTATCAATTCTACAACCCCTGATGTATCCATTAGAGGACGGATGTGTGTTAGAAGCTTTCTTTTAGCTAGTTTACCATTTGTATACCATTTTATTAACTCGTGACCAATTACAGTTATGTCTCTATCACATTTCATTTATATACAGGTTTCAAAGGTAATGCCCAGAGAAATTACCAGGATGCCCCGAGTGGCAAGACTTCCTTGGCAACTGACAGTAAGGTTGTTTTCAGGTCTTTGGTTAATTAAAACAATGAGCATTTGACCTGGTGTGGCACCAGAAGAAACCTTTAAGAATCACCACAGACATTTCCATTTTATCCAGAAAACAAAAATTTGCATCACATTTGACTGTAATCTATTCAGTATCTGCAGCTATTGTCACTCAAAGTCATAAACGTCAGCAGCAAAAGTAGATAAGATATAACCTTTGTACATATTTTTGCTCTGACACATCCAGGAGAGATCTCATGAAGGTTCGTGCACTTGACTTGCCCTTCTAATCTGTATAATTTAGCTGCTGCGTGGCAAAAACATGTGGCCAAGACGTTGCCATATCTTAACTGGCTTATTCAGCAGATGTACCAGATGAGCATCGGTACATTTCAGGTTATCACACTTCACATTTTCACCCTGATTTTTCCTGCGCCATCCTTTGCCGATAAAAACGGACAAATACGTGACTTTTTGCACTTCGAAAAACATTGTTGCCCCTATACAGGATATTGTCGAGGCATCTGTCAAAAAGATGAAACCGTCTGATGTCAAGCTGAGATCCACTGCTGAAATGGCAGATGTTAACAAGTGCTTTTAGTGCAGCATCTGAAAGTCAATAAGGACGGATGAAAGAGGAAATGCCTCTTCTCTGACAGGCTATCACTCATCTGATCATCTGCATGAAGTGTGTGGGTTATTTTTAGAAAGGCAACAATATGAATTGTGAAAGATCTGGAAAAACATAAATGCAGAGTTAGGGATTACTGAGCGCTGCGCAACCGACGAGTTAATGTAACTGCTGTGGTTTTACTGGGGCCAGTGAGTCACTGTCAGGCTGCTGCTTCATTTCAGAGTTCACATGATTCAACGGATCTTATTCTTACTGTCAGAAGATTTTCTCATTCACCGTTTAAGTAATTCGTGTTAACAATACACTCAAAAAACCCTTTCGGTAAGTGCTACTGAAGGCTGCTGAGGCCAAAGGGAAGCAGTTAATGTCTGAAGTTTCGCTGATGAGTGCATGCTGGAAAATGAAAATATTGCCCTGTGTATATTAATGTTGAGGCAACTTCTTAGTCAACAGGCAGTTTGCAAAATTCCACTTCCTCTTAACCCTTCCTGCTCCTCTGAAAGGCCAGGATGAGGCCCCTTTGTGCTGGACTTACTGTTGAGCTAGAAAAGAGCTTTCTTGATTATCTGGCTAACAGAAGCTAGAGACAACTTTACAGGCTCATTTAATGAAATTACTGTGACATGTTAAGGTCAAAAAAGGCAAAAACTACTACGGTACACAGATTAATATACACAGACCAAGAGGATTTAGCTAACCCTTTAAATCATCTTCAGATAAAGATATTATGTTCAGCTGGGTCAGTTATTATCTGGGGATTTGTGGTCCACAGCTGCTAGCGCTGCAGCATGAGGCTCTTCTGGGAGATGTGGAAGTCACCGGAGAATAGGTCAGGAGAGAGCCCAAACACCGGGGTAAAGATAGTATGCTATATTTTCAAATTAAAGTAGCCTGAGAATCAGTGGGGTCAGTTTTACATTAACAAAATCTCTGCAGTGATCGAAGCAGCTGGCTCTAAAGTATAGTGGACATTATGAATTTATTTTAGTCCTCGGGTTCAACCTCTCCTCCCAGTTGTGGCCCAGTAACTGCCTTGTAAATACTGTTGCGGTAGCACGTGTTCAAACCAAAGAACGCTTTTGAAATAAGTCTTCCGATGTCTGAATTTTTACTTCAACAAAAATCTGTTTAGTATGTTCTTCTGCACATAAAAGAAGGAAGCAGTTGCTACAAATGTATCATCCAGCTGATTCGAGACTGTGTGTGTTCCCTGCTTGTCCTGCCCTCTGGTGGTTCCATCAGTGAACATGAACACTCGAGAGTGAGGGGAGCAAATTTACACGCATCCAGTCTCTAAACACTTTATTTTATGCATCTTATTGGGGTTTTTTCTTCTTTTTACAACTGTGTCATCTTATCAGTTACACGCACAAAACAAAAAAGCAGCCGAGGGATAGCATACTGAAATCTCCCAGAATGTAACAAAATATTTTGGAGAAATTGTCTACATAATAGTTTGAAATGCATGTTTATGGGAAACTGATGAGGGATGTTAGTAATGGAAAAAAGGTAGATTAAATGTTAAATGTTTTCTTTCAGGCCTTTAAATAAAAATAAAAAAAAATCAAACACCAAGCTGACCAAAATCACCAATGTGTCAAACGCAGTCGCTGTTTGTGGATGATAAATATTCGACCTAAATTGTGCATGAGCCGAGTACAAATATCAGGATTGAACACTTGTAGAGGAGGCTTATCTGACAGCCTCAATACTGCTGGTTTAGCTGCAAAAAGGCACTGACTGTGAGAGGGCACATGTTGTCTCGAGGCTCCGTGTGAGTAAAGCTGACTGACAACACTGTTACAAACAATTCATATTCAGGCTAAACCACAACAGCTGCTACTGCATCACAAGATCATTTATAAAATAAGACTTTAAGAAGATCAGCATCACTTCAAACTGAAGTGCTTTTTTTTTTTTTCCACCAAATTAAAAGTCTTCTCTGTATCACTACTTACACACAAGAACAAAAATGCAAGGGAAAAACATGACGGTCACCATCTGAGATATATATATATGCTGTAAACAAAGTTTGTTTTTCCAAAGTTACAGTTTGGGAGATGTTCTGGCACATGTTTCAGGTCGTATGGCATCAAAGAGAAAAAAAGGCAAGGAAGCAGGTTTTACAAATGTATGGCATACACATGAGAGGATGGGTCAGTTTGCTTTCCCTTCTCTCCATTTTATTCATCCCAATTCATGTCTGCAACAAGTGGCACGCCTCCTTCCTGCAAATAAAACTCATTCTAAACGGCTGAATGGAGGAGAAAGTGACGCCTGCCCCTGCATATAAATATGAGATCACAGCTGGTTACTGAGGGCTGGACAGATAGAGGGGCAGAGAGAGAGAGAGAGAGAGAGAGAGAGAGCGAGAGAGAAGGGACTGTGGGTCTCAGTTAAGCAGCTCCAGGTAGGTGATTGGCACTTTGCCTTTCTGGCTGCCTCGCTCGCCCATGAGCCAGTCTGAATCCATGCCTGGGACGCTGCTGACTACAATCACCTGGAAGCACAAATGCAAAACTGCATTAAATGATCACATCTGTTTTTCTATTACAGGCACTCTCTGAGATGCACATTTGTTATAGATAGTGCTATTTTCAGGCGGCTCAGGCTGCAACGTTAGCTCACAATTGCAGCGTCAGACTGGGGTTTTTTCTGAATGTAAAATAAGGTAAACTTGCTTCATGGTTACTCAACCGCAAGGAAGAGGAGTGGCCTATGTTCTGCTGAATAGAGGTTATGATAGAGGAACTGCTACAGGACCATGCGGTTAAAGACACGTGAAGAAAATGACTAAAATAGGCTTCTCAATCTTCTGGATTCTTGCATGAAGTTAAACTGAGAAGGAACAGTGAATATTTCATCCTCACCTCATCAGCCAGCAGGGAAAGCTCACTGCTGTTGCCAGCATCGTAGTCATAAAGGACCCGGGCTTTCCGGCTGCCGTTGGAGCTGCGCAATTCACTGAATCCACCTGAAGCCGAGGAGCTGCTGCGGCCTGCAGACACACTGGGCAGGGAGGCGGACATTGGTATGGTGGGCACCGAGATGCTGGCCCCGCCCGACACTGACGATTGGTTGTTGTTAGAGAATGATGTGGGGAAACTGGAGGGAGGAGGAGACGATAAGCAACTGTGGACTGCTGGGGAACCCCAGAACCACAATGAGTGTTTGAGTTCAAGTTCAGTGTTATCTCTCTCTCAATTAAATTTGTCAGCATTACTCTTTCATTTTTTTACAGTTCAAAGGGAGGAAATTTTTTGCAACCCCTCCTCAGACTTGCTAACTTAGATATTAACAAACACAAATGACAAAAACATCGTTAAAACACTTTTGTTTGACGAGTCAGGCTCTAAAAGTGAATAACATCAAAATGATAAGGAGTAGAATGACTCATCTTCTTTACAGTCAGAGTACATTAAAACTATTATGAGTAATAACAAAACACAGGTTCTGTTTGAAAAATACTGATGAGGATTGCTTGTGCACTTTTCACAGATGCTCCAGTCGTGTGGTTCAGAACAGCTACGTATCATCGCTGATATCAAAAACCTCATGTTTTCTAACAGCAGAGTAAGATATATTCTTGACATAAGGAATGAAACGTAGCAGTAGTATTTCACCTGCCAAGCTGCTTTTGGAGATCCACCATGTAATGGTAACACTGTGCGTAGTAAGTAGTCTCGGCCTCCACAAAGTCATTCAAGCAGCGTAGGTGGTGTGCCTAGAGGTGAGACGGCATTAGTGAAACATCAATAAGAGGAAAACAAGAGTGCAGTCCTCCCAGTGTTAAACAATGTTTTATTTACTTGGTTTCATTTTTCAGACAGGCAGCAGCACAGAAAGCAGCACTATAACACAGTAACAGTGTTAGCTGGGCTACATTAGGGCCGTACGCCACACGTCGACTAATCGTTGCCATTCTTACTAGTAGGTACCACATGTACTAGTCGTGTAATCTAATTGTTAACATTTTAAATGAAGCCCAATGCTGGTAAATTGTTGTGTCTTCCACAAGATGGAGCTGCAGCCTCCACATGTTGTAGGAAAAAAAACACCATAAATATTTGTTAAGCCTATTATTGTTAGTTATTTTGAACGCAAATAAATGAGATCATGATACAAGCGGTGGAAATGAGCTTCCTCCTAAAGGTGGCTGGCCTCTGCCTTAGAGATAAGCTGAGGAACTCAGTCATTTGGGAGGGGCTCAGAGTACAGTTGCTGCTCCTCTACATTGAAAGGAGCCAGTTGAGGTGGTTTCCTCCTGGGGTAGAACCAGGACACGCTGCAGAAAACACATCTCTCAGCTGGCCTGGGAACGCCTCTGTGTTCCCCCCAGATAAGCTGGAGGAGATGGCTGTAGAGAGCGAGGTCTGGGCTTCATATAATGTTTAATATCAGTTTTTTTCCAAGGTTTTTTTTCCTTCTTCATCGTCTGTGTGAAATGTTCACAATGTGCAACGTTCCTTATGCACAGTATGAGGTGCCACATAGTGTACCGGCACTGAAACTAGGATTCATTACTGAAGAATGTGGTTAATGGTTTCAAATGGATTTGTTTAGACAGACATTGTACATGAAAGGATCCTGAAACCTAACTTGATATCTGAGTGTTTGTAGACTAACTAGTCAGTCAGTTTAATTAAGAACTAAGAAATCAGTCACCAGGAACATCCTTACTACATACATGGGTGCTGCTGACGCCTTCTAACAGCAGTCTGGTGATTTCTGCCTGCCGGTCGAACTCGCTCTGGGTCATCTTGAGTTCCTGCTCTGCCTGTGAATGAAGAAAGGAAACTATAATTTACAGAAAAACCTCATTTCAAAACTTTCAAGGCTATGGATGACAAAGATGACACAGATAAGGAAAAGCGTAGGCGAGGCTAAAGGAAATATGATTTAAAGATGAAAAAAAAAAAGATGGGTTTAGTTGGCAGAGTGTGGATCTGTGCTTTTCATAATATACGACTTTTATGGAATGAGTCAGATGTCTTTAAAAAAAGGAAAAATAACACGATTTGCAGTATGGATAAACAGGGACAAAGACACAGCTGAACATGACGTTTCCTTTTCCGTATACTGAGCAAGCCAATTCAATATGAGGTCTGCTGGGATGGCTAAGAGGTCCGATAAACATGTGGACAATGGCCTCGCTGTCCTACTTCACAGGCTGAGGGAGAGCTGTGGAGGATGGAAGCTTCTGCAGTGTTTGGTCCCTGTCAGGTTTGTCTGCAAGGATTTCATTTCCATGAGGTATCACAGCATGTGTGATGGAGGAGATGGAGAAATCGACAGCAGCTGTTGACACTACTACCAGGAGGCTTGGTCTGTGCGTGTGTGTTCAGTTCAAAGATGGCTCCAACATTCCACTCACCTCTGTCACTTCCTCTGCTCACATCTGCTGCTTTGCGTTTTAAAAACAGTGACACAGTAGTTAGAGCTCCAGCTGCTGCACAGCCACAGCCAACACAAAACAAGCGTACACACTGCGTTTGTGCGAAAGTGCAACAGTGGCATGCTCTGACAAAACCGCACCGTGATCATGTAGCACATCAACTGTTTCTCCTCAGACGCCCGCTGATCTGTGTGCTACCCTCCTTATGTCACACCATGATTCAGCTTAAGATTAGAGAAACGACTATTTACGTCTCACATGTTTAGTTTACAGTGTTCTCACTCATGAGTGAACATGTTTACTCAGATAATGTGGATACAAAAAGCTGTTTTTAGAGATTTAACACACAATTAAAGCAACAGTACTCACTAGACTGTGCTGTTTGAAAATGCTACATTAAAACACTTTAAATATCCTACAAGAGATAATAGAACAGACGATCATAAGGAGGAGGAAGTTATGCTCACTCTGTTTCAGTGAGATTGTTTCTTCCCAAAGGAAACTGTGAGCAAAAGATACGAATGTTTTCTGGAAACACTGAAGACTGGGACTGCTGGGATACTGTTCAGTATTTGTACAGCAACACCGGCTCAGACACATCTAACCTATTTCCTTACTGACAACCTGAATGCTTTAGATGTAAGCTGAAAATAATTCAAGCCTAAGATGATAAAAAAAACTGAGGTCATTAGTGAGACCATCTTCAGACAGTCTTAGCTGTGAGAGTCATATCCCCTTAAACAAAATCAAAGCACATAAATACCCATTAACATTACAGAAAACTCTTTTTGCTTGTAGACAAAAACAGTTGAGCACTACACATTATGCACGTAGATTAAAAATGAATACATACCATTATATTTAGCACTTAATAACTTAAATGTTTAAACAACTTTCTGAGCTCAGTTTGAGTGGGAGAGCAGAGAAAAATAGGGGCAGCTTTGAATTTGTAGTAATACACACATTACAAGACATTACAGCCAAATATGCACTCCTCATATACGGTTTAATGTTATATTGTTAATTGGCAATTATGTGACAACAGTGGAGAAGAACACAAGAGTTTCTACTAAGAGCGAATATGTAATAAAATATTTTTAAACACGTCACCACTTATATTTCATTCATTGGACAGTTTATTAGGTTCAACCACTCATTAACACAAACCTAAATCAGCCAATCACATAGCTGATGGCTTACAGCCTTGCTGAAGTTCAAACAGAGCATTAAAATGAGCATTAAAACTATTCAGTGACCTTTTTTAACATGGCTCAGGATAACGTACCATATCGCACACAGAGTTATCAGATGTCAATCCAAACTAGCATCCTTGGGATGTTGTGGATTTGCATTATAGACCAAAATCTCTGAAGATTGTTTCCAGCTCCTTGTTTTATGCTTGCCAGGAAGAATTAAGGAGGTTATGATGGCAGAAGAAGGTCCAACCTAATAGTAACAACGTGTACCTAATCAATTGGCCAGTGAGCTTACATATTAAACAAGGCTTTTACGTGCAAACTGTGGCACACCATGTGGTACAAGGACAAATACATGCTCCTCACACCCACACACACACACCTGGCCACCTCACAACCAGAATAAGGACATGCTTTGTTGCCACACTTGGTTTAATCAAGAGTTTCAACAGTCTGTCTGAAGAACATGAACACAAAGCATGAGATTAAATTAAGAAAAGGGAACTCTAAAACTTCCCATGGTGGCTCATGTGACTCTTTGCATGTCACAAGAAATAAAATGGTCAGCCTTGTGTTGTGTAACATAGTGTGTCAGGCAGTACTTGTGTGACTTCAGACAGAGTGACAGTGGGACACGCCCAATAGATTTTCTTCCCCAGTGAAGACGTTAGCCAGTGAATGTACTAAAAGCAGAATTCACTAAGCTGTTCTATCAGCGTGTGTGTGTGTCCTTACTGCAGCTCTTGCATCAGCCATCCTGGCTTTCTTTAGTCTGGTTTTGGCTGCATCCAGATCCAGGCGTTTAACCTGCAGCAGCTTCCTCTCTTTCTGGACACAAATCACAACACAAAAGTCTCACAGATAAACGACACATGGACACAGCACAGTGTAAACAAGGCTTCTACTTCATTCATCAGGTGTTTACTTTAGATTATAACACGATTATAAGGGCTTGTTTTCTATAATCACAGTGTGGGTTTGCACACACCTGACAGTCTGAACACTAGACTCTAAACTGAAGTGAGCATAAAGTACAGACTTCAACAGGATCTTTCACTACTTTGTAAAATAATGGCTATAATCATTAAAGCTATACTCGTTGACCCTCTGCAGCCGTCACTGTTGTGAATGAGATCCAGATTTAAAGGTCAAAGTCCGGGAAAAAGCGAAAGTGATTCAGGACAGGTAGCCTGCGGGTCCAACTCACCAGAATAGTTTTGAAGTCGCCCTCTAAAAAGTTTCTGAACGGTGTCAGGAAGTTGATGGCGGCACTCTGGATGAACTCCCGTTCTGCCCCACCAATCTGCTTCTCCGTCTCTCCACATTTTATCAGAGCGTTTCCTACAATGGTCAGCAGCAAAAGGAAAGTTTAGTGCCAGCAGAAAACCTGGGAGGGAGAATGGTGATATTGTTTCAGCTTGACACTGATAAAGGGCCTGGCTGGGACTGAAAATAGCAGAAGATGGTTCTCAAATCATCAAAATGTTCTTTAAAGCAAACAAACCAGAGTTTAACTCTGTTTTACACGTCTTCATGAGACAGAATACTGGAATACCAAACAAGCTGATGATGTTTTGAGAAATATTTAGAGATTTTTAAGATTAGGCTTAAAAATCTTTCCTTCTGATAAAGCTTATAGTTAGGGCTGGACCAGGTGACTGGATCCTTAGTGATGCTGCAACAGACCTAGGCTACTGGGAGCGACCCATGATGCACTGCATTTCCTCTTTGTTCACACCACCCTGCATGTAACCAGTAGTTATTATTAATCTCTGGCTCTCTTCCACAGTGTGTCTTTTGTCCTGTCTCCCTCCCCTCCCTGCTAACCAAGTAACTGCCTCCCCCTGAGCCTGGTTCTGTGGGATGTTTCTTCCTGTTAAAAGGGTGTTTTTCCTTCCCACTGTCAATCGTGCATTTATATTCTATTAACAACTGAACATCTAGAGCGACCGTAATTTCTTTTAGTCTTTTGTCCATTGTGTAATGTCAGGAGGCTTGCTAATGATCAAACAGCTACTCTGACCTGAGTTGCTATAAGGCCTCTTTTAGTTGCCTTTGTAGGGTTTAAACTAATTTTTTGTTAAAGATTCAAATCAGCGAAATAAAGACCACAAAGTTTCAGCTCAGCTGGTGCTCCCAGTAGGACTGGGGTTATCTCAGGTTGATTGCTCCGACTGTGCAAATTCTCATTAAACTCACAACAACATTACTTTAAGAAGGACAACAAAAAAAATCTCCATCAATAGTAGCTAATTATTTCTGGAAAAGGAACAGACTACCTGGGAAAACTGGGGCATGATTTAGGTTTTTCTGCCAGATTTGCTGTTTAATGTATGAAGCTTTGTGAGTGAACAAATCAAAGCCAGAGTAGCTTTGGTCTATCAGCTTTCTAACGGCAGATGCATCCAGCCACAGCTGAGACAGGCCTATTAGCATTATTCAGATATCATGAGCCTATGTGCAAGTGCAGAGTACCTGGCTCAAAGTCTTTTCCCATTTTAATACAAAAAACAAAGTGAAAATCATTAAATATGGTGCAAATATTAGGTTTTTATGCGTATTTATAATTCATGCAGTCTAACTGGGCTAGCCGCTCTGTAGCTGATTTATTTAATCTGGAGGTAATGTGCAGACTTTCTTTCCCTGAGCAAAGACAGTCTTTGATCGACTACAGCCCCAGTACTTGTCAGTGTTTCACCGTGGCACTCACCATAGGCAGTTCCAGGACCAAATTCATTCCCTGATTCAATCATGGACTGTCCCAGCAGCTCATGATTGTTCATACGTGTGGGGACCTTCTTCTCCAGTTTCTCATAAACAAATTCTTCTAGCCGGACATCTGCAGAGCGCAAGGAGAAAACTCAATTACAAAGTCACAGGACTACAGTGAGCGAGCCAAATGCAGGGAGTGACTTTAGTATGCTTCAGACAGCCCGACTTAAAGACCCACACTGAAAGCTTTCATTGTGACAGCTATGACAAACTACAAGCCAGCGTCTCTCGGAAACCGCTGTAATTTGTTTCATGTTACTACATCACGTGAAAGATTATCTGTGCTGTGTTTAACGTGAACACAGTAAAATCCCGTTTCTATGACTGTTGCACAAGACTGCAACCGCCAGATGGTCGGTCTGTGTTTGTTGTGCCTATG
The DNA here is from genome assembly GCF_965226115.1 of Aulonocara stuartgranti. NCBI lineage: Eukaryota > Metazoa > Chordata > Actinopteri > Cichliformes > Cichlidae > Aulonocara > Aulonocara stuartgranti. The sequence goes on from NC_138960.1 coordinate 11,317,593, forward strand.
CTGGTGTTTGGCTGCAGAGATGCAACATCATGGTGTGAAGTGAGGAGGATGCACAGCTGAGTTTACAGACTTCACAGGCACCCTACATACCCGTGGAAGTCAAACACCCTCTCTGAGAAGTAAAGCTTTTAATGTGAGCCTTAGTGGCAGCGACAAATCTTTCATCTTTATTGAGCTGCTCTTCAGGGAATTCCTGATTCCTGAATATCAGGTTGCAGGTCTATAAGAACATTGTGTGGGTGGGTGCCCTGTGCTGCTTAGAGATGTCAGTGTCAGTCCTTCGAAAGTCAAAAAGAGTGATCTTACTGGGGTTGGGCTGTAGTAAGACTTCTGTCTGCTTCATAATCTTTTCTGTCCATTGCTTGGTGCTCTCAGCTCTGATCAAAAGTTTCTCCAAATGGGCATCCAATTCTGTCTTTTCAGCCTGACCAAGCTTCTCTTCTGTAAACTGAAAAATTAAAAAATATGCGTTTACATTGCGCATGCGAGTTGTAGCTTTCACAGATGTATTCAAAGATACACACAAGACGACTGAGAGTAAAGAGCTAAGCAACGTTATTAAGCTCGGAAAATAAAGGTTAGCGCTATCTGCCAGCTGCTGTTGATAGCTTCATGTGACGGTGTTGAGGCCTTCAATGATAGTTAAGTTGAACAAATAGCTTAGTGTTAACACAACCTGGGTGACGCACGTGCTTTTTAAATACATCCTACAATGCAAATTATAGAAATTAAGTTACAATTAGGTGTAACTGCTAAGCTACAAAGTAACAATCACGGTAACGTTAGCTCTTTAGCAAGGAAGCTAAGGCTACCTCACAGTGGCTAACATTGGCTAGCAACAATTCCTATGAACTAAATGAGTAGACTTACTTGTACCGCTCGGCTCAGAAAAGTACCGGCGTCTGCGGCTAGCCGTTTTACATTAAAATCCATGGCACAGCAGCGAAAATAAACACTTAATGTTAACAACTGGCTTGTCTCGCCCTCAAAGAGCCATCACTATACAAAATGTCATTGAAGCAACTTTTTTTTGTCCAAGTTCCACCCAGCTGTTGAGCCAGGCAAAGATAGTATAGTGACAAGATTGTTCCCTTCCATCCATCCATCCATTCGCTTCCGCTTATCCTTTTCAGGGTCGCGGGGGGCGCTGGAGCCTATCCCAGCTGTCATAGGGCGAGAGGCGGGCTACACCCTGGACAGGTCGCCAGTCTGTCGCAGGGCCCTTCTATAACTTGTCAGTGGATATTGCCAATGCGCATAATAATATACGACGATGGGTGGGGACGTTGAAAATGCAGTTTAGATGATGCGAGGGACAGCACTTGCCTGAAATTATATGCAACTGCTGAAGCAAGTGATTTTTGTTCTAACAGCCAAACAGTATCCTGAATATTCAAAGGTCGCCGTATGACCAAAGGAATACAGTAGCGAGTAGGAGATTTCTCTCTTGCTTTACAAGTAATCTTTGGATGCATTCACGTCACACGGAAACATTAGCCGCCATTGTATTTATTTTGATTTTGTACTTCTTAAAAAAAAAGCGAATTTTAAATTTTTTGTCTTTTTTTTAAAATTCTGCTTTTTAATTTAACTGAGCCCGATTTCCTTTTATTTTATTTACTTATTCTAATTTTCTCCTGCAACACAGGAATGTCCCAGCCTTTGGGAAAAATAAACTATTTTTTATCTTCTAAACTATAACAACTTTTTCATTTTATACTTCTCACTCATTCTGTAAACATTTCAATATAAGCTAGACATGGGGGGAATTCAGTTTTAACGAGGGCAAGTTTTTATCAGGGTGCTAACAGTAAAATAACAAAAAAAAAATTATTTCTTTTTTAAGTCACGTTAAGTTTCTTTTTTAAGGCCTCTGCCATTTACTTTCTCATGTGCCTTTGGTAACTGTGTGAAACTATTCTGTGAATCTTTCGTTATTATACCATAAATACAAATACAAAAGATTGTTGTTAATAATAATAATAATAATAATAATTATTATTATTATTATTATTATTATTATTATTATTATTATTTAAGGATACATTATTTCTATGTTTGACATCAACAGGAGGAGGTGGTGTTGGTTGGGTTTGTGGAGGCTCATTTGCCTCCTATAAATTAATTTGCAATTCCACTGAAAGTAAAGTGCACATTAGTGCACACACAGAACTGTTAAGTACACTTTTTCCATAAAATCTGCTGACACATGTGCTGTACCCCATCAGTAACACAATATCTTTTGCAAACATCAGCCCTTTCTCCAAAAACATCTTAACAAAAGCAGAATTTGGAATAACAAAAACACTCTTCAGGTCTGGATGTGATTATGCCAAAGTGAGCCTGTTACCTGCTGTGTGGGAGGAAGTCAGGCAGAGGGAGACATCAAATGACTTCCCCTTGCAGGCTACCAATGCACAGTCAGCCTCAACCTTTCCACTCACCAAAGCCTTGGCTCTGAGATTTCTTCATCCAAACATTAGTGCAGTCAGTGTTTAGGAAACATAGCTTAAATTCACACATAGCTCCCTTTATTTCTTTGCTAAGATAACAAACAGTACCAGTTTAAATACATTGACTGACTGCGTTAACCAGTCAATCTCTGCATGTAAAACTTTGACTGGAAAAGCAACCCAGAGTCTCCAACGGCAGCCTTTTTTCTTAACTAAACTCACCCCATGTCAAAGATATCAAGGATTTGGCACTGCCTTATGTTTGGCTAACTTTCAGAAGTGTTGGGGCGGGTGCATTAAACGTGTGAATATTAATGTCAGCACTTTCAGGAAGGCAGAACAGCTCCTGTGAGAGAGAAATAAGTGGCAGTCTCTGCGTGTTCCAGTAGTAAGTAAAGTGTATCTGCTCTTTCACTTCACAATAACAGAAAGTTCTCAAAGGAGTAAGAAGACAGAAACCCACTTAATGGTTCAGCAAAACTACTCTCTCTCATCAGACATGCTTCCTGAGATTAGGAAATCCCTACTTTCCACTCCGCAGGAAAGCAAACAGCAGACAAATACAAACGTCTCAGTAACACAAGTTTTTATTTGAGAATAGGTTATACAACGTTATTATTTAATTTCATTTTTTTTACATGATGCAGCTTCGACCGAGCAAATAGATTCGAGTTTCATTCAGCGCAAGACTTTAGAATGCAACTGTCATGGATGGCTGTGCCAAAGTACATCTGCAACTTGAGAAAGTCTCTTAAAATGCAATTATCCACAAATTCTACATAGATGATGAATTTATGGGGGCAAAAAAATTAAAACTGAACTATGATTACTGAATCTTTTTGAGCACTTTTTCAGCTAGCTCCAACAGCAGAGGGTATCTGAGCGTCCTCTTCCTCCAAGACTCTGGGATTCCCCGGAGGCCGGTCTGAAAGCACATCAAGATGACAGCTGAAAGTATCAAGCAAGCACAAAGCTCTCCGAATATCTGAGCTCACTGTGAAACTCATCAAAGGAGCTCCAGGAGTGCACAGAACAACATGCAAAAAAGGATGGATTTTCATGTCTCTTGCAGAGTAGATACATTTGGACTGGATTGTGCTTGATGGCAATAAATAAGTAGAATATTTTCTCCCATTAGTGCTGTATACCTCACATCTGTGCTGGAAGCTTGTGGCTATTCTGACGCTGGTGATATCCCACCTACAGCTGTGCAAATATTGGTATTGATGCAATGTCGTCTGGCTGACGAGCTCGCAGTTGAATGTCTTCACATTCTGGTGGTGTCACAGCTGTATGAGGTGCCGTTAATGTCTTTTCCCGATTCTGACTTTGCTGATTTTGTTTGTACAAAAGTAGCAACAGTATCCACTTACTCCATGTTGCCTTATCTTTTCAATGAGCAACATGTAAAAAGTGTCAGTGTTGAATGTAAACACTTTTTTTCTAGTCATACACTAATTTGGATAAGTGACCCATGGCTCTTTTTACGTATCCAACAACCATGTTCCTACAGTACCTGTGCCCCAAAACAGGCTCCAATGAAGGAGGCTCGACTGGCGGTGCATCCCCCGCAGCGCATGGTGTCTCTGACTGCTTCGTCCAGCTGGTTGAGTGTCAGGACTCCATGAAGCGCTCCCTGGAACGCACCGGGCAAAGCTGGAAACAGATGCAGTATGAATGGCACATGGTTGTATCCACGTTACTGGGCTCTTTAATGTTTTTACTCTTCCTTATGACGCCACACTATGCTGTAATTCAGTTCAAATTAGTTTCATTTATATAGTGCCAATTCCCATCAGCCAGTCAACACAAGATGCTTTATATTGTAAAGTAAAGACAATATAACAATGCAATATTAGATAGAACCCCATTGGACGACCCCTGTGCGCAAGCACTTGGCAACAGTGGGAAGGAAAAACTATGTTTTAACAGAATGAAACCTCTGGTAGAACCAGAAGGGAGGGAAAAGAGAGCAGAGAGAGAGACAGGACAAAAGGCACAGTATGGAAGAAAGAGACAGAGTTTGATAATAGTAAGTACAGCAGTGGTATAAAAGCACACAGGAAGTGAAGAAGAAAAGCTCGGTGCATCGTGGGAAGCCTCCAGCAGCGTAACTAAGGGAGGGTTTAACTGTAAAAGCTCTATCACAAAAGTAGAGACAGAGTTTGTTTCCTGACTCCAAACTGGGAGCTGGTTCCAAAGAGAAAGGCTCTGAAAGCTGAAGGTTCTCCCTCCCAGTCTACTTTTAAATACCCTAGGAACCACAAGTTAGCCTGCAGTCTGAGAGTGAAGTGCCCTGTTAGCATATTAAGATACTATGAGGTCTTTAGCGGCTTTACAGTATACTTAAAATGTACATTATATTAATGGTGTGAACTGGCAAGCAGAACTTTCCACGTGTACATTAAGTATCTGAACCCTTTTAGCCCTGTAAAACCTGAGACACTCAACTCAGCGGGAACGGGAGAATGAAAAGCCAGGAGGAGGGAGACCATTAGTCAGGAGATCAAAGACTGGAGCGCTACACTGACAGGAAGGGTCCTGCTGCTGCCTGCTAGCTTACCTCATGTGTTTGTGAACACGGCAGGTATGAGCTGTTGGGATGTCTTGGTGAGGTTGTCCTTCACCTGGCTGATATGAGCTTGAGTGGAGACACGGGAACAGAGATGAGATTTTTGTTTGTTATTGTTTTTCTTGTAACAAATGACTTTTGACTCTGAAATACAAACTGCCAATTTTAAATGTAACCGTGTCCTGGTATGCAATATCTTCAAGTCTTAAACGAAAAGTTGATTTCTGTCGACATGCTTATTTAAAGGACATAATGGAGAAGTAATGCAAAGAGAACCACCAATATGCAGCTTTTTTGTAACAAAACCTACGATAGTGCCTTACATGGACTGTATGTACAGGTATGCAATGTACAGGCTTCAGTCAGCTGTGACCTTGGACTTGTTCATGGCTACAGATCACACCACATAGCAGCGTGTTGCCTCCTTCCTGACCATGTCTATACTGTCCTACCAAATCATATCTATAAAAGATCAATGCAGCTTATGTCAAGATAGTGGTGGACTGTGACCAATGCTACAATTAATCACTGCACTTAAGTGCAAACTTAAGGTTTGATTTAATGCAGTTTTATCACTCTTTTCATGCCATTTCTGCCCAGTGCAAGCTGGATATTTCCAAATGCGGTGATTATGAATGTTTGTGATAAACTGGATCATTTGGTGCTTTTTCATGGGTTTGGAAACTTAAGTTAAACAAAATATTTCATAACCCCTTGGATTAGCTGCAAAATGCGATAAAGCTGAAGCAAGACTTTTTATTTTTTGAGCTCATGGAAGCTGACTTTATAGGAATGTGGTTCTCACAGTTAAAGCAGTTAAAACATCTGTAAACATAAATAAAGCAGTCAAATACAACAAAACCATGAATGCAGCATACTTTAAATTCACATGCTAATAATGTTTTCTACTTTTTCCTGTTAAGTTTGTGAATGCAATTATTGTAAAGTATGATTAAAGTGAGGCATAAGCACTTTTGCTGTAGTAAAGGATTTAAAGACAGTCCATCCTGTGTGTTAATATTAGTAGTTAAGACAGATGCACCAGTTAGCATAAACTAACAGATGCACCAGTAAGCTTAAGCTAACTGGTACATATGGACAAAAAGCTTAATATCTTTATCCTTTTTCTAGCTTCTGAGTTAAAGCTAGCTTGACATTTTGTGATTTTCTATGAGTAAATATGCTACTACCTTTTCATTTTATTGTGAAATGTTAACTGTCAAATAGAAAAGTGATGCCACTCAAACATTTGTTGATTGAATCTAAAGCTATGAAGCTAGAAACTGCTAACCTTGGTTTAACATAAAGGCTTAAAGGGAAACTTTAGACAGTATCAAAGATGGACTTAGCTTTCTAGTCAGAAAAATGAAGCCAATGCATTCTATGTAAAGGCCACCAGATGGAGATATGCTTTGGTGGCAAAAACGTCCTATAGAAATCTATGGGAAATTGCTTTGTGTCTCGCTCTCTGTGAACACTTTTTGGATGATTTCCCTGGCTCAGTCACTCAATTTAAGCTATGCTAAGTAAAAATTGAACAAATCTAAGTTATACTTTGTTTTGAAATATGGTATGAAACTACACACTAGTTGGCTAAGAATTTAGTCATTAGCCAATGTTTACAGTCAAAATTTATAGCCAGATCCTCCTCTCACTGTTACATTCCTTTTTTTCCCTTTTGTGCAACAAAGATGAAACACTTATCTCGAGGCTTCAAAGCAGGACTTGGAAACTAATGGCTGATTTTGCTGTAGCTCTTTTATACTGTCTCTGTCCAAGGGTTAAAAACATCGGCTAATCAGCAGCTCTATAGCTCATTAGTTGTTTGTTTAAACTGCTCACTCTTGGGCTATTTATAAGATTTAGTGAGAGTTGAGCTAGCCATTTCCCTCATATGCCAAACCAAAGCAGGCTAATCAAACTTTGGTTCTAGCTTTATATTTATATCCGTCTGTTTTCACGGCTGCTTCTCCTGTTCAAGAGTAACCTGCAGCCTATCACAGCTGTCACTGGGGAAGAGCCTATCACATGGTTAACAAGGACGGTCATTCAGAGCTAAGGCCATTTAGACTCACGAGTCAACCAGAAACACTCATATAGGTACTGGGAGAACATGCTAAAATCCACCCAGAAAGGTTCACCCAGAACATTCTTGTTTTTTATAGTGATCCTTCTATTTAAGAGTAGCATCAATCTTCTCCTGTATTCTTCTTGCATTATTCCTTTAAATTCCATATTGAATGAGTCTTCAAACCCTTACCAATGACAGCCTTGTCCAGCTCTTGAGGATTCGGTCTATCGGGGTCATTCAGCTGAGCCAGAACTGCATCCAGAGCGTTGGGATCTGGACCATTCACAATGAAATGCTCCAAAAACCTAATGTTGCACAAACAAAGTCAGACAGATGGATAGAGGCTTGCAATTCCCTAGCCTGCCATGACGTATCCACTTACCTCGCTGCAGCCAGTGTGACAGCCACACACATGTCATTATTCTGGGTCACGCGAATGGCTTTTTCCACTTTCTCCAGCATCTCAGGTCGCCCGGCGTACATAGCCACCACAGGAGCGATTTTAGTGACACCGTCTATCTGACAGTCCACGTCACAGCCTCAAAGACAAAACACATGAAGATCACAACCTTGCAAATCAGGGCATGGAAAAGTCTTTGTGCAGTTGTGATATTTACCAGTTTCTTCTTTGCCAGCATCGACATTTCTGATGAAAGCCTTCAGGCTCGCATTCCTCCATGGGCCATCGATGGGGAGAATTGCCTTAGGGCCTATCAAATGCAACAAACAGCTGCTTTATGAGGGAGGGAAGAATTGGTAGATATACAGCAGGAAGAAGAGGAAAAGAAACATTCCCTTGGATATCCTGATGGAGCTGTTTAAGTTTCTGCAGGTGGAGCTCTGTTCTCTGTTCAGTCATGATGGCTATCGCTGATGACACAGCTCTTCTTATACTATTCCAAGAAGACATAAAACCATCTGCAGTTCATTGTACCCAAAGTGCCCCGTGGTGCTGTGGCAATTTACTGCACAACAATATTTATACGACACCCTGACAGCAGAAAAAACAGCCAATATTCAAAGTGCTGGACAAAAACCAACTAAAGAAGAAAAAAGGAAGTCTGACTGTGGAACATTTTCATGGAAAGGGAATGCCCCCATCAGCAGGAGGAAAAACAGCACGCACAGAGTTATCATGCAGAAACACAGGCTCCCACAAAGTTAATCACCACCTGTTAAGCTGGTGATTAACTCATGGAAATTGCAAAATTGATAGATGGCAGCCACACAAGCACAGTACCTCCTTTCTTTCTGTATGGATCATTCAGGGGCAGATCGTAGACCGTTCCCGGTCCAAAGAACTCATGAAAGCGCTTGGTCAAGTCTTCCACATTAACGCCTGTCGAAACGGGGCAATACTCTGCGTCAGTGTAAGTGGTTGTCACAGGCTGCACGTTAAAAGGTCATGGTTTAACAATGTTATAATCTAATAATATAAATGTTGGGTAACACTTTATAACACAGCTGATGACTGAGGGCACAATTCCCCAATAATTAAAAGGAATTTAAATGTATTTGCAATTATGTTACCTATAAATACTTAAAGGTAGGCACACTAGACAAGGAGGGTAACAAAGACATAATTACACTGTGAGGAAAACCTAAGTAGTATGTAAGTCATTTTTGTTTAAGTAGTAGTACATGACTTTTGGGTTTTTACAAGAAAGGGGCAGAAATATATTATTTAAGTAATCTTAAATGCTGCATAATTTCCTCGTAAAATTTCCCCATATGACATCATAAGTATGCTAAATTTTCATATCATGGTTTACCTCGTCTAAATTGCAGGTGTTTTACAGGAAAGGAGACTTTCAAGTTATGCAGAACTTAAAATTACCCATACACTATATAAAATTATTTATGATCACTTAAAAGTATTTGCACACTACCTAAATTTACTTACAGTAAAAATGTGATTTGTTACCATCTTATTCTAAATTCTAAATTAAACACGCTGGCAGGTGTATGACACACAGTTGCCGCCTGTCTGAGCGACTTTCACTACCTCCACACCGACTCAGCGACTCCAGCAGGACGTATGCCTGGTCTCCATAGCAGGTCTGCTCGCCCGTCGTCCTGCGGTAGAACGGATTCGCTGACTGAGGCCGAAACTCTGGACAGGGCTCCAGATCACGGAGCACTTCTTTCAGTTTGTCCAGGTCGTAGATCCAGTGCATGGGCTGGGCTGTATGTGTGTGGAACATTCAGTAATGGATATATTATTTCCCAGAGTTATTGAAAATACAGACATCCTAATGCATTACAATAACAAGCATGTTTTAACAATGGCAAACGGCAGTATGTGGTGTTTGGTTGCTATGCAGAAACTCTGGTTCCATAACATCATGGGTGAAGATGACATCCAGGCACCACCCCTGTGCTTTATCAGTCAATACAGATGCTGCTTAATTGTACTGAACACCAAACAAGGGAGAAAATGTGACGTATAAAGGCTTCTCAGTTTTACTCTAAGAAATAAACATGAATTCAACATGAACCCTGTGAAAGTATCAGGCCTATGAATTATTAGGATTCGGGGGACTAAAAGAGAAAGATCTGCAATATGTAAAACTCTGTTGCTAATTAACTCACTCCCGGTATCTGCACTCGGTTTATCTTACCTGCTGCATCTGCCACTGCTGCCCCGATAATGGCCCCAATGGCTCTGTCTGCAACACTCGAGGACATCTGCTTTCATTACAGCCAAACAGCAGTATAAACAGGAAATGCTGCATTCTTATATAAAATGGTTATTCTTATGATAATAAAGCATAAGCCATAAAAAGCAACTCTTGTCTGAAATGTCTGTAATTTTCATTAAAGAAACAGGAATGTTTCTCCGTGACGTTGGAAATGCTTTTATGTTGCCAGCAACTAAAATGCTTTGACATGTTTAATTTTAATTCCCTGCTTTCGGTGGGTAATGCTGCTATTGAAAATCCAGATGCACAAATAGATCTTTTATAATGGGATCAAACTTGCCTTCATGGACTTAAATGCCACCTATTTTGACAAGAAAAAGACGTTTCCATGTAAACTTACACAACACAGCTTTGACTATATGTGATTATGTAACGTCTGGTGAAAAGATTAGAGGTATTCATGTCTATTCCAGACTTTATATCTATAGGGAGAGCATGCATTTACTGTATATGGTGCATCATAAAGTATAACTTCTGTTAATAACAAGAAAATGTTTTATTGGTTCCTACCTTACGTCCAGTCTTCTCCCTTTGCCATACCGCTTTAAGTGCTCTTGTGTCACTGACAGTTTAGGATAAGGGGAGGGCAATGATAAGCACACGGCAACTCAAGAAAAATGGAGGCCAACTGGATGTTGAAATGCAAAGAAAAGTATAAACAGAATACACGGGGAGGCTGATGATAATGTCATCAGTTCTAATGACATTATCAAATGAGATGAGAGTCTAAGATAGCCATTTAATAAGATTGCTGTAAAACATCCAGCCATTATAGATAGACAGACTGATTTCTCACAGAACCACACGAATGTCGAGTTTATGGTACATATAGTGAGAATCACTAAACTACAAATATCTCCAGCAAGCCATCCAGTTACTTCACACAATTAAAAACTAGACAACCTTGAATAATTTGGGTTCATCTCAGGAGTCCATGGTCATTTTGTATTTAAGGAGAAGTGAGAGTACACTTTCAGAGGAAGGAAACACACATTTCACATTCTGCAGACCTAACACTGGGGGTCACACCCTTCATCGTCTCAGTCTGGCTCTTTTATCACGCATAGAGTTTCCTCATTTGACTGCATGTGTTTAAACTCAAAACTGTTTGAATAACCTCTTTTTTTTCTTTTTGGTTAACTTGCACTTAATAAACTCTACTCCAATACCGCCTGGCAAATTGCTCCCTGCAGAAAATAGCCCTCATAGACTCTCTTTGTCACTTTGATTTGGTATGCTCTTTTTCTATGTATCTTCCACTCCATTGCCTCCATTCTGACACTTTCCCAGCTGATCCTCTCCGCTGCACTGCTGCAGTAAAGCCTGGCCGGTCTCCATTTATCCCAGACCTCTCATGGGTATCCCAGGGCATTGATTTCTCTTCTGGCCTCCTAAAACAGCAAAATAGAATGCTAAGGGTAAGGTCAGACAATCAATACCAGTTACAGTTGCCGCCGTTGTTACGGTCGTCTTCAGTGTTACCTCTGGGTTATACAACCCCAATTCCAAAAGAGCTGGGACGCTGTGTAAAATGTAATCGCAATAGAATAGAGAAACCATATGAAATGTCTCAGAGAACTTGGGATGGGGCCATGTTTACCACTGTGTAGCGTCCCCTCTTCTTTTTTTTAAAAGCAGTCCGTGAGCATCTGGGAACTGAGGAGACCAGCTGCTGGATATTTTGGATATTAGTGTTCTTGTTCTTGCTGCTCCGTAGTCCTGGGTCTTCTTTGTTATAGTTTTTCATTTCATGATGTGCCAGATGTTTTTAGTTGCTCCGGACTGCAGACAGGCCAGTTCAGCAACGGGACTCTTCTACTACAAAGGTTTTCAATTCAACTCAGTTTTATTTATATATATTATATATCATCAAATATTTTCATGAAATTGTAAAATATCTCATTTTCACCATTACAACACAACATCTGTGTAATAGTGGGAGCTTATAAGATTTGGAAATCATTGAAGTAAGTTTTAAATGTACCTTTTATACAGTGAATGAAATGAGGAATTGCATATAGTAAAACATTCACTCAGATAAGAGGCTTCAAACAAGGGCGGTTTAATGAACACATACAGCCCGTTTGAATTCATGTAAATATATTGAGCCACAGATAGATCAATATTCAGAAGGCAAATGGAGAGCATTCGCTTTCTCTGTCAGGGAGCTAGCACACCTTTCACAGAGGGGATGCAAGAGCTGCACATAACAGATCACATGCTGTCACTAGATCAAGTGACACAGTGAGAGGGCTGAAGCGCCATAATTTACAGGCGGACAAGATGATATTGATAGAGTGTGAACAACGCTGCAACGCCCGCATGCTCGGGGGACTGCTAAAGCTTGGGTGCTCTGATCATCTAGCAAGACAGTGGGGAGTGGAGGAGATGCCACTCAGTTAGCAGATGTCAATATTAGCTAAGTGTCAATGTGTAAGGGGTGTGAATGCTGACAGCACGGAGTAACACATACAGGATGGCTAAAACAGGAGTAGTTAATTTAGGTTTGGGTCTCTTTTCTGTGTCATAAAGTAGCATAAGAGTGAATACAAATGTATCTCAGGCACCACTTCGAGTTAAACAGGTACAGGTGGTTAATGTGGTGACAGGGCCACTTCCATATCCACAGGTCAAAAGGAGAAATATTATGTAAACCATGCTGTGTGAAACATTAGATTCTTGTATGAGAGTGAAAAAGAAAGTTTTTACAGGATTCTGTGCAGTCCTGTAAAAAACTACCAGTACCTTTAGCCTCAATAACTGGTTTCTGTTTGACTTTATCAGTCTGTTGTGTCAGTGTGGCCCAATCTTCCTTTTAACAGTGCTTCAGGTCTTTGAGGTTTGTAGGAATTCATTCATGCACAGCTCTCCTAAGGTCCTGCTACAGTCGGATTGAAGTCTGGACATTGACAGGACCATTGCAACTTCTTGATTCTTTTCTTGTTCTAGCGTTGATGCTGCACTTCAGATCTTTGTCCTGTTGGATGACCCAATTTCAATATAACCAATATAAACATATTTTTCTTGTCATTTTTCTCTGGTTGACTGCATCTAAACAGCTGTATTACTTTAAATTATATAAGGGTCTTTGATAGTTTTACAGCAGTAAGATAATCCAAATCATCATGGTTATTTGTAGAAAAAGCTCAGCTAGTAAAACATTTTAAACACCCAATGAAGCAGGAGGAAAAACCAAGTTGATCTCTGGTGAAGAGGAGTCTTCTTATAATATCCTTTTTGTTCCTGAGATTTATTCAGCTCAGTCTTTTATCTTCTTTTTCTGCCATATTTTTGGTTTTGCTTCTCCTCAGTAGCTCAGTGAACCTTACAGCTCGTTGACTTGATTGTTGACTTTAATTATGTGCTGTGACAAGACAAGAAAATTAAAAAAAATCCTGGCACTGAGATCACATCTGCCATATGTGCCCAGACATTATCATGTTGTTTCTTGGACGCTCAAATGGTTAGTCATTACCTTTCAGTTCTAAGCAGCAAAATAACCCAGAAACACTCAGATCAGTTGTTTGTGCAATAAGGGAAAATCGAAGGCAGTAATACCACGGTTTGGTGCATTTACTTCAGATCACTGGGTTTTTGCATCTCTGTGTAGCTGCGATTTGAGCTGAATATAACATTTTTATGAAAAAGGCTGAAAATGCATGGCAGAAAATCCTCCATTACACTTTAAACTCTTGTGTGTTTACCCACAGTCCCCATGGACACTAATCAGAGGTATGCTGATAATTGTCATGGCTGTCCACTCTGGGAGAGGAAGCTGAAACAGGAGAAGGGTGCAGAGAGGTCCGCCAGCATCCGGCTGCTAGCCATCTCTCCGGTCATCTGTGCTATGCCAGCCATGGCATCCAGAGTGAAGCCTGTGGAAGACAAAGCTGGATGCTCACAACCAAACCGCACAACCTCCCTCCATATTTAATCACACTAAATCTAAATCCAATGTGGATAAACAAACGAGCAGGCATTCCTGTTCCAACCCTGACATTCATCCAAGTCCAAATCTGCACAAATAAGAGCAGAAGAAGCGGAGATGAGGAGATGAGGAGCTGAGATGCGGGGTGGGGATCACAGAAGTGTTTACAACCGCAAAATGCTGGAGACTAATCTTCACAGCATTGTTTGCACGGACCCCATGTGTTCAGTCATTTCATGGAAATAGACTCGGCAGTATTCATCTGCACGCATTCTTTGCATTGCATTTATATATATATATATACATATATATTTATGAGTGGTTATCTGCTTTAGTGCACTGAGAATCTTACTGAAAACGAAATTAAACTGGAAGACGTGCGTCTCATCTCTTCTCATCTTCTCTAATTTCTGGGCCCACTCTGAGAGCAGCCTCATGTAGCCCTGTTAATGAGATTACCAGCACTTTCTTCTTAGGGGATTGTATTAACTTTCACATGCTGCACTCTCACATTCCAGTCGCTGTTATGTAATTCATACAGTTTTTGCAATGGGCAGGTAGATCGCTCCACTTTTTAAATCTTTCTGTAGCAGTATATAGTTCTGCTATTAACTTTTCAGGCTTTTTTTGTCTCCTCTGCAGACTTTCTGTTGTGTATTGTTTTTTATTGTGCTAGCACACCAACAGGAATCAATAAAAGTAGTCTAATTTCTCACACAGGTGCACTCTCCTGCTCCACATTCATGCCTGGAGCTTAATTGCATTGCTCAACAACATCATGCCAGCCACATGGGATGGAGTCTAGGTGTGTGTTGGGCCAAATAACTGTGTAAGGCTACCCAATAATCTCACACGTGGTAAAAGATGAAAAGGCAGCTCGCACATGCTGTACTACCCCACATCCTTTCCATTTCCATTACCAAGCAGTTCAGTACACTTGATCTGATGCATGTAAGTCTGAAGAGTCAGCGACTAGCGTTCTAGTCTAAATCTAGTCAATTTTTCTTTCTTTCCCCACACAGAACCAATAAAAAATGAATCCATCTTCAGATAGAACCATGTGTTGGCTCAGTCATGCCACTCTTTTGGAAGAAATAGCAGACTGCAGCATACATTCGCCTTTTCCACTATTATATCAAAATGATCATTAAACATGAACTCTAAAAACAAGCCAATCTGTACTGTTTTATGGTAAAGATCACTGGGTTGTTCAGTTGTTTATGGTGTTTATTTAGTGACTGTTTGAAGCTTTATTAGGATGGAAGTAGATGCAAAAACAGAAGTATTTGTTTCATAATCAGGTAATGCAGGTTCCATAATAATTCATGTTCCTGGAATGGTTTCATCTGATAAGGAATAAATAACAAAAACATAAGAAAATACTTTCCAGGATGACAAAGTCAGACAAAAAGCGTGAGTTCTCCTTTCCTACAGATGACAAATCAGCGGCAGCGCCGTTGAAATCTTCCTGGTTAAAAGTTGAGTGCGCAGCTTGTCTCCAGCATATTGAACATCAGCAAATAAGGCACATCTGCCTTCTTGTGCATTCACTCATGCAGGATTTCTTCTTCAAATGCCCTCGATGCATCACTGAACAGGAGCGTGTGGCCACCCTTGACTGCAGAAAATACAAAGCAGACACATGCAGACAAAATGCTTCAGTTCAATACTGTCCTGGCGTGGAAGGTGATGGGAAAGGATCAGCAGGGGCGCACCACATAGTAGTACACCACATACTTAATGCAACAGATATAACTGCTGTAAAACACTCCACTGTGGCTTATCTCAAAAGAGGGTACAAATAGATATTAAGCAAAAAAAGTATTTAAATAATATCACATTTTATGGGAAGCAAAAATGCATGTGTGCTAAGTGGAATGAAAGTGGGTTCCGTGTCTCACGCAGATATTCATTTAGTGTGTGTAATCATTAAAGCATTTAAGCAGCACCTCCCATTACTCTGTCTGTGCAGCTGGAATATTTGCAGTTTGTAGTTCTGATACTTGACGGTGAACAGGAGTTTAAAATGCTTTAGCGCCTGTGTGTATTTAGTGTAAGTGTTACTGTATGCTTTATGTGGTTATTTCTTGCATTGCAATAGACGCATCTCCACGAGCCTATGGGTGGCAAGCGGAAGAGGTGAAGAGCTGGGTGAGGGGGAGGGAAGAGAGTCATAGAGAGATGGAGAGAGAGCGTGAGTGAGTGAGAGAGGGAGCGAGGGAGGGAGAGAGAGAGATAGGAAGGGTGCAGGGTGCGCTCCATCCACAGCCTCTCTCACTGTGTCGGACTGTCATCCCTGGAGCAGTCGCCTGAATCTCCGCCACCCTGTGCAGCGGTCCTCCTCAGCTTTCATCGGGTTTTTAGAGTTGTAGCATGGATACGATTTAGGCTAACGCGTAAGACACCACCTAACAGTCATTAGTTTCATTTAAAGAAACCTCCTGAAGCTCTCCCGGCCGAAGTCACAATAATGATGGAGTACTGGAGGCAATGCGCGCTGTGGCTGATAAACTGCAAGGTGCTCCCAGCTAACCACCGGGTTACGTGGGACTCTGCTCAGGTATTTGACTTGGCTCAAACCCTCCGGGATGGAGTCCTCCTGTGCCATCTGCTCAACAACCTCAGACCCCAGACCATCAACCTGAAGGAGATCAACCTCCGGCCGCAAATGTCACAGGTAAGAAGCGGACCGCAGACACCCCCCTATTGTCCGTTCCTCCCTTTCGTCGCCGAAACTTGGTCCCGGTTGAGAGGGCCAGACTCCGTTAGAACTGAGCGTCTTTAAAGTTTCACTGCTTTTCGGTAAAAAATGAACTTCTGCTACAACACCATCAAATCTTAACTCGACTGCAGAGCCTTCATTTGTAATTCGGCACAACGTGGTTCACAAATAAAGGCACGGTTTCAACAAATGTCGAACTTTTCCAAAGATCTTGGTTGCCGCCGATCCCCAAACTGTGAGGTTCAGCGGCGGAAAGCGGCACAAAAGCGACGGTGTCAGCTCACGTTTGTTGCCGTGTCGTCAACTTGAGGGCCTTGTCCCTGTGCGAAACGTATGCCGAAGAAAAAAACGTGCTCCTTTCCATTTCAGAGAGCTCATATTCGCTGTTTTACGGAGTGAACAGGTTTGACAGACGGAGGGGGAAATCGCTAAAATATAGGAAAAAATGGACGGACTTTGGTAGCCAACTTTGCGCTGCATGAAAGTTGTAGCGTGAGCGAAAACGACCACAAGCTGACTTTCTCAAATTCTGTCACTTCACTTAGTAGCTGGTGGTTGGTGGTTGCTCTACAAGAGACAGGTCAGAAAATAAACATGGGCTCTTCAGCAGGCCTTTTGCGCATGATGTTTGTACACAGGGCATAAGATTAAGCCGTTCTTGTAAACGATGCTAATTAGAGAATTGTTTTTTGTTTTAAAGAAAAGATGATTCAAGATGACAGATAGGAGTGCAGTGCTTTAAAAAAAGAAAAGAAAAGAGAAACCAAGCAAAAATGGCTTGTTTGGCTTGCCTAAGGAAGAGTAAGAGTTAACAAAGGCAACCATATAATCTCCTTTGTCTTTAGTTTATGGGATAGATAGATAGACAGATAGATGTGGCCATGTGGCTCTACTTTTATTTTGGTACCATCTGCTTCAATGACAGGACAGCTTGAACCAGGACCAGATTAATATTCACCTTCATAACAGTGAATCTGGGCGTCTGGCGTGGTGACAGCACACACAGTGACATAGCCACTCACCTACTGAGTCTGCAGGCCTGTTGTAGGAGTATTAAGCTGCCTGAATAACACACACAGCCGTGCACACACATTACCGTGTGTTACCTGTAATCGATGCTCTAATGCTCTCATCCACTCCAAACAGGTGATTAAGGTATGATATCTGTACCGTGATGTACTGCACGTCTAAAGGAGAGGAGGGGATTAGGCTTGTTTCCTGGAAAAAAGGCACAGTCGATATGATATGCAGTTACCGCTCGTTCACAATTGAATTGGGAATCCGCTGTTTGAGCTCTGCGTCCGGGTCAAGTGGCCGTTTTAAGAAAGCCTAGAAGATTTTAATGTTATCAGGGGCAGTGGAAGTAATCCTTTTCAAGGATCTGCTTACACAGTCAGTTGTGTAAACCTGATCGGGGCTGTAAGAGAAGCCTATTAGTCCATTTACTGGCAGATGCTACGTTTGAATCAATGTCACTGCTCTAACACAGAGTTATCAGTAGTTGAGTGTTGTCTGTCAGCCGTGACATAATGACATGCTGTGTGTGGAAAGGTTATGAACTGCATTTACGCTCAGTGCCCGGCCTGGCCCGGCCTAGACTAGCTTATTTATAGACAGACTGTGTTTTATGCACGGTTGGATGGCTTACACAAACCGAGTCAGTGATGAAGCCACACTCAAAGGCAAATGAGCATTAGTAGTAGGCTTGAGCACGATCCCATACGTTTACAAAGTCCATTCGGTGATGTTGCCACTGTGTTTTTGTATTTCCCAAATTCAAGTTAAACAGTGTGAAATGGCTTTCTCTGTTAAGTCCGAGGTTTCTAGGTGGGTGTTATTCTGTTGTAATTGCTAACGCAACACACATATTGTAGTTCACCTTTTGTTTTTTGCAGTAGGGTGTGAAGTGCATTACTTCCCATTGGCTGAACAGAATATCTACGAGATCATAGCAGCAGTTATACACCTTTACGACCTCTTTATAGGTTCAGGTACTCGAAGCTTTGGTTCTGCTTACAAGGTATTACCATGAGCAGCGAGTATTTGTTCTCAGGCTGGCATGTCAGTAAAACCATAACTCATAGCTTTTCCTTTCAAGCACATTCACACCACATGAGGCTGGATATAAGCACCCCCAACTCCTCCTACATGCACATAATCGTAAAAAAAAAAGGGTGACAGAAGCCCCCTTACAACTTTCCTCCCTCTGTCTCCTCTAAGTTAAATTTATGAAACTGAGGGTGGAGCTGCTTCCCTCTTTCACCCTGCATAATTCATGAGGACCGTGGCAGCTACTTTATCATTGGCCAATAATAACACATGGGACGCCACTGTGGCCTCACCCATGGGACCTACGAGAGGGAAAGACAAAGGCAGTGGTAGGACAGGGCTACAAAGGGCCTGTCTAGCCTCCACAGAGGCATCTCAGAGGACATAATGGGACCTGCAGGGCTAGCCTGCTGCGTTGAGGTTGGCTGCTTTAATTAATGTATGATGCTTCAGAATCTCTGGAGAGCTCATGTGCATGATGTCGAAATCAGGGCTGCTTCTCTCTCTGCACCATTAATTGTGTTTAGGTTATTGGTAAGGTCTATATTGTGTTTCATTTCTGTTAGGAAATGGACCATGTCAGGCCATCAGAGACCCAGTAGGTCACTCGGATGTTGGATGAAAAAGCTGTGAAATGATCAAATAAAGTACCTGATGTCTGTATATTTTTTATTTATATAGCACCAAATAACAACAATAGTTGACCAAGATCTTACAATAATGCAGAGAAAACAGCAGCAATCAGACGACTATGATCAAGCATTTGGCGACAGTGGGAAGGAAAAACGTCCTTTTAATAGGAAGAAATTTCTGGCAGACTTAGGGAGGGGCAACAATCTATTGGGGATTCTCAGCTCATACTAATGAAATGAGTTGATGTGTACTGTAGCTTTTTTTCTGGTGAAGGCTACTTTTTTAAAGCTTTGAGTTTAGCATTTTTTCTGTTGCTCTTGGTTCTTGGAGCCTGAAGTGGCCATATTTGGCTAAGAAGTTGGAGGGCTAAGTTAACGCTAATGCTTACTTGGTTAGCAAAGTGCATCCATCAGTTATAGGGAACACAGTCATATATGCATGTTATCAACCTCTTAGGTGGTCTATTGCTACCAACTGGACAGCAAAGAATACTTTTTTATCAGGTAAAGATTCCCGACACAGTGAAAACACCACAAACACGATTATGAGGTCTAGTTCACTGACTCCAGTTAGCTACGGTGAAGCTTTGAAGACAACTGTTGTCTTTGTGGCTGATGTCTCATGTATTTAGGCTTCAATACAATATAAATAAATGAGGTATGTAAAAATGCACCTCTGCTGCAGTTGTCATTAAAGGGAAGTTGTCCAAAAAGAGAGTAAACATGCTTATTTCTTAAGCGACGTTGGGCAATGGAAGAGTCTGTGGGGGATGACTTGTTTTTAAGCCTTCTAGAAAACTGCAGTTTATGTTTTGGCACTGGTGTGTAGGCATCATTTTTCAAACTAAGAGGTTGCCCTTTGGTGAAAGGAAAAAAAAAGATGTCAGTACAATGAACAAAGATTGGTTAAGTAGACATTCGTCTGTTTGTGTGTCTGGAATTGTGCAAACGGCACAGCATTTGCTTTTACCTAGCATCAGTATATCAGTATCAGGACCTAGTGTCAATATAAAGCAAGTTTTTGACCCATTTTGATCAGAGCTTTTACATTGCAGGGACGACCATAATTGTAGTCTAGACACAGCTCAACCACAGCCCAAGCAGCATTCTGGTTTTCTACCCAACAAAGACCACATAATCAGTAGTTGTTTTTGACTCAGTGGAATTCAGGCTTTAGCTTTAAGAGGAACCGTGGATTGCTTGTCATGGTGCAACCAGCAAACCCTCCCTGTGTGAGCTGGTTGCATTTGTCTGAGTGTCTGTCACAGAATGTACTAAAAACACAATAGTGAAAGGATAGGGTAAAGGACAACCAGTGACTGGCTGTGAATTTGCAAAGAACGCCATGAAATTGTTACTGCGTTGGGTTTAAAAGCATATAATTATATCATTTGATTGAAGTTGAAATCTGTCCTTGTGCCCCAAACTTGTCTAGCCTGCTGTTGCGTTCCATGACACAGGATTTTAAACTGCAGCTTCAGAGTGAGCACGCTGCCGCAAAACCAACCAGCTGCTAAAAGTCTGTCAGTCAGAGCGGCCGTGAGCTTCAACGTGCACAGGAAATCAGGAAATGGAATAGAGGAAGGAAGTGAAACTAAACATGCCCTCGATCAAGCTCAGACCAAAGAACGCAATTAAGAGAAAAGAAACTTCTCTCTTCACAGTGCACGAAAGAAGAAGAAGAAGAAAAAAAGAATTGTTCTTTATAGAATTGTCTTCAAAGATGTCAAGGCCGAGTCTTCATTTTTGGAAAGCGAAAGTGAGAGAATGACGGCGTGTGAATGACAGTCTGGTCTAATTTTAACACGCCTCAAACAGCAGAGAGGTTTTCAGAGAGCACTGAAGCTGATTAACAGTCAAAAAAAGCAACAGAGGATGCTTTCTTAATTTTTGCGCAGATACCAGCGAAGACCCGATTAACACATTTATGAATTCTATTAATGCGATGCAGACTAGTGTGATGTAATCTATCCATTATACTCTTTAAAACAACTAATAAACAGCAAATGTATTTATTTTTGATCATTTTCCATAATACATTTTGACAGGTGTGTGGTTTCACCTGACCTGGATCTGACTCTTTAAAGGTCTTGTACACATGGTGCGCTTAGAGAATGGTATTATACGCTATACATGGCACATATGTATATTTTATTGGACTCAGACCAAAGTTCTGTGATGCAAATCAAAGAAGCCACTTTCCCACTGTGAGCTCTGTGTACAGCAGGCTTCAAAGACTCAGAGGCTCGCGCTTCAGTTGCAGAACAAAAGTCAGATACAGAGATTTGAGTGGGAGAATGAGAAAGACAGAGAGAGGATGTCTTCATTTTCTTTTCAGTGCCTGTGCAATGAGGCAAGTCATATAAGCTGAGCAAAAGGGGCCTGCATCTACACAACAGATTGCGATCCTGTTTAAAGACGTGTAAGAGGTGCCTCAGATGTCAGCATCTAAATTTGCATTTGCAGGAATGTTTAGAGTAGCAAAGTTGAGGGTTTGGTGTGAAGTATCAGAGTGCAATTACAATGTGTTTATAGAGGAATAAAGCTTAGTGAATGGAATAGCTAATGTAGTTTTTAATAAAAAGCAAGGGTATAGACAGGAAGGATGGGGGGAAATGGAGACAGGACAGAATAGTGATATTTCACATAGTGACCTTATATTGATATTGAGACACCAAATATTGATATTTTACTGTGAAAATACTATGAAGAAAAGGGCTAATCTTATGCACTGCAATCCTGAGATAATGTTAGCCAAGCAAACTTAAATCATCTCAACCGAAAAACAAAAGGCTGGACTGCTTACCTGGACAAAGCTTTGTCCTAATCCAGAGCAAGCTAATGGCTCAGTCACACGAGTAAAAATTGAACAAAAAAACTCACTGACAATAGTGTGACATCGGACTGATATCAGACCAATAGATTATTGATATCAGATCGACAGCAGACTAACTCTGCCTTATGACAACATTTATGGCAGGTTTTAGGGACAGTGTTGTGTATGTGTGCTTGACAATTTTATCTTTTTTGACACCGATATTGTACATCAGACAGATATTGACAAAACTGAACTCTGAGGACATTATTTCCAGTAATGAAAAGGTTATAAAATACAACATGTGCTGTTGCAATACTCAGCATATCACAAAATGTTAAATAGTAGCTGTTAGATTCAATGTAAATGCTTTATTTGTGCGTCACAGACTCGCATCTCACAAAGACCTGCTCTGTGGGTTATATGGACACTACGAAGTGTGCTTTTCTTGTTATAACAAGTCTGAAAAGAACTTCTAATGTTTTTGTGGGAGTAAGAAGCTGAAGTTGAGTCTTCTTGCTTATCAAGCACAATGAGGTTTGTGGAGTTTTATACATAGAATCAGAAAGTGTGAGTTTTATATCTGAAAGGATTTAACCTTCTCAGCCAGCTTCCAGTGACGTCACTTTGCTTCTCTGGTATCATATCTCATTAAGGTTTTGCACTGAAGTGTACTTTTTCAGCTTTTCTTCTTCTTTCTGTTGTTATGCAGAAAATTAGCACCAGTGACCGTCCTTAATACTTAATATTCTCATCCTTATTGTATGCGCACTCACACCTGTGAGTCCGCGTTGCATGCTAATTTTGCACACGCGACTAAGCGCATGCTATTAGTATGCAGTATGCAAGGGTTCAGAGACAGCTCATGAGTCCCATGATGACTCCATCTGAGCTGCTGGAGCTCGGCTGCCCTCGTTGGTTCATTTTGAAGCAAAGATTGCACCTGTCAGAGTGTAAACACCACATTACTGCGCTCATGCACGCCACGTTGTTGCAAGGCTCCACGGCCTTCAATTTACAATTCCGGTGCAGTCGCGTTAGTTTGTTCCAGCGTGTCACCCCGATGACGTGCACGTACATGTGCGGCTTTATGTACAGTGACATGGATGTAGACATTTGCAAAGACGCCATTGCGTTGCATCGCACTTGTGCACAGAGCAAACTGACCTTTCTTCCTGTCACCAAGGTAACAAGCCGAACCACAGCCAACCGGTAAAGGCTACGCTCCACGTTAAAACTATATGTAATGTATATGCTGATTTAATTAGGAGCTATTCGCTGGTGGAGAATGTACTTGCAATCAATATTTATTATGTTACTCAGTTGTGGTGCTTTGGATTCAGTTAATCACTGTTGAGTGCTCTGAGAGCTTTAAGAAAGTCAATACTGTCTGTTGTCTTTACTGGCAAACAATCATCATCACAAGTGGCATTCAGTTTTCAAGGAGACCCTCAGCGTACACTATGATTATGAACATTTAAAGAGGCGCATTAGTAAACAACAACTGCAGTTTTACCTTTTTTCCAAGCTCGGAAATGTCAGGATACTATTTGGAAGATAGTCTGGAGCTGCAGATGTACACATTGATGATACCAGCGTACAACCACCAACCACGCTCATAACCTTTTACTGACAGGTTTACTGTTGTAGGAAGCCTGGAGCTGGGAGAGATGGGTGGAAATGAATGGAGCTGCATATATCTGTTGTGCACATGAGGGAGATACATTTTCGTACAAGTGTATGGACCCGGAATAGAAAAACCGTCTGCAGTTCACGAGATTATTGTCTTTTCCTGCAGGGACAGTAATGTGTAAGGTGCCCTGTGCTGACAGTGCGGAGGTGATGGATGGCCTTTGTCTGTCGGAAATGGGAATGTCTGCATTTGTGTAATGGAGACAGAGAGGGGGTGAGTCCCTGAAATAGATTAGGAGCTGTTGTGACTCAATACATGTATAACACAGCACATGCAGGTGATGAGGACAAGGGACAAGGTCAATTAAAGGCCTGAAAGGTCGAATTAAAGGCTCTAATTTGCCAGAAATAAACCTTTGTGGAAGGTGTAAACGGAAAAACGTTCAGTTTATCCTTCTAAATGCGCGTCTTTTCGCAGCGTGGTTCCAAAAATAGGCCCTGCACAAACCCATATCAGTCAAAGCCCACTCGCCTGAATGGGCAGCGGCACACACGCATGCACACGCACGGGTCAGATAGCCATTGACCTCGCTCTATCAAGTAACACGGCAGAGTTGTTCACATTTTTTAACACAATCTTCCAAGAGGCAGAAAATAAGGGAGAGGAGGAAAGAGGAGGAGAAGGAGGAGGGATGCTGTCT
Organism: Aulonocara stuartgranti; assembly: GCF_965226115.1. NCBI lineage: Eukaryota > Metazoa > Chordata > Actinopteri > Cichliformes > Cichlidae > Aulonocara > Aulonocara stuartgranti. The sequence continues at coordinate 11,341,870 of NC_138960.1, forward strand.
GCTCACCATTCACGCTTCAGTGTTTGCTCATTCAGTGTGTACGTTTTATTTAGCGCTTGACACAGTTTATATGACATTCAACTCTCCACTTTCCACAACCCTGACTCCTTTTAATCCTGCCGAGCCGGTCACAGTTGAGTTGAAACTGCTTGACCTGCGTTGCCGCAGCCACGAGGGTTCATATCTCACACAGTAACACTAATTCACTCGGCTTATCGTCAGGGGTGGGGGCAGGGGTAAGCTTTGTGTACATGTGGGGGTCATCTGGGTTCAAACCAGGATTTAATGGAAAATGGCTTCCGAGTCACGTACTGGTGTTGTGGGGGAGGTAGCAGGGTTTTTCCCCTTTTGCCTCTTTGTTGCCACAGAGAGGCTCGGGGAGCTGTACTGTAAGCGTGCGCCTGGCTCTTTTGTGTGGATGTCAGAAATGTCACGAGAAAGACTTCCTGTCATCTTCACTTCTTCCTGTGATTTCTCACTTTAAGAATCGGGGGAGCTGAGCGTGCAGTTTAGAGTGCCATTCACCTTCATGTATGTAAATGTCATCAGGTGACGCTGATGACATTTACATACATGAATTTCAAAACTCTGCCTGGGCAACATGATGGTATTTGAATTACTGATCGTTCTGGCCTTTATTTTTAGGAAACTTTAATGCAATTGTGTGGTTTGGAGCACCTCTTATAAAAATGAAAGACTTGTGGACTTAAGCTTGAATCATTTGTTGTTTAGTTGCACAAAATCCAAAGAGGGCATCAACCATTTGTTTCATAATCTTGGTTGACTGTTTAGTACCAACTCAAAAACACTACAGCAAAGAGTGGAGTTACAGTTACGTCTGTGGCACAAACTCGGTTATTGCGATCAAATACAATGAATTTTCGATCTCACATGTCTTTGAATCAAAGACAGGATCAAGGTCTGCAACCACTTGGAGACCACTTGCAGTCTGCAGAATGACTTTGGTGGTAAAAGGGCAATAAGATGGAGTCAGTCTGATACGAGTTTGTTATTGAATGGGTTGACAACTGCATAAAGCAGCAATTAACAGTGAATAATCCAAAAATTAAAGCCTGTATGTATAAATTCGATGGTTTGCAGTTGCTTGCAAACCTTTGCCAGTCCCTCTGACAGTCTTTACAGTATGTCAAAATTGGACCGTGATTGTTTGGAAATAGATTACCTCCCACAAAGCGACCTGTGCAATCACCTTGCAGTTGAAACTGGTCATCCAGACGAGTGTGTTGCACGCTCCACCTCTGTTTGCTGCAACTACTTGTAATCAGGTGCTGAAATGTGAAGAAAAGTAAATCATCAGCCAACCACCGATTTCTTTTGTAGTTTCTTGGGTGGTTGTGGACCTATTTTTACTCTAGTGTGACTGAGGTTTGACTCAGTGATGCTTACTATTCTGTATATTTACAATGAAACATTAACGTTAACATGGCAACTTTTTCTCATAAACAGCTCTTTGGCCGTTTATGAGACATGTACCTAATTTTTCTGTATTTTTTTGCTGTTAGGAAGGTTGTATATGATGCAGAACATCTGCATTGAAAATAACTGGCTGCTTCATCTGTGATTCAGGCTGATCAGATCAATGATCCTAAACAGTCAGCTGAAAGAACCTGTAGAGTGACGGGGGTGTCAATAAAGTGATGTGGTGATCAGAGACTATAGAAAACCAACGACATTCACGAACTTTTAACAGTTTATTTTACCAGATAAACTTTTTTCAATTTTGAGGGAAGGGAGTGAAGTGACTACCAATGAGAGCGAAGGATGTAGTTGATTAGATATGACAGGGTGGTAAAAACATTAGTGGGTTACCTAGGCGACGGGAACATGGACCATCTGCTCGTGACCAACCATCATCGACAGAGTGATTAATAATGACAAAGGTTCATGTTTCTGCCATCATAAATTACCCTTTTTAAATTACACACTTTTCCATTCTTAGTTCAAAATGAGTGTTTAGCTTGAGTCATTCAGCTGGGAAAAATCTGCACATTCTCATTTTCTCTCACTCTCGTTGATACCATAATGCTTGTCCGTCACAATTACTCTGCATACTGAATGGAAGGATTAGCTGGAGCACCACGTAGAGCTCCTGGACACACAGATGACTTTTAAAGCTCGCCACGTCCAAAGGGAGTGGGAACCAATGAGCCTAGTCACATATGAAAAAAAAAAAAAGCTGTTGATGAAGAGGTGGTAAAGAAGTTGTCGTTAACTAGCAGGGAATATTCAGAGTCACGAGTGAATGGGAGAATAATGGGGAATGAGACACTGCGTTGAATTTTATTGTAAAGCAAAAGCTGTGCAGTTTTAGTGCACTTTAAAAAACGGGGTTATTGCTTTACACCAGAAAGAAAAGCTGCTGAATGCTCGCTGATAATATTCTGTGAGGCTGAGTAAGATGATGAGCGTCTGGCTGGCTAGGCTGCCTGTTGTGATGATCCCAAGCCCAGGCGGAGAGAGAAAGGAGTGTTTTTGACAGTGTCAGCAGACCTCTGCCTGCCTCCCACCTCCCGTTTCCTGGTTACACAGCTGACAAAAGCTCCTACATGACATGGATGTGACCCGAGCGCTTGGATAGTGATATCTCACCCACCGGTTATGACTTAAGAGTCTTGGCAAAAGAGCTCCACAGATCAGGCCTGCGCACATGATGTAATTCACACCGGATACAATATCTGAGTGATGGAAAGTGGCAAGACAGTCAAACACAATACACCTAATGTATATATCTCCTCTACATTTCATGGTTTCCTCTTTGTTGTCCCATTTTGCTGTCAGCAAGCAGATGACATTTGGGGAGCTCTTACCTGAGAATTTGAATTCTTTGCACAAAGCTTTGGGTCCCTCTGCAAAATATGCTTTGTAATTAATTGATCATAAACAAGGTTCATGTGGGGCGATGGCCAAACATCTGGCTGTATTTCATTGTGTATATCTATGAGAGAATGAGACCAGGATTTCATTAAGCAACACAATCCACACAGGGCCCATAAAAGGCTCCGGCTTGTTGCTATGGAACTTAGGCTTGTATCAAGGAATACATGAGCAGAAACTGGAGACTGTGGATACAGGGACAGGGGACAAAAACACTACATTGATATACAGGATTTTTTCTCTTTGACTTCCACATGGTTGGTCTCAGAAATGAAATGCACTTGTAAGATTTTAAGCCCACCATACATCAGTCTTGTACTGTATAAACTATGCATTTTATCCAAACCTAACTGGCGCGTGTTTGGAGCTCCCTGCTGAGACTTCACAGCCTAATCTGTCTTTAAATCCTTGTTCTCCACAATGAAGCTGTTTGCTGTTTTCACTGAAGTACAGAAATAGGTGCATGAACATCGTTGGATGCATCTGCCTTGGATGCTGTGCAGTTTCAGTAGGAACATATTTGAATTGAAGGCTTTTAAATAAAGCTACTGCTCGTCCTATTTCGTAAATACACGACAAAAACAAGCGTGTTTGATAAGGGTCGCTGCAGGGGACACCGTGTCACAACGTCACGTCATAAGTTTTACTTGCAAAATAGAGTAAAATCTGTTTTTGGGACTGGATGTGAGAGACATAAAACCCCAAAGATACTGCAAATGTTAACCCTGTTTTAACAGCATTTTAAAGACGTTTTCAGTTCAACCAGGCTTAGTTGGGGTCTGAAAAGGAAAAGACATAAAAGAAAAGCATCAAATAAATAAGACAAAGTACAAACTTCGAACAAGCCCTTATTTAGACTTATTTAGCAGGAAATCTTTGTAGAGCCTAGAACGTAATCTACACAAGTGGTCGACATCGTTGCTTTAATCTTTTGGCGGTGCATTATTTGTTAATTACCTTGTACTCCTGTCCTGGTGTTTTATATGCAGTACCAGCCAAAAGTAACAATCAACCTGCTGGGATTTTTAAAAAGCCTTTGTTGTAGTCAGTTTTTTTAGAGGCTAACATATTTCATCCTCAAGGTTTTTCACTTTGTACATTACCTCAATTGATACAAGACAGACTAGTGACAATTGTGAAGTCACAATCGAACAGGACATTGACGATAGTTGCGGACTGTAGCGTCCTGATGTGTAGTTACATTGCACATAGTTTACGCTGTAGGTTGCGGTAAAGGTTTTCAGAGTTTTACGGTCTAGATATAGCTAGCAACGATCTAGCTTTCCAGCCAGAGGATCGATCCCCAGTGAGTGTAGTAGTAAAGGAAGTCTGTAATCTCAGGGGACTCTGTTTACTTAAACTATTTAATTCTTGGATCTTTCTGAAACATCTTTTTAGTTCATCTTCTCTACGCACTTAGCTTCCACCTGCAAGCTAATGTTAGCTTGCGTGTGGGTTAGCCACAGATGCTAAAACCACTTTAAACTGGGATATTCTGAAGCTCTAAGTTTTTTTGGACTTCATGGGTTGAGCTGCTGATTTGTGAATCTTTTCTCACATTAGGGATTTTGGCCATGCAATTGTCTCCAGCTCTCAAGTCTGTTTTTTGAGCTGTTTTGACGTTATGGCAAGGCACAATCTCTCCTTGTGCTTGCTGGATGAGGCTGCTGCCACTGGGAAATGCAGTTTGGTTGATGTTCTTGGTGTCTAAGGTTTAAGTGGGTCGCCTCGTCATGTTAACATCCGCGTGAATGCGGAAGATCGCACTGAAACATGACTGATGTTATTCACCCCACCTGTCAGTGGTCTTAATGTTATGGCTGACTGGTGAATATCAGACTTTCTCTTAATGGCAAATTCAGATTTTTTGAAATTTTCTTTTAGAACTCACTCTCTCATTGGCCTGGACATGGAGTCTGGATTCATATGTACGCACACACACGCATGCACACACTTACACATAAGGCCCTTCGATTCTTGCGCCCCAGAGAGTCACTATTGCAGAACAAAAGCTGCCAGTGGAACAGTTAGCGGTTGCCTCATCCTGCTCCACTCTTGTTAATACAATTCCCTCTTTGCTGTCTTCGGCTCAGTGCAGTAGAGAAGCTGTCTTTCATATAGCATGTCCTCTGTGAAGCTGCTTCCCTTAGATAATATAGTGAGGTCCTTTGGGACTCTCCAGAGACTCCAGGCAGACAAGATGTGCTTGTCTGATAAAAGAAAGTGATGTGTACAAGTGTAAACATTCAATATTATTCACTCAGTGCTTGCTTGCTGCTCTACTCTTATCTGGAGCTCGCTGGCTGGGGGCTTTTCTTTCTCCTGTGAAGCCATCTGTAAAGTGTAATTCAGTTGCGGCAGAGAGGCATTTTATATTTGATGCGTGGACATGCTCCGCACAGACAAATCTGATTCTGCGTCGTACCATGAGAGGGAAGGTGTGTCACGCATAACAGAGTAACTCTGGGCTGCTTTGCATCCTTTCCCGTGCTCCTAGTTTTCTGAGGCGACACTGACTCAATTAGTTTACCAAAAGTTGCCATACATGATTGCAGTCAGGCCTAAAGGTATGGACTCATATATGTGGTCTGTTTAGCAAGCAGGAAACAGCGAATGAAATCTGTTTCCTGCGAACTTGTTACCCAAGAAGAAAAAGAAGAAGACAGTCTCTTTTAAGATACTCAAATAAAAAACTAAAAAAAAGGACCTATAGAAAGATCGTGGCCTTTAGAAAAACAAGCTGTATTTCTCCTAAAATGCTTCCACGCAATTAAACATGGCTGTCACCTAAAGTAACCGAGTGTTTCTGCCCCTAATTCAGATGCTCCTGAGATTTTTCAGACATTTTACAAAGCTGACGGTGCTGATGGGCAATGAAGTTAGTCTATCTTACTTCACAGCTGCTGATATATACACAGCAGTGCAGTGCTTTCAGTTGTCTACATTCATTGTAGACTCTGATCCCTTTGTCCTGGTTTGACCATAAGTCGTCACTGCTCAAATGCACAAGCTGAAACCACACAGCCGTTCCTGTTGTGACTCTGTGTTGGCTGTGATATTGTGTTGTCTTAGTACCTGACGTGTAAGTATTGATTTACTGATAGTTCCATCACGTAAGTGTCATTTTGTCATGTAACACGTCTAATAATGCTCGGATGTAAAACAAACAAACAACCAAAAAAGTGTTCCCAGCAATTTGGTGCATAGTGGTGTGGCCAAAACCAGTACAAAATCAGAACTTTCGGAAACATCTCTTACATCAGCATCCTTTTTTTGTCTTCCATCCTGTATTAACTACGGGAAGGCTAAGTCGCGGATGCTGCATGCTGGTTAAGCCCTGTGTGTTGACATCACCCCCCTTCACTCACTTAGTGCCAGCAGTTCTACGAAAACAGTGTTAAACATCTTTTACTTAATACTTTAGACCTTTCCCCCCCACCCGTGTTTTTCAGTGGTTCCACATAATATGGATAAACAGTTTCTGGGCTGAACTCCATTAAGATCATTAGCAAAAGTTTCAAGCTGCAGATGAAGCAAAACACTTGCACGCTCAGTAAATGACCTTGTTTATTAGTAGAGTTACTTATTGATCATTTGATTCAATTTTCACGTGTCAACGTGCACCCTCAGCTGTAATTAAGCTCTAAGGCTCAGAAAGAGTTTCTTTTCATCTTCATTAGTGTATTTGCATTGTGCTGCTTGCCTGCTAATAACCTTGTTGCCTAGTATGGAAAATAGACGTCTGTGCTCAGCAGAAAAATTACTATAGTGGCAGATTTTGAGGTGAAATCCTCAGATCCTCAGTTTGGTCCTCGGAAGAGACAAATCTCCATTAGGCTGCATCATTAAGAGCCAAATCAAACACGCTATGGTTACACCTTGTGAATAAAAGAGCAGCTGAAAGTAGCTTTAGAGTATTCACATTCAGTCTGTGGTCAGACCAAATCAGCTATTTGCTAATCTGTCATTATCAGACTGAAATATTCAATAAACAAAAGGGTAAAAAAGAGACGGAAGAAACACCCTTCATCCATCTAACTAGTGTTGATTTTGCATAATTTGTCCTCAAGAGGGCACTCCACAGTCTCCCTGTTGGCAACACAACAATGAAACAATGGCGTCAGATGTTACAGATGTCTGTTACGCGTACCGGTGGTGAGGTTTAAAACAACACTTTGTCCATACCTAGTAGAGCCCAACAGATATAGGATTTTTAAGAACAATACTGATATTTGTTGATTTTACAATGTGATATATCGATATATGAGCCAATAATTCTTTTCCATACACATGATACATAAACAGATTTCCTTAACATTTACTATGTACGATTATTTACTTGTTCACACTCTATCTGACTCTGTTTGAATCAGCTGGTTGTTGTATTTGTGGCGTTCCAAACACGTGTTGCCAACTGGGAAATTGCCCTCTAGTGGACAAAATATACGTATATATATATATATATATATATGTATATAAACTACCCAAAATATGTTGACAGAGGCATTTCAGGGATTTTGAATCAGTCTGAGCTCCAGATGGGTTAATTGTTAATCACGTTAGCCATGATGACGCCGTTAACGCCACATTAACTTGTTATCGCCGAGTAACCCCTTACACGGATTGATCTGCTTGTAACGCGGATTAGCCCATTTTAATGCATTAACGTGGATCAGTCTGCGTCAATGCTGACTAATATATATATAGAGAGATAAATTTATATAGATAAATCTATTGGACAATATAAATGCTGATACTGATAGATTGGCAAATAGCGAATATTAGCTGATAATATTTAAATATTATCTGGCTCCAATAGCTAGTGCCAATACCAATAAATGCTTCTGTTTTCTTCAGTTTTTGTACTTATTTACTTCCAACTTTATATCAGGGACACAATAAACCTTCAGTTTAAAAATAAATAACGCTAGTGTAACGTCTTTCAGCTCTTTCTCAAACTATCTTTCAACATTTAGCCACTTTGAAAGTGATTTAACGCAGCACATTGTCCAAAGCTGAAATGGTGGCTGAACATAAACACACCACAACAGTATATATACAGATGTACTTGCCTGTGCGCCCAATATTATCAAATGTACAAGAGTTATGTAGCTATGCATTAATGTTAGTAATGTACTTTTGAATTTGGAAATGCAGCAACTATAACCAGCCAGCTTATATGTTTGGTGATTGTTAATGAGCTGTGTTTGAAGCATTGCTTTTTAAATTGTATTTGAAATAACCAATTTCTCTTGGGATTTTAGCTTTTAATTTGCTCTTGTGCAGCAATTTGCTGAAGATAAACATCACAATCATAACTTTATGGAGGTTTTGACTCAGTTCAGACTGTGAGATCCAGATAATGCAATGACATAATTAGTGTATACACGTGGCATGTGCAGTTAGCCAACTATTCAACTGATAAGTCAATAATAAGGACGTTTCTTAAAATTTCTGTTTCGTTTACATGACGATAGCAGAGACGATGTACTGTATGGGGAGGAGTAACCAAGATCTCGGCCTTTCTCTCCCTGCTCTGTTGAATTATCTTTTCCTTTATTATGTAGTACTTATTTCAACAGCAGATACATCATATTAGTGAAACACGACGCCTTTAAGCACAGCTTCCCCCCTCTCTCAGAGCTGCGGCCCTCCATTGTCTTAAACTGCGTGGCCTGATTTGACAGCGAGAGTGAAAGCTGTCAAGCACTATCCAAAAAGCAGAAACTGTACGGTGATGTCATAAAGACACGCGCACAGACACGCAGCCATTTGGAAAGAAAAGTGAAACATCACGATACTGCCTGTAAATTTACCGTCCTGCCACTGACACATGAACCTTTTCTGTCTCCCCGACACAGTTCCTGTGCCTGAAGAACATCAGGACTTTCCTGGCAGCGTGCAGCGACGTCTTTGGCATGAAGAAAAGCGAGCTCTTTGAGGCCTTTGACCTCTTTGACGTCAGGGACTTTGGAAAGGTAAGGCACGACTGCTACAGGCCCGATAAAGAACGTGACGGAGGCTTTGGCATCGGCAGCCTGCATCCACCCTCGCTGTGTGCGCCAGCTGTCCCCAAAGACTGTTCTGAATTAGTCAAATGTGCTGTTACACCCACTTTTGCCTTTGTCTTTAAGTCACGCAACTTGGAGCTACATTTTTATTAGTCTTTCAGTGATTTCTTTCTTAAAAGGCAGACTTGGTCTTTGTGAGAGCATCTGAAGTGTAATTAGAAGACACCGGTTTTCCCATCACAGGTGCTAATAAATGCAGTCTGAGGCCACAGTTTGGCTTGCTTCACACTCCCAAATCACGAGTAAAGCTGAAGTCAGCAACATGACCCAGCACTTTAATCGCTTCCTCTCATTAAAGTAAAAAAGTCAGCGTGCAGACGTTAAACGGGGGGGTTAAACGTCTGGCCTCCGGTTCGTTACTTTGATAGGGCTCTCAGTCTTCACTCGCAGGGCTGTGGAAGCGTCTGCGGCTCTCCGGCAGCCCTCGGGAAGTCCCCAGGAGGTTAATTTAGAAATACCAGGCTTGAGCAGAAAGAGGGTGCTGCTGCATTTTGGTGCACACGATGTGTTTACAAGATGACAGGGTCATAAATCCAGAGCTTAAAATGTGTGTATGTGAGAGCGAAAGACTGAAAAGCATCGATAGGAATGAAAAGTTACTCTGAAACACTAACTACTGGAGCACTGCGAGCTCACCGGTCAGGTGGCAACACTTGAGAGGAAAAAGTTAAAATGGGGTACTTCAGAAGAGCACAGCAACAACACTCAGTGCTCACCTTGTGTTAGAGTTCAACTCTGTGTTTCAGCTACACTTTCACAGCTCGCTTTGAATTATTGGAACATAATGAAGATCTTCTCCATCTTCTCTCTAGCTTTTGTTTTTAAACTGGTGTACTAAACTGAATTAAGTAGCTGAGAAAATTAAGCCAACCATTCATTAAGTCAGTTATAATTAAAAGATATTTGGACTGAGGCATGTTCCTTTCTTTATTTCCTGGTAGAGCGAAATACAAATACAAATCTGTATCCTTGCTTCTCAGAAACAAACAAATGTTAAGGTTGATTTATGCTTGTAATTGTACATTCTCATATTTTACTATTCAATTGTTAACTCCTGTCCTTCCAATAGGATAAACACAGATTTGTACAGGGCTTCAGTTCTGTGTTAACCAGATACGATTTGGTGGCAGGTCCATGCTAGCTGTTTTGTTTCTAGTCTTTATCCTGGGTTAGCTAGCTACAGCAATGTGAAAGAGAACAGTTTCACAGGATTGTATAAGGTCCTGTGTACCCTTACTGACTCCATAGGAATTAAGAGGTTAAGTAGCAGTCGGGGGCTTCTAATGGACTCGATTAACTGATCATCAGTGAGTGTGAGCACCTCTATAAAGCGGTCTTGGCAGTTTGTTGGTCTGAAGCATTCATACCAAATCATCACCCCTCATTGTGTGTGTTAACACAGTGTCACAATCTTTACAGGAATGGACGTCCCAGTAGAGTCAGAGCCTCATGTTCGTGACAGTACAGTTAGAAAAAGACCGAACAGGGATGGCTTGCTTTGAAAGATGACCAAGAAAAAGCCTCTTCACTCTATAAAGAACATGGCAGCGCAGCTTATGTTTGCAAATCAAAATCTGAACAAGCCTCATGACTTCTGTAACAACATCCTTTGTACGGATGAGACTGAAGTGGCGATATCTGGCCATGATGATGTACAGTGGGGCAAAAAAGTATTTAGTCAGCCACCGATTGTGCAAGTTCCCCCACCTAAAATGATGACAGAGGTCAGTAATTTGCACCAGAGGTACACTTCAACTGTGAGAGACAGAATGTGAAAAAAAAATCCATGAATCCACATGGTAGGATTTGTAAAGAATTTATTCGTAAATCAGGGTAGAAAATAAGTATTTGGTCAATAACAAAAATACAACTCAATACTTTGTAACATAACCTTTGTTGGCAATAACAGAGGTCAAACGTTTACTATAGGTCTTTACCAGGCTTGCACACACAGTAGCTGGTATTTTGGCCCATTCCTCCATGCAGATCTTCTCGAGAGCAGTGATGTTTTGGGGCTGTCGCCGAGCAACACGGACTTTCAACTCCCGCCACAGATTTTCTATGGGGTTGAGGTCTGGAGACTGGCTAGGCCACTCCAGGACTTTCAAATGCTTCTTACGGAGCCACTCCTTTGTTGCCCGGGCGGTGTGTTTTGGATCATTGTCATGTTGGAAGACCCAGCCTCGTTTCATCTTCAAAGTTCTCACTGATGGAAGGAGGTTTTGGCTCAAAATCTCACGATACATGGCCCCATTCATTCTGTCCTTAACACGGATCAGTCGTCCTGTCCCCTTGGCAGAAAAACAGCCCCATAGCATGATGTTTCCACCCCCATGCTTCACAGTAGGTATGGTGTTCTTGGGATGCAACTCAGTATTCTTCTTCCTCCAAACACGACGAGTTGAGTTTATACCAAAAGGTTCTACTTTGGTTTCATCTGACCACATGACACTCTCCCAATCCTCTGCTGTATCATCCATGTGCTCTCTGGCAAACTTCAGACGGGCCTGGACATGCACTGGCTTCAGCAGCGGAACACGTCTGGCACTGCGGGATTTGATTCCCTGCCGTTGTAGTGTGTTACTGATGGTGACCTTTGTTACTTTGGTCCCAGCTCTCTGCAGGTCATTCACCAGGTCCCCCCGTGTGGTTCTGGGATCTTTGCTCACCGTTCTCATGATCATTTTGACCCCACGGGATGAGATCTTGCGTGGAGCCCCAGATCGAGGGAGATTATCAGTGGTCTTGTATGTCTTCCATTTTCTGATGATTGCTCCCACAGTTGATTTTTTCACATCAAGCTGCTTGCCTATTGTAGATTCACTCTTCCCAGTCTGGTGCAGGTCTACAATACTTTTCCTGGTGTCCTTCGAAAGCTCTTTGGTCTTGGCCATGGCGGAGTTTGGAGTCTGACTGTTTGAGGCTGTGGACAGGTGTCTTTTATACAGATGATGAGTTCAAACAGGTGCCATTCATACAGGTAACGAGTGGGGGACAGAAAAGCTTCTTACAGACGATGTTACAGGTCTGTGAGAGCCAGAGATTTTCCTTGTTTGAGGTGACCAAATACTTATTTTCCACCCTGATTTACGAATAAATTCTTTACAAATCCTATCATGTGGATTCATGGATTTTTTTTTCACATTCTGTCTCTCACAGTTGAAGTGTACCTCTGGTGCAAATTACTGACCTCTGTCATCATTTTAAGTGGGGGAACTTGCACAATCGGTGGCTGACTAAATACTTTTTTGCCCCACTGTACAAGCACCACATATGGTAAATGAATGGCCTCAAACCTCAATGAGCCGAGGCGATGCTGTAACGAGTGGGTTGTGTTCCCTCTAGGATGATGTACAAATTCATGTAGAAAACGTCTTGCTACTAAAGGTGGTTCTACCAGCTATTGAATCATGGGATGTTGTTTTTTACAGTACTGTAGAGAGTCCTGTGACTATATTTCACATGACTATATTTGGTTCGAAGCTTTCAAACAGGAAATTAAAATGTTCTCACATAGAAGGATTTACATAGAATTTGCTTTTTTGATATTGGCCACATTAACCCGCTGCTACTATTTATTTGGAAGTAGTACATGAGGTAGAGCTTTTTTTGGTGCATGGTTACAGTTTCAATGGCTTACAGAACCTGTCAGTGAGAGACTGATAGAGTCAGACAGAAAGCAATAAGTTCAGGGTGTTGCTGCTGAAGAATCATTCTGGGGTCTGATTTTGGCCGGATTTTTCTCCACTGGTTTCAGTTGGTGGAGGGAGAACTTCGATGATTCTTGAGTGAATCCCACTTTGCCCTGAGTGACTCTACCATCTCTGAAATTAGACTGGAAGCTGGTTGGTAATCCTCGCTCGGCTGGCTCCGCAGAGGCTAATGGAGCGAGGCGGGCAGGCGATGAGCGAAGCTGCCATTTACGTGACTTTTTCAGTTTTTTTTATTTTATTTTATTTTTTTTGTTGTTTTAAAAATAGCTGCCGGCCTGCTTCTGAATAAAACATCAGCTGGCCTGTTTATTTGAGAGTTTATAGACTTAGATATAGAGTCTGTGCTGGGAATATCTCTGTCTGCTTCAGCAGTCGCACTGTGTAATCTGAAAGGTATTAAAGTCCTTGACTCTGCTACTTTAGAAGCTGGGAAGGAGCATTAAAGGGAGAAATCCTTAGAAAACATGACCAGACTAGGAAAATCAAGGGCGCGTTTAATTTGTAAAACTGCATCTGTCTGACTGCTTTTGAAATTTGAACGCGCCTCGGCACAGCGCCGTGATATCAGCCAGTCACAGAGACAAAAGCAGCAGGTCTGTCTGCAGACCTTTCTGTTCGGTGCAAGAACATCTGGTTTGAACATCTGTCTTGTAGACACATGAGGGCTTGTGGGTTCTGCAGGGAGAACAGAAACTTGGATGTGCAGGCCGTGCACACACTGACACACACCTGGCTGACAGAGAGGAAGAGCGAGAGGGCTCCAGAGTTGATCTGTGTGCGATATTTAGGGCAATAGAGCTGCGATATATCCCCTCACTGTTATATCTGTGGAAGTGTTTGGCAGCGTGGGCGAAGAATCCACAACGTGTGTTTCACTGTAAGGGTTACAGTCATTTTACCATACTGTGTGTCCACTGAATGTATAATAATACAATGCGTAGCTATTACATGGGTGTAATCAGTGTACTGTCTACATCCTGAAGCTTATGTGCCCCAGATGACATCACTAGCCTGATTGTGTTGCACACACACTGAAACAATATTGTTTTGTCTCCAAGCTCTTTTGTGTGCTAAGATGTGCACAAAATGCATGAGCTTTTAAAAAGACCCTTTCCTTACATATCATAGGAAAAATGTGCCATCTTGTGCTTAGTGTGAAAGTTTTACATGTTAGGAAAGTTTTAATGAATGAAAACACATACTGCCATCATCATCTCTGTCAGTGACTAATTGTCTCATTTCTATTTTATTGCTAATTCCAACTTGTGTTTTTTAAATAGAATCAAAGTGCTGACGGGATCTTTCCATGCTCACACAGTCACATGGTGGGCAGTTTATCCTGGAAACAATGACTCGCTTTTTTTTTTCTCAGCTTCAGTTTTTACACTTCAAGGAAACAAGATCGTGCAACAACCGGTAGCTTAAGAAGTGCTGGCTAGTTGATTTTTGTTTCCAGTCTTTAAAGAGTATTGCGCTGACCAAGCTTTTTTGGTTCTGTGGTCATCTGGATGACTGGTGGATGCTCAGGCCTCCACCCCTGTATAGTAACCCTCCATTATGTACTGTATCCCATTTTCTACAGCTTTGCATGTGCCAGAAGATGCTACACCTGCATATTGTTAGCTGTGTGTCATGTAAATCATCTGGTAATGAGTGACTACTCTTGCATGCTGTTGTTTTCGCAGCTGCGCCCGACTCATTCATCTGCTTCCAGATCCCTGCGTTTTCATTACGCGTTCTAGTTTCATTAATCAGGCAAGGGTTTCCAGGTTTCCACAGTCCTACGGTTACAGTTTGATTTCGTCTTCATATAATATCAGCAAGAGGTTACAACGGAGCAGGTATCCAGTCAGGAATCAACCTCTAACACAGCAATCCCCAACCCCCGGGTCACGGACCCGTTTGGTACCAGGCCGTGAGAGTTGAGGCTCGGGTGTGAAATTTATGGTTTTCAGGGTTTTTATTGTCATTTTTTATCGCTAACCCGGTTTCCCTTCTCCCGTGTGTTATGAATAAATCTTTTTTTTTTGGTACGGGTTTTATTTTGTTGTATTTATCCACGACACCTTAAAGGCCGGTCGGTGAAAATATTGTCAGGCATAAACCGGTCCGTGGCGCAGAAAAGGTTGAGGTCCGTTGCTCTAACAGTGGCTTTCTAGCTTTTCTTTCTTTTTTAAATATAATATGATGCAGGTTGTTTTGGGTTATTTCTTTTTTTTGTTCTTTATGTTTTGGATGGGGTGTCTAAAAGAGGTCTGGACCCTTGAAAGCAACTGTCCTTCTTGGAGGACAGCAGGGAGATAGGGGTTATTGATTGCTGTCTTCCTCCTCAGTTGACTGTGATAAATTTAACTGTGGAAATCCACTAAAGCCTGATGCATCTCCTGACCAGCCACCCCCCCATCATTTCTCCCTCTCTGTCTATTTCCTTTGTCCTTCAGCTGTACTGCTGATCACTGTGGTCAGATATCATATGTCTAATGGATCCTCGGGTTGTATCCCTGCACCACAGGGCTGAGCTGCAGGAACAGTGAGTCGCAACTGCTTCGGAGGCACATTTTAAAGGCTACAATTAGGTTATGATCAGAGTAATTGCTGGTCATTATTTTGTTCTCCGCCCCAGATATGGTAGAGATACCTCACGGGTTGTTGCTAACATCTTTCCAGCATGGCGTTGGAGGTTGGTGGTGTCGTAGGTGTCAGTCGATTAAACCTGCAATTAAACTCTCAGCCTCGCGGAGCAGTGAACCCACCTACAACAGACTAATTAGTCTGGCTTTGAAAGTGTAGCCTTCTCTCCCATCATGGTGTAATGACTTTTCTGCTTTGTGACAACACAACAAAAGGTTACAAAGATGTCAGTAACACAGAAAGGAGCTCGGTTTATGGCTGTTTTCTGTGGTTTTTTTAATGCTAAATGAGGCCTTCAGAGAGAGAAGCCGGTCCAAACCTCTGCAAAAGCAATTAATCAGATTTTATTGGCAGGCGGCTCGAGACCACAGCTTTCTCTGGTGGACATTTCAACGTACAGAATGCATGTGCAAGCCTTAACTTTAAAAATCACTGCATTCCAGTTGCATTGTGCATGCTGGCTGACTGGCACATCTACTTTTAATGGAGCTGCAAAATTTATACTCCTTCCGCTCTTGGTGTGCTGCAGTGACTTTGTGCATGAAGAGAATCTGTTCTTCATCCTCAATCCATAGATCTGTGTACGTGGCTCGCTGTAATTAGCTCAGAGATGCAAGGGTGTCATCCACAAATATCTGAAACTTCACACAGGTGAATGGCTCAAGGACTCTAACATTTTAACCACGAAGGATGCTATCATATCCTACATCCCTTTGAGTTCAGTAGGTGTTCCAGAGAATTCTCCACAGTCTTGTTACCAGAGAAATGTTGGCCATTCAGTGCTTTTTGTAGACCTTGAGTTCCAGCGTGTGTGAAAAAGCTTCCTTGGTTCACTTGCTGTGCACTTGGGCTTAAAGTCAATCCCAAAACAATTTGACAGAACCTGCTGAAAGCTCTGTGGATAATTCATGGACTCCTGGTGACTGACTGCACGGCAGCTGATTTCACTGGAAACACACTTCTCATAACAACTGGCTTCTTCAAGCATGAGCGCGTGCACTCGTGCAAAAAGCAGAAAACCCATCACGCACACACACACACACACACACCAACTGCCCGAGCCCAGTTGTGTCTTTCTAAAGACCCCCCCCGCAGCTCTGCTTGCCGGCTGCAGGCTCTTTGATTGTTTCAGAGTGTGAAAGAAAAAAACTTGATGATTGTGGACATCTGTTGGAGCTCTCCGTGTGAGCTGAGTTGAAGCCTAGCTTGTGGCAACCATCACCTTACTCTGTGCACACACAAACGGAGCTGAAGAGTAGGCTGTCATGGGAACTCGGGATCTTTTGGTTATGGATGTGTGAGCTGAAGACAACATATGCTTAATTTCTTGCTCTGTCCAATTTCTGCATTGCAAATTTTTCCTTGGATTACATTTTTCATTTAGTCAACTCACAGGTGACAAAACATACACAGATTTCTCCAACAACCCTTTCTTTGCTTTTGGTTATACTCCATCCACTATGATCATATTTGACTTTCTTTTAAATATATCAGGGAGGCAACTGAATGTCTGCAATTAAGCTGATTAAGAGAAGAATGGAAGCACGAGGCTCACTGTAATAGCTTTTGTGGACAATTAGATGAAACCGGGGAAGGCCGGCACTCACATGGCCAGAGTGAGGCAGAAGCTAAGACTCATCACCACGGCTACCAGCGTCCTCAAAGAAAAGCTAAAACTTGCCCTCAAACAATAATTCTGTGACATTTGAAAAGCCTCACTGGCCTTCTAACGTTGAATTAGGGAAAAACTTGCCTGATAGTGTAGGTTGTAGTGTTTGCATACGAGTGTGTGAGAGTGCCTCTATATTTGCGTGCATGCTACAGTGACTCCTCCGAGGACTGATTCATCTCAAGTCTCAGTAAGCAGCAGGAAACAGGAAGAGGAAACGGTCACCACAGAACCCCTCTGGGGTTGTTTCTATATTCAAATTTGCCTTCAGGTGTAAGGGTGCATGTGCACTGCTATCTGTCTGCATGTGCTGCATTTTGACTCATGCCTTTAAAATCCAAACCACCCATGGTGGCCCCATGGTGCCAACCAGCCTGTCGAGGCCTACAGTATATTTTGTGTAAGTGTGCTCTGGTGAGCCAGGCCTAGACAATTGGACTCCTCCCCACCACCCCCACCACCACTCTCCACCTCCTCAGTCTTGTTCTGCCACAGGCTCTATCAAGCCCGCACTCTTCCTGTGACCGGGCTCCGGCCCTGGAAGTGGAAGTGTGTGTGTAAATGTGGGAGAGTTTATGACACAGAGAGGAAAAAGAGTGTGCTCTGACTGGAAAACTGGGTGGAAGGGGAATTTATATTTATATTCTTGCCACTTTTGGTCAGTGGTGTGTGTGTGTGTATCTTTGTGTAAAGACATTGTGTTGTATGTCCCTGCCCCATACCAGTTCAAAAGGGAGCCTCCCGTTGAGCATGAAACACATTAACCCTTCAGGTAGTGCTACTGTAAAAAGATTTAAAAGGAGCTCACTACTAAACCGATCCTTCAGTGAAGGTTTTTTTTTACTTATAAAAGCAACACCGTCATTCTAATTCTTTGCGTTTGCATCTCAAATGAGAGTTGTGGCCTTCTTGTCATGTCGATTGACATCAGGAAACAGTAAGAGGCCAACGGCGGTTGTGCTTGCAGCGTTCTTATGGTAAAGGCTTTGTGTGTTAGGCTGCTGTTCGGTATTGAGGTTACCTGGGCGTTTAAACATGGCAGGTATTTTTAGGCCACTGCCGACACCGGGCCAGCCAGAGAGCATGTGAAGCTAAGCCACCGCGGTCAGGAAAGACGACAGAGACTGAAGCGAAGGACTGAAAACCTCCCTCCTCCCCTCTCTGCCCTACATTCTGACAGATTTTCTTCTTACCCCTGCTTCAATATGGACTGTTTCGCTACCTGGAATTACTGACCTACATCGCAGTGTGGCTAAATGCTACAGATGCATTTGAGGGCATTTTTGTTATTTTCTTTTTTCCATTCTTAAGACAATGACGTAAATGTTTGGTTTAACTGTTATTTCGAGCAGTAATGGACTACATTTCATCGGCGGGGATTGCTTCAGTTTTTGACATTAGTTTAGTGTCTTTTCCAACCTTACAAGCAACTTCCATTATCTCTTGTTTTGCGTGAATACCTGTTGGGACCTGGAAATTGTAGCTGGAGATCTGCTCTTAAAATTTGTAGTGGGACGATTGTTGCTTGTGCAAACTGGATAATGAGGAGTCTTTTCATCCGGCTGTGAAGGCAACAAAAAACTTGATCTTTCTCTGTTACGTAAAAGTTCATACAATTCATGCAAAATCAAAGATGCTCACATTTTTAAAACAACACATTTTGCTGTTAGATGTCTTAAGCGTGTGGCTCGAGTTCCTGAAGTCTTGTTGCAATACGATTTGTAAGCAACCCCTGGAGACTCAAGAACAGTCAAATTTTGAACAGGACGTCTTATTTTTGCAGTTTGCTAAAAAAAAAGAAGACAAAATCCAGATTTCTTGTAATGTTACTGTTCCATCTCTTTTGATCTCATCACTCCGTAGATACAGTTACATTTGTGCAAACTGCCATATCAGACCTTACTGTACCCACATACAGTAAGGTCTGATAGTGGGTCTCAGGATTTCATTCAGCAGTCGGGGTGATGTCGGCCACCACACTGAGGTCAGTGAGACCCTCCAAACCAGTCATTGTGAATGATGCTTCAGGCAGACGTCTCCAGACTCTTTCACGCCTGTCACATTTCCTCAGTGTGAATCTGCTGCCATCAGTGAAAACAACAAGGTGGTGGATCTCCCAGTTCTGGTGTTCCCCGAAAAATGCCAGTTGAGCCATGCAATGCTGGACTGTAAGCACCGATCGCACTTAAACTTACAGTTTGGTGAAAACAAGCATATGAGTGGCCCTGAAGGTCATTTTGTAGGTTTCCTGGCGGACTTCTCCCATTCCAAATACCAGATATACCAGTTCCACTTCTAAGTTAATGCTTCTATCCAGCTCTCCTCATGTAGTGGGTGATCTGGGTATCTCCACGTATGTGCCATCCTGAAGAAGTTGGACTGTCTGTGCCACATGAATGGGCTGCAGGTGTCATCTTAAGCTACCAGCAGTATCAAGGACATTAGTAACAATACAAAAAAGTACTAGGAGGTATCAGTCAGGAGGGAGAAAGAGAGAGCAGCAGTCCTTGGCCACCATATGCAAATCTGTTTCCTTTTTGGAGCTTGTCTAGTTTTTGCCTCTCAGGTGCACCTGTTGTCAGTTAAATGTGCGTCAAAGGAGTTAAAATTGATTCACAAAGGTTGATATTTCCTAACTGGGTAGATATCCAACTGATCAACTGATTAACTGATTAACTGATTAACTGATCAAGCACACACATCCATACATATGCAATAATACTAAGTGCAATAATCCTTTCTGTCATCGTTGTATTTTTACTCAGTTGTATATAGTATTTGTATTTGTATTCTATTTTTATCTTATCGTATATTTATTTTATTTTATTCTACTGTATATAGTATTTTATTTTATTCTATTCTGTACAGTTGTGTACTGTATTTATTCTTATTGTATTCTAATTTTTGCCTCATAACTTTTGCACTGTCCACTTCCTGCTGTGACAAAACAAATTTCCCACGTGTGGGACTAATAAAGGTTATCTTATCTTATCTTATCCTTGCAGTTTAGCTGACCTGGTGCCATACTGTGAGTTTCATGTGTTAATTGACACGAAACTCCACTTTTTTTCAAGTTTTCTGACACAATAAACTCAGATTTCTCCATACTAGCCGTATTTATACACACTATTCATAGACGAAACACCCAAACTCCACTGTGCTGCTTACAGATGAGCGTTGGAGGTGAATTTATTCAGAACGTGAGTTGCCTGTGGTCAGTGTTCTCTTCCAGATGAGCAGCGATTCACCGAGAATGTTTAGATTCTGCATGTTTATTTCGCTCTCTTCAATCCACTTTCTCCCCGCTGTGCAGCCAGTTTCCCCTGGGCGCCCGCTAGCTTCATCTGAAAGGAGATGAATGAGGGAGATTTTGTTTTCAACAAGGGCAATCCCTCGCTGACACATCTTTAAAAACTTTCACCAAAAACCTGTCAAGAGGTGCCGGAGGCAGCATCTGTCATCTCTGCGTCAGAGCTAACGGCACTGAATCACAGGGACGTTTACGTCCTTCTGATTTCGCCGAGATGCTTTTCTGTAATGTAAAGATTGTGCAGAATCGTTGCAGAGGACTGTGTGCGTGTCAACAAAGCTTTTTCCAGATGCAACTGTGGAGAAGGAAGGGGGGGTTGGGGTCTTTTCCTCTTTGTGTTGCTTCGGAGTGGTGGAGGTGGAGTGGGTGGATGCGCTGTCATTCAAAAGTGGGGGCGATTCTAAATAGCTAATCTCCATCCTCCACGCTCTTTGAATTCTATCCCATCGTAGCAACTGCTCCGAGTTATATAATATCCAAAAAAGAGGCAGTTTTGATGAGCTCACATGGGGAGAAGTTTGCGCAGTAAATGAAATAATGCATGAAGGCAGCCGTGTGATTCATCTTACATGAAAAGCTGCAGTTTGGGTTTCTGGGTGAACGTGGTCAAGATTCTGATGGGGATTATAGTAATATAATATTAATCACTGTGTGGTTATTTGATGAGATTTAATCCATAAATCCATCAAAACAATATCCACGAAACAAGAGAAGCAGCTAAAATTGCTTTTGTTGGACATAAGACAGTTTAAGAAACGATGATTTTGGCTTGACTTTAGCGGCAGACATGCAACAGAGGAGTATTCCTTTTGTTTAAACACAATGAAGCGCCCTCATTTAATTAGGAAACGTGTGTTTACTTCAATTAAAATCCTAATAGGATTCAGTAAATTCAACAACAGCCTCCAAATGGACAGTTTTTCATTAGTTTCTAGGGACATGTCATCATAAAAAGAAGCATGATGGAAGATGGCGTGCGTGATGCATTGCAGATCGTGTCTTCGGGGAGGTGTTAATCAATGGAGTCTGATGTGTGCGATTTCTCAAACGGTGCAGCTGTTTTATGTGCACTCGCTTTCTTAGGTTTGACTGTTTAAGCTTCTACTTGTAACAAGGAAGCAGCTCGAAAAATATCCAGTGAGCAGCAGTTCTCTGGGGGAAAATCCCATGTTGTTGCCAGAGGTTAGAGGAGAATGGACAGACTGGAAATGATGGGAAGGGAACAGTAACTTCAACCCAAGATATGCAGATGACCATCTCTGAACGCACACCATGTCAGACTTGAGGCGGATGGGCCAGAGCAGCAGAAGACCACAGCGAGTGTAACTCCTGTCAGCTAAGAACGGGAACACGAGGCTGTGATTGCTGAGTGAGTTCTCAAAGGTTGCCTGGTCTGACGTTTGGAGGGTAGAGTCAGAATTTGGCATAAACAGATTACACCCTACTATCATTTACTTTCCATTTAAATTCTCAGCCTGGCTTTTGTTCTTGCTCTTTTTTGCATTTCTTTATTCATTTCTCATTTTTCTTCTGCTTTTTTCCACTCAAAACTATGTATAAAATTGAATGTTAACTGCAAATATATGATGAGACCCTAAAAATAACCCTCTACAAACAAGTTTATTAGAGTTGATGTACTCATCAGAAAGCTGCTTTTCTGTAGCTGAGTTCCTCTAAGCCTTCGTAATGGACAGATGGATAGATCTGACAAGCTGGCTATTTGCGGCCAGCGCGTTAGCAACACAGATCCAGAAGTGCCGACACGTTTGTTGCATTATAGAGGATACGAATGTATTTGGTTATTCAGTCTGGCCTTTTTTTGGCTGCAGTTTCAGAGTCAGTTTACGATTTCATCAGTTGGTTTGATGTGTCATGTTATGTACATCAAGAAGAGCTTCCACATTACCATAACTTACATCAGAATTAACTCGGGCTGCTTTCGCAGCTCTACTTTTTCATCTGCACAGGTCTGTCGAACTCATTTTAGTCTGTGAACCACATATAGTTTTGATAACAAATGTGGGCTGAACCAATAATGCGATTACATAACTTCCCTTCTTTGCATACAGAAAAATTACCAATCATATTTTCACAACAATTTTCAAAACATTTGGTGTAGGACAGTGGTGTCCAAATCCAGGCCTCAAAGGCTGCTGTCCTGCAAGTTTTAGATGTGTCCTTGATCCATCACAGCTGATTTAAATGGCTAAATTACCTCCTCAACATGTCTTGAAGTTCTCCAGAGGCCTGGTGATGAACTTATCATTTGATTCAGGTGTGTAGACTCAGGGTGAGACCTGAGGTTTGCCAAGCCTGGCCGAGGAGGCAGCATCGGCCCGCCAAAGGCTCCAATCTGGCCCCTTGGAAGGTTTTGGAGAATGTGAAGGAGGAAATAAACGGCCATTCATATCACACCTAAATAAAAAAGTAATGGATCAACAATTAAATAACAGAACTATCTAGTCTAGTGATTTATGATTTTTACACTGGGTTTTCAGTGCAATGAGCTGTAATTTTACACATGTATTTTTTACAATTTAAGCCCAAAGCAGCATTTCTTTATTATGTGGAAAAACTATAGCACGCCTTAAATGTGTAGTAAAACGTCTTTACACTCTCAGAAAGGGAAGTTTCACTTTACAGGCCTCCTTCATTGCACAGTTTAATTTGACAATCCTGGATGAGATGATTAGCTTTAATCCAGCTTGTTGAATCTTGTATACACTACCCTTGATAATAAGATGACCAATAAAAGGTGGTATATTAATATACGCTTCTGGCCTGACATGAGGAAAGTCTGCATTTACTTTGCTTTTATTGTCTGGAGCCAATATGAAAGGCGTTATTACTTTATACCACCGAGATTTGGATTTATGGTAACATTTCATTGAGGATTTAGCTCATGCCGCTCGACAGTCGACAGTATAATCCGGCGATGACGAAAAGAGGTCGTAAAATACCTGACATGTAAACTAGCACGATGAATAGCTCTGCGAAGTGCAACAAGATTGATAACCCTGATTCAGTCTTTGTTTACCTACATTCAGAGCGGCTGTAAATCAAGAAAAAAGCAGAGCGAAGGATGTGTCTTCTGAAGCTCCCGGCTCTATGTTTCTTCTCTGAACTGGGCGACAGTTTCCTCTTCTGAGTGGCTCCTAAGACTCGGCTCTCTGGTGCACCACAGATCTGTCGACTTTTCTGACCTTCCAGCTCTTAATTACATTCTCCTGGTGTCCCCGGTGGATTCAGCCCCCAATTAAACGACTGAAGTAAAAGCGAATAAAAGTTTGAGTTTTAAATTCAAGTCAATTTGGCCAATGCTGTTAAAAAACAACCCAGCTATTTTATATAAAGCGGTTTACATGTTTCTTTGTTAGTCTGCCAGCTGTGGAGAATCTTTAGCGAGTAACGATCGTTGCTGTTGTCATTCATCAGCGCTCCCGTCGTGCTTCTGCAGTTTGTCAGCCTACATAAAAGCAGCAGACATTCGAGGACGTGTTTGTGTCCCAGTCCTGACCCAAACAGATCTCAAACTTGTTTTCTAATTAATTTGCCTGTGATTCCATTTTCACAGCACTCACTCACATCCCCCGTTTGGGTTCATAATATCCTGTGGGGTGAGACGGGGCAGACTAAAACTGAGGCGCATGCTGAAGCTCTTTGAAGGACGCTGCAGGATCAAAGGCTCTCAAAAAAAAAAAATTGCCGAGGAATGTCCATATGGATTTTCACTGACTGCCTTAGGACGTCGTTTTCAGCACAGACATCCCACTCGAGCTTGCTCTTACACTTTGTTAAGGTTTCTGGCAGTCTTTCAAGTCTCTGCTCGCCAAATGATCCCAACTAGGAGCTGAAATGTGCAGCCTTTAAACACTGTCCTTGTAGCTTCACTTAAAGAAAAGCACTACTAAAACCAGTTTGTATTTTCCCCTCAAAGAGGCTTTGGGGAGATTGTTTTCCCCTCGTTTGCTTCATTTCATCCCCAGTTAACTGCGAGATAGTATTTCAGCAGCGAGGGACTGATATTGTCATGTCAATGTGATGAAACAATGGAGATTGTGCTGCAGATTGGCTCAGGAGTGGGTGGAAGAGATGAGGTTATGTCTTTAGCACGGCTGCTGCAATGAAGTCAATGATAATACCAGCAGTGAACACAATAGCAAGAAGCTCTGGCTTGTGTCGTACTAACTTCGAGTGGGGGGTCCTCCATGAAGGATTCATCTCTGTATGTAGGCTTTTAGCCTGCAAGGACTGCTGAGAATCTTTTGTGTAAACACTTTTGTTGAGCATAAAAGTGGATTAAAAAAATAGAGTGGAAATGTAGCCATAAAATATCAAAATGTACCACAGTTTCGCTGCTCAAGGACAGCAAGGACAACTTTAAGACCTCGACACAGTTGACCTGTAAAATCTGCACGAATTATCTGAATGTTAAAAGCATTTTTTAGACTCGCCTGTTCTTTTTTGGCCTTTTTCAACTTCATTCAATCCGGTTGTTCAGTGATGACGTGACGAATCCTACTTCCGGGTCTAAAGTAGTCTGCGTTTAATATGGCTTTTATGTTGTTAACATGTTTAATGCTATGTATTTTCTTCTATTTGATCTCAAAAAGCTCCTAAAACAGTCAGTGATCCCTGTTGACCTCCCTCGGCTTTTATTACCGCTAATCATTTATTTAAGCTCAGTTTTTAAAACCTTAGGATGTAACTACAGCCCAGCCCATGCAGCAGTATATGAATGACTAACCTCGTATTGTGGATGGATTATCTCAGTTGTTCTCCTGGCTGAAGTTTGGTCCTTTTACAGCATCCTGCCATGCGATTACATTTGTTTCTGACCACCGAGAAAACTCACGTTAACTTTTATCGAGTGGAAAAAAAGTTAGCTTGTTTATATTATGCTAACATAGCTATGTCGCTAGCGGTCACGTAGCACATCATTATATACCAGCTAGCCAAACTTCAGTAACCCTACAAACGTCACTGCTGTTTAGTTTTCTGTCTTCATTTATGCTGGAAGTGATAAGAAAGCTGTATGTTTTAATTTGTTTCCAAAACCCCGCAGTCAGGACATGCTATATTGTATTTAGATAGAAGCTAGCGAGCTAACTCCCTGCTAACTTCTAACTCCGTTAAATGTCATAAATTCCGTTTTCATGGATGCCTGGATGTTAAACTCAATTGTTACACCTGGTAGAGCAGAACGCTGATCATTTTATTAAAGATGAAAGACTTTAGACAGTTTTTCAACTCTCAGTAATGTCATACTGATCGTTTGATATATGGACCTGCAGCGGAGTTTAGACCCAGACAGGCTAGTGACGTCAGACTGAACAACCGGATAGACACAATGAAGAGAGGACAGGAAAGCAGGGGCAAAGACAGAAGACACGCGGCGAAGGACGCAGGTTGGACTCGAACCCGGCCTGGCTGCTCTCAGCCCTTTGGCATGTGATCACCCGCTCAACGCATTGAGCTAAGCTGGCGCCCAGGTTTGCTGCTTTTTAATGCAGCTGTTCACACTTTTTTTTTTTTACTTTTTGGAACTTTTTGGTGCTTTTTCCGAACATCCAATCTGACCAATCAAATGCTGCATTTGGCAATAAGTTTGCTGTGTCTCAAAACACAGAGCAGTACTGAATATCTAATGATGTGGAAATAGTAAAATAAAACTATTTTACCTCAGGCGCACAGCTAGACGCCGCTCCTGGTCAATCAGATCTCTGAAATGATTCCTCTGCCCGCGCAGATGTGGTCCCAGCTCTGCCAGCAAGAACTCAAGCTGCCCCGCTGACATCCTGAAATATGTATGAAAGTTTTCAGTTTTTTGTGGTCAGTTTGTAGTCAGGTTTGTATTCACCGAACACCTTTGAACAGGCTTTGGATGCATGCAGGTAAAGTGTCTTTAGAGCTAAAGGGAAACGGGATGTGAACATATCTGACAAACATTTAGCTTTTTGTTAGCTTTTAAAATAATTTGCACGAATAAACAATGACAGATGCAAAGATTTCTGCTTGCTCTACTAGAAGCCTGAAAAAACTGGTGCTTGCTCTCAAGACATCAGACTGGATAAAATGCTAAAGACTGTCCAAAGAAACGACATTGAACTAGCATTCATATACAGAGATGTGAATCGTTAACAAGATGAAAGACATGAGCAATATTGGCAATATTGATTCTAAATGAGCAAAAACCTTTATTAGTTATATTTATGTACAAAAACATAAAATTTATGACAGAGCCCAGGTTTTAGATGTGCACAGGGGTTTCACTGCATGGCAGGTATTCCCTAAAGAAGAAAGCCAAGGTGTTTCAGTCTTCCACCACGTCATGTTCACTTATGAGGTCTTCCTTGATTTCACGGCGCTCTCTATGTGCATGTATGTGCTGGCGCGTCTGCTTACTGCTGGCCAGTTGTGAGCAGCCTGCTGATTCAGGCACTGTGAAGCTCAGCTGGAGTTAAATAATCTGCCAGAAAAGTGAGGATTTGGCAGATCAGATGTGTGTATTTGGGAACATCACTTGTTTTGTGTTTTTTCACGTTGTGTGAAAACCATGCAAATGTGTGATCACATGTGAAAAACGCTCCCCCACTGATGTGAATGTCAACCATTCAGAGAGGCTGAAGACAAGCATGTGTGTGAGTGAAGGATCTGCTTGTGAGGCTGGGACTACATGTGTGAGCGACTGTGTGTGTGTGTCCTGAGGGGCTGCGGTCCGTGGAGGTTGATGTGATTTACCTGGACAGTGAGGATGACCTTACTTCTAACCTTACTCTGCTGAGAGAAAGAAATGAAGGCAAAACTCAGACGCTTGTTGTTTGTTGTGAATATTTGCTCTAGGATTACACAGAGACTGATGAGCTCAAATTAAGACATGGAGTGAAGCTGCGATGTTAAATTAGCTGTCAGCTATCACACTAATTTCATGCTGGAATACAAGCTCTTGAGCATCAAACAGCCCTCAAACTTACAGATAATTAGTTAATTAGTTATTAATAGCACTTTCAAAATCTTGTTTTGGTAAGGAAAATCCCTGCTTGTTTCCAGTTATCAGCACATCTGTTATTAATTGGAATAGATAGAAACCAAAGCTGTTTTTACTTGGCTAGGCTGTGGGACATTTTCACGATAGATGGAAATAACTAATATGCGAGCATAGGGAGAAACGAGAGAGAAATGCAAGCAAGCTGGTTTAAAAGCTACCACATAGGTACATTACACACACGCACAGAGATACACGCTAAGTGCTAAGTAACTTGATCGACCTCTGTCAGTCAAAGTGGCCATGTCCTCGAGTCCAGTATGAAGGTGGATGAGATAAAAAAAAGCTCTGTTGAGTTGAGCCTAGTCTATAGTGCTCCTCTTGGAAAAACAAATGTGTTTGGCACAATAAAACACCGGGAGAGGTTTAGTAAAGATAAAAAGATTTTTAAAAAGTTACTTTATACCTATTCTGTAAATGTGTTTTGTGATCATCAATGGTATAAAATGTGGATGTAGCATCTGAAGGCCACCAGGTGGCGATAGCTGTGTTTGCAAAAACACTTCCAGTCCTGTGGACGTCAGTGAGAAAACCGCTTCCTGTCTCGACCTAATGAGTTTATGGGCTCAGTCACTCATGTCGGGTCACACTGAGTAACGTCCATGCTGTGTTTCAAATTGGAAGATGATCTAATAATGTGCTAACGGCTAACAACTTGTCAACCACAAGTCTTTTAATAGTGAGCTCGCTGTTTCACGCCCCCTTCTGGCCACACCCACTGCTCATCAAAATAGCACCTTAGAAACCTGTTAGTGACATCACGGCAGCTATGTCCATGTTTTTAATGTTATGAAGTCAGGAGTGTGCGGGGACTGACTCGCTTTTGGAGCCAGTCTCTAGTGACCACTGTCAAACCTGCAGTTATTTAAGAGATCTGATTTTTTGAACTTTTGAGCTAAACTGGTTCCCTGGTTCATTTTTAAGTCCTTGAGTCTGACACTTGATTAAATCTGAAAGTCCCTGCGGTTTGACTCAGAAGCCGTCTCAAAGAGCTGAAGAGGAGGAACTCTGCAGTCTCTGAGGTTTCTGAGACTGCCTCTTGTTGTCATTTAAAAGAAGTTGTTTTTGCCATAGAAATAATGGAAAGCAGTGTTAGCTTGATGCAGAGAATGGCTGTCTAAATGACGCAGGCAGCAAAACACAGGGAAATGGCCGACGTGTGCTGCATGCTGCATTCCAATCAGCTATACATCTGTATATCCAAACACACTAATGATGTATTATGGGCCTTAATGAGCCGTGGCACTGATTGTCAAACACGCTCTCGCTCTCTCTTTCTGTGCCAATCAGGTTTTTATTCTCCCCTTTATATCTGGATTAGATTTTATGCACCAGCTGCATCCGTCAACTGGATGTACTCCCAAACAAGCATACACCCACATCCACGTGTGTGTGTGTGTGTGTAGACACAAATAACAATAATAAATCTCACGCCCAACAGCACAGTCACAAAACACAAGAAGCAAACTGAGATCAATTAGTCTAAGTAACACGTGTACTCCACCCCCCATGTCTCACTTACACCTACACCCGATATAAACCAGAGTGCATCGTGTTCACTCTCTCTGTGGTGCCGTTTGATGGCTTTTTCTTCTACATTGTTCCACTTTAACAGTAAATGTTTGATGGGAAAAGCAGTTGAACTGGAAGAGCTTTTTGGTTTTTCTTGCTGAAAATACAAACAAGATTTTTTTTGGACATTTGTTTCTGACCACCGAGAAAACTCACGTTAACTTTTATCGAGTGGAAAAAAAGTTAGCTTGTTTATATTATGCTAACATAGCTATGTCGCTAGCGGTCACGTAGCACATCATTATATACCAGCTAGCCAAACTTCAGTAACCCTACAAACGTCACTGCTGTTTAGTTTTCTGTCTTCATTTATGCTGGAAGTGATAAGAAAGCTGTATGTTTTAATTTGTTTCCAAAACCCCGCAGTCAGGACATGCTATATTGTATTTAGATAGAAGCTAGCGAGCTAACTCCCTGCTAACTTCTAACTCCGTTAAATATCATAAATTCCGTTTTCATGGATGCCTGGATGTTAAACTCAATTGTTACACCTGGTAGAGCAGAACGCTGATCATTTTATTAAAGATGAAAGACTTTAGACAGTTTTTCAACTCTCAGTAATGTCATACTGATCGTTTGATATATGGACCTGCAGCGGAGTTTAGACCCAGACAGGCTAGTGACGTCAGACTGAACAACCGGATAGACACAATGAAGAGAGGACAGGAAAGCAGGGGCAAAGACAGAAGACACGCAGCGAAGGACGCAGGTTGGACTCGAACCCGGCCTGGCTGCTCTCAGCCCTTTGGCATGTGATCACCCGCTCAACGCATTGAGCTAAGCTGGCGCCCAGGTTTGCTGCTTTTTAATGCAGCTGTTCACACTTTTTTTTTTTTTACTTTTTGGAACTTTTTGGTGCTTTTTCCGAACATCCAATCTGACCAATCAAATGCTGCATTTGGCAATAAGTTTGCTGTGTCTCAAAACACAGAGCAGTACTGAATATCTAATGATGTGGAAATAGTAAAATAAAACTATTTTACCTCAGGCGCACAGCTAGATGCCGCTCCTGGTCAATCAGATCTCTGAAATGATTCCTCTGCCCGCGCAGATGTGGTCCCAGCTCTGCCAGCAAGAACTCAAGCTGCCCCGCTGACATCCTGAAATATGTATGAAAGTTTTCAGTTTTTTGTGGTCAGTTTGTAGTCAGGTTTGTATTCACCGAACACCTTTGAACAGGCTTTGGATGCATGCAGGTAAAGTGTCTTTAGAGCTAAAGGGAAACGGGATGTGAACATATCTGACAAACATTTAGCTTTTTGTTAGCTTTTAAAATAATTTGCACGAATAAACAATGACAGATGCAAAGATTTCTGCTTGCTCTACTAGAAGCCTGAAAAAACTGGTGCTTGCTCTCAAGACATCAGACTGGATAAAATGCTAAAGACTGTCCAAAGAAACGACATTGAACTAGCATTCATATACAGAGATGTGAATCGTTAACAAGATGAAAGACATGAGCAATATTGGCAATACTGATTCTAAATGAGCAAAAACCTTTATTAGTTATATTTATGTACAAAAACATAAAATTTATGACAGAGCCCAGGTTTTAGATGTGCACAGGGGTTTCACTGCATGGCAGGTATTCCCTAAAGAAGAAAGCCAAGGTGTTTCAGTCTTCCACCACGTCATGTTCACTTATGAGGTCTTCCTTGATTTCACGGCGCTCTCTATGTGCATGTATGTGCTGGCGCGTCTGCTTACTGCTGGCCAGTTGTGAGCAGCCTGCTGATTCAGGCACTGTGAAGCTCAGCTGGAGTTAAATAATCTGCCAGAAAAGTGAGGATTTGGCAGATCAGATGTGTGTATTTGGGAACATCACTTGTTTTGTGTTTTTTCACGTTGTGTGAAAACCATGCAAATGTGTGATCACATGTGAAAAACGCTCCCCCACTGATGTGAATGTCAACCATTCAGAGAGGCTGAAGACAAGCATGTGTGTGAGTGAAGGATCTGCTTGTGAGGCTGGGACTACATGTGTGAGCGACTGTGTGTGTGTGTCCTGAGGGGCTGCGGTCCGTGGAGGTTGATGTGATTTACCTGGACAGTGAGGATGACCTTACTTCTAACCTTACTCTGCTGAGAGAAAGAAATGAAGGCAAAACTCAGACGCTTGTTGTTTGTTGTGAATATTTGCTCTAGGATTACACAGAGACTGATGAGCTCAAATTAAGACATGGAGTGAAGCTGCGATGTTAAATTAGCTGTCAGCTATCACACTAATTTCATGCTGGAATACAAGTTCTTGAGCATCAAACAGCCCTCAAACTTACAGATAATTAGTTAATTAGTTATTAATAGCACTTTCAAAATCTTGTTTAGGTAAGGAAAATCCCTGCTTGTTTCCAGTTATCAGCACATCTGTTATTAATTGGAAT
Organism: Aulonocara stuartgranti; assembly: GCF_965226115.1. Classification (NCBI taxonomy): domain Eukaryota; kingdom Metazoa; phylum Chordata; class Actinopteri; order Cichliformes; family Cichlidae; genus Aulonocara; species Aulonocara stuartgranti. The sequence goes on from NC_138960.1 coordinate 11,373,157, forward strand.
AGATAGAAACCAAAGCTGTTTTTACTTGGCTAGGCTGTGGGACATTTTCACGATAGATGGAAATAACTAATATGCGAGCATAGGGAGAAACGAGAGAGAAATGCAAGCAAGCTGGTTTAAAAGCTACCACATAGGTACATTACACACACGCACAGAGATACACGCTAAGTGCTAAGTAACTTGATCGACCTCTGTCAGTCAAAGTGGCCATGTCCTCGAGTCCAGTATGAAGGTGGATGAGATAAAAAAAAGCTCTGTTGAGTTGAGCCTAGTCTATAGTGCTCCTCTTGGAAAAACAAATGTGTTTGGCACAATAAAACACCGGGAGAGGTTTAGTAAAGATAAAAAGATTTTTAAAAAGTTACTTTATACCTATTCTGTAAATGTGTTTTGTGATCATCAATGGTATAAAATGTGGATGTAGCATCTGAAGGCCACCAGGTGGCGATAGCTGTGTTTGCAAAAACACTTCCAGTCCTGTGGACGTCAGTGAGAAAACCGCTTCCTGTCTCGACCTAATGAGTTTATGGGCTCAGTCACTCATGTCGGGTCACACTGAGTAACGTCCATGCTGTGTTTCAAATTGGAAGATGATCTAATAATGTGCTAACGGCTAACAACTTGTCAACCACAAGTCTTTTAATAGTGAGCTCGCTGTTTCACGCCCCCTTCTGGCCACACCCACTGCTCATCAAAATAGCACCTTAGAAACCTGTTAGTGACATCACGGCAGCTATGTCCATGTTTTTAATGTTATGAAGTCAGGAGTGTGCGGGGACTGACTCGCTTTTGGAGCCAGTCTCTAGTGACCACTGTCAAACCTGCAGTTATTTAAGAGATCTGATTTTTTGAACTTTTGAGCTAAACTGGTTCCCTGGTTCATTTTTAAGTCCTTGAGTCTGACACTTGATTAAACCTGAAAGTCCCTGCGGTTTGACTCAGAAGCCGTCTCAAAGAGCTGAAGAGGAGGAACTCTGCAGTCTCTGAGGTTTCTGAGACTGCCTCTTGTTGTCATTTAAAAGAAGTTGTTTTTGCCATAGAAATAATGGAAAGCAGTGTTAGCTTGATGCAGAGAATGGCTGTCTAAATGACGCAGGCAGCAAAACACAGGGAAATGGCCGACGTGTGCTGCATGCTGCATTCCAATCAGCTATACATCTGTATATCCAAACACACTAATGATGTATTATGGGCCTTAATGAGCCGTGGCACTGATTGTCAAACACGCTCTCGCTCTCTCTTTCTGTGCCAATCAGGTTTTTATTCTCCCCTTTATATCTGGATTAGATTTTATGCACCAGCTGCATCCGTCAACTGGATGTACTCCCAAACAAGCATACACCCACATCCACGTGTGTGTGTGTGTGTAGACACAAATAACAATAATAAATCTCACGCCCAACAGCACAGTCACAAAACACAAGAAGCAAACTGAGATCAATTAGTCTAAGTAACACGTGTACTCCACCCCCCATGTCTCACTTACACCTACACCCGATATAAACCAGAGTGCATCGTGTTCACTCTCTCTGTGGTGCCGTTTGATGGGTTTTTCTTCTACATTGTTCCACTTTAACAGTAAATGTTTGATGGGAAAAGCAGTTGAACTGGAAGAGCTTTTTGGTTTTTCTTGCTGAAAATACAAACAAGATTTTTTTTTGGACGTACTGAAAGCTTCTTGCTTTCATTAAAGTTTCATCAAGCGCGGCCTCCGACAGAGGCAGTGGAGAAAAAGCAAACAAAGCGACCGATTGATATGAAAAAAAGACATTTGTAGATGAGACTAACAGAACTTTATAATATTGTTTTGCATGTTTTAGCAGAGCTAGTTAGTTTTTTTGTTTGGGCCAAAAGATAAATCGGAGCTTTAAGTTTCTCCTCTGCTGCAGCGACTCACACACAGAGCATCCTTCACTTTAACACCCTCAAACTCATCCTCTTAGACACAGTCTTTGTGCAGAGAGCAAACCCAAGCTGTTCCAAACACAGGCGGCTTCAAGACAGCGAGCGTCGCAATCGTTGAAATAACTGCTACAGCAGTGAGAGAAGAATGCAGCCGACGCCAACACGCTGCAAGATGCTTTCACACCTGTTTGTTTGGTGTGGTTTAAACTGGCCCCTCAAGTGTTACACCTCTGGTTTGTTTTACACAAGAAAAATCTTAAATGTGGAGTTTGCCAGACAGCTGATCGTGTAGATGGAAGTCTATATGCAAAGCATGTAATATGATGAGCTTCATGTGTTCCACAGTGGTGCCTATTTTTAGCTGGCAATCGGTGATTTAGAAATAAAGAAAAGGAGAAACAGAAAGGAGGAGTAAAAGCAGAGAGCAGGAAACTGGGACAGCGTGCTGGGCTGTGTGTGAAACCAATAAAGCTGTTGACATGTTATACGTTCACAATGCATCAACCATTTGCTTGATCTGCTCTCCGCCACGAGAGGAAGGAAAGGATGAGCGAGGATAAACAAAGAAGAGGCCGTCGATGGAGATCAGAAATAGGCTCCGATTGATCTCCAGGACAGATATATGGGTTACTATTGATCTTCCTCTAAATAGAGCAAACATGGCACTCGTGTCATTACAATCCAACCAGTGGCGTCGCTGTGTGACAGTGATCCAATTTTAAGATTAAATATTAATGCACAAGTCATATCTATCTACCTATCTACCTATCTACATACATACCTATATACATACATACCTATATACATACATACCTACCTATATACATACATACCTACCTATATACATACATACCTACCTATATACATACATACATACATACATACATACATTAGGGCTGCCACGATTACGTCGACTATCAAAATCGTCGACGACTGATTTAATAGTCGACGCGTCGTTTGAAGCTTTGTAAGATCCCAAAAGACGCAGGAATAAGTAGCAGGATTTAAGAGTGTAATAACGGACTGAAACAGAAGATGGCAGCACTGCATGTACAAGGATGCCAGCTGCCGTTAAACCCCGAAGAAGAAGAAGAAGAAGAAGAAGCAGCTGTGTCCCAGAATTCATAGCGCGGCCAACAATGGCGGCAGCTAGTTAGTTTTAATATTACTCTTATTATTCTTTCTGGGTCACAAAATAAACGTTTAACATATTTTCAGGCGAGAATGTAGCTGTGTAAACCTCAAATATCGGCTCAGTTTATCAAGACAACACATATTTTCAAAAGCGCTCCGACGTTTTCGGAGACGTCTGTTACCCACTAGCTCGATAGCTAGCCGGGGGCTAGGTCACTAGCGCGGTGAGAACACCGGACTCCGGCAAATTGTTTTCAAACCCACCGCCGTCTTTCGCTACTCAGGTTAAATATATGAGTCACTTAGATAAATTAAAAATGTTGTTGTTTGGCTTTTTTTTTTTTTTGTATTTTATTTGTTCCTGAGTAAATCGGTTTGTCTGAGATTAAAGTTATAGTTTTTACACAGCTGAATAAACGTCAAGCAGACAGCTGATTATCAGAAGTGTGAGATGCTGGAGAATATACTCCGTTGTCCTGTTATATTTTAGATAGCAAGGAGTTTATTAAACTTCACCGAAACAATCTGCAAATTTCATTAAAATTTAATAAACTATCATCTTGTCTTTATTTTTAGTTAGCACCTTAAAAGCTTAAAGCTGTAAGCTAATGATAGTTATATAAGAGCAGATGCTGCTGGTGCAATAAGCTGTAGTTTTACATACGTACATACATACATGCATGCATGCATGCATGCATGCATGCATGTATGTATGTATGTATGTATGTATGTGTGATTTCTGTGTCAGCCCACCCATGCAGGCTCTGTGTGCTTGTCTTCCATTCTTGTGGGCAGACTCATCCTACTTTAATTGGCCTGATGTGAATCACTTAATCCAGGGGTGCAGCCACAGTCAGACAGGGCAGGCTTATTAGCCTCCATCAAAGGACCTGTGAGCCTTCATCATCTGCTGCTGCAGTACAGTACGTGTCTGCTGCTGAGCCCGTGACCTCTGGACACCAAATCTAACGCTTGATCTTCTGTGTGTGTGTGTTTTTAACTTTGAGTTCTTACAGTAGATGCTGCTTTCACGTAGGATTTCGATGTGTGTTACAGTCTTACATAACATCTTTACTTTGCTGACCAATTAAGTTTTGCACCAAAATCATGCCGTCTTGTAAAAAGTCCCATTTCATTTATGGACATTTTCCTGACATTTCTATTATTAGCGGCGCGACTGCAGATGGATGTAATGCTGGCGAGCCTTCCAAAAGTCTTGTGCAGATGGTCAGTTTAGTTGCGTGTGACTCATGTAGTCAGCGGAGCCAAAACAGCACAGCGCTTCGCAGAACTCGTCCCCTAAAATCGCCTGCCAGCTACAGCTGGAGGGCCTCCAGAAGCTCGCGGCCGAGTCGCAGCATTTGAACATGTTGTACCTGCCAACACGCTCTCCGGATGTCAAGCCCTTCATTCATTATTAGAGAGAAAGAGAGAGCGCTACATCAGCTTTGTCTAATAACTGTACGCATGTCGCCAGCTCTTTATTATCTCATTCGCGGCTCTGTTTAGATCGCAATACCAACATGCATGCCCATTTCTGTATTCATAAAACAAGCAAGAGCACTGCCTAGACTGCATTAAAGCATTAGTGCTGTCTAAAGTCTGAATCCTTATTATCATCCTTCTTTGCTTGATAAAGGGCTAATTATTGTCTAACCTTCACGTACCTGCTTCAGGACTTGCGTCTTCTGTGTGACAACTCTACATCCAGTGTGTGTGTGTGTTTGGATTTTGCCACTAAATTAGTTTTATTAGTGTTCTACCTGTCCAAACCAAATAAAAGAGCGTCTGACAAAAACATGTGTCAGTGCCCTCAGAGCAGTGATCTTAAATAGCTGCGCGGTGCTTGACATACTCTTTTTGTGTTTTGCCTGGATTTTGTCTGTCAAGCTGTCATAGCTTATTTGTGAAGGTTGAGGTGGCTTGCAGGTGTACTTGTAAACAACAACAATAGCACATTCTACACGCATGTTTAGGGTGTGAGGGATTTAGAAGCACCAAGTAGCCCAACAAGCCATTTAATCCCCCCTGACACACACATAAAGACCCCAGTCCTTCACTGGGCAGCTACTTCAGTACTGCTGGTTTGATTTGAAATGCCTCCTTTGCATCCTCCCACTCTTTATTTTGCGCATTCTCAATGTGTTGCTGCTCGTGACGCATCAGGATTTCACAAGATTTCCATCATCACGTGAAAATGATAAGCAGCAGACGACTCATCTATCAGACATCCTTTCCAGCTGATACTGGTATTAAAAACAACCCACAGTTCTGCACATATGTCACACTCTCTGTCTGTCCTCTCTGTGTGCCTCTTAGAGGCGGGCCGATCGATCCAGATATCGATAGTATTGATACTGACGCTGGTATCGGTCTCAGATCGATACTAGCGTGATGAGATGGATTCATTGTTTCTGTCCTCCAAGTTCACTCTGTAGCCTGCTGATTTATGTTAAACTAATTTTTGGGAAATCAAAAAATATACCTCAAACATGCACTATGAAAAATGTGTTGACTGTCACATTTATTTTATTTATAGCCTATAGCACATTTAAACAACAGAAGTTGAGCCAAAGTGCCGTAGAGACGCCCACATTTATATTCCAGGTCCCCAAAACCCCAGACACGAAAAGCTGATGTAGCTGAAAGATGTGTTTTTTTTGTGTAAAGTAATTGTGGAAAAAAAATCAGTGATTCGGTGTCCATTAAAATTAGATCAAATTTTGAAAATCAGTGATGATTCATCACATAAGTCATACCACACTGCTCTACCCTACATGAACTGCCTTGATAGAGTAAAAGTACCGGTATTGTATCGGCAGTACTGGCCCTATGTTTACTTGGTATCGGACTGATACCGAAATCTGCAGTATCGCGCAGCACTAGTGCCTCTGTTTTCAGGAGGGGGGAAGGGAGCCGTGTGATCAGTATTGATCTCAGAAAGCTCCCAGGCAAATTTATCTGTATTATATCTGTGATGTGTTAGCGTGAGTGCAGGCTTGGCCTCAAAAAGGAGGTTTGTGGGCCGTTTGGCAGGTTTCAAAAACGGAGAATAAACAGAGTTCCCCTGTTGAGTTTTGACTCACATAACATATCTACATTCAGCCAGCTGAGTTCAGTGGTAATTAGTCAATCTGGTCTCACACACACACACACACACACACACACACACACACACACACACACACACACACACACACGCACACGCACACAGGTAGAGATGTTTAAACACACTGGAAGCAGCTTTAAATGACATATCACACTAACAGCCTCAGCTGACACACAGTTTACATCACACCTACTGACAGTAGGTCATGTGACACTGCTTTGTTGTTGGTGTACTGCTGCAGCTGTTGACTGGGAGCCAAAGCAATATTTTTTTGTGTGTATTACACTTCTCTTCTCTCTTTCTGTTCCTTGTTTCTTTTCTATTTGATTTAAATATAAAGTGAGTATTTTAGGAGGCAACGCAGTACAAAAATAATTCCACATGAAGATGTAAAAACAACACAGCATATGAACGTGTTCCTGTAAAATATGCCCCAGTTTGTTTGTTGAGCAACACAGAAGTGTTTGAAAATGCTGCCCTCGTGTGTCTGTTATCAGAAATGCACCTTTGTGATGTCCTGAAACGTGTTTTATGTTTCAGGTTATGGACACACTTTCTAAACTCTCCCACACTGTGATTGTACAACAGACTGGAATCAGGTATGTGGAAGTGAAATGTTTTAATACAAAACAATGCATTTCTTTCATTGCATCTTGTGATCCTAGTAGTGAACAATAAAATCTAATGTAATGGATGCATTATACTGCCACTGGAAGCTTGTGAGGTATTTTAATCCTAAAACACGGACTGCTTTCTCCTCTCAGGCCCTTTCCAACAGAGGACAGTGTTGAAGATGAGGACATCTACAACCACCTGGAGGACCTTATAGAGTATGCTCTCCACCCTTTTGTTTCCAGCCATATCCTTAAGAACATTTTAAGATGGATTTCTAATACACATGTTACATTTTAAAAAGTCAGCAACCTTGTGAGTCTTTATGTGCACATGTGTGTGTCATTATGGCACGCTGAGTAAATGTAAAATGAGCATACTCCAACAAAAAGGGGTTTCTGAGCTCTTTTGCAGATGTTTACACGTCTTTCCGGATGTGTGCAGACAGCTTTTGTCAGCATAGCTGCACAAGATGCAGTCATTAAACCTTTCACATGTCAAGATGCAGTCTGGGGTCTGACAGCTCACCGCTGTGATCCCATTGCACCGCAGTCTCTCTACTTTAGTGTTCGGCTTCCTCTTAAAACTCTCCACGCCTGTGAGGATAAAGCTGCCATTTGTTCCCTGGGTGTTGTCTGGAAGGCAGCCATTTTCAGCATCAACTCGCCCCGCTCCTTAGTTAGCTACAAGTGGGGTGTGTGGGACTGTGAATTAATCATTTGTTGTTCAAGCCCTGCTCTGCAGACACCTGTTAGCTTAGCAGATTTAAATGACAGATTTTTCTGTCTAAAAATACCCTTTAAAGTTCATAGAGAGGGTGTTAGCTATACTGCGTGCAACCAATGTAGGTCGGTCGGTGTTCGATACCAACTAAAACCAACCTTTTTTTCACCTTTGGAAATAAAGCAGGGACAAAATAATAACATGACATAATCCTCCTCCGTTGCAGACAGAATGTCTGGCACAGTCCCATTCACAGGCCTTCCTCTAAATGCAGCTGTAGGACTATTGACTCTGGCCTATCTGATATGGATTTTTGAATGCATTTTTGTTTAGACTGAATGCGTCAGATGCCAATTCATGGACAGATTTTTTGTCCCTTCTCTGTTTTTCCAGTTCATAGCTCATAACACTGCAGTTTCCTGTCTGTTTCTGATCAGAAATACTGGCACTTGCATGGTAATTGAAGTCAGCAGAGAGCCATAATCCTACAGCAGAAATGCTGTTGGAAACCTTTACAGTGACACAGTGGTTTGGCCCGTGTTTAACGCTGACAGCTCCTACAGAAGGAAGCGGCACACTAAGAGTAGTGACAGCAAAACAGTGGCTTGATAGCAGCCAGCACGGGAGGTTTGATGTGTCAGCCTGGATCTCACTGAACTGAGCCACATTCTCCCATCTGCTCAGCGTTTAGCAGCCATATAACGGACACAACAGAAACACGCGCACGCCGTTCCACACAACAAGAGGTTTCATTTCATTTGGGTTTTTTTAGCCAAGCATACAATGTTGTTGCCCATCTAGAACCAAAATAAAGCTTTATATGTGCAAAGCATTTAGGATTAAGAGCAAATTCTTCTCTCTCATCACTGGAGATTTCATCTGTTCTAATCTGTTTTAATGTGCAAGGCTAACAAAGTGTTTAAATTCACTGCACTAATTTTTGAAGAGATAGTATAAGTTAAAAGTAATAGTTAAGGGCATTATTTCTCTGTATTCTAGATATCTAGTAATGCCCACTAAAACACTAAAATTGAAATAGACTAGCTTGGCTATTAGCTATGAAGCTTTATGCTAGGCTGTTAGCTATGAGGCCTTATGCTAGGCTGTTAGCTATCAGTCTTTGTACTAGACTATTAACCAAACCTAGCATGAAAAAAATAGTTGTTTTTTTTTTTACTACTACTTACTACTGTTTCTTAACAAAAGTAACAAAATCCCTCACACAAAAGCTGCTTATAAAACAGGAAGTGCAGCTTAGCATTTACATATTTTGTTTATGATAAAGATGAATTAAAGTAGATTAGATTATTTCTACCTATATCTTCTTTTTACGATAACGTCAAGCTAAGCTGTCTTTCTCTATCATATTGAGACTGAGAAATAGTCTCTCACTCAGAGAAACAAGGTTACAACGTAACCTTATGTTCTGTAGCTCCTTTGTTAGCTTACAGAGGCCCACTTTACCCTCAAGTCCTAAATGAATTTTGACACATTGTCTCGTCTCTGTTTGAGTTATTGCCCTTTACTATAAGACATGACAATAATACATTAGACATGACAATAATACATTAGGTGAAACAGAGCAGCAAACCACAGAGAGAAATATTTTTTTTTCCTTTATGGTCCACCACCTATGCTGTAGATCTCTTATCCTTGACCTCACCTCCTGCTCCTTACCCTAATAAAACATGCTAATTGTTTACGTCCAATTATCCCCTTAGGTTTCTTTGAACTTGGGAACATTTGGTTCTAAAATAAATGTATGAAAAGTAAAGAAGACGCACACAAACACTGAGTCACATCATGTTAGCCCACCTGCTAAGGCTGCAGTAATTGGCTCCGATGTGAGCAGTCAGAACAGGCTGGTGGCGTCACACATAAAAGTCTTTTCTTGTCTGCGTGTTCCTCAGCCACTTTCACAGCAAGGGATTAAGTTTTGTCCCCTTCTAACAAGATTTGTAGTGTGGTATTAAAATCCACATCTGCAAAACCAGAACCGTGTGTGCTTGTCAAGAGAAGTGAAAACCATTTCATCCCACTCACTCAGGATCAAACAGCAGCGTGATGTAATGCAGTGTCACTGCCTTATTCTTTCATTTGTCCTGCAGTGAGAATGGAGTGGAGGATGAGGAGGACCTTTATGACTGTGTGTACGATGACGAAGAAGGCGGCGAGATCTACGAGGACCTGATGAAGACAGAAGCTGTCCCTCCTCCGGTTTGTCCACCTCTGTAACTTCACTTGAAAATGTGTTTTTTTTGTTCTTGTTGTCAAAGACTGCAAAGAAAGACTGGTGAAAGAAGTGATGCTACCATCATATCTGACGTCTTAGGCCAGGGGTGAGGAACTCCAGGGCTCAAGGGCAGGTTTTAGATATCACCCTGGGTCAACACACCCTAATCAAATGACTAGTTCATTACCAGGCCTCTGGAAAACTTCAAGACATGTTGAGGACGTAGTGTAGCAATTTAAATCAGCTGTGTTGGATCAAGGACTCATCTAAAACCTGCAGGAGACCAGTCCTTGAGGCCTGGAGTTCCCCCACCCCTGTCTTAGGTGATGGGATCAGACATGGATGGCACTTCCCTACTTGTGTCTCCAAGTGTTCAGCTGACCACATCTTATTTTAAGCTCAATAAATCTTTTATGGGCAGTTTCAGGCAAAATGTAATGCAATGTGTGGTTTGTAAAAGCATTGGGGACAGTATGGAAAAATAACACCACATCCTGCACCGATGGCATATTTTTTTGTAGGTTCTTGTTTGGAAACCATTTAAAACATTAGTCATTGCAATAAAAATGAAATGCTCAGAATGTGGTATCTGTTTGAGAAAATATAGTTTGAGAATTTGAACTTTTTTGAATTCTGAATGGACGTTTGATTATGTGGAGCTGGTCTTCATTGCTTTGTGGTTTCCATGAAACTTGGAATTGAAAATTTACAAAATAAAAATTGGCCTTCTTTTATCTTTCCATCTGAAATATCCTTCAAAAGAGTTCTTCTGAAACTTGGCAAACTTGAACAAAAGCACTGAAAGAAAGTCAGATGAACCTTGGTGCCAAAGCAGATTCTGAATGCCTTTAAAATGCTGTTTAAATTTCAAATATACATTTTTTAAATTTAAGTGATTATTTATCAATGTATCTATTCAAGTGTATAATGTGTGCGTGTGTGCGTAGGCGTTCCAGAAGCAAGCAGAGACTGACATCAGGAGTTGCTGCTTGACAGAGATCAAGCAGACAGAGGAGAAATACACTGAGACCCTGGAGTCTATAGAGAAGGTACACACTGGCTGACTGGTGGTTGTCATTGTGCAGCCCAGGCTTCCTCACATTGCTACGTGCTGACTGAAATTTTAAGCAGGTAATCTCATCTGCATCCCATGCTGAGTTTGTACGCTGGCGATACTTGGAAACATCGTCTCGTTGAAGTAATCAGAATTATAACTGCCAGTTATTGTGATTTGGTTACATCTCAGAAGTAAAAAAGCGGCCCCCGATCACAGGTTTAATGTGACATGACTGAATTAGTTTGAAGCTGCGGGCCCTCCAGAGTTCTCTATTAAACCTGCTGAGCGAGTGTGTCTCAGTTAGCTTGAGTGACGAGTACTTACCCACAAAGCTGTTGTGAAAGAACATAGGATGAAGCGCTTTTGGACACTAACTTTCACTAATATCCAGGTTGCCAGCACTGTTTCATAAATTGGTGTCAGTCTAACTAACTTTATTTCATTAGGTGGAAGTATTATCGCTCTGTTTCCCTTTACGAAGGATGACTGGAAATCAATTTGGCCTCTTTATCACCTTCAATATGAGAAACTGTGAAACTGTAATGACCTCTTTTCGGGTGTAATGGAAACAAAAAAAAGCGGTGTAACACTCCGCACACCCAGAGAAAGAAGCGAGGTGAAGGATGTATTTATATTTTTGAAATTAGCCGTGAGTAAAATGTAATCCCAGCACTCCTTCCAACAAACGCCCTAACAGAGAGCTCTGAGAGCAGCCGCTCGCCTGTGGATGTGTTCCACCTTACCCGGCACTTTTTACAGGACTGTCTTGGACTACTTGTCTTCTACCTCTTGTGTACGTTCACGTCTGCTAAAAGACCTCGCCTGATTTCCCAGAGGAGCGCCTCAGTAGATGACTTTCGATATGAAGTGGATGGTGGAATTTAGTTTGTGCTCGCCCGCTCCTTTGAAATGTAGAGGTGACTACACTGTGGGAGTTTTCTGAGAGGAAATCATTAAATTGCAAACTCTGAAAATGAGATTATTGTCGTGACCCAGACGCTCCTGCTTGTTTTCGCTGACTGCAGCTCTTTGCAACTTAGCCCTATAATATAATAGCGTCTCACGCAAAATGACTTTCCCACTCTTACTCTAGAGGAACGAGGCTCTTTGTCTTCATTCATTCCCTCTCTGTGTTTCTCTCCTGCAGCACTTTATGATTCCCCTCAACACGTTCTTGTCCCCAGCTGAGATGGAGAAGGTGTTTGTGAATATTCCGGTAAGTCAACGCCTTTGGAAGCGGTCATTGTTGAGGGGGTTGCAAAATTCTCCTTTAAATGGTCTTTTCCCCCACCGACTGTCACAATAGGAGGAATGTAGAAGTGTAAATAATGAAAGGAATGATGGCTTAGCTTCACACCTACATGGCAAAATTCAATAAAAAAAAGATTTTAAACCTTTTTTAAATGTGCATTAAATTAACATTACAAAGAGACTACTACTACTATTTAAGAGCCTTAACTGTCCAAAAACAGGTCACTGTTTTGTGTTGCATGCTAACATGCCAACATACTGACATCAAATATGCTGACTGATTGATTTACGTTCACTGTTTGACTGTGAAATGCTAACAGTGACCAGAAAGTAGCAAGAACACCTCAAGATAATAGCAGTGTCTTTAGTTTTTAGGTAGGTTTGCAAAGGCAACATGATATCAGTTTTGCTGCAGGCCTATACAATAAAAAAAAAGTTTTTTTTTTAACCTCAATAAACATGAAGCATGAAAATTAAATGAATATAGTTAAAGTCAGAATTTTGGTCAAAGATTCTTATTGTGTGTTGACATATTTGAGGGCGGTACCTCAACATTTAGTGAGCTGTGATGAGCATTTCTAATGATTTTCTTAGTCATAGATCATTAATGGAGTTCTTGGAATGATCTGTAGCTTAGGGGAAAGAAATTGTTAGATGCAGGAGTTTAATGATCAGCACTGAAGATTTGCTCTTGTTGTTGTTCAGGACCTGGTTAAAGTCCACAAGTGTTTACTGCTGGAAATCCAAGATTCAGTCCACCACAGAAGTGCCCAGAACCTTTACCAGATCTTCATCACTTTCAAAGAGAGGTGCACACGGGGAACTTTATCTAAAAACATTGTAGTTTATTGTATTTAGTGTTTTATGTAATCCTTTAACAGTTCTGTAAAGCTCTTATAATTCTTTCTGTACATCCAAGAAGCTGCAAACTTTTATGTATATGCTGTGTTATGACAGGTTTCTGTGTGTTGTGTAAACAGTGTGTAGGTGTGAACCTATGTATCGCACCTAAGATCATCACTGTGAAGACTGAGAAAACATTTAAAGTCCTACATGTTGTGTTTAGACTTCTTTCCAGTCCTGCTGTAGTTTCTTCACTTGTCAAATCTACCCCAGGTTGTTGATCTATGGGAAATACTGCAGCCATGTGGAGACAGCCATCGCCACCCTCGATGACATCAGCAAAAACAGAGAAGACGTACGCATGAAGCTAGAGGTAAATAGTTTTGTGCTCTTCTTAAAGGATGAGTGAGTGGTTATTGTACACTGCAGTGGAAGCTGTTTGCTTCCACAGCTTCTCAGGATGGTCAGACTACGCCCTCAAGTGTCTACCTGAGACTGATGACACTGCAGCTGGAAGCAGAAATTACTCTAAAAAGCTGTGATGCTCGAGTTTGCTTGCATTTACTTCTAGAAAGTAAAATAAAACCATTTTTTCAAAGTGAATTTAGTATTTTATTGATCCTTGTCTTTGTGCAGGAATGCTCAAAAAGAGCCAACTATGGCAAGTTCACACTGAGAGATCTGCTAGTGGTTCCTATGCAGCGAGTCTTGAAGTACCACCTCCTCCTGCAGGTACTGTACTCCGTCCTAGTGCATCCTCGCTTGTAAATCTCAGCCCAAGTTTTCTTGAACAAACCTTTGAACCCTTTGCAGTAAACATTTATAGTGTTTAAAATATGTTTTATTTTTGTATCACGTAGATGACATCAGGCCCTCACACAGCATCTTGCTGTCTGTAGACCATCAGAGTTAATATTTTTTAAACCTGGACTGGCCTATAAATACATTTTAAATGTGTATCCCTGGAGATTAAGATACTTTTCTATGTCTGTGTCATCTTTGCTTTGTGTCACTCACTTTGTTAAATAGGCAGAATGATAAGGCGAGGATGCAGTTTGTGGTATAATGTATGGGATAAAAGAGACATGAAAAGATGCTATAACTCACAAATGATTGCGGATTGTCTAATTGAGCGTCCTCTTATTTCTACCTAAGCACCTGCTTCACAGCTGCACAGTTACTGTTCTCGTGGATGTCTTTGTAAGTGACAGGGAGCTCACCGAGTTTACAGCTGCATCCCTGTGACCGAGAGAGAGAGAAGTTTGTTTCCTTCTCGATTATAAAATCAGTTTATAAGCAAGTGGACTCCCTGACACTACTCCTTGCAACCACCAGAGGCAGTGTTGACCACATTTTCTCTTTTGCTCCCCTCCTCTTTGCCTTCACTGCTCAGGCTCCGGGGCTCTTCTCTGCTCCTGTAGCTCCTTGATGACTGCGAGTCTCAAACGACCCGCACGTAATTGTCATCTGATGGAGACAATCAAGGAGGCGGTGAGAGAAAATAGATAAAGTGAAGTAGGGACTGAAAGGGAGAGCGGCAGACAGAACAAGATAAATAAGCAGCGAGACGAACAAACAGAAAGGGGAAGTATTATTTTGAACCGCTGGAAGCTCGGCCAGAGTCAGCGACAAGTTACTAATGTGTCACCGAAAACGAAAACATTCCCCATTTGGGCCTTTTTAATCATCCAAAACCTTGCCATCCTTGTCTTTTATAATACATTTTGAATGGACCACATATAATGGCCTGTTGAGTTTTTCAATTATTTTCATTTGGACATATTTGACACATTTCACACAATCCCAGAGACAAACCAGTTGTGTTGCAGGGAAGAGTATGCATAAATGTGTGACAGTTAACAATGTCTCCATCATGCTTTCTCCTCTCTTCATGATAGCTGTGTGTGTGCACGTGTTGAATCTATGAGGAGGGTTTATATAGAAAAGCAATTAATATTATAGTCATCTGTGCGTCTGCAGCTGGATGACAGCAAAGTCGACGCGTGCGCTGCTTCTTTCACTTCGAAGCGCTCATTTACTCCTTTTTTTCAGGCAGAAATGTGCTTATTCCAACAGGGTTCCATAAAAAGCAACAAGAAAGTAGCGCCAAAAATAAAAAATATATATCTGTAGGAACAAAGTGATTCTGTTTGTGTCAACATGGGCTGAGATCCCCTCGGAACAGCCGGGTAATAGCTAGCTGCAGCGAATAAAGCATCCGCTGAGTTACTTTCCCACACGGTGACAGCCAGAATCTGTACAACTAATGTCTTGTCACTTCCTCTCGCTCCCCGAGTACCTCTCTTAGCTGGTTTCTTTCTCTCTTTTTTTCTCATCAATCTCTTGCTCTTTCATCTTCGCTGCCTCCGCTCATCACGGGCCCCCTCCCGCTGTACCTGCAGCGACACGATTCCCTGAATGAGTCCATCGTGCACGGGCCCCCGATATCAGTGTGACCACACCCTTACTGTGTATCTCGGGGGCTGCGTGGAGGTGGGAGCAAGCCTTGATAAATAGGCCTCTGTCGTCTTGCTAGTGATAATAATGCCCAGGTCGAGCTTGACTGACACCGGGGATTTCAGCAGCGCCGAGCGGACACATATATCTCCCTTAGCGGCTCAGTGTGTGTGGACACAGTGGGTGTGCGCCCGTGTGAAGGACATGCATGGCATCCTTCCTTATCCTCTGCCGCCGAGGTCTAGATGTCTTGTTTACGCTGCAGCGAGGCACCGCCAAGCAATTTCAGATACTTACTTGCGCACACACTCCTGCAATAGATGAGTGCACACATACGCAGTATCTGATTCACTTCCACAGCGGCCGTTTTCCTGTCGTATCTGGAAAGCTAAAGCCTCCAGTCCACGCGTGGCGTGTGGCATGTGTATATCTCTGTAACCCTTGTTTTATGATTCACAGCCTTTCCCTCCTTTTCACATTTTATCTACTTTGTGTTTGTGGTTTGTTTTTTTTTGTCCAACAGGAGCTTGTGAAACACACCCACGATGGCACTGAGAAGACGAATTTACGGACCGCCTTAGATGCAATGAAGGTACGTTTTCTTTTCATATGCTCTTATCCTTGGGTGCACTGAAGGTCCAGAACAGGGCCATTCACCCAAAACGTACAAAAACTAATCCTGAAAATGAAAGAGAAATAAGAGTTTTAAAAAGGTAAGTGCAGACAAAGCTACATGGGCTCTTTTGATGAGAAACGATGAGGCTTCAGTATAAGCCTGAACAGTAGGTGGATGAACTGAAGGACCAGATATCTGGTCCTTCAGTTCATCTGCTGTTTCCACTTTCAAAGTAAATGACAATCGGAAGCAGATTGGCTCAAGACTCAAGCCCAGTACTGAATGCAGATGAAGAAATACATACCCCCAACACTAGTTTCACAGAACAACCCATCAAGAGCTAATAAAATGTACAAAAAAAACAGCTCATATCAGAAAATGTTATTTTGATTTTACTTCACATTGTACTCAAAATTCCTTCTGGTAAGAAACACAGTGCGTTCATGTTTGTTTAGGGTACCTGACATGATAATTGTGTTTTGAGAGCTGAAGGTGGTCGTTAGAAACATGAAGAAAAACATTTCAGAATATAATTGCCTAGTTTGTTCATGTGTTTTGGGGACTCTGGTTCCATTGTAAACAATAAACGCAGCTTTGTTTTGTGTGTTTTGTACCTCAGGGGTCACCATATAATATCTAATAAAGTTACCATAAAAAGTTCCACTTCATTTCACTTGCTCAACTTTTTGTAACTGCAGATAAATAAAGAAGCCTTCAGTGAATGCAGTGTTTAGTCCTGATTTTGTAACCCTGAAAATCTGTTCAGTAAAGCTGAACGCTCAGCTTAATTAAAGTCAAGTTTATTTCATTGCACAAGATCTTTTTGGAACAGAGAGACATAAAACTGCACATAAAAGAAACAAACTCCTCGGCACAGCTGGATACTCTGTACCGTATGTAAGTAAGTTAAAAGATGCTTCTTTGTTTTCCTTTGTGTGTGCATGTGTGTGTGTGCATGTGTGTGTGTGCATGTGTGTGTGTGCATGTGTGTGTGTGCGTGTGTGTGTGTGCGTGTGTGTGTGTAGGATTTGGCGCAGTATGTTAACGAAGTCAAGAGGGACAACGAGACATTGCGAGAAATAGATCAGTACCAGAAATCCATTGAAAATCTGGTAGGGTACAGCTTTCTTTGAGATAATGACTGACAGCTTTTCAGAATGTCTTTCCTCCAGATAACCTTCATTTTTCTCGCCTGCAGAATCAGCGTCTGAGTAACTACGGGAGACCCAAAGTTGACGGGGAAGTACGGGTGGCCTCGGTGGACAAACGAGCCAAGCAGGACAGGTGAGATGCCGCGAATGGCTGGATGACTGCAGTCGAAATGGAATCAGGTGTTACGCTTGTTGTTTCAGACTAAACCTGTGAGATTTGTGCAAACTGAAGCCAGTGAAGTATTATTACTCAGTTAATACAAAGCACATGCTATGAGCATTTAGCTTATGCTGTTGTTCTTTAGGAGCTTAACAATAACATTGAACCAGTCATATAGATGAAACTGGGCTGGGCGTCTTTTTCCATTAGAGAGATTTTGTATTGTTAGCTACGCCTTGAAACTTAAATTTGCCTGTTAAAATAACAGCCAGCCTGAGAGTTTCTGCAAAGCCATTACAGGAACTGCAGAAGCCGGCTGCTTCCAAATGCACTACTTTACAAAAGTCTCGTGTCACCCCTCATTTCTTTATATTTTGCTTCCAAGGAGCCAGACTTTCTTTTGTCTTGAGTAATAGTTCTCCAGGCCTTGTCACTCAGTCCAGTCCTTGTACCTGAACATTTTCACAGGAATGTTTTTTTGCTTTATTTGTTAAACCACTTAACACTGACCTGCGAACAATTCAAGCATAAAAAGGGCACTTCACCCAAGAGATGAACCAGCGTTGTGTCAACACAAAGCAGACACCCTAGCAAAGAACCAGTTTTAAAAACATGGATTTTTTTCTGATTTCTTTAGTTGATACTGTGAATCAGTTGAGTCGGTCTGACAGACATGAAATAGTATTTCAGTGGCAACAAACTGACTCCCAAAGAGTTGTTAGCTAAAAAGGTGGCATACCTCAGCATGATGTGCAGCATGTCTTTAAAAATAGAGTGGTACCTGCACAAACTACTACCTACAGCACATGAACCGTATCTGAAAATCTTGCAAAAATCTAGAAAGTAAAGGCCTGACACCAGACCTGAAGGATATATCCGGTCCTTTGTCTCATCAGAAATGGTCTCAGTGAAAGGGTGGCTGTCAAGAAGCCATTCTTAAGGAGGAGAAACAGGGAGAAGAGGCTGAGATATGCCAGAATACACATATGTCTGTGAAGGTTCTCAGTCATCCAGGTCATCGTAGTCTAAGGAGCTTGGAAAGAAAAGCGTCTGGACTTCTTTAAGTTGCTTGAAGACGTTTCACCTCTCATCCGAGAAGCTTCTTCAGTTCTAATTCACCTGTTTTCACACCTTGGCTCATGTGATTAGGTAGAAGATCATCAAAGAGAGTTCAGTCTGTGTTGAAGAATAAAGGTGGTCATACCAAATATTGACCTTCAAGCTTGTTAGAATCATAAAAATCACTTTTTGCCTTAAATACTGAATTTGACATAACTCCTCGGTGTGAATAACATGAACTATTAAGTGAGATGTGCTTGAATTTACTGGAACATTTTTGGATTGCAGGCACATCTTCCTGTTTGACGCTGCGGTCATTGTTTGTAAGCGGCGAGGAGACAACTACGAGATGAAAGAAGTGATCGACTTGCACCTCTTCAAAGTCACCAACAATCCCACGTCGGACAAAGAGAACCGAAAGGTCTGTGCACACACAGACACGAACAGCCAATAAATATGTCTAAGATGCATTTACTGAATTTGTATCATTATTAAATAGTAAACAATCGTGCTTTAGCTTTAGCTTCTTACTTTAGCTTTGCTGTTGGTGTGAGTGTGTTCACACACACACTGGCATGTCACGTGTAGCTGACAGCAGACAGGTGTAGTGAATCGATATTAATCGAGTTGATGACAAACGTTATGTTACTGCAGGTGTAATAAAAGCTTCCCATGTGTTACACCAAACAAAACAAGAGAGAGAGAGGCCAATAGGGAAATCATTAGAGCTTTCAAATCTTGTCAACTTGCTTGACCACAGCGTGCGCTTAAATGAAAAACTACCGCAAACATATGAAGGAGAACCATTGGTATCGTAGGTGTGAAAATGCCTCCAAACCACAAACCCCTTAATGTTACCTCGCTATGTGAGCTCTCCCACTAACACATGGTGCATTGCTGCTTAGCAAACACAGAATACAGAACTGACGAATAGATCGGCCCCCTTGTGTCAGAGACTGTATCAAGCTTTGTGAGTCTGGACTGAACCAGTATCTGATCCAAATATTGAATTGGTAAATCACTAGCAATGAGCTGAACCTGGATCTATATGGGCATCTGCTGCAGGCGCAACACAGTCACAAAGTGCAGAAATTACAGCTCGTAAAGCAGTGTGGCTCTAATGATTTCAAGAAATCTGAATAAGAAAAGCTTTCACAGAGCGGAAAGCTGAAGGGCCCATAAAGAGCTGATGTGGGATCCTAGTCTAGCTGTCACAGGGCAAGAGGCAGGGTGCACACTGGACAGGTCACCACTCTGTCACAGGGCTAACGCAGAGAGCGAGGCAGCTGCATGCTCACATGCACAACCTTGCACTGTTTCCTGTTAAAAGGGTGTTTTTCCTTCCCACTGTCACCAAGTACCTGCTCACAGGGGGTCATCTGATTATTGTAGGTTCTTTACCTTACAAAATAAAGTGTCTTGAGGCAAGTGCTGAACTAAATTGAATGAATAGTGTTGGATGAAGGCACAGAGCGAACATGCAAACTTCACACAGAAAGGCTCCAGCCAGTGGATTCAAACCCAGGCCCTTCTTGGGCATCAGCCATACTTTTCTAAAATCTTTGAACAATAATAATAAAAGTATGTGGTTATAAATAGGGACAAGAGGTAAATGTGATTTTAAATGAGGTTTTTGCAGAGCCAAAATAACACCGGGCTGTTTTGTTGCAGACATTCGGATTTGTCATGTCTCAATAAAACACAGGTAACTGAGAATCTTTGTACGCATGACTCTATACTACATAATGTTAATTAATACTATTAGATGTTAGGTGTACTTATGTTTGACAGGCGTTCAGTGTAAGAAAGAGCTGGCTGTTGAATGACCTCCAGCAGTGTTTAATGGTATTTGAGAAGCAGTTCAATATCAGGTCAGGGAACTGGGAAAGTGAACAAATACATAGAAGAACTGTGCATCACATCACATATACCAATCACTCAGGAGTAATACAGTAAACACAATGGTGCATCAATATTGAGAAGATGTGTTCAGATTTTATTATGTAAAGACATGAGGAATTTTATAATGTTGTAGAACATGGCCAGGCGAGGACCCCCCCACACTGCTCATGAATAAGTCTCTCAGGTGAATTCAGCTAGCATGTACCTGCCAAGGAACATGCTTTTCTACTTTCAGGAAAGATATTGGCATTTCTCAGTCCTTTTTTTCTTTTTGTTTTATCTTTCTTTGGTTCCAAAAGAAGTAACTCTATTCCACTTTTGGCAAGGCCACAGTGGTGATGTTGTACCACAGACACGCGGAAACATTAGCCACAATTCAATCAAGCTGTCAAAAATGAACCAACGCTGGCATTTTATGTCTCTACCAGCCGCACAGGGTTTATTCCTCACAGCTGCACAAAAACAAGCGTGTTAAGCGCTTTAAAAACTGGTTGATTAGGCTGGAGACTGACTTGTGGAAGAAAATGTCAGTCAACTTCTTTGACCTGACACATCACAGCTGACAGAGAAGTATGATTGTGACTAAGTCCCGTTGAAGCCGCACTGATCCGCTTCATTAACTGAATAAGAAAATATGCCCTGAACATTTAGCTTTTAATTTTATGGCGTGTTATCATCTTTCAGAAAGCAATAACCCACTTTAAGCTGTGAGTTACAGTGATTTTATAACAGCTAAAAAGAGCTTTAGATGACATTTAATTTCACCCAGGGCTCCGTGCCATCGAGTCTGTCCTAGCTCGACTTCATTCTACATTGTGGCTTTTCTGCTGCTGTAATAGACGATGTGAAAAAGTAATAAAATAATAACAAAACTTGCTTATTATTGTGCTGTAAAACAAAACAGAACAAAACAACAATCTGATATAACAACCAGTCAGCTATAATGGAGGCAAGTCTTGCACTGTTGAGCCCATTATCGCCTCTTTACGACTGAGTCAGCAAAGCTCCGAAACCGCGTTGGACTCCTGACAAACCAATTAACAGCGCTAGTTCTGCATAATGAGGCGCCATAACAATTTATCAGTTAAATGCGAGTTCACGAAATTGACTCAACTTGCTTCTTCACAGCTATTTTCTAACCACCTGTAACAGCAACCTCTCCGCCCCGGTGCTGCCGTCTGTGCCGCGAGTCCCTGAATGTGCTGCTTAAATAGGTTCTGTGCAAAAAATCTTTCCAGCTCGCGACATAAACAATGAAATAATCAGCTGCAAAGAATCTTTCTTAAATAATTTGGTGCACGCTTATTCCAGCACATGTTTTACATTGTCTTGTTCATTTGCAAGGATCACACTGACACAGTGTCGGACTACAACAGTCTGCCTCCTCCCAGATGGTGTTATCATTAAACCTCGCTTTGGGCCTGACTACACACAAACACACGGTGAATACTAAATGCCAAGTGGGGGAAATATTGCCAATCATGATGAGGAATGATATCTAAGGCGTTCCAAGAAACAGTGATTTGGGTAATAATGATGCTGTAAATAGCAGACATTAGGAAGCTTAGACCCATATGGGTTTATATGGTTATATTTTATGAAACTTACAGCCAACTCTGCGTCATTCACCTCTGACTTGATGGATATAAAGCAGTTTGTTTGATTACATATTTATGTTTGAGATGATGGAGGTGACAGTGGTGTCTGAGGGAAGTGGCAATAAGAACCTCCATCAAACCAGCGGCATTTATGTGCAAGTCATCTGGAGGTAAAAGAGTCTTAAACTCCTTTAACTCATAAGCCAAATGCAAACAACAATAAGAAAACTTTTGCCAAATTACCGTCATTGTGTGAAAGCCAACTTCTCAATGCTATAGCCTACGGTTTTGTAGCAAATAATCAAAGCTCAAATAATTACATGCAGGGCGTCACAAACATTCACAACAACTGTCGCCTCAAGGTGCTTTATATTGTAAGGTAAAGACCATCGATAATACAGAGAAAACCCCAACAACTTGACCACCCCATGTGAGCAAGTGCTGGGCGACAGTGGAAAGGAAAAACTCCCTTTTAACAGGAAGAAACCTCAAGCTAAACCAGGATCAGGGAGTGACCTGTTGGGGGTGGGAAGGACAAAAGATGATCAGGAGGGGGAGCTGGGGTTCAGGAGGCAGCACGGAACTAAAGGGTCGGTTATTTGATCCCTGGCTACGACTAACTGCATCGCTTCCAGTAGATCCAACACGTGTGAATCTTAGACAGAGCACATAAAAAGGCTCTGTGATTGGATTTGTAGCCACAATTTCTTGAGTGCTCAGCTAAAATCAAAAAGTGCTACATTAATACCAGACTAGTACAGAGTTCAAATTAGGCTGGATTATATCTCAAAAAGGTAAATGCTAATGCTAATGCTAATGACGCTTAGCATCTTCTGAGTGTGTAAACAGCTAGTTGTAAGGAAAGATTACTGCTTTACTGTCAACATTACTGTTGGACAATATTCCCTCAATATTGTATCAAGATGTTTTTTAATGAAATTTGCAATATTGCAATTTTTGATAATACAGAAGGTTTTTGTAGTTGCTCCCTTTCTAGATGCTAAATTGTTGTGAGGCTGGGATGCAGCTCTCACTCTCAGACATGTTTGGGCTTGTCTCGTTGTATAAACATGTGAGTGGCTATATCATTAATATCACAGTGTTACATCTTTTTGTCACATAAAAATGCCCAAAACACTGTCAAATAATACAGTATATTGCTTTTCGCAAAAAAATTGCCTATTACATGTTTAATTATAAGTCAGTGTGTTGTAGCTGGCACTTTGCTAATTATCATAGGTGTTTCTGTCTTTAATGGAGTGTTTCCGGGAGTACGGGGGAAAAAATAAAGAGTGAATTTTGAATATGTTTCATGAGTATCGAGTAGATCTACTCATGTATTAATGTAGCAATGACTTTTGAGTACTCATGGGTCTGAACTCCACCACCAGTTAGTCTCTAGCATTTTATAATCTTTCTGAAATACCACAGTTCACTCTCGACATTGATTCACATGACAAAGATATAAGCATGGGTCAAAATAATTGATATTTTGGCAAGATCCACAAAGAAATATTTGACATTATAAGCCTTGGTGTGTAATCCTTTTGAAGGCCAAGCAAAAGCATAGGAACTGACAGAAAGACAGACAAGCACCTCCTGCTTCTCTTTACAAATTGGTAGCTAGATGATATCTTTGCTGAGTGCAAGTGTTGGTGTCCACTGGGAATGCTTCTGTAGAGCGCTGCTTTCCTTTTCTCTTTTCATTCAATAGAGAAGATGAGCCGCTGTGCTTCGCTGACAGCGCTGTGAGTTTGGCTTGTTTTTAGCTTTCAGAGCTGAGTGCTACAAGTTCAAAACCACAACTGCGAGTCATAAAAAGTGCATCTCTCGAGCATCTGTCTTGTAATGTTGTCTAAAAAAACCCCAGATGCCTGTGTTGACACAGAGGCTAATGGACTAATATTTAGCCTTTGAAGTGGATAATGGTAACAGATTACAGGCCTGTTCACTACTTGGGTCTGTGCATGCAGTCTGATGCCTAGCAGTTATATGGCACAGCCACCTCGCACTCATTTTCTCCTTCACGCTCTGCCTCGATGTTTTGTCTCTTTCTGTCATTTCTTCTGCCCTCCAACCCTTCAGCCTTTGTGTTTGCTCTCCCTGAGGCATCCCTCTTTCATTTTGCATCTCTTTGTCTCCATCTGTCTCCCTGCATCCTGTCTCATTCGGCTCTCTCCCGCTCTGTTCGTCTTTCTCCGAAACCCCCCGTTTTTTTATTTGGCATTGTTGCACCTTGTGAGTCAAGTGTTTTTCTTTTTCTCTGTTGCAGTGGTCCTACGGATTCTACCTCACTCATAACCAGGGCCAGAGCGGCTTTGAGTTCTTTTTCAAGACCAAAGACCTGAAAAAGAAGTGGTTGGAACAGTTCAGCATGGCCATGTGAGTGAGCAGCTGCGTCACAACAATGTCAGGACATCAAAATGCCGAGCGCTTTTAGTCCTGTTATTCAAGTTAGGCCACTTGATTTATGAGGAACTTTGTCTCCATCTCCATTTATGAGGAACTTGACACCGTGACACAAAGATGAACAGACGATAGTGTGCGCTAACACGAAACTTTATACTCAGAAAGCTTAACTTGGATGCGTTTCATTAAAACATCAGGTGTCAACCGCATCAACCACCCTTCACCCTGAAATGCATTCATATTTACCCAAAGTGACAAACTGGTTCCAAGAAAGTCAAACTAGTGCTTCACTTGTAGAGCCAAGAAAGAAGACGCAACCAGCTGTATTCTCTGACTCACAATTAGATAATATACTAGGAAGGGCAGTATTACATTATTACATGAAGAAGCAGACTTTATTTTCATATGGAGTCTTATCCCATCACACAGTACACACAGTTACTTTCATATTTCATTATAATCATTGAAATGCAGCCACACAAGGACACTAGCTGCTGCATACTTCAGTCTAAGTGAAGATGGTTAGGGAGGACTGTGAAGCCCACGTGAAACACGAGTTACAGTAATCTGTATGTAGACCTCTGCATCATTAGTGTAAAAAATGAACAATACATTTAAAATAATAAATTGCACAAAGTGTCAGATATAGCAAAAATTATTAAAACTTACAATTAAAACCCACATGTGCAAATTAATATTTAATTTAATTTAATTTTTTTAGTTTGTCAGAAGGTTAAATAAACAGTTGACATTTAAAAAACAAAGAATTTTATGACATTTACAGTATTTCGTGATTCAGACTTTAAAGTGGGTGTAATAAAATCTCCAATTGGCTGATTCAGATTTTTTGCAGCTTCTCAGATGTAAGATACAGGACTGGATGGATTCAGAGATGTTATGTTTAAAATTCAAATGCTGTTAAACAATAATACCAAGATTGTTAGTAGAAGATGTGATTCGGGGCCGACACAAGAATATCAGATGCAGAGGTGCCGAAAGTACAGATAGCTCTGTACTTAAGTAGAAGTACAGATGCTACTATTGGAAAATACTCCACTAAAATTTGAAGTGCTGATTCAACTTCTTTACTCAAGTAAAAGTGAAAACTTTGAGTATTTTCTCTGCAATCAAAGTAAGAAAGTAAAAAGTAGCTCTTTCGAGGACATTTATACCTGATGTGTTTGTGCAAGGCTAACTGAACCTTGTGGTATATTGATGTAATAATAAATAATATTAGTAGATACATTTCAATTCTAATAAATGTACTCGGCTTGAATCAGTTAAGTAGAAAATGAACAGAGAAAAGGAAAGAAAGTCAAAAATAGCTCTATTTTCTGTTGTGTACTTGCATGTCTTTATCTGTAAACAGGAAAATGAGTAAATCTGGTGATTCATACACAAACAGGATTGCCTGTCATGTGTTACTGTTTAGGCTCAAATCCATTTAATAATGACTCCCCTCAATGTCAAAGCAAAAGTAACGAGCCCGTTTTGAAAATGTAAGGAGTAGAAGTACAGTTATTTGCTTCAAAATGTAGGGAGTGAAAGTAAAAGTACAGACACCTGATCATTCTCCTGAAGTACAATAATGAAGTATTTGTACTTTGTTACTTCCCACCTCTGCTGAGATGGAGTAAAAGTTGAAATCTGTAATTATTCCAATTATTATTCCAATCTGTTATAAAAACTTTTTTTTAAATCACTGAGGTTGTTGTGATTGTTTTGATCGTCAGAACAGCAAAATTAGGCGGTGCCACTGCTGTTAGGTAGATGGGAGACTGCATATAGGAGAGGAGCTGGTGAAGACAGGTAGTTATTGTTATATATTATGACGTGTCTGTCACATAAGTATGATGACAATCTACAGTGACAACTTCACACACTGACTCTTGGCCAAGAACCCCGTCTCAGCATACTTAAACACAAGCAGAACCCCTGCACAGTGATGTGCCTTTTTAGGGCCGATTTTCATTGGGTGAAAGAATAAAATAGAAAAATCCTGCAGAAATCTTCTTGGTATCACTTGACCTTTACTGTTTTATCTGACTTTTCCTTTTTTGTTGCATTTGGGACTCCAGTTGAACTCTGTTGGAGTCACTGCACGCTGACAAACGATGCTAAAAGGGCCTACCCAGTGCCTTACAATGTGAAACCTGCAGGTCCTGACCAAGCATGAGTGATAGTCCTGCACAATGATGCGATAATGCACAGTGTAACAGCACGGGGCTCAAACATGAAATAAAGCTGTGATTCTGTTAATCAGGATTATTGTAATTTTATTTGTCGAGACCAAGAGGTGCACCAGAATCCCTCTTTCAAAACGGAGAAAGAAAAACACTGAGGGCAGAGGCTTAGACAGGGAAGTATTACAGTGCAGGACAGTGTTATATTTAGTGAAGTTTTGGGCACCAACACTGATGAAATGAATATGACATCTACAGAGCCACAGAGGAGATTATACAGATGTTTTCACACACTAACTGGTTTTCCTCCAGCTGAGTAAACATGTGTAAATATATTACATAAATATACGAAGTATTTGATCAGTGTTAGTGGTGCTGACTTTATGTGAGTATTTATCTGCCAAATCAGACATGCGGCGCTACCTGCTGTGGTGACCCCTTGTGAATAAGTGAGCAGCTGAAAGTGGCTTTAAAGTGTAAAAGACCAACACCCCCTCAGAAGTGTGGAGGGCCACGAGTGCCAAAATGAATTAACTAAATACATAATTAAATATAATTAAATATGTAATTAATTAATTAATTAATTAATATAGTAATTAATAGTAGCAGAGATGACAAAAGTACAGACATTTTCCTCTGTAGGACAGATGCCAACAACTTATGGACACCTCAGTCCTGTTGTTGTGCCAATAAAACAAACAAAGAAAAAATCCTGCCCATGTTAACTCCTGACTATGGCGCATGGTTTTGCCTCTTTTATCTCTTTTTATGCGACATGCTCTGGTGAGTAATACACGAACAGGATTTCCTTTCATGTGTTACTAAATGCTCATAGTGACGTGAAATAATAACTCCCCTCAAACACGTCATGGCCATTGATCAAAGACCACTGATCAATGGCCATGAGTACCATGTCAGTCACAGCATTGTAAGATGGTGAAAGACGTACCCTTAGGCCCCCTCCTCGATTCAGAGGTGGTCTTTCCCTTTTCACATAAATAGCCTCGTTGACTCCGTGCTCAAGCCAGTGTTCCTCCCTGTCCAGGATGTGTACATCCTTATCACTGAAAGAGTGTCCACTGGTCTGTAGGTGTAAATCACCTTTTGGGAATTACTTACCTGGATGACTGAGCATGCATCAAGACATTTAAATAATAATATATGTATTTATCTCTAATTAATTATTGACAGATTTTAATTTTTTTTGATTTTTTTTTTTAAATTTACTTCATTTTGGCACTCTTGGCCCTTCATACAGAAGCAGTATCAGTTTTATTATCATTAAATAAACATTAGTGTCATTAAATCTGTGGATTACTACATTTTCCTATAGATCGATGGCATAGGGCAGCTGTTATTGTATTAGTTTGTTGTTACACTTCTCACTGTAGTGAGTTGACAACAGTCTGCTTCTCCTGCAGGCTCTGCCTCAATTAAAACATAAAAAAAAAAAAAAACAGACAACAATAGGACAAAATCTGTGAAATAACATCTTCAAGAAGGTATCAGGAAGTGAGGATCAAAAACATGAAGTGATGTGAAACTGAGAAAACTGGAGCTTTGGTTGATTAATATTTGGGGCTCAGCTAACGAGCTATGAGACTTGAGAGGCGTTGCCAAACAGCGACGCGCTCCCACGGCGATGCTTAATAGATGATCTGTGAACAGTTGTTTTCTTACTCGCTGCCTTTGTGTCCAAACCACCCAGAATTTACTGCTTGACTAAGATTTAGCAGCCACGAGAGGTGGTCACACCGTGTATGTACCGAAGCAGGGAAATGAAAATTCAACATAAACCTTTGCTTGAACAGCACACAGTAAGGGCTCTATCCTTGAAGATAAATTCAAATGAAGTCACACTGTGAGTTTATAAGTCTTTAAAATCGAGGCTCAATTTCAAGTCAGGTTTACGCTGCACAATGTTGCACTGGATAGCTTTACAAGCTTCGAATCGAAGAAAAAATGAAGCTGTGCAAATGTTTTTACAATGACACAGTTACAAATTTCATCTATTTTAAATTCTGTATTTTTCAAGCAGACCTCCTTCTTCTGGTACACAATTTCTAGCCAGTGACAATGTTGACCTCAAAGCTGATGTCTTGGTTGACCCGGGTACAGAAGAGAAGACAGCACTGAAATTCCCCTTTCTGCTATTTTATTCGGTCTCAGCCCTGTTTGTCCTGTTTTCCACTGAGCATGTTGTAGCCCATTACCTTAGTCTGAGATTAAGCACTTGTACATAAAAACCTAAATTCTTATGTAAACACTTATGCCGAAAACAAAGAGATGACCTCTGGAAGATAAATATATGGACAAAGCTGAGACATGTCTTTCTTTTCTTGTTTCCTTTTTGCTTTCCTCCGTACTCCCACCCATGCAACCATGTCCCAAGGGGCCGAGTACACCTCCCGTGTTCACTCCTAGTAGACCTTGGCTGTGTGCTTGCAATTCTCTCCTTCCCACTTCAAAGAAGCGTGTCAGGGAAATGTTGCTGTAGCCATGGAGGAGTTTGTTGGCTGCAATTATAAGTGGGGGGAAAAAATGTACTTTTTTGTTCTTTGAAATTGACATTTTCATCAAAGAGCGCAGCTGATTGGAAAGTGTAACAAATAGGGGAGCAAGCAAGAATTAATTTTCATTCACTAATTGACTGAAGAGTGGTCATTGTATATTATAGTTTGATTTTTGCTAATCAGGTACATCCATAACTTGTAGGCTTAGAGTTAAACAAAAGTTTGTTGTGCAGTACTGTGCAAAAGTCTTGAGCTACCCCTCTTTTTTTAATTCCATGGAGTCGCACTTCTTTATTATTATTTTTTTAAATTGTGATTCCAGACACCTCAGCAAATAATCAATTTTAATGGTATCTTTAGCACTTTGTAACTAGCCTCCTACACGTAACTTGTTCCCATTTTTTTGTTGAATCTATGAAAAATGCCAAAGATTACACAGTTTGACAGGAATAAAACGGTAATTTTGTAACAACAAGCTAATTCCCAAAGAGCTATTAGCCAAAGACTTGCATCTCTGCATGGTGTGCAGTCTACCCTCAAAAAAGTTGAGGAAATTAGACAAGTGGAGAACAAAAAATTAGAGATAGAGGTCTTCCACTTCAGTAGCAAACAGTATCTAAAGAAACAGATAAATAATGTTTAGAAATGTGGAAAAAAACTGAAGTAGGCTGCGCTATGCCAAATTTGATAAGAACATGACTGAAAATCTTTTGCAAAAGATCTTAATTTGAAACTTTTGGTTCAAACTATTGAATGTATGGAGGAGGTCAGTAGTGAGGTACAATAGTTAGTATCTAGAACAATCTGTAGCAATCTGGTGGACGCTCTGTCATGGGTTGAGGCTGTATTCAGGCAGTGGCGCTGGAGGTCTTTCAAAATTGATAGAATTTTGAACTCAGTATTTTCAGGTTTTGATCCACCAATACAATACAATGACATCTGGAGAGCCTCTGATTGGCAGTGGCTCAGTTTTTCAGCATAGCAATGATCCCAAACACACTGCCAATACAGTAAAAACATACCAAGATAGAAAAAACCCACATAATTGGACACTATCAGCCTTTATACATGTTCGTCCTGACCCAGGGTAACATTTATAAAGAAAACAGAATGGGTTTAGGATTGAGCCCTGGGGGACTCCACGTATGAAGGGGTGCAGATGAGGTTGTTAATATGAATTCTAAGTAAGTGCAATGTATGATGAAAACCAGTGATGCCATCTCATTTCTGTAATCTGTTAGTAAGAACGGAATGATCAGTGGTGTCAAAAGCTGCAGTTTAGCATTACATTAGTGCCCGATGTGCCTGGTTTATACGGAGTAAATTGAGATGTCTGTGAATCTAGTATTTATCGTGCATTGTATCTCTTTTAGATCCAACATTCGGCCAGAGAATGCGACCAACAACCACCATGAATTTCGTATGCACACCTTTGAAAGAATCACCTCCTGCAATTCTTGCCACATGCTGCTTAGGTAAGAGATTGCTATCACACACACACACACACACACACACACACACACACACACACACACACACACACTGTACAAGCAGAACAAAATCTGCTTTGAGGCTATTGGCAGACATAAAGACTGAGGCGCTGTGGACCCTTTCCCTTCAGACAACTGTCAGGATTCCTTTGAAAGACCTCGGCTCTTCCTGTTCCTCTCCAGTGTACCCCTCTTTTTCTCTGCACATGTGCCTTGGCTACACAAAGTTCCTTTTGAATTCACTGAATGGTATCGGCACCCAAAGGACCGCGGCTCATGGTCTCTCTCACAGTGGGAACGACTGAGTGGTCTCACCTTCCACAGACGGTGAAGAAAAATGTCTGTCACACTTCAGCACTTCTTCAAGGCAATGGATGTGGAACGGGGACAAGATTATTGCACTGTGAATATACAGAGCCATGCAGCAGATTCACCAACAGAATAATAAAAATGTCTGAAGTGTATCTTTTCTTTTTTAGGACGCTGGACTGCATCTTTTATCATACCTCAAGTTTTTCCTCTAATAGTTATTCTTCCTTTAGAGTATTGTGTTACGGCTATTGTTCCAGAGCTCTTCATTTATCTCTAGCTGTGTGTATGCATTTGAATGGAGTCACTGAGAAGTCACGTTTATCCTGTGACTGTAAGATTATTTTCTAAAACTTTAAAGTATTTCTTAAACAAGACTGGGATCTACTTTACCTTGTGTAGGGGAGAGTGTGGGTAATTGTAACACACCAAATTCCTCAAAGCAGAAAGAAGCCAGAGTGATTACACTTATTCTGCACATGCTCATTTGCATTCTGTGTCTGCCTGTGGAAGATACAGAGATTACTTTGGCAGAAATTCTCAGGGCCGAAACAAAATTTTGATGTAAGAAAGTCCATTTTTGGATCGACAGCATTTCTCTTCTGCTGCCTAATGTTTAGATGATTGTGAATTTAACCTTGCATCAATTTTATCTGTAGGTTAACGTGAGAGCAGGGGAGCTATTGTAACACTCTGGATTCTTTCTGCGACAGACAAAGCGTGATCTCCTCGTGTTTTAATGCTTTACATCTCAGATGTCCCAGGACTGGGACCATGGTGTACCTGTTATTATTGTAGCTGCCACCATTTGTCAAAGGCTGTCACCTTTAGTGAAAAGGCCACCAAACACTAGTTTGATTCAAGTGGGTTTGGTGTTAAAAGAGTTGAAATAATGTTGGTGTTTGCTGAGTTGCTCTTATTTGCTCTCCAAATACAAAGTTGCTTTTAAATTTCTCTTTGGTCCAGTGATGAGGATAAGAAGGCTTATTGTATTTCAGAATTTAATTTAAATGTTACTCGCAGAGCTCAAGGTTGTTTATTTTTGTCTTACGCTTGTCGCTGATGTTTCTTCAGGTAGAAGGAGGGCTTAAGAGGTTACATTCGCTTTCCTGCTTCGCTCTCCAAATAAGAAAATAAGTCTTTGCTTTCATCTCGTTATGTTTTTTAGAGTTGTCCTTCCATCCTATTCCCATTAACAGTGTGCAGCAGAAACACAGTGAAAAACGTTAGCTTGGACTCAAGCTTAAGGATAAGCACACTTGATTTTAATGATTAAAGGTCAAAGGTCAGGGTGGCCATGAAAATTCTACACCGTGTTTTAGGAACTTGTAAAAAGATAAAATGATACTTTACATCTAAAATGGTCACGAGGAGACCGTGATCATGGTTGGTTGAATGCTGAAGTATCATAGAGCTTAGTAGCTTCTTTGTAGCAACATTTACATTCAAGGCCTTGTCTACTGTTAATGCTTCGTGTCAGATCAACCATGTGACCACACACATAAGATCAGCGACTGTTTTATCTGTATATCTCGATGTCCCTCTGGTGGCTTAGCCATCTGCTGAGCAATTGGCATCCTCAATCCATGGACGCTTAAAATAGGTGAGGAAGAAGTTAGTAATTGTAACAAATTTGAAACAATCTGCCCTTCAACTAAACTGGCAACTCCCCCCCAATTGTTTATGAGGCATTTCACTCAACACCCCAAATGTCACAAGTCATGTCGGTGCAAATGGAAGTAAGGTGATCGCCACAGTCCTCAGGGTTACACTATCAAGCTGCCATAAATGTCAAACTTCGCAGCACCCCTAAATGAAATGGAGAGGCAGTGCTGCAGCGTCAGTCAGTATAAATTATTTGCACAGGTTGCTTTGCAAACTATACAAACTGACAGAAAAAAAGGCAGCGAACTTTTCCACATGACACTGAATCCTTTGACCGCCTGCAAACACGCAGCTCCGATTATTTTGTTCCTCCACAGGCATTACTGCCCCTGTTTGTGACTGCCATGTATTCTTATGATGAACTTTCCTGTGTCTGCAGGGGCGTCTTTTACCAGGGCTACTGGTGCTCCAAGTGTGGTCTAGGTGCCCATAAAGAATGCCTGGGCCGTTTCGGCTGCTGTGGAAAAACAGGTAAGTTTATTGCACGACCCCAGATCGAGTCTGCAAAACTTCTGCACCACGCGACTCACAGCTGCACGTCACCGAGTGAAATGTTTTTAAGAGGAGACAGTAAATCTAATTGCACGAATAGCACTGCACCTTTATGGCCGCATTAACACGATGACAGATGACGCAAAGTGGCGCATAAAACCTGATGTACGAGTGTCTTGTGACAACTTATGGGCATGGGTGGGATTTGTTGCGGTGCGATTTGAAAAAAGAAAGCGCTGCACTGTGGCATTCTAAACAGGACGAGGGTTTGTTACTTTGCACGTGTCCTTGCGCCTCTGCACCAAGGTCATCCACGTATTCGATCGCTACTGCAGTCGCTCATTCTGAAGCTCCCTCGCTTCCCTGGCTGGTTTTGACACTTCAGAGCACCTTAAAGGCAATGTCACTGTGTGTCATTGCACATATTCCCCAAACCTAATAGTAGTTTTACTGAGGAGTTTAAGAAACTCCTGACTTTGTTATTATGCCCCTGTTGTGTATCTGTCACTCAGCTCCCTGTGCAGAAGCGCTGACAGCTCTGAGAGACATGGAGGGAAAACTTCAGACATGTGGAATCAAACAAAGGCCTTCAGAAACCCAACATGTTGTCCTTTGCGTGCGTGAGTGAGTGCGTGCGTGTCTATGCGTGTGTGTTTGTCTCAAAGTGAGCGCGAAGGGGCGAAAAACTAAATTCACTTTGTTTAAGTTTCTTTTTTAGGTTTTGAGAGTGCACGAAAAAAACTCTGCACAATATTTTTACAAGCAATTTTTACAGCCTGAAACAGCCTGTTGCAATTGCATGAGGGTGTGTTTGTATTCCCCGTGGCAAGCTGCCAGCTCCTGTTGGACCTGGCATCTGTCATGGTGCTATCAGGTCGCAGAGGCAATAACGCCACTGCCAGGCCCACCTGGGCACACTGTGTACCTGAGTAGATTGGGGCGACACCAGTGGCTGGGATGTTGGCTTGAATTCGCCCTCTCATTACTCCACACAGTATTCAACCTCTGCCGGTGCAGGGAATATATGCAGGGCTGTGGACCAGCATTTCATAGCACACTTATATCAAAATATTGTAAGAGATGTGGAACTTTCCTTGCAGAGGATAACTATAAGAAGAAGTGGTCCACTTCTTCTTATAGTTATCCTATATATTAGCTAGCTCTTTATTCTATTTATTTATTTATATCAATACACCAGAGGTTTTGCTACGTGTGCAAACACGCAATCACAGTGAACGAACGTTTTTGTGCTGCCTGAGTGTATCTGTCTGTGCGTGCAAGAGGGAGAGAGATAAGCCATTGTTTACTTGCATTTGTCCCTGTTATCAGCTCACTCGCTGTGATTTTGCATAACAGGTCATAGTTCACTTTAGGAACTGAGGGAGGCGTGCGTATGTGTAAACCCTGCTTGCATGTGCACAGGTGCTTTAGGTACAGAGCGTATATTTGTGGCTTTCTGCCAGTTAGCCCGCCTGTGGAGGTATGCAATAGTTCTGTTTGCACAGGTACCAAAGTGTGTTTGCGTGTGTGCACAGGCATGCGGTTGTGTGCATGCACAGAGGGGTGTAACCCATCCCAGAGGGAGCCAATGAAAGAAACTGGTGGAGCAAAACCCACAGGTCTACCCCCCCACCCACCACACCCCACCTCCTTGCTTGCTCGCTCGCTCCTTCCCTCCCCACCCCCTGCTTCGTTACCTCCTTTATTCTGGCTGTCAGGTAGTGGCAGCGCAGCAAAACAAAGTGAGCCGCGGTCAGACATGAGCGTCCGCCTTCTCCACTAATGAGGGAGTGTTGCCTTGTACCGATGAGTGTGTGCAAGTGTTTGCGTGCACCCGCTAACCCGTCATTCACTATGCCTGTTCTCAAACTTCTTTCAGATTCCGGCTCCGTCAGAACTCAGGTGAGCTTCTGCTATGTGTGTGTGTGTGTGTGTCTGCTGTTTGTCTCCTCTCCAAAGCTTTGCTGCACTTTGAAAACTGCTCTCTCCTGCAGCTATTTGCCAAGGAGACTCCAATTGACTTTAGTTGTTGCAGCCCTGCCTGATGCCAAACTAGAATGTTTGGGGAGATTTTTTTTCGAGTTGTGTGTGCTGCTTCTGAAACTGTTTTGCACTTTACTGCTACAATGCTTACAAGTAACCCCAAGCAGGAAATTAAACTGCTTGCAGCACTTTACTTTAGTAGTATGACAGCAACTGTGGCTGTGGCTGAAACTGTACTTTGTGGCTAAGAGTTTTGTGCACTTTTGAAGTTTGTTTATTTCTGGTTCTGATTCAGAAATGCTCTTAAGCACAGGTTTAATTATTTCTGCAACTTTAAAACTTGCTCCTGGAGTCATGAGACATGAGCCTATGCCAGTCTAACCATATAAGGTCTGTATGTGGGGGTTAGCAGGCCAGATTCAATGCAACTTCACACTTAATGTGTAAAGTAGTAAGTTTCATAACTGATTTATTTTTGAAGCGTGTACAAAATGATGCAGGTTGCTTGTTTAGGTGCTTGAGATGGAGAAACTGATGAACTTTGACCCAAAATGCATTTAATGAATACAAAAAAAATGTTGTTAGTCCGTCCCTGTAAGTCTATGTCTAACGATGTTTCTGTATGTTTACAGGGCAAAGATCGAGATCCAGGTAAGAAAATTTCACATCTCCCAACATCCCACTACCTCGCATATGCCATCTTTCCTTACTCAGGAGGGAAATTATTCATCTTAGACAGCTATTGAGATGCACTAATACTGTCTGTCAGCCTGCTGTATACTGTAGGCTGTATAGGCTGAACAAGCTTTGTTTACTAATGTTTCACTTGATGGGTGTCACAACAGTCAAGCTATTGTTGTCGATCTATGTCAACAGTATGATGAACATAAAAAGACCCTTTAAACGCAGACTTTTAGGACTTCACATAACAATCTTTTAAACTTTTGTACTGATGTGAAGATATTTTTCCAACAAACCTATTAATGGATTAGGTAAAAAAGTACAAGAGAAAACAAAAACAAGGAAAAACAAAAAATGCCTGAAAGACAAACACTAAAAATGACTTTGGCATTGTGAAAACAAAACCAAGAACAAAAACAAATGTGTTGCATTTTCATGTATTTGAAGGTACATGTGATAGTGACAAAACCAATGTCAGATACATTTTTGGCGAAAAGACACCAGATTGAAGAGAGGATAAAAGGAGAACAGACAACATAAACAGCATCAGTTGAAATTAAAAAATTGCTAGTTCACAGAATATCCAGATAACACTGTTTAATAGCATTTTCCCGATATTATTTTTAGCACCACACAAGTTATCGACTTTTACTAAGATCAACCATGTCACTTCAGTTCCTGTGAGTCCGGACACAACAACTTGTTTTCTCAATAAGGTGACACAGAGTCATCTGAGCACCAGAAATAACATATTCATCCCAGTCCACCACGTAACTGTGCAGAACGTAGCGGGAAAAGAGATGTTATTGACTCGTAAATGTTCTCTAACCAATCAGAGGAGGGATCATTTTACAAAGTAGCTATGTATCAAAATAAGAGATGAATAAGATACTTTGTAACCTTGCAATCATCACACCACACTAAAAATAAAAGATAACCCGTCGGGCTTCAAATAAAACGTCGTAAATGTGAACTATTAGACTACATGCTGGATTAAGATGAGTAAAGGCAGAAAGTGTTCTTTGCATCTTCACCAATGTTTCCATCAACGTTTAAACCCAGCATCGTTTGTAGTTCCAGTGTAATTGTAGTTCTGACTGTCATTCACGTCTTGTTCCTTTAGCGTCCCGACCGAGTTGCCATATAAACAAAGACAAAAACAAAAACAACCACGTCGTGTCCTCGTGAGGTTATTTTTAGTCCGTGCTGGGCTTCCTCGTGATTGCGTTCTCCCCCGACTTTACATAACGAGATCACCCAGAAAATATTTCTTAATAATTAAGTGGTTCATCAGGATTGGCAGTAGGTTTGCGTGAAATGCCGCTGGCGTGGTGTCAGCTTGTGTTTTTCCTCGAAGTAGAGGCAACCTTGCTTAGTGAAAGAAGAAGGTGCGCCAGGCAGCTGTTAAGTGGTTTTGCCATTGCAGCTCAGTCTTAATCTATAACTAAAAGAGCCTTGTTAAACTGAAGAAGACCAAACCCAGAATGCATAACTTAGCTAGCAAAGTTACTCCTGCACCTACAGTAAATGTAGCCATTGCACATATGCCTGTCTCCCTCTTTTTGATTTCTGTCTCTCAGTCTTTCTGCAAAAGAACATGACTAACAACTGCACCAAGGGGCTCTAATCTCTTATAAACCTGGCTTCAACACTCATTTTTCCACCCCTCCATCCATTATGCTGCAGAAAATCATTTCTGACTGAAGACGCATTAAAATCAATAGGCGTTTGATTGCCCCAGCCCTCGGCGTTTCATAATATTTCAATGCTCCTCTCTTTGTCTATTTTCAAAGGTGCACTAACACGCTGTCCTTGTGTGGATAGGAATGCAATTCATGCCCCCGAGACTCAATTCTCCATGGCCCTGTGTCTTTAGAAGTCCTATTCAGGCAAGATCGCACATGTCAGGCTGCCAGCCACAGTGCTACAGCACTGGAACAGATCCTGAAAGAGAAGCACAACAGATAGAGATGTACAGTATTAGCTTTCAATACAATGTTGTTGACTTCTCTGTTGTTTGCCTGTAGCCCTACGTCTTTCTTCGTGCTATCGCTTTATTATTAATTTATTTTTCTTTATCATAATACTCCAGAACATTATCACCTGATAAGGCAAAGAAAGAAATGCACAGTTCATTTGATTGTGTTGGAAATGATACGAACCTGGGATTTGTTTGCTTGGCATGGGCGGATGCTTCATAACGACAAATTATTCAGTCTCAGTGGATAATAGGATTAATAAGGTATTGAAATCAAATAGTGCCTGCTGACAGCAAATCCAGCTTGATTGTGATGTACTCCACTTTTTAGTGCACGAGTAAACCTTACTGCTGTATATTGGAGTAAATATCTCACCCTGGACTGGTGCAGTTTAATCGAAGAAAAATGTGCGCTCTACATGATTGAATATAGTCGGGAAAATAAGGAAGTGGTTTTTTGTTTTTTTTTTGAGCGGTGTTACTGTATTAGTCACATCAAATTACTTTTCATCACATCTCATTAATGCGACAAGATGTGTCTGACTGGAATTCAGTGAAAACTAGCAGAAAACATCATTAAGCAGTAAACAGGGCTCATTGCTGCTTATCTTTTATCTGAGGGCTCGATAGCCTGCCATGCTCCATGGTGTACTGTTGCTTATCTGGAATATGATAATGAATAATGGGTCGAGATGATTTGCAAGGGCAGTGCACTGCTGACAAGAGCTGCATCTGTGTGTGTGTGTGTGTGTGTGTGTGTACAAATGTATACTCCTCTCATTACCACCTGTAATGGGGCCATGAATAGTTTAGTAGAACAAAGACTCACTCAGACTCTCAGACTTGAGGTCACGGCATTACTTTTGATCAATTAATTTGTTTGTGTTACATAAAAGTTTCATAAAAATGATCTCACTTTAAAACAGTTGTACCTTGGTCTACAGGATTAATTATAGATCAGTCAGTATAATCAGTATTTTGTTTCCATGACGGCTAATATTTAGGTTTCCAGACTAATTTACCAGACATAGAAATGACCGTCGCTCCCTCTCAGGTTCCAACCACTAATCTGTAGACCTGTATCTAATTCCTATAATATATCGAAAGACACGTTTGTTCACATTTTTCAGACAGTAGTTTCACTCATGCTGTCCATCTTGCAGGTCTGCCCAAGATGCTGGTAATCAGGAACTACTTTGGATCGCCAAGCCCCGCTTCAGGTCCAGCGCTCCACATCCAGACGGGTGACATCATTGAATTAATCTGCGCCGACATTCACAGCCCCTGGTGGCAGGTCAGAGGTCACGCTATCTCTTAATCACTCATTTTGCAGAACTGTAAAATGGACGCGCTGTGTTTAAATCTTCAATTTCCCCCCCCTACTGTCGCTCCATCTAACCTTTATCCCCGCCTAATATTTCATAATGGTTTTAGAATAATATATGATAAGACACAGTTTGTAGCTACGTCCTGTTCATCTACTTCCTCATCGGTCAAATATATGTTTGTGGACGTTTCATGAGTTAAGCAAGCAATTATTATTATGCGAAAGCAGCACATGCGATTTAAGCCTCGCAAGAGGAGGGAAGATAAACAGTTTCTTGAAAAGTCGCAGCAGCGCCGTGTAGCAGTCACTTACTCTGTCCACGTGAAGCTGAATAAAAGTCATCATAATAATTATACAAGATGTAAGATTTTTACCTGAGGCGCTCAAAAGGGCGTCTTATTGATGCAAACTATTATTGTATTATAATCAGTTTGGAATCCAACAACTCTTACTGCGGTTCATACAAAACAGACAAAATAGATAAAGAATTCAATTAACTGTGTGTAAAAAGGCTTACTGGAGGCAGCTACGGCCTGGCAGCCAGTATGCATTCAATATCCATCACCTTTGTGGCAAACAGACCGTAATCATTTCTGTTCTGGGCTTGTGTGACAAATAGAATCGATCCCTGTAATTTCATTTCATTCAATAGCAACCATCTGTTTACTCTGTCAATGTTACCGGCTCTAAACATTATCAAACTCTTAGCAGCCATGCAGCAGAAAGCACTGCTTTATGCAAGAGCTGATACAACGTCCTGAGGTGGCAGCGATGACCAGAGCATTGAAAAAAATAGACTTCGCTGCTAGTCTGCCTCCAAGGTGGGCCGCCTCAGACACCTAATTAACACCTAGGACACCCCTAAAACATCAAACTCTGATTGGTGGGGGTGACAGTCAGGAGGCAGCTGATATACAGCTTAGTGGTGCTAAAGCTGTTGGCTTGGTCATTCTTCTGCATCTATATAAATATAATGCGTTCTTCTCCGTAAGAGAGCCGAATTCGTGCATTTATGCTTTACATAGGCAGGTGGATATGCAAAATATCAACGAATGCTTCAGGTACTATAATTATTATAAGCCTCTGTGTCGCACACAGTAAAGTGACAACGCCGCGTGCACTTTTTTTTTGTTTTCTGCACGCCTGCCTTTTTAGCACACGGCGTCACGACTGCGCTGTGTGAGGGAGACGGATGCACTCTGGCTTCCACAAAACTCGTGTTTATTTGGACTGCATCTCCCCACTGTTAGTAAATCAAGACGCTGAGCTTTAAGAGTCTTCGCCATGGGAGGAATAAGGAAGTCATCCTGTTTTATTCCTCATGCCAGGAATTATTTAAACAATAGATAACTGCTGGTGTAAATTTGCACCGCTGCGTTGCAAGGCTAATTGTTCCTGAATTATAGAGATGCAGTCAGCCAGATGTATGTAACGCAATTATCTCTGTGTGGTTTCAGGGCAAAATCCTGTCAACGAAAGAGGTTGGCTTCTTTCCAAGCGATGCTGTGAAGCCTTGCCCCTGCGTAAGTAGCATTTCCTTCCAGTCCTCTTGTAGTTCTAACTCACATTTGGCTACATTTATTCACCAGGCGTGTGGAGATAATTGGGAATTACGCTTATTTTACCTGGCAAAAGTAGAAAAACAACCCACAAGCTTCTATGTTTAAAGCACGAGGAGTCCGGGTTGTTTTATGAGACACGAGCAGTTCACCACTTAATTTAAGCAAAGTACAAAATGATCTTTTAAGGAACAAGCAATGCTTCATGTTGTTCAGACTAATCCGGAGAAGGAAGGAAGGAAAAATTCCATGCATCTTCACCGACACGAGGGAACTATGAATTGTTTTGCTGGACTGTCATGTTCTGTTTGATAAAATGAAAATCAGACTCTGTCCCAGCTGCCTTAGGAACATGAGGCCTCCAGTAAATAACAAACTGTTATCACCTTATCTCACTGTTGTAAAGATAAGAAGTGCATTAAGCTGTGTTATTGAGGTTGCACAGTGGAAAAGCTTGTGTTTTATAGAGGAGCGATGCACTCGCTTTTAAACAGGCACCAAGATTTTATTGGAGTGGTTTGTCTGCGTTGTGTCTGATAAGTGTCAGCATCGTGAGAATAACAAAAACACGTGTTCGTGTTTTTTTTCAGGTCCCGAAGCCCGTCGATTATTCCTCTCAACCTTGGTAGGTTCACCAAACAGCCCTCCCACTTTGTGCTGTTTTCACCTTCTTTTATCCACATGTAGTCGGAGTTTTAGTCTTTTTTACAACTGGACCTGTTTGGCTGCTGTGCTGTAGGTTTGCAGGCCCTATGGAGAGGCTGCAGGCAGAGGCGGAGCTTATCAACAGAGTCAACAGCACTTACCTGGTGCGCCATCGCAGCAGAGAGTACACAGAGTACGCCATCAGCATTAAGTAAGTCTGCTACTCTGTGCCACTAATAAAAGTTGCTACCTCAGATGCAGATTTGTGACAGAGGACAGTCAAGACTTGATTCTTGGCCCTCAAATATCAAATATCAGATCAAAGCTTTTATTTCCATTAATTTTAATACATTTTAATGTTGAGCTTGTGCAACAAATTACGTGTAATCAGAGTATGTAAAGTCAGCTGGGTATAAAACATTATTTGACTGTAGTGCCGAAACCTCGATTAATTGCTTGAATTTTACATCTTTGTATTAAATGTTGTCGCTTATGAAAGCAGCTTCTAAAAATAGTATCCACAAAAGTAAAAAACAAATAATTCCTTCATATTTTTCTGCAATTTTTGAGTGGGGAGCTTTGTAGTATATAGATTTTATTGTCTTTGTTTTACATGGCAGTGTTTCTTGCCCCACTGTTGTTAGATTCCTCTGATGATGCCTTAAGCCAAACCACAGTATTGACCAATTGAACTCCCAGCTTTGCTCCATAAGTTGACAGATCGATTTATAGTCCTTTGTAAGGATGATGGGCTTTTCCTCTGAGGTTGAGTCTGTGGTTAACCACAGTGATATGTGTGAGATTTACCAAACCAGATGCCTATCATGGAGCAGCTTCTGGCTTAAGGCACATGTAATAGTATTCATTATGGTTTGACCTAAAACCCACAAAACAGCCTCAGTGGTTTATAATTAGAAGCATACAGCCATTTTAATCTTGGTAATGAGGAATTAACAAAGCCTTAGGGTGCTGGTGACCGTACTGATCTCTGTAACGTATCTCCGTGCTGTGAAAAGAGTCCCGTCATGTCCTCCTGTGGAGCCTCTGAGCTGGAATGCTTTCCTTAACAAGGAGTAAGCATGCTTCTCAGCAAGCAGTGGACACTACTTTGGACTTAATTTGAGTTTTTTTCCCCTCAAAGAAAGGAGCGCTTTCATGTTCCTTTTACGCTGAAGTCTTAATTGCATGTATGCACACAGACACTGAGCTCTGAGTAGCACAGAAAATGAATAAGACTGTTCAAGGTCATTAAAACCTCCCCATGGAGAGAGGCAGGATATAAAGAGGCACGTGTGGCTATGTGGCAATGACCACTGGAAATTATTACTCTCAAATGAAAATGCCCTCTGCTGCATTTCCTGTTTGTCATAGCAGAGCTGGCACAGGATTGTTTTTGATGATTTTGTCCAAATCGCCATGAGGCCTCGGTTACGTTTGAATTAGGCTGTAGCATTGTACCCTCTTATATTCTCCAGAAATAACACACAGTTCTGCCCGCGGAGAAGAGGGTTGGGTTTTTATTTAGCTCTGTATATAAATCATAAACAAGTATTATATTGCTAAATCTTAAAATCCATAACCACATAATTTCCTCAGGGATTAATAGTTTCCTGTTTCTGATTCTAAAATTTCTGAGCGCATTTTCAAACTGTTACAGGGTTATTTTTTTAACACTAACAGCTAGTACGATTGAAAATGTTTAGCTCTAGTGTGTCACTGTTTGATTTCATTGGATTTCAATTGAATTTTCATGGTTTGACAAAGACATTGAATTGTTATGTTGCTGAGACTAAGATGAAAAGCCCAATATTGTTGACGACTGCGCGCTACACATGTAGCTAAAGCTGAGCACGTTAGCCTAGCTTAGCACAGGCTAGCATAGGATGTGTACCAGTGCTGTGTCACACTTCAGTAAGTGCGCTAAATACAGCAAATCCACCATAAATAGTTACTACACAACTTCAAGTCTTTGGTGTTAGCGTAGCTTTAATAAAAGATGATACAGCGGGTTAATTATTAAGATTTGCTCTCTCTACGGTTTCATCAGTTTATAGAATAAAGTCACTCTTTAAGTTTTGCTGTTTCATCTGTGTTTGCACCAAAAAAGACAATTCTAAAAATACTGAAAGAATCGCATAACCTGAAACAACCGTCATCTGATTTCATGCATTTATGCACAAAAATTTTAAATGGAGTAAAAAATCCCTGATATTGTTGTCAAAGCACCTCTAAAAATGTTTTTTTATTCCTGCAGCCTTAGACCCCTATCAGCCACCCTGTTAATGCAAACACAAACATGCAGCTTTCAGTTACACACATGCGCACACTCGCTCCTGACCACCCATCATTCACATGTCACAAACCTTTGGGATCCTATGCATTACTGCGACGGCCCGGCTCTCCACGGGGGCTAGATGCCGGCCACCGATCGATGGCGGTGATCAGAGAGGGAAATTACACTCATAACTTATTCAATGGCCCACAGGTACAACAACGATGTGAAGCACATAAAGATCCTGACCAAGGAGGGCTCCTTCTACATTGCAGAGAACAAAAAGTTCAGGAGCATAGTAGTGAGTATTTTTCAGTCTTTTATTTTTTTTTTTAAACTTCCACCACTGCAGTTCATAAATAAATAATCCTGTTCACTTAATGAAGTGTCAAAAACCTGAATTTTATTTCAGCAATGTGCACAAAAATAGCTATGATTAGAGCCGTGTTTATACTGACCCGAGGGCTTCAGCCTTATAGAGTCCAGAGCATATTGGAAAGGTTTACCATTTATGTGCCAGTTACTGAGGTTTTCAATATAATATTAAGATACTGGTTGCAAAACCAAATTTAAAAGGATATGGTTAAAGGCAACTTTTATTTGCTATAACTGGGGGAAAATAAGAATCCTCTTAAGGACATAAATGTGTTGATATGATTTCAAAATACTTGGACGTGTGTTTGAATGTGTTCAGGAGCTGATTGAGTACTACAAACATCACTCCCTGAGAGAAGGCTTTAGGAGTCTAGACACCACGCTGCAGTTTCCTTACCGAGAAACGGAGAACGCTGCTATGCACCGCTTCAACCGATCCGGTGGCAACAGTGAGTATACCGAGAATGACCTAGAATGGAAATAACGCAATAAACTAAAACACCACATTTTTTCAAATGAAAGCA
Organism: Aulonocara stuartgranti; assembly: GCF_965226115.1. Lineage (NCBI taxonomy): Eukaryota > Metazoa > Chordata > Actinopteri > Cichliformes > Cichlidae > Aulonocara > Aulonocara stuartgranti. The sequence continues at coordinate 11,417,372 of NC_138960.1, forward strand.
GTGCGACTGGACCCCAATACATCCTTCATGTTAAAGGCCATCGCAGTCAGAGAGGAGCTAAAGTAAAAATATGATAGTTGTTTGCTTTTGTTTGTCCAGTGGAGACTCCCTCTCAATCGGAGCCTAGTGGCTCTCAGTGTTTTCATTAGCAGATTGTCTATGGATCTTTAATTTCCATGCATTTGAGGGACGACAGCAACCATCATACTAAACACAGCAAACATGGCCATGAATGGTAAATACACTGATTCTTATAGAGCGCTTTTCTACTCTCCCGGAGTACTCAAAGCATTCTATACAACATGCCTCATTCAGCCATTCACACCCACTCATACAAGCACTTCTAAACTCAAGTGCAACCTAAACTACATTCACACACATTCATACTCCGATGAACGCATTGGAGGGCAACTCGGGGTTAGTATCTTGCCCAAGGATATTTGGCATGCAGACTGGGGAAGCCAAGGATCGAACCACCAACCTTCCGATCAGTAGCTGATCTGCTCCACCACCTGAGCCACAGCCACCCAGAAGCAATGGTTGCCTAGTTTTTGCGTCAAAGCAGACTTTAACAGTTGGTTAACCAAAATAGTTAGCAATTAAGTAATTTCATGTGCAGCCATGACTTTTTAAGCCTGAGACATCTGACGGCAGTACATGCCGTCAGCTCACCAGCATCAGTGGACTCACACTGAAGCCAGTCATTCTTTTGATTGTTAAGTTTTTGTTTCATCCGGCAACACGCTGCTATTGCTGTTTCTGCCGATTTCCCGCCATCTCTGCTCTTGTTTTCTCTTCTATTTTCTCATCTGTCATCCTTCACAGCTCTGTTACACACTGCTTCAATTCACACAGGAGGATCTTTTAAGCCCTGAAAGAACTGGATGGCTCTTTAACAACTGTTATAAACAGCCCAGCCTCCTGACTTTAATTGTTTTTGACTCGGCTGTCAAACGGTGGTTGGCGAGTCTACTAAGCATGTCATTAGATTTGATAACAGTCTCTGGCCGATTGCTGAAGATCAAATCAATTTGAATGCCAGGGGAAAAGGGGGGAAACCAGTTAGAACTCTAAATAAGTTTGCACTATTAATCTGACTTAAGTTTAAATGGAATCTATTTCTCGTCACTTTTTAAATCTGTGTTATTTTGGATGATCTATTTAAGGAAAATTTAAATTCAGTACAATTCAGTTTTGATTATCTAGCACCAAATCACAGGTGTAAGGTCAAATATAACCTCAATATAAGAAAGCACTTGGCAATGGCGGGAAGGAAAAACTCCCTTTTAGCAGGAAGAAACGCGCAGCAGAACAAGGCTTATGGAGGGGCGGCCATCAGAGGGGAAAGATGAGAGAAAAAGGAGAGCACAGGGAAACAGGACAAAACAAAAACTACAGGAGAAAAATTTTATCACATGCTGGCGGTGATGAATAAACACTAGGGGAGTGAACAGAGGCGAGTGGAAAGGAGAGACTCGGTTTATCAAAGGAAGTCCTGCAGCAGTCTGAGCATCATAACTAAGAGAGGGTTCAGGGTCACCTGAGCCAGCCTTAACTATAAGCTTTATCAAAAAGGAAAATTTTAAGTCTAATCATAAAAGTAGAGCGTGTCTGTCTCTTGAATCCAAACTAGGAAGCTGAAGTCTCTGCCTCTACCTTTACTTTAAGAACTCTGGAAACTCTACAAACCACAAGTTAAGCCTGTAGTCTGAGAGCAAAGTGGTACTATGAGGTCATCAAGACATAAAATGTTGCAGAAGTTAAAACAGTGTCAGTATAGATGCTAATTTTAGTCCACGAAGGACTTCTGTAGCTGATTCTGTATATTTTTTTAAACAATTTGAACATGTAACATGCGTTATATAATATGATATAATATTAGGACTTTTATTTTTATTATTTTTATTAATTTTTACCCTAATCTATTCGTTATTTTAAGAGTAAAAAAGATTTTTAAAAAATGCTGATAATAAGATAGCATTTCACATGGGAGCAATTGTATCGAATGTGGGATATTTCACATCATTTCACATGCCAGACAGCCGGAAACCTTTAAGCATCCTCACCGGTGACGATTTAAGCAGCAGGATTTCTTTTTCTACCCGTGTCATAATGAAAAAACGTGTGACATCTCAAGACAAAGCAGCTGTTGACAGCAACACTTCTGATAGGTTTGGGGCTGTACAAGAACACAGTGATGATTAAGATTATTTATGTATCCAGCCGCTGCTTTGATTTATAATGAATGAATAAAGGAGAATGCAGTATCCGATAACACGGTTTCTTCTTTGTAATTGAACAATTCGGTTCGACTCAGTTTTATTTATATAGAGCCAATTCACAGCAACAGCGCCTTTATATTGTAAGGTAAAGGTCACACAACATTAGAAAGAAACCCCATCATATGGCCTCCTATGAGCAAGCACTTGGCAACAGTGGTAAGGAAAAACTCCCTTTAAACAGGAAGAAACTTCAAGCAGGCGTGGGGTTTGTAACTGTGAAGAAATGTGTTTTTAGACAAAGACAAACAAAAACAAACAAGCTTTTGTTGTGGGAAAAGCTGGCATGCATAAATCCCTTTATCTTTGACTAGAAATGGAAAAAATTCATTATCTGGGGTTTAAATCCACTCAGTTAACTGTTTGCAATCTTCAAACTGAAGTAGAGAGGGATCCTTGCCTTAAAAACCATAAATGTTTACCCCACGCAAGAAGAAACATAAATATTAAGCTCAGCCCGCCAGGCAAAGCACTACTGCCCATTGACTGCTAAATGGAAAATCAACCAAGTGATCACAGTCAGTGGTAAAATGATGATTTCATTTGATGCCTGCATGCCGCTGCGTGCTTTGGAGAAGTCCCTGGCTTGCAGACGATCACGTTTCAAGCGGCAGAAATGTGAACAGATTGTACTGAGCTGTTTGCTTGTTCTAAAGCGGGGCCTGTTGTTCAAACTCAGCATCAAGACACAAGTTGAGACAGCTCCAATCCAAATTTGTTTTGGAGGGTTGTTGTGGTGTGCCCCTCTGTCTTGTAGGCAGCCTGCTCCCGGTGTGCAGACTTCATTTTTCTCGCTTTCACTTTTAAACGACTCGTGTTTTGATTTCTACTTTCCCAAAGCACTGCTGGAAATCTCCCAATTAACGTTTGTGCTTTGTTTTTGTCGACTGCTTCGTAGTTAGAGAAACTGATTGATTGATATTTCCTTTTTTGCCCATCGTTACAAAGGAAGAAATACTGGCGTTTAGTTAGCTGAAATGTATCCGTGGTGTGCAGGTTTCTAACTCTCGTCCTCATCTTGTGGGAAGCCGCAGCGTGTATGTGTGTGTGTGAGTGTGTGTGTGTGTGTGTGAGTGCGCTGTCGGTCTTCCTCCCCTCTATTATTCACCCGGCTCACATTGTGCATTCCGGTGTGGTCCACAAATCAGATTGTGCAAAAATGAAGCATGTAAGATGCAGCTGGTGTTTCGGTGGCTGTTTGAAGTGGAGCGCGATCCCTCTTCATATTGCTCGTACCTAGACACCATTAGGGGTTGCTGAGCTGTCTCTCAGTGCGCTGATTAGTATTCATTTTAAAAACCACTAGAGCCCTGCTCCTCTTACAGCATATCAATAACCCAGGCCAGTTAACTTGCCAGCAGTATTGTTGGGAGCGGCACATTTTTCATAAAGTTTGGGCATTTATCAGTCATTGCGGGGATTAGATTTTCTATTCCCACTGGCTGAAATGTAGGCTCCTGTGCAGAGGTGGCTTTAGAAACCCAAATGAGGGGTAGACTGGGGGCACGCTTTTAAAAGAACGGCAGCAGATTTGAAAAATGAGCAGAAGACTTGAATTTAAAGTGCTCGTTCTGTTCTCGGAAATAATGAACTGTGCATTGGTCATAATTACTTACTGTATGACATACACTATATTGCCAAAAGCATTCACTCCCCCAACCAAATCACTGAATTCAGGTATTCCAGTCACCTCCATGGACACAGATGTATAAATTCAGGCATGCAGACTGCTTCTACAAACATTTGTGAAAGAGTGGGTCTCTCTCAGGAGCTCAGAGAATTCCAGGATGGCCAGTCATAATATTTCATCACTACTAAATATTCCACAGTCAGCTGTTAGTGGTATTATAACAACTCAGCCGTGAAAGTGGTAGGCCATGTAACATCACAGAGCAGGGTGAGTGGATGCTGAGGCGCGTGGTGGACAGAGGTCACCAACGTTCTGCAGACCTCCAAACGTCATGAGGCCTTCAGATTAGCTCAAGAACAGTGCATAGAGAGCTTCAGTGCAGAAGTGCTTTCTGGATGCATCAGAGAGCAACTTGGGGTGGTTGGTCTCTTACCCAAGGATATTTGGCATGCAGAAAAGGCAGCCAGGAATTGAACCACCAACCTTCCGATCAGTACACCTGCTCTACAGCCACCCCGCTCATAAGAGTATGACACAGCTCCATTTAGGCGAGGTTTGTGTCATTTCAGGATTCATGTATGATCATTTTGGTTGTTCTGGATGTTGTTGAATTGCAACACTGCACTCTGCATACTATATGTATGTGGAATACGTTTTCCATGATCCTTTCTTTTTTGGTTGTTTTGTTCACCACAGTTGAACTTTTCTGGACTAAAATAATCACTGGCATCTGTTTAAGTCGACTACATTTATTCTCTGCGGTCTGTTTCTGTACTTTAGCAACACAACTGAGCAAAAAAGAACCCTTTTCATTGTTAGCATTTTACCCTGACTGTTCTCATGCCAAACTTTCTCTGCTTCTTTAGTTACGTTCCAAAAAAACCCCACGAACACCAAGGTGCTAATACTGTCAGGGTTAGAGGTTCTATTTCCCACAGCAAGGCAGTGACACTGCCAACTCTCAGACGTTACTGGAACAGGATCAGTTTCTGTAGCTGCCTCCTCTGCCAATAGGAGACAGACTGGAAGACAGACGGAAATACAAATGCAGTGGTTCTCTGGTGGGTTGTTTTTCAAGCTGTACGCCGAGATAAAGGCACAGTTAGTCTTTGTAAAGAAGAATCTGCGACATTTTCAGGTTCAGAAACAGCCTGCACAAAAGCAATTAGAGCACCCTCGAAAAATCCTGTAATAGTGGAATGTGAAATAAAGAAACGGGGTACATTACCGTGTTTTTTGAGCATCTGCAAGTCGGGGAGAATATTACAGCTACGTCTCCAACTGTGCAAAAATCCCCCTTCGCGCTGTAATTGTGAGTAGACTGCATGTTCTTCTCAATTAAATGCAATAAAGCGAAGATGTCATCCCTCATTAGCGAGGCAGAAGTCCTTTTAGCAAAGTGGAACAAGATATGTCATCGCTTTGTGTCTCAACAACATTTTAGGAGCAGTGCACATTTTTAGGACCTTCAGTGTTTCCTTTAATTCAGCGATGGCAATTAGACAAAGACCCTCTTCTCGCTTTTGCACATTTATAACGGCCGTTTGATAGCTTGTTACTGTGTTTTCTATTCCATATCAAGTGACTGTAGAAGATTTTTGAACGTGAGAGGCTTTTAGAATTCAAAATTCTCACCTTTAGTCATCGACAAATTGCTGCAAGTTTTGATAAATGTTATGGTTTGATCTCATATTTGAGTTTGGGAGAAAAAAGATTAGAATTATAATTATAGTTCCAAAAACACAGTAAATACTTTTAGGGGCACAAATTAATTAACCACCGAACATCAGTGAAAGAGCTGCTTCCAGTGGCTGTGTAGATAAGTCTCACTGGCTCTCCTCATCATTTATTTTTCATCAAACTGCGACTGTGTGGTTTTTTTTTTAAATACCTCTGAAAAAGAAAGATCAAATTTTTTTTACAAAACATGCTTTTTTTTCCCTTCTCCTTTGCTTCTCTCTCCTTCCATCCCTACCCATTCCTGCCCTCCTCTACCCCGTCTTGCATCTCTCCACCCCCCTGCCTGGCCTGCACTGCCTCCGCCCTGCCATAGCCCCATTGCTCTGCGGCCTCTCTCTTCTAACTCCTGCCGGCTACAGCTTTGTACCTCCTTCCTCTGCTCCCTTCTGGTCAGGTACAGGTATTGGTTCTCTCTCTCTCTCCCTGTCTTTGCCTGTCACTTTAACACTGGGTCTCTTTCTCTCTTCACCTCGCCTGTTGATGGCTGCTCGGGAACGCTGGCTGTCCGTTTGCGTCACTGCATGAAAATCTGGGCCTTTCCCATCTTTCATGTAGCTTCTCATTGAACCGTCTCACCTCTTGTGTAGTTTTGCACACATACATGCCATTCTGTACAAATTGCATGTTTGTACGATGTGTGTCCACATTTTTGCATGTGCCTGCTTGTGTGTGTGTGTGTGAGGTGCACCTTTAAGAAAAAGAGTAGAGTGTGTGAGATGTTTTCCACAGTTGGTATGTGGCTGGGTTTTGTGTGTGCTTGTCCAGGTCTGTCTGTCAAAGTAAAGGTGGAAGTGTCCAAATACACAGAGCTCCTCTATATTAGATATTCTATCCCTACGGCCAGCTTGTAGAGGTCTGACATTCCATTTCCACATGTCAGCTTTGCCCAGTCGGACCACCGGTCAGCGTCTGAAAGGGAAGAGAGCCGGCAGGGTGGGATGGAGCTAGCTAGCCGGCTCCACATGTGTCTCTCACACCGCTGTCTGCTCAGCAGGAGACATGTAGTCTAACACAGACTGCTGTCAGAACCCTGCTAAAGCTAAAGCTATGACTCTAAAGCTATGCACAGCTCTTACACTCAGAGTAGTGAGTTTGTACAAAGTCGCCAGAAGTCAAATTACCTGGCTGAAATTCCAGCTTGATGTACAAAATTGGCAGTTTTTTACATAAAATAGTTCCTTTTGTTCATACTAGATTCTAGCTAGTTTTATGAAGAACAGCTGGCTGAATTTGGCTGCGTAATTAAAACTTTTCCTTCATTATATTTTCTCTGTGGTTTTATTTTCTTGAATACTTTAGATGAAAGGATCAGAGACGCTGGAATTTTATTGACGCTGTGGGGGAGGGGCGGTGAAGGTCCTTTCTATCTTTGTGTGAAAGGAAGAAAAATAAAATTGGTGACCAAAAAGAAACCTGTAGTTGTCAAAGTTAGACGTGTGTAACTCCAGGCCTCTCCACCTCTCTGTCCGTATGAGCGTCTACATGTTGCAACCGATGTGTTTGAACTCGTCGTCAGCAAAAACCATGGATGAGCACATTCTCTCTTTTTCGTCCTGTTTTGCATCCCCCTCATTTTCTTTTCTCTTCCTGCAGTGTTTACCCCCAAAGTGATTGGTGTGGCAATAGCGCGGTACGACTTCAGCTCACGCGACACCCGGGAGCTCTCTCTGCAGGAGGGAGACGTGGTTAAGATCTACACCAAGTCGGGAGCTAATGGCTGGTGGAGGGGCGAGGTCAACGGCAGGGTGAGTGGAAACCTTAAGGTGCTCAATGGCAAATTGTGGGAGGGGGGGCTTGGTTTTGCCTTCCAGGATATCATCTTTTTCTAAAATTCCCAAAAATCCCCATGTTGGTGGGCAGCATGCCATTATTCTCCTTTAAAAACAATCAACCTTGATATAAAGTATGTATCTGTCAGTATTGTTTAATCAAGGCACAGAAGTTTGTATTAGCAGTCTTCACTCTGAAATGATTCTAGCTGCTAAATTCTTAAATCCAATTTTGGGTAGCAGTAAAAGCGGGCGTTTTGCAGAAGAAAAATTTGGCAGATATTTTTGTCTGTGGCTACCTGGAAGGGGCTGTTCAGACTCAGTCTATTTTTTCATTAGTCAGTTGTGTGCAGTATTTATGTTTCCACATATCCTGTTGGAAGGATTCATTTGCTGCTCTTACATCACTTAAATGCATACGTTTTTCCAATGCCAGGAGCGCTCTCTAATCAGGTGTTAAATTCTGAGCGAAAAGGCAGGAAATCTGTGCGTCGACTCCCACTCGTGGCTGGAGTTTAGGTCGGCGGCGAGCGGCGGACTGAGTGCGTGCTTGTGTGTAAATAATGTGTTTGTGCTGCGAGTGTGAAGTGAACAGCTGCAGTAAATGGAGCTTTTCACTTTTACTAAGCCTGATGTGTGCACTGATGCCACTCTTAAAAAAACTAAGGAGGGGGAGAAGAGTCTGTGAAGTGCTGCTAGTGTCTCTTTAGGGCAAGCAGCCAGTAAAAACAGTTGGTATTACTTTTGTTGGCTCTTTCTATTTAAAATTCCAATATATCAGTACAATAATATCACATCATTAAAGCAATACAACAGTTTTTTTTTATTTTACCAAGTTGCTATTGGCCAATCAGTATCTGCATGTATCTCGTCTGGTATGTGCTGATTTAAACAATTTTTCTGAGCATAATGCAGATAAATATGCTATATAGTTTCTTTAAAGTCAGTTACCCCATTATTTTTTCCCTTTGCCACTGACCCACTGTAGACAGATATGTAAAATAATCAGTTGATTATGTGTGGTTTTATGACATGTCATGGGCGTTGACTCACAGTTTAACTACACTTCTCAAAAAATGAAGGAAACCATCACAATAGCACTAAAACAGGAGGATGTAAACACAGACCAGACCTGTGGCGTTTAAAGACGAGGATGACCGTGACAGAAACACTTGATCAGCTCAGTATAACACAAGGCCAAGTGAACACAGCTGCACTGGAGAGGAAACGCCCAAAAAAGGGAATGGTTTTGGAAGTGGTGACGACAAACCGGGGCTTTGTCCTTATCCCTTCTGACTGTTTTTCCCTAGTTTTGCTTTTTGTTAGATTCGTAGCTGCTGACGGCGTTTGATGGTACTTGCAAACCATTCAGGTTGTACTGGTAGTCCAGCTCCTCCAAGATGGCGCATCTATATGTGCTTTTGTTAAAAATGTTTGCTGTGCTTTCCAGCACACACTCATCAGCATGGAGGAGATACCAGGAGGTGAGCTTTAAATGAGGAGAGCTGGACAGGGCAGTAGAAAGGCATCAAAGCAGCAGCAACAGCTCTTTACTGGGTCCTGGTTACATCTGCAAAGTGTCTGAAGTAGCAACAGCTGAAGCAGACTGAGAAAATGATGACTGATGGCGACATTCGACCCCTGTCTGGTTACTAATCTCAGTCTCTTTTCCCCCCTCAGGTGGGCTGGTTTCCATCCACATACGTTGAAGAGTGCGAGGAGTGAAAGGGCCCGCGTGAGGGAAAAAGAGGAAGATAAAAGAAGAAGGGCAGCGGTGGAGTAAGCAAACCGATCTCATGACAGTGACTGAGTGAGCTTTTGCACCCCCGTCTGCTCCCGCGTTACTTTTCAGAGTGAAGCAGACGGCTTCGCTCACCTCCACGGTGCCCTGTTGCCTAAAACCATCCCGGAAGCCTTTGTACGCTGCAGATGCAGAGATGCACAGTCATTTCTGCTTGACTCTGTGTGGCTAAGCGACTCCACCGACTAGCAGCTTGCCTGTCAGCAGGGCACAGGTCTTCGCCAGACACCCCCAACCCACCCCCTCGCCCTCCTCCTCTCCCCCTCACTTCATCCGTCCATCCATAATTCATCCTCCACTTCCTTCCTCCCTGCCCTAGCCAGCCGCAGCGCCACAACTCCCACCTGTTTCCGCTTGCCAAGTCGGCCGTTGCCTGAACTGTCAGCAGCAGATACTCAAACGCCGCTCTTCCATTCATCCGCTCATCCATTCATCCATCTACACCCCCCCCTTATCGCTCTGTGTGGGAATAGAGTCATCTGAGAGTTGGGAGACACTTCAGTTTTCCTTTTTTTCCCCTTTCATCCTCATGTCTGAAGGGATTTCAGTCAGTTTTGACCTTGCCTGCCTGTTTTTTTCCACTAATGCAGGTGGATATTGATGACTTGATGACCCAGATTCATACACACATACGCGCGCGCGTACCACCCACCTCTCCTCTCCCTTCAGATTATTATCGCCGCACACTTGCACACGCACTCTTCCAGGAGATGTAAGAGAGGGATGGTGTCGGATAGCATCGCTGCACAGTGCCAGCAATTGATCGCTGTTGTTCCTATTTTCCTTCCACCTCCTACATTCTTTATCTCCAGACCAGCCTCTCATGTTTTTTAGTTGTCTTGGCCGTTAGCGATCCCCACGCTCTTATCGGTGGCAGCTCTGTCAACAAGAGCCCATCCGCCAAGGGTTTATCTTATTGGAGGCATTAGCGGCTCGTCGGGGGTGGTGGTGGCGGTGGAAGGGGGAGGGGACAAACCACGCTACCTGGAAGCCACCTGCTACCTTAGCACTGAACGGCAGAAAAGAAAAGCACATACACAGCCCCAGCCTTGTTCTTCCCCAGTTTATCGTCTCATCGTTTCTTAGCATGTTTTGAGCTGTTGTTCCAGTTTCATCGTGTGCAGGTTTGATAAACACGGCTGATTACGTTCCAGAGGCTGCACTGGTCGACCAGGAGAGGCTATACTAACACCGACACCTGTCTCACAGAAATGGACTAGAAAAAAAATATAAAAAATATATATTTTAAGTAGTCTAGAAGGACTAACGTCATCTTTTAGAAACCTTTCTGTCACGCTTATATCTGCCTTCCCCCACCGCCCTCACCCCGGTTGTGCACAATGCTTCCTTAGTAAGAGTAAAAGCGGATTTTCCCACATTTGAAGGAATAAAAACCTTCACAGAGACGCAAGCTGTGCACGCTTTTAATGTTAACATCAACGGCAGAAAGGAGAAAGGTGCCAGAGGACACAGATCCAACATAGTGATCATGCACGCTGGACATGGAGGACTCCTCAGTAGCTGGCTTTGTGTAGCTTTGTTTAGCAATGAAATATTTGTTGGCTGTAACCTCAAATCATGTCTTTTTTCTATTTTTCAATGTGTACATACTGAAACTTTTATTTAATCGATGGTTGGTGATGTCTTTCCTCACAGTCGCCCTGTCATAGAGCAGTCCACATCGCATGTATTATGTAAGGATGGTCAAAACACTACTTTGAACTAGTCCTTTAATGTCTAGTAAGTTGTTGTTTGTCTGCATTTCTTCATTTTTCCTTCTTTTTTTTTTAACCATGCAGTTCAGCTAAAATATGATCGCATTTGTCATTGGAGCACACTGCAGGGAAGCTTAAGGAGCAGCTTAAGTGGAAACTATGGTGAAATTCTCTTGTAGACGTTGAGTTTTCAGAGTTTGTATTGATTTGACGAGATGAAAGAAACCATCGCTCTTCAGCTAACTCGAGAATCAGCCCGCAGGGCAATCCTTCCAGTCAGAGCTAGCCCTTCCACTGTCACGTCTGCACTGCGGTGATGCCACTGAGTATCACATTTTCTGAATTTAAGTAACGATTTATTATGAAGCAAGCCATTTATATACGCTTAATGGAGCCATTATAGTTGAAAGTCATTAATAACTCCTTGTCAGCGCCGTCTCTCCACGCCTTTTGTGATATGTAGGAGAAATGTGTTTTATATGCAGACGTTTTCTTAAAGAACTAGACCGAAGGATCGCGTTGTCATATGTTTGTGCCGTCTCCCTGCCTACCCGACACACTTTCCTCTGCTCATCAACAGTGTCGTTAAGTGACCACTAGATGGAAGCATTTTAAACACAGCCTAGCAGCCACTTCTCACTCTGCAAAAGTTTGGGCATGACATCATCTGATTAGGAGGTGAACGATATTAAAGGAAACAGCTGGCAGCAGGCTCAGACGTGCTGCTGCGAGCGTGAGAAACAGAGGAAGCTGTGAAAGACAAGCCCAGAGTATCAAAGTACAAAAGGAGGGTTGTTTAAACTGCTCCTTGGGCAGATACCACCATGACTTTTATTTTTTAGACGTGTATTGATCATTTCTGATGTTCGAGAAACTTCTCATCAAGTAAGAGCCTTCAGGACCTCCTGCTCTCCAGCACGACTGCTGTCTCCGAACAGTCAAACATGAGATTTGAGAGTGAGAGAGAGTTGTGCTGTAGAAGGAGCACACCTCTCTCCCGTCTGGGGAGAACTGGAGAGCTGGAGTGGGCTCCTCTAATCGCAGACTCTGGTAATCCACTCCTGCTCTCCCTCCTCCACCCAGATGAACTCTGACAGCGGGGCCATTTACAGCTGCAGGCTTTCCTCTCGTCCAAGTGTGCCTCCAGATTTTTTCTTTTCTTTTTTTTTGTGGGCAGGAGGGACGGGAGGAAGGCTCAAGGGTATCTGTGATCTAATCATTACACCATCTCCTCACCTCAGCGACCCTGCTGCATCCATCTCTCTGTCGGCTCCCCTCTCTCTTGCTCTATCTCACCGTGTCACTCCCCTCCTCTCTCTCCCACTCGCTCTTTACTGCTCTCTTTCCCCATCTATCTTTCATCCAATCTCCGTCTCCTCTGTTTCTCTCTGTATTCCGTCCCTCAACCCGACGCTCTGTAGGCTGTGACCGCCGCTGTGTGTTGGTGGGAGGAGAATCGGAGATTCTGTATTACGAGGAGGCAGAGAGGCTCAATCGGAAAACAAGCCCAGCAAAATGAGGACTAGTTTAATTTTACCGCAAATTAATAGGCTGGGAGAAATGATGCCAGTTAGAGAATGAATTAGAATTTACTCTCGCTATTGTGATCCCCTTGGTGTATGCACAGATTATTTCCATATGCACAGGCACATCCCACGTGGGAAAATCATTTTGACTGAATTCAGGGCTGTGTTGTTGTATTAACCTGAAACACAACTCAAATATGAGGAAAACATGGATTTTTTTTTTTCTTCCTTCTGTTTTTTTTTTTTTTTTAGTCAGTACTTCCTGTGGACTAAAGTTTGCATTGTCTGTGTTCATGCTTTTGTTATTTCAATGAAGCCAAAGATGTATGCTGTACTTACTGTTATGTCTCATAACCACGGTACCCAACCGCTGTGGCCTAACTCTAAAACTGTGCAATCCTGAGTGTGTAGCATATCCCTGTATTGTTGCTGTACTATACTGTAAATGATGTACATAGCACATAATAAAGATATACAGTACACAGCTTCTTCTGATGCACTTGTATTTCATGTCTTTTTTTAATAGATTTTTCTTAATTTTGAGAGATTGTAGTTTGAGTGTCAAGCCCTGGAGCTGAAACAACACAAATGCCAAAAATGTCAGTTCCTCAAATGTCCACATGAGGCTGACTCCAAACGTGAGTCAAATCCAATTGATCCCCACTGTTAAAATGCACATTTTTACAGCACAAATAAAGATGTTTAAAGTCTGATTAAAAATATATTTTTATATCTATTGCATATTTACACCATGACAGCTTTATAGGGGTTGAATTTTTATATATGTCACTCTATATTTAATTTGAATTAAAGTATGCATTATGTGAGGCGTGGTTTCTTTGTATGACAGGTGGATGTCAATCCGGTTGTTCAGTCTGACGTCACTAGCCGTGTCTGGGTCTAAACTCCGCTGCAGGTCCATATATCAAACAATCACTATGACATTACTGAGAGTTGAAAAACTGTCTAAAGTCTTTCATCTTTAATAAAATGATCAGCGTTCTGCTCTACCAGGTGTAACAATTGAGTTTAACATCCAGGCATCCATGAAAACGGAATTTATGACATTTAACGGAGTTAGAAGTTAGCAGGGAGTTAGCTCGCTAGCTTCTATCTAAATACAATATAGCATGTCCTGACTGCGGGGTTTTGGAAACAAATTAAAACGTACAGCTCTGCTATCACTTCCAACATAACTGAAGACAGGAAACTAAACAGCAGTGACGTTTGTAGGGTTACTGAAGTTTGGCTAGCTGGTATATAATGATGTGCTACCGCTAGCGACACAGCTATGTTAGCATAATATAAACAAGCTAACTTTTTTTCCACTCGATAAAAGTTAACATGAGTGTTTTCGGTGGTCAGGAACAAATGTAATCGCATGGCAGGATGCTGTAAAAGGACCAAACTTCAGCCAGGAGAACAACTGAGATAATCCATCCACAATATGAGGTTAGTCATTCATATACTGCTGCATGGGCTGGGCTGTAGTTACATCCTAAGGTTTTAAAAACTGAGCTTAAATAAATGATTAGCGGTGATAAAAGCCGAGGGAGGTGAACAGTGATCACTGACTGTTTTAGGAGCTTTTTGGAATTAAATAGAAGAAAATACAAAACATTAAACATGTTAACAACACAAAAGCCATATTAAACGCAGACTACTTTATACCTGGAAGTAGGATTCGTCGCGTCATCACTGAACAACCGGATGCTGCTACCTCTTGATCATGCTTTTTATTTTGTGCAAAATAATGAATAAACGAGGACATGAAACATCCTGTGAACTTCACTATGGTCAGTTTCATCTTTGTTAACTCAGTCAGCCTGGAAGTGACTTTTTTCTTGAAATTAGGAGCTTAAATTGCACAGCTCCCATGCTGTCACTGACGCATTCTGTTGCTGTTTCCTCCACAGGACTTAAATAACCTGCAGCCAGTGGGGTGCTGTTTCTCACCAGCGTATTGGCTAATAAGTGTGAATGAATGTGGGGATAAACAGTGGGTCTTGTTGCTGTGATCATGCTGATAATTATGAGCCGACTTCTAAAGTCTCTACTTCTAAAAATAGTAATAAATGAATACAAAAAAGGTAAACACTACCAGTACTGTGACTGTGCAAAAACACGCAGTGAATAGTTGTATTGGTGTCAAAAACAACAAAAAAAATGTGTACAAAAGTTGTGTGTACAAGCCACAGACCATATGCTTGCTGTGGCTTCTATGTAAAAGTGATCTGAATCAGGTCTTGTTTATTTGGTTGTGCATATGTGGGTGCCCGTGTGTGGGCGGTGGTCTCTTTGGCCATCTGGTGCCTGGTTACCTGCCACTGCTGCTCGGTCTCCAAATGGATCAATAGTGGCGGGCTGTAACAGCCAGTGCCCTTGGCACTGCAGGGGTGGAGAGTGAAGCTGTACTAAATGCCCACCAGGTGGGCTTCGCCTTGGCTGGGCCAGTCTGGATCACGCCGGTCCACTTCCAGCTGAGGTTTAGACCACCAGTGTGACAGATGGCTGCATGACGTCACCCTTCTTCGCCACTCTGAAAGAATGTTAGGCCCAACTCTTGGACTGCTGTAGTCGTGCTTGATATGAGATTTTAACGATGAGCAAATATTTGTTTTATGTGCTGCAGGAAACAGGGTGGACTCATTTCTGTCAAAGATAAGACCCAAAGATGCCTGCTCAGTGGAAGTCCATCTTATCCTTTAGAGAGAAATGTTACTTCTCATTTATAATATTAATCCTTTTTGCTGTGTTAGGTTAACACAATGAGGACCAGCCATTCAAAACTCTGCTCAACTACCTGAACTGGTTTCACTTTAGCACTGCAGCCATTTTTCTTTTCTTTTCTTTTTTCAAATCCTTCATAAGAGCTGCCGTGTTTTGACTTCTTCGACTGCACTCCACATATCCCGCTCTATTTCTCACTCTGCCTCGCTCATGCTTTCTCTGGGTTTATTGCTGTCTTTTGGGGCCATGAGGGAGCCATCATCATTGCCAGACGGTATGGCTGCTGTGTATAAATATCAAGCAGCACTCTTTCCCCAATGTTTTCCTGGAGACTATCAGCACTGCATAAACATTGAGGTGCTGTCTACAGAACACACTCAGACAGCTCATCACCATAAAACCACACATACACCTGTCCATTCAGAAAAAAACAGAGCCACACAAACACACGCACGCTTGCTGGTTGGAGCCAGTACATTATTGTAGCCTCTAGCTTATTTTCTTACAAATGTTATGTATGCAGTGTTTTTTAAGGAAACATATGTCTGCTGTAGCCCTGCTTGCATGTTAACATGGCTCGGCATTGCTCAGAAACAAAAGCGATTGCATTTATTCCATCTGACACCTGCACGAAATACACTCATGCATACTGTAGTGCACTTTTCAGAGCCTCACTTCTCAGTCTTCGCTGTTATTCACACATGCAATCACAAACAATCTATAGCGCGTGTCCCCCAACGCACACGGCGGTGACAGATGGTAGCGAAAAACTGCCTTCAATAATAACCGCCGTTACAAAACGGTTAAAAATGTATCCTTTCGTCAGCTCAGAGACTCCCTCCAAAATGTATTCGCCACATTACACTTGCTGCATTTAACAGGTTCAGCTCTTTTCTTCTCCGAGCCTCCTTAGAGTCGTAGAGGTGTTTGTCCTTCCAGATCCACGTTCAAGGTCAACCTGAAAGCTTCCCGCGTAGCCGGGAGTGTGGATGTAAATGTACTGAAACACAAATACGAACCTGATAATAAGAATCTTAAGCTGATGCATGCCGTTATATTCTAATACATGTGTCATCACACTCAAGTATTTACAGTGTGATGACGCCCTTTAGTTCGTCCTCCAACATTTCTTTTTCATTGCAAGAAAAACAAGATGAAAACAAGAAAAGCCTGGGATGATTGTGTGTTTGTGCACATGCATCACACCTGTGACCTATTCATGCTGTCTGGAGGTTGCTGTAATACAGAGGCAGAAGGTTATATATGATTATATATAGTCGCCTTGAGGTGACTGCTGTCATTGTTGGTCTTGTGCTGTATAAACAAACCTGAACTCAGCTGAATATTGGCCTTCTGTATTATTACAGTTAAAGTTATACTAACTCATTCCAGTGTGTTACCATGGCTACATGACAGCAAATTACCACAGAAAAGCACAATGCTTTTAAAAATATATAAATGAAAAATAAATAATACATGCATGCACTATGCATTTGTGTAAAATGTACTCGTGCACATTCTTGCAGAATACAATCGTTCTTGCCTCAGATCAGAGCAGATTCAGATACAGTCGTGAAAAAGTTTGGAGACTCTCAGCAACAGTACCCTGACTATTGTCAGTGGTCAGAATGTGTAGACACTTCCTGCAAAAAGAAGACATTGATGCCATTGACCGGCCCTTACATTCTCAGACCTGAATCCAATTGCGAACCTCTGGGACATTGCATATAACTGCATTTGACATCCCCTAATAGCACCACAGACTGTCCAGCAGCTCACTAATGATCTGATCTAGATCTGAGAGGAGATTCCTTCATCTACTTCCCTACTGTTTCATGCTATTAGTAGTAATAAGGACACTAGCAAAAAAAAAGCAAAACTCGAGAAAAATCGGTCTGGTGGGATAAGTAGAATTCAATTCAATGTATTTATATAGCACCAAATCACGACAACAGTTGCCTCAAGGCACTTGCTACTGTACAGTAAAGACCCTACAATAATACAGAGAAAACCCCAACGATCAAATGACCTGCTGTGAGGAAGCACTTGGCAATAAAGGGAAGAAAAAACTTCTTTTTAGCAGGAAGAAACATCCAGCAGAATCAGGCTCAGGGAGGGGCGGCAATCTGTCAGTCAGAAACTTTATTGTCATTGTCATGAGAACAACGAAATTAAGAATGGTCCCCGATCATTGCATCATCCCTAGCAATATCAAAATATAAATAAAACAATAAAATTCAATAAATAAAATAGATAGAATACTTAAAATACTAATAAGATATAACAGTAAAACATTCACATACATTCCCACACACATGCTTCAGACCGTGCATAGAATAACACAAGAGTGGCGTGATGGACATTTTTTTGTAGTATTCAGATGTGTTATTGCAGTTGGATAACAGCTGTGTTTGAGTCTATTAGTCCTTGCTCTGATTGCCCTGTACCGTCTGCCTGAGGGCAACAGTTCGAACAGGGAGTGGCCAGGATGTGAGGTGTCTTTTATGATGTTTTGGGCCTTTTTAAAACAGTGGGCGTTGTGTAGAACTTCCAGTGTGGGGAGAGGGCAGCCAGTGATCTTTTGGGCGGTGTTAATGATCCCTTGGAGTGCTTTCCTCTGAGCCCCTGTGCAGCTAGTGTACCAGATGCATATGCAGTAAGTTAGAACACTCTCAATGGTGGCTCTGTAGAAGGACACCAGCAGTCTCTGTGTGATGTTATTCCTCCTGAGAATTCTCAGGAAGTACAGTCTCTGTTGGGCCTTTTTCAGCAGCTCGGAGGTGTTCACACTCCAGGAAAGGTTCTCCTCTATATTGACTCCCAGGAAGCGGAAGCTTGCCACCCTTTCTACACAGTCCCCATTTATGAATAGTGGTTGGATCTCTGCCTTTTTCCTTCTGAAATCTATTATGAGTTCTTTGGTTTTTGAAGTGTTGAGGAGGAGGTTATTGGCCTTACACCATGACGTCAGCTGCTCCACCTCGTCTCTGTACGTAGACTCGTCTCCCTTGGAAATGAGCCCCACCACTGTGGTGTCATCTGCAAATTTCACAAAGATGTTGCTGTGGTGGCGAGGAGTGCAGTCGTGTGTGTAGAGAGAGTAGAGCAGTGGACTGAGCACACAGCCCTGGGGTGAGCCAGTGCTGAGACTCAGGGCTGAGGATGTGTGATGGCCAACTCTGACTCTCTGTCTACGGCCCGAGAGGAAGCTATTGATCCACATGCAGGTGCTGTATGGAAGCCCCAGGTCTTGTAGCTTGGCCACCAGTTTGTGTGGAAGGATGGTGTTAAAAGCTGAGCAGTAATCCACGAAGAGCATCCGCACATAGCTACCATGCTCTTCCAGGTGAGTTAATGCAGCATGGAGTGCTGTGGCTACAGCGTCTTCCGTGGATCGGTTTGCTCTGTAGGCAAACTGGTGTGGATCCAGGCTGCGGGGCAGGGCTGCTGTGATGTGTCTGCGGACCAGCTTCTCAAAGCATTTCATTACCACTGGGGTGAGTGCCACCGGTCTGTAGTCATTCAGGCCGGTGATGTGGGGCTTCTTAGGCAAGGGGACTATGGTGGAGGACTTCAGGCAGAGTGGGACAGTCGCCTGTGCGAGGGATTTGTTGAAAATCCTGGTGAAGATCCCAGCCAGCTGTCCTGCACAATCCCTCAATATTCGACCTGGCACACCATCAGGACCCGCCGCCTTCCTCGGGTTAACAGCCTGCAGCATGCGCCTCACCTCGTGCTCTTCCAGGGTGAGGGTGGTGCTGCTATGGGTGGCGTGTTGCTGCTGTGGCTCCAATACCTCCGGTACCCTGGTCTCAAAGCGGGCAAAGAAGATATTCAGCTCCTCTGCCAGCTCCAGGTCACCGTCCGCAGCTCCGAGATTGATCTTATAGTTGGTTAGGTGCTGGATGCCTTGCCACACCTGCCGGCTGGTATTACTCTTCAAATGGTCCTCGATCCTCCTCCTATAGTCCCCCTTTGCCTCTCTGATGCCTCTCTTCAGGTTGGATCGGGCTGTGGTGTAGTAATCCCTGTTGCCAGACCTGAACGCAATGTTCCTCTCCTTCAGCAGCTGCCTGACCTCCCGGGTCATCCAGGGCTTTTGGTTGGGATAAGCCCGGATCCGTTTGACTGCTGTAACAGTGTCTATGCAGTGTTTTATATAGCAGAGGACACCGTCTGTGAACATTTCCAAGTCCTGATGTTCAAAGATATCCCAGTTAGTCCTGTCAAAACAGTCCTGCAGCTGCTGAGAGGCACCCTCTGGCCATATGGTAATATTCTTTGTGATGGTAAGAGCAGTTTTCTTGAGAGGGGCATATGCAGGGATTAGAAACAGTGACAAGTGGTCAGACTGACCCAGATGTGGCAAAGGTCTGGCCCTGTAGCCCATTTTGATGTTGGAATAAACTTTGTCCAGAATCTTGTCACCCCTAGTGGCACACTTGAGGTGCTGGTGGAATTTGGGGATTGCTTTTTTTAAGTCTGCGTGATTGAAGTCCCCTGCTACGATATGTACAGCGTCAGGGTAAGTGCTCTGTTTATTATTGATAAACAGAGCACTGGCTGGGGCTGAGGGCAAGAAGAGGGGATGGTCTGTGGTCACCACCTGCAAAACCATTCAGTTATGAGGCTTTATGTGGCCTGCTGTCACTTTATTTAACGCTGAAGCCGATAATATAATTTCACAATGGTTTATGCTTCCTAACTGGACTGAATGATATCCCTGAAGTTTCACTGATTGTGCTAAACTGTGATGATCAAGTCATGTTTTAATGGGTTTTTTGAGCAGTGGATTACATTTTCCTCGAGGCGAGCACATCCTGGATGAGCTGTAACACAGAGGACGTCAAGAAGTACAGTTTGGTGTCTTAAGAAGAAATTAGCTATAGAGAAATTAAATGTTTTTATGCCACGGTGTAAACGTGTAAATTTCACTATCAGAAATGGGTATTTTAGCATCTTTAAGGGTTGACTCAATTTGGAGGAAGCCTCTAGTGGCCATTTGTGTCCCTGCAGTTTTTGGAAGCGCTTTGCAACCTGACATCATTTCTTTCAATCATATAGTGCAACCTAACGTGTATGCAGAAAAATTGAGAATAAAATTGTAGTTTGGGTGGATTATATTCATGAAATTCCATTTTAATTATATATTTACAGTGACTGACTCATTTTTATTTGTACGTGATTTTAGAATTTTCTCATGCGATCACCTTTTGACCTTAGCACTTTCACTTACAACAATATAAGATCCCCTAAAACCGAAAACTTTCATATAATTTAGATGAGTAAGAACTTTATTTAAACTTTTATTAGGCTTTCAAAAGTTTTCAAAAATATCAAATAAAAATGTGGATTAAAGGGCAAATATAATTCAGTGCCTCATGCAGTGGCACTGACATAAAAAAAAACATGGGTGTCTTAGATTGGAATATTTACCTCACTACAAATGTGCTATTGCTTCAAGGCACCGCTGGGACACGCAGATACAGAATATATATGTGATGTTAGTTAACAGGCTAGAAAGGGTTGAAGCCGCCTCAGGGCGAATATAAGAGAAATATTAGGAACATTAATTTTAAAGTGTGTAAATGAACTCCAAGTAGCCTTTTATTTTCACTCCAGCGGATTTAAATTTTAAATCAGTGTTTTGACTCATGCACAAGTGCAAGTTCATCACAGCAGAGGTCTCCGGGAGATCCTGGAATTCTTCCGTCCCCTGTGATTTGTACCGGGAGGCTGGAGCTCACAATGATCCACTCCAATTTGGCAGAGGAGATGAGGGAAGGTCTCACTCTGCGTGGTAAGCTACTGTCTCGGTTACATTTCATTTGCCCCTGTCTTCCAACTGCATTAGCCCATCACGCCTTGTAATATTGAAGTGGGACTGGAAGGATTTTCCGGCAGCGTATAACTTGAGTTACAGGATCCTCACCGCTGTAATGAACGCTGCAGACGGGCAGTATGACATGCCATTTGCCTGACATCAATTATCTACATGACTATCACATTTCTAATTTGACATGTTAACCACTTGATTGCATTTACTCCACCGAGATGTTTGGTTCTGAGCAAGTGTGCTGTTTTAATGTGGGGACATTATGGCAGTATCATGAATAAATGTTCAGTTTTTTCCCCCTCCCTATGATTTAGATGCTGCAGAGACACAATTTACTGCTACACTTAGCTAATACCTTAATTCTGTAATGTACTTCTTCAATTACAGGGAAGAAGAAAGAGGATGAATTCAGCTATTTATAGTTGTGTTGTTTTTTTTTAATATGAAAAGCACAGAGCCCTGGAGGCCAAAACACTGTTAAAAACATGCTGGTTAACACTTGACACACAAACGCAGCACAAAGCCATCTGTTTCAAGTCACAGATATTTCAATCAACGCTTAAGAATAAGACGATGGGGAAAAAAAGTGATATGGGAGCAAAAAAGAAGTTTTCTGTACTTGAGATCCTCATACTGCAGCCGGTGCACCCAGTTCGATCTCTGATAACAAGAAGTCCCTGTTAGGGCTTTACTTTAGCAACGTTTCACATCTGTGCTGCTGCAAATAATGAAAGGACTCAAAAGCCAGGGAAGAAGGAGAAAAATCGTTTATTGAAAACAAATGTGGCTAATCAGCTAACATTAGAGAGCCGCTTTACATCAATCCATCAGATCATCTTATAACATCATACCAATCAAAGCCTACTTCTAGTGTCCGTTTAAACAGGAGTCGCTGTTGAGAAGAAGGGATTGGCTGCTGGGCTTGCACATGCAGCTCTTTGCTTTGCTAGACGTTCATGAATGCAGCGTCAATACTGCTAATAAAATATTAAAAAGACATATAAGCCCTTATTAAAGTTTTTAATTTGGTAAAACAGAAAAAAAAAACCTTTAAATATGCATCTTAGTTTTGTTTACGTGTATTTTGGCTTATATGACACAGCAGATAGTGAATATATTATAGCATATCTCTCTCAGATTGACTTCTCTTTTTATTGGCTCACTGTTATATCCAGAATTGAATTTAAAATTCTTCTTCTCACATACCAGGGCTTGAGTAATCAGACCACATTTCTTCTTAAACACCTCATAGTCACAGTTCCTATGGTTTAAAAGTAGAATTGGAGGCCGAGTCTTCAGCTTTTAGGCCCCTTTTCTGAGAAACAAGCTCCCAGTTTAGATTTAGGAGACAGACTACTTTTCTACTCATAAGATTAGCTCTAAAACTTTCCTTTTTGATAAAGTCTGTCGCTGGGGCTGGATCAGGTGACTCTGAATCCTCCCTCAGTTATGCTGCAATAGCTTTCTGGGAGGTGCTGCGCCCCCGCTACCCGGCCCTGGATAAGCGGAAGAAGATGGATGTATGGTGTTTATACACCACTCTGCATTTCATCATTAGTTATTATTAATCTCTGGCTCTCTCTCCCACAGTGTATTTTGTCTTGTCTCCCTCCCTTCACCCCCAGCTGGTTGTGACAGATGGCCGCCCTGGAACAGGAAAAAGAAAAACTCCCTCTTCCTGTCAAAAGGGAGTTTTTCCTTCACATTGTCGCCAAGGGCTTGCTCAGAAGGAATGTTGAATTGAACTATAGCATAAAGAAACATGAAAGTCTGAGGATCCTTGATGTTAGATGTAACTTTTAAATGCTCTTTGAGAATCAGTGAGGATGCGTCTTGTCTGACACGCGACTGTGGTTCAGGGTTGTTGATATGATGCACTTACACTTGGTAAGTATATATGTATGCAGACCCCTACCCCCACCTCCCCCACCCCCAAGCCCGTGTGGCAGAGGGATGATGGAGATGTGAGAGGCAGCGCTTCTATTTTGGGGTCTTTGAGTCTAGCTCACGCTTCGCTCTGCCTCTCTCCTTCCCCCCAAACCTCAACTGGCAATTGTGCCATTCACAGCGCACCCATTCCCCAGTGTCCCCTGAAGCACCTCCAGTTGTATTCAGCTCCCATTTGTCATTCCTGGGAATGTGGTGGCGTCAGCAGTTATGCCCCAACCTCAACTGACGGTACCACACCAACAGAACGGGAAAATTTCAGCCCCTGCCTAAGGTCACCCTACTCCCTTATTACAGTTTTATATCTTCAGAGTGATGGATAATGATGATGTTGTTGCCCTATTTCGTCTGCTGTGGTAACCAAGCTCACGCGTGAATTGCTCATTCAGTTGCATTTCATTTATGCGCTGGCTCACTGCTCACAGATGTGTTAGCTCCAGCGGTGCATTTAAAAGCAGACCCAAACTCTGCTTCATACCAATGTGGTTCTGCTAATTGTATGCAAATGTCAGGGCTACCGTCCGTGCATAATTTAAGACGTTTTGTGCACTACAGAGTTTTTAGCAGAAGACTTCTGAGTTAAAAAATAGTACAGGTGTAATTAATAACAAGCTGTTTTAGTGAGGCAGCTAAATGGACACCCTACTCATTCAGTTTCTTTCTTCTTGAACTGAGACATGCATTCATTTGTTACTATAAAAATAAAAATGTTGATTAGATTAGGGGTAGACACATTGTAGTATATAATGTGCTTTGATATTGTATGTGTTTATTGTACAAGCTCTGATTGTAACAGGGGTGCAAGAACAGGAGGAAAAGCCAGTTAAGAAAAAATAAAAACAACAACTGCAGCAAAAAATGAGTCCAGACTAGAACAAAGAAAACAAAGTGGCTTTAGTTTAAATTAGAAAAACTATCTTCCTAATTACAAATATATAATAAGCAAAGCACTTAAAGAAAACACAGTTTAAAAGATCTGACAGCAGGCACTGCTTTGTGTACCAACACGGAGCCTCATGCGGCAAACTAAAGAGCTGTGGGAAAAAAAAGCTTAATATCTCAACATTTAGATATTGTTGTTGTAAGCAGGGAGCAGAAAATGGAAAAGCAGCTCAGATGGTCTGTGATAGGCTGCGCGATCCCAGATTCACCTGCCAACTGCATGAGGTAGGAGGATGACCTATAACTAGTGCCCACAGAGCCTGAGCAAGCACAGAGGAACAGAGCAGGGCGATGAAGTCATTTTGGCCTGTTGTAGCCACACATGGTATACGCCGTTTGCTCACCATTTTCTTTCTTTTTTTTCACCCCCTATTTTTTGCCAAGCATTTGCCTCACTACACTAAATCCTCTTAAACACAACAGTGGGCGAGCGTGCCATCATTCATAACGCCCAGCCCTGATTCAGAGCGTTTCGAGCCCAAGCTGCCACATTTAGTTGAACTGTACGAAAACAGCCTTGAAGCTCACAAGTTTGGCTGCAGATTTGGATGATAATTCTCTTGGTCCATCACAATGAGAGGCCCAAATTAGCATCTAATAAACAACAATCCTCCATCCATCTTTTCTATTTATCCAGGTCAGGGTCACAGGCGGGCTGGAGCCTGTCATATGGTGGTATAACCTGGACAGGTCACCAGTCTGTTGCAGGCTAAGATGGAAATGCAGACAATCATGCCTAACTCATTATGATTAAAGGAGGAACCCAGAGTTCCTGGAGAGAATTCAGTTACTTTTTATTGTCTCTATATTGTGCTAGATCACAGCAACAGTTGCCTCAATACTTTAAATATGGTAAGGTAAAGACTCTACAGCATTACAGAGAAAACACCAGCAATCAGACAGCACCCTATGAGCAAGCACTTGGCGACATGGAGGAGGAAAAACTCCCTTTTAACAGGAAGAACCCTCCAGCATCACAGATAGGTGTCCATCTTCTGTGATGGGTTGGGGGTGAGGGGAGGGAAGTAAGACCAAAGACACGATGTGGGGAAGAGCGAGAGATTAATAATAACAAATAATTAAAATGCACACAATATCTGCACAGGCTATTTAAACCCAGGTACTTCTTGCTGTGAGGCAGCGGCACTAATCGGCTCACCACCCTAAGCAACAACCAGATATGTTAAAAATTCACACACGAGAAGACGTTTTCCTTAACTGATTAGATTCTGCACACAAACAGTTAGACGTGAGGATCTCTGAATAATGGATCACGGTGGCTACAGAGACAAGATGTTGAGGCCTCCAGTAACTTGTTGAGCAGCTAACGGTGGCCCTCATTTAAAAGGTTGACAGCTCTGCTCTCATCCCTCGCAGCTACAGCGTTCACCTACAGAAACACAAAGGCCCAGCAGCAGCAGCACACACTGTCGACAATCTAATAAATTAAACTCAATTAATTACCGTATTTAGCATAACTCTGGAGTTTAACAAAGGTCTTTGTGGTAGATGTATACATTATAACAATTGTTCATTTTGATGAGCAGGGATTATAAATGAGGCAATTAACGTGCTGTCAGATCGGAGGGGAAAGGGCCTCGCTGCTCATTCTCTGAATCCTTCATTTTTTTTGCATGTAAACTTCAGCCTAGAGTGCAGCGGCGCCAGGCTGTCAGATGGGGGGGCAAGGTGGGGCGAGGGGTCAGCCGGGCGCTGGAGTGACCGGGACAGCAGTGGACGGTTGACCCCATCAGCTGAGATGCTTCGTCCTTCCATCTTCTCATGTTAACCTGATTTAACTGAACGACGCGCACACACTCGCACACACACTCACACACACACTCGCACACACACTCGCACACACACACACGCGCGCGCGCATGCAGCCTGCCAGCGAGTTAGGTCCCCAGGCGAGAACTGGGGCTGCAGAGAGGGGGAACACATTAGCCTAATAAGGGCCATCTGGTGGCCATTCATTAACTTGACCATCCTTGAAGTCCCCGACCCAAAATGTCATTTTTCACTTTGCAGAGAAATCCGTTAGGTGACAAGAAAGAACTTGGGCCAAATTACCGGAGATGGAAAACGGTAAGACAGAGAGCAGAAAAAGAGGTGGGACTGAGGAAGAGCGGCGGAGCCAGCCAGAGTTTGTGGGTAAAAAGAGAGTGACGGGGAGTGGGAGCTCAAGTGAGGCCAGAAAGGGAGGTTAATTAGCAGATACTGTGTACACTGTGGACTCATCCAAAGCATAGCATTAGTGGCACAGTGAAACACTTTCACACCATTAGCCGACTCTTTATTTTTATACATCCATTCAACCGTGCGGGTCTGAGCGGTCGACTTTTTTCTATACAAAAACACAGCGAAATGTACCAGTGAAAATAACACCATGTGAGATCCTGTGAAAAACAGCTTCTGGTGGAAATGTGTCTTTTTGTGGAAGGATTAATGTAAAGACACTGTGACAGATGACTTTGTAGTGTATCTCAGACCTTGACTGACACTCATTTGCTATGATAAGTGATTTTTAAATGAGTGTACGCTCGCACTCGCGAGACGCAACGCCCTCGTGCAACGGGGGGTCTGCGCGGGTTTAATCAAGCTGTCTGAGTCGATGCCTGCGCGGAGAAGCGCCATTCATTCTCAAAGCAAAACATTCTGCAAGGTCATATGCAAATGCTCTTATTATTTCTCACATCTTAAAATGTTTTCAAGTGGTAACGTGAGTCATCTGTATCTTTTTTTTCTTTCCTTTTTAAT
This sequence comes from Aulonocara stuartgranti, assembly GCF_965226115.1. Classification (NCBI taxonomy): domain Eukaryota; kingdom Metazoa; phylum Chordata; class Actinopteri; order Cichliformes; family Cichlidae; genus Aulonocara; species Aulonocara stuartgranti. The sequence goes on from NC_138960.1 coordinate 11,444,047, forward strand.
CCACGGCGTTAGGCGGTCATTTCTTTTCTCTGCATTTCCCAGAGCAGATGCGTGTATTTATGTTCAAGGTTGTTGTTGGTCCTGCAGGTAATATTATGTTTGTAGTGGGACAGTTTCATTAGAGCACACCGAGAGCCTTATCGGAGTAAATTGTTACACATCTCTTCTCTGAGACCTTCCCAGCATGCAAGGACACACAATCTGTCTGTTCAAAATGTCCTTACTGAATCATAATCTCAACACAACTGATGTTTACAGTAACAAATGGTGGGGAGGATAACATTACCCATCCCCGCTCAGCGCTGCTGTCAATACTCTATTATTACATTGTTGTGTACTTGAATGGTTGCTTGAGAGTCAGCTCTTTCTCTTGGCGATCATTATCTAACATTTCTTTAGTTCATGTTCTCAGTAACAGTCGAGCCTTCGCCCTTTTCCTCTGTGCATGTGTAGTGCACTTGTGGCTCCTGTATGCCACACATGTATGTATGAGTTTTGCCGAGGTCTGTATGGACTAGAGTTGCTACGGGCATCAATTAGCTTGTTAACAAGATCAGAACCACAACTTTCTTGACAATATAAAAGCAAATCAAGAAAGTTATCACAATGTGTCAGTAAGGAGGCATCAATGTGTGGTATTGCCAAATACAAAGACAGTGGGAAAGTATGTAAAATTAATTTAAAGGTCTGCGACAGCCTGGCAGCCCATCCAGCCCGCCTCTCGCCCTGTGACAGCTGGGATACGCTGCAGCCCTCTGCACTGGATAAACAGAATAAAATGAATGCATAGTTTAAAGTTTTGGAAACTCCAGGACAGTGCGTTGTCAGAAACAAAGTAACACATTACTGTAATCACATTACATTTTCCAGTGATGTGGTAATGTAACACATTACTGTAATCACATTACATTTTCCAGTGATGTGGTAATGTAACACATTACTGTACTGAATTCAGTAACAGTGTCCAACAAACATGTTTTTCCCCACACGTCACACACTGATAATCAGCTGATTTCAGTTCCAGTTTGGGAGGAGGAAAATGGTGGAGCGATACAGATTTAGAGGAGGGACATATGGACGTTACTTTTATTTTATTTATTTTTTTATTTTTACTACACAAAAGGACAAGAGCACAATCAGGACAGAAACAGTTGCATTTCTCTGCTAACACAACTTCAGGTCTTTGAAAGCATCTGCACAGACAGCATGCTAACATAGTGAATTACTTTTAGGAAAAGTAATTTCTCTGTGAATTTCATATTCCCGTGGCAGCATGCTAGGTGCTTGCTCAGATTTGAAGTTTAATTTTTGACTATAGAAACAAGTTTTCGTCCCACACAGAGTGTTCAGCGTATGCTAATGTTTTTGTCACTTTTTAGGGACTCAAAGTCAAAGTAATGTCAGTACTTCCAAGCTTTAAACCAGGGGTGGGGAACTCCAGGCCTCAAGGGCCGGTGTCCTGCAAGGTTTTAGATCTCACTCTGGGTCAACACACCTGATTCAAATGCTTAGTTGGTTGCCAGGCCTCTGGAGAACTTCAAGACATTTTGAGACGGTAATTTAGGCATTTAAATCAGCTGTGTTGGATCAAGGACACATCTAAAACCTGCAGCACACCGGCCCTTGAGCCATGGAGTTCCCCCACCCCCGCTTTAAACGCTGCACGGTCGCACTCTCTCCCTCACTCCATATTATCCATTGTTGATCAACACACGTCTGTTGCTACCACGGACATCACATGCTTGTACGTCATTGTCATGAGACACTCTCACAACCAAAATCGCATTTAGTAACGTAGCAAGATAGCGTACTAACAGGAAAGGAACAGTAATCTAATTACATTTTTTGCAACAGTAATCCCTTACTTTACTTGTTACCAGAGATGGGCAGTAACACGTGACTTGTAACGTGATACTGCCCATCTCTGGTAATGTCCCCAGCACTAAATATGATAAACACAGCTAGTATGTTAGCAGTTTAAAGGTCTAGCAACCCATCCAGGGTGCAGCCCGTCTTGTGCCATATGACGACATGACATTGGTACCTGATTGGTGAGTAGTCGGGGTTAGTTGATTATATAGTAATAAGTAGGGGTGCAACGATACACAAAATTCACGGTTCGGTTCGGTTCGATACTTTGGTGTCACGGTTCGATATTTTTTCGATACAAAACAAAAATGTTCATGCCTTTTTAATTTGTCATTTATTAAAATTATAAATATATATTTTGACTCAAAAGTACAGTTTTTAAATTTAATGTTGCTGAAACAACAAACTAATAAAAATAAATAAATCTATCTGATCGAGAAATCACTCATCTTTGGAAAAGAGAGTTTATTACAGAGAAATGGCTCTTTCCAAAATAAAAGCTATACTATCCGCTTCTTCTGGGCTATATTCTCAGCAGCATATTAAACATATCAGGTCCCCATGAGGAGAATCATGTGCTAACGGCTGTCTAAATGACTCGGGTAAAGTTTGTAGCATGCGTGCTTGTTGTTTTTGTCTGCTTCCACTTGTCTTTGCACTAGGATGATGTCGGCGTAAATGTGCAGTCATATTCGTTGTGTTCCCACTAGTGCTTTCAGGTTAATCTCGTTGAAATGACGTTAACGCCACAACACGGCAAATCTCCGTTAATGAGCTACTGCGGATCGCCCCGTGCGTAGGGCTGGACGGCATCAACACATTAACGAGCTAACTGCGCTAATGCACTAGTTCCCACCAATGTAATTGAGCATTGAGTGGGACATCCGACATACTATTTTACTTTAGTCCATGACGCGCTTACCTTCAGGGTCATACGTCACATGAAAACCAAAATAGTTCCAAACGCCAGATCTCAATGAGGGTGGGGGAGGTTCAATTTGCAATTTGTTGCAAAGAGAGCTTAACTTCTGTCTCGCTAGCTTGCCCTGCGCTCAGTGAATCTGCGTTCGACTGCTCCGCCTAGGCTGCACTGTCGAGCGCAGATCCACTGAGCGCTCAACACAGACAGCATCGTCAGAAGGAAAGTTGATCAAATTAATTAAAAATTTTGTATTGTTCGATACATATGCGTACCAAACCGAAAGCACTGTATCGAACGGTTCAATATCGATACGAGTATCGTTGCACCCCTAGTAATAAGGTATAGTTTGACTAGTCAAACTATACCCATATATATATACAGAGATGGGCAGTAACGCGTTACTTGTAACGCGTTACTGTAATCCGATTACTTTTTTCAAGTAACGAGTAAAGTAAGGGATTACTATTGCAAAAACGGTAATTAGATTACCGTTACTTTCCCGTAGGAACGCTGCGTTACTGCGTTACTAAAACCGTGATTTTTTTGCGAGAATGTCTCACGACAGTGACGTAAGTGAGTGCGCTGTTAGTGACAACAGCTGTCTGCAGATCAACAATGGATCACATATCGATTGTGGGAGAGAGTATGAGCGTGCAGTGTTTAAAGCGTGGAAGTACTGACCTTACTTTAAGTTTGATTCCATAAAAAGTGACAAAAACATTAGTGTCCATTGTGCGTGGGAAGAAAACTTCTTTTTACAGCGAAAAAAAACCCCTAAACTTCCAACAAGCACCGAGTGCGCAACGACGTAATGGGAAACTCACAGAGAAAGTCGCGGATTCTTCAACTGACCGCGGCACACCTGCACCAGGGTAAACCTCCGCCTACCCCCAGTCCTGCTTTACAGGTGAAAATAGAGCAACAGGACCGTTGAGTCTTTGACTTTATTTATTTTCTGCTGTGTTTTACTTGCATCTATTTGAAAGAGTGAGTGTAAACACAAAAAATATTTTATTTTATGTGCTGGAATGTGCAGAAATTAAACTTTTGCTTGATGCATAAAGTTAAAAGATTAAAACTGATAAAACAAGTTAAAAAAAGAGACTTTTCCATTTGATTACATTTTGTATGATGGAGTATGTAGAAAAAAGTAGAATTGGGCTGAAAGATCTATCGCTTTATCACCTATTCAGATTGTAAATCGTGTTTTTAAAAAGTAACTAAGTAACTAAGTAATTAATTGCTTTTGAAAATAAGTAATCAGTAAAGCCCTCGGTATTTCTCGAGCTTCTTGTGTTCCTGATGTTGCTGTCATTCCGAACCGCTACATCGATCACTACGGCCGTCTTCCTCTGTTTGTCTACCACCAGTATGTCCGGTTGGTTAGCCACCACCATTTTGTCTGTATCTGGAAGTCCCACAGGATCTTAGCACCACCACCCTTGGGGGCAGCTTTTGGGCATGTTTTGTTTTTCAGCAGGGCACTAATGTCATACCAAACAGGGAAGACTTCAGTGCAAACTTGCCATGTGTGCCATTATTTCACTCATATGTTTGTGTCCTTGGGGATAGAAAACAGGAAAAAGGTATGTTCTGTTGCTTGCTAATGAAGCTCTTCCTAGGCAACAATCTCAGTTACTGAGTGCATTTGCTCATCAGTGAAACTTGACAAAGGAAAGATTCTCAGCTGGCTGGACACAACTTTTAGGTAACTGCAAGAAAAGGAAGCAAGTAAGATATTTTCCATGAACTTTAAATGAATTTTAAAGATCACAGTGTCCCTCTTATTCATGCTTCTCTGTCACCCGCCTAAACCTTTCAGTTTTCACCACCTACAACCTGCATTCATGGAAACATTTATCTCATATTTTTGCAGAAGTGTCCTGACTTTATTTTGAGCTGCACAGCCTAGTCCGTCATGTGAACACAGAGCAGATCCACTAAGGTTAGTGGGTTGCTCAAGGGCACTTTAATTCCAGTGGATGTGAAGCAGAGAGGGATGTTTTCATTTACTTTCCCTGGTTGTAGCAGCTGAGCTGCCAAATAACACACTGTACTATCCAAACCCTGGAGGTTGCCCAGCAGTCCAGTTGCCAGGCCAAGGGACCTTTAGCTATGTTTGTGTCTTTACCATCCAATAACCTGATTTTGTTTGTTTCATTGCCAGAACCTTTGCACGGATACTCCCGTCTGTAATGCTGGACCACAATACAGATGATTATGCCATCCTTATTAAAGCTGCAGGGATGCCGACGGTGGAGCAAACTGTATTTACAGCCTCAGAGATGCTATTTTGCTCTCCCAGTAAAAAGAGGATACAGAAATGTTGCCTAATGATGGCACAGATGACCATCTTGGCCCTTATTTATGGTTATCAAGCTCCATGAGGCAACAATCTCTCCCTCAGATCGTTACCTTTTTACTCCCATCTTCCACTACATGGTGTACCTGCAGGAACATCAAAGATAGCTGGAATTAGCCCGCCTCTTTGAAGGCGAACAATACTACAGTCATGTTAATTCTCCTACCCCTGTCTCTTCTCTTTAAAGTGAAAGAAACTTCAGATAGAAATATCAGGATCTGTCAAGCATGGCCTCATTTTTCTCAGGTGCCAGAGAGGAGATAACTGAGCAAGCATGAACTTACATAAGGCATGAAAACATCAAGCCATGGCTGACAATTTCATTCACAAATTGAAACAAACTAAGAAGCAAACAAACAACCCCCCCCACAAAAACAAATAGCCGGTTCCGACACTTCTTTCTTTTCCCCAGCCAATTTTCTCTTTCCCACTGTGGGATGTTAAAGCCAAAGCTGTGAGTCTCACATGTCTCAAAGTGTCTGCACATCAGGTGTCTTGCCATGAGCATGGCGCCGAATCAGTTCTATTTCTGATGAGACAGATGTCTCTGATCTTATTAGTGTGACACAGACAACACAGAACTCTGACATAACTGGCTTTAAGAGAAGACATGTGAATAATGCCGGTTGCACTGACAAATTACTGTCAAAACAAACCCACACTGAGTGACAGTAATATGACAAATGGCTTTTCACTTACATCTCTGATTCATTTACTTAGTTAGCTATTACACCCAACGATTCTTCTTCGTACGTATCGAGACAAAGATAAAAAAAATACAAACCGGCATGTGGGCTTTGTGACTTTCTGTTTGACCCCGCATTTGTTCAGTCTATCAGTATACATATATAGTGTTGATGCACTTGCGACCACTTGTTTATCCACGGCACACACTACATCTGTGGAAAACAGCCAGTGTGTACTCAGGTTGATACTATACACACTGCAGGGAAGAGCATGACACAGAAAACAAACACAATCTGTTACGTCAAATCTCCGCACTTCTGTATTCAGTCATGTGCTTTATTTTTGACTTTGACACGAGGATACAGCTTAGTGAAGTGGGATGTGAGACTTTGCGCTCAAAAGACCTTATGTAAGTATTTGTAGGGGAGTTGTACGACTCCTAAAAACATACAGTGATAATGACGCGTGCTTCTCTCAGTATGGCTGAAGAAATGTAATGTTTTTCAAAAAACATTCACAGGACAAACGTCTGTTTTATTTTATTTTTTTCTTTTATTGCAGTGGGTTGGGACAGTATTCACAGTGGTCACAACTGAAGAAAGAGTCAAGCTAAGAATCTAGGTGAAAAATAATAAAAATAACTGGGAATATCAAACTAACCTTCATATTTGCGGAAACATCGCTGCACTGGGCTATACCCTATTTTAGTTTGGCCCCTGGCAATACAGCTAGCTTAGCCTGCGTTTCATTGTGTTGCCCAAAACACAGTGAAACTTCAAAAGAGCTGCAGCTGCTGCCCAGAGTCAGTTGCTCCTTACACTACAGGAAACAACAATTAAGCACTAAAGTGATTTACAGCAATCCATAGTATTTTACTCCAAAGACAACGATAACAACAGAAAAGACAGTGAACTTGATCTCAAACAGTTTACAATCAGCACACTCTCCAAACATCAGAAAAAAGTCCCCATCCTTCATACCACACTTGGTACATCCCCCCAGGAACTGAGCTATAAAAGGAGTCCAAAATGGCCTGGACTGGTCTGGCACTTCCTGTGTCCAAACCAAAAAAAGGCTGTGGGTCCAACTGAAAAGCCGCTGTTTCCCAAGCTTCCTTTAACTTGACATGAATGGAAAATGTATTTAATTTAAGGAAATTTGTGAAAGAGATTTTTACAAGGTGAATTGTGACTGTGGGTATTTGCTGTATCGAAAACTCCATACCCCTGGATGCAGAAACGATACCAATAAATACTAAAACTACCATGACAGACATAATGATTGCAAGCTGAATCATGGTCAACTTTGATCGTTAAATCTTTTTTTTAAGTTTTTACAAAACCCAACACCTTAACAAGAAGCAGATTTTATCACAGCAGCCTAACCTTCACTGCTCAGCTGAGGATTTACTCTAACAAAGCCTGTTGTTGAAGATTCAAAGCATATCAGCAGGTTGTGTCATCAAATGAGACACTCATTAATGAATATTCACATGCGCTTTGTTGATTGTTTTCAATGACGCCTGGATATAATAGTTCTTTCCTCGTCTCTTCTCCTTTGATAAAGGATGGTCTTATTACAGCTGTCTCACTGATACACTATATGAAGAAAGATGCAAATATTCGTGACAGAATGGGTCGCTCTGAAGAGTTCCACGAGTTCCAGCACCAGGCTGTAACCGACTGTAATTGCTGCTTCAAGTCATTGTACTGAAAAGTGGAAGCGATCATTTAAAGTTAGAAAGCAAATTCACAGAGTGCAAAAAAAGTCACCAGTGACTCAAAATGTGCAGAGCAAACCTCCTCTGGCATTAACATCAGGACAGCACTGTGTGCCAGGAGCGTCATGGCACTGTTTTTAATGGCTGAGCACCTCCTGTAGTTGTAATGTGTAGTGGCCCAGTACTTTTGTCTGTATCCACGTACTTCTGAGTCACTTCACTTAGTTGTGAACCATCCTAAACAAGTGTGACTGTTCGACCGCACCCTAAGAGCAGTCACTACATCTCTACTAAGAGATAACAAGCACAGACAATGTATAGGTGTCTGCAGCACTGCCTACTCTACCTTTATTTCCATTCATGCCCAAGGTGCCGAAATGACATAAACAGCCTCAGTGTGCATAAAATAAAGTCCTTCTTGTGTCTTTTTTAATGTACAACTAATATGCAGAAAAAATTACACATTACTGTGATTTGGATTTTTGTGTCTCCTCTCATCATAATGTGTACGTGTACTTTAGAATTATTGGTTTCTAGAAATTGAACCGCATTTACCATAATACTCCAGTCTTCATTAATATTCATTTAAAATGAGCCCCAGGCATTCTGTGTTGCCCTCTGATTTTTTTTTAAATTTTTTTTTTTGCCTGTCCCGTTTGGCTCTTTTGCCATCAGAATTGTTGTCTAAAGGCAAAGAAAGATGCCCAACGGATTTACTTTACCAAACTGACCATCCCAGCCTTGCCGTAATGGTCCATTTGATTCACCTTTTATTGTTTATTTTATTTTCACTTACTGAATACGGGACAGACTTGACTGGGGGAAAGAAGGGGAGAAAGAAAGAGGGAAAGAGAAACAGCTGAGAAGAGGGACGGGGGAGAAGGGCAAAAAACAAAAACCAACAGAATGAGCAGAAAAAAAAAAGAAATAAAAAATGCATATATCGATCACCTGGATCACCTGCTGAAAAAGAAAAAAGAAAACAAGCAGAAGAGAACAAGAGTAATAGAATAAACAGCATCACAATGATATATGGGAATATAACAGTAAATACTAAATATTAAACATTATTGTGCAGCACATAAGATCAACAGAACACAGTGTGCTTTGAGGTAGGAGCCAAAAAGGGTGTAGTTTGTGGGTGTGATCACCCGTGTGTACACCTGTGAGCATGGACGCGCTTGTTTTTTTAAAAGGTTCCTTCATGTAATGATCTGCTAGAGGGTGTGGGGGGGCCACAGCCCCGTCCTCCAGGGCATGAAGCAGGTATGGAGGAGATCAAAACTCCAGACATCCAGAGGCCCCCAGAACACAAGAGACCAAGGAAGACCAACAGAGGGGCAGCTGCGCCACTGTCCCAGAAAGAGCTGAGGAGAGTCCCAGATGAGGGCTCACTCAGCAGCCGCGGAGCAGAAGCCAGGGGGAGTTGCAGTGACGTGCCCGTGAGCTCCGCCGGCAGCCAGCTGTGCCTGAGTGACCGAGCCCCAGGCCGAGAGGCCGGGGGCACCCCACCTCCGAAGTGGCCCGAGCGAGCCCCAGGCTCCAGGCCCCGATAAGCGGCCGCCAAGGAGTGAGCCGGTGTGCACCTGGACGCCCATCCCCGGACACAAAGAACCACCAACGCACCCTCTGATATTTGTATATGCACCCATAACATTAGCGAGGCATTTCCGGCAGATCCGGGTACATACAGACGATTATTCCTTAGGTGTATTGGAATTCCATTCATGGAATCCCAAGCTATATCTGGCTGTGGTTTCCATTTCCAGGTGCAACCATTCACAGTGCAGAAGAAGCCTGTCACTGCAACATCAAACCTGCTCTAACCATGTGATGGTGGCTTGTGTCACTTCCCCTTCACTCCAGACTCTCCCTGCCATTAGAGCCGTATTTGACATCCATCAACTGTGTTGAGCCACAATGGGAATTCACTCTTTACATTTCAAACACTTCCCCGCGAAAACACATCAGGGGTGTCAAGAATTTTAAAGTTGTGGGAAAAAGTATGAAAAAATAAAAAGTTCCAACCCCGATGGCTTTTCTCCATGCAAAATTCTCACTGCAAGTCGCAATCTCACTTCTCAGTGACTTTGTGTAACATGTGCTGTGTCCCTTTCACAATGAGGGGCCCAAACTAAATTAACTGAGTGGACTGACTGCATATAATTCACAAGACAATGAAGTGAATAACTTTCTTTTTTAGAAGTGCAAAGTGACTTAGTTGTGTTCCTATTGTAGCAAGGGATAAAAACCAGTAAAGCACAATACCACAGATACTAAGACTATACTAATTCAAAACCAGGCTTTTGGTACTGCTGGTTGCACTGGTTCAAAAATATCACTGAATGTGTCGTTCCTCAATCTCTGGCACTCTTCCACAGTGTGTCTTTGACCTGTCTTCCCCCAACTGGTTGTGGCAGATGGCTTCCACTTCCTAAGCTTGGTTTGGTCAGAGGTTTTTCCTGTTAAAAGGGAGTTTTTCCTTCACTGTCACCAAGGCGCTTGCTCAAAGGGGTAAGTTGACTGTTGGGGTTTTGCCTGTTTGTATCTGGGTCTTCAGCTTGCAATATAAAGCACGTCGAGACAACTCTCGTTATGATTTGGTGATATATCAATAAAATTGAATTGAATGGAATTATGACAGTAAAACATTTCCCCGAAGAAAAAAATGGACACAACACTAATACACTGCAGCTATTAAAAATCCTAGATGTGTAACACTTAATCACCAGAAGGGAGACATATTGCTGTGGTAACATCACCGTGGAAACTCTCAGGTGCCCTGGCCTCCAAAGGCATCTGTAGCTTTGAAAAATGGAGCCTTGAAAGTATTCATTAGTCAGCCAAGCAGTGAGATTACCCTGCTAATGCCAGTGTGATTCAGAAATAAATTAAAAAAAAAGATGTGGGACAAAGAAAAAAAAGTTTTCAGCTGTTCAAAAGAATTATTTCTAAAGGAAAATATGGGTATGGAAGACTTTCAGTCCCGTTCTGCAAAGGCCTCCAGCTGAGTAGCAGCTTAGTATCCATTAATGGTCTCACTGTGGAGAAAACCGGGCAATAGAAAAAAAGCAGCGGCCACTCAGCACCCACACTGTAGAAAAAAGAAACACTGATCAATAAGTGCTGCGTGCGGTTCGATAAGTGCATTGATCATCGCGCAAACAAACACATCACAACCATAGCGGGAATAATAGTGCTGGGGCAAAGTAAATTCTTTTCAGCCCGACCTAATGTGAGTGTACTTAGGCTTGTGTTCACTCGCCCTCCAAGCATCAGTCAATGAACATTTGAAGTACAGACACTGATGCTAAAATACACTGAAAAGAAACCAGTTTGACATGTGTGATGTTTCTGTTGATGCCTGCAGGTACTATTCTTTTATCTTAAACAATGTCACGATGCAGTGTTTTTTCTTTTACTGTTAGAAGTCTGCTAGCTAGAGAAACATGCACAGTGCAGTAGTCTCTATGATTATTGTCTAAATATGAATGAATACAAGGTTCTCAGACCTGAGCAACACTTTTTGCTCATTGTCTTGGCTCGGCCTTCAGCTTTGGTTTTGTTCAGTCTTACTGCTCTGCAGTTTGCAGCTTTGCATTTCTAAAAACTGACTGTAGGCTGTACTGCTTATCCAACTCCAAACAGCAGAGAAGTTAACAACTAGCTTTAAAACATTGCAAAGCTTTTAGGATTTAATGCATTTTCCTGAAGAATTGGGCCAAAATCCAAAGGAAAACAGCATTTTTTTCTGGCCACATGCTACTTTATGAATGGATGTTCAAAGCTACAAGCTATGGCTTGCTGCAGCTCGGGAGGACGAGCGGGTTATCTGCTAATTTGGAGGCTGGCAGTTTGATTCTTCGTTACTCCAGTTGCATGCCAAAGGAACCCCCAAGTTGCTCCCCGATGCATCCAATGGAGGGTGAATATGTGCAAATGTTAGATAAAAAAGTGCATGGGTGAATCAGACATGTTGTATAAAGCGCATTGAGTGCTCCAGTAGTGTAGAAAAGTGCTGTATAAGAACCAGTAAATTTATAATGTTTGCTGTATTGTTTTAAAAGGAGTAGTATGGTTGTACAGGAAATACAGTTAAATGCATAATTATCTGGACAATTTTCAGAGGTTTTAAAGAAAAGACAACATAGGATTTGATTTTCAAACTGATATATATTATGATGTAATCAATGCAACGGTGTGGTGTTTACTAAAACTCTCGGATGAGTTTGAAGCTTTGTGATTTACACCTCAAGGTCAAGGTCAGAGGTCAGAAGTCAAGTTTTCTGAAAATCGTGTGAATGCAATAACTTGAGGATGAAGTCACCTAGGATTTTCAAGTTGATACCAAAATCTCAGATTAGTTTAAAAGTCTGTGACATTGACTGCAAGGCCAGAAGTCAGAGTTCAAGTTTTCTGAAAATACATTTTTTTCAGAGGATCAAAGGTACTTGGACACACTTTCTGTAATTTCAAATATATATATAAATCGTTTTTAATACATTAAAATCTTTTGTTAGTTAGCTATTGAGATGCTCGGCCTGGGCTTTACTTCTACCTTCAGGTGCTGCTTGTGTGGGGCTCTCTCTGCATTTGGTTTTACTTTACTGGGTTGAGATCAGAGACTAAGGCACTGAAGAATATCTGATTTCTTTGAGTCTGCCTTGTTGCACCGAGACACCTTGCAAAGTCCTTGAAGTTTTGATTTGACACTCACCTTTTTATCTTCGAAAATGTGACAAAAAGGCTCGTCCCCTCTGAGCGTCGGTGGCCTGTGAGTGACACCAGTGGATGTTATATGACAGGAGAATTCTACCTAATTACAGCACTTTCAAAGACATCTATTGCCGTTGCAGCTGAAATGCCTTCGCTGAGTCACAGATTCCCCATAGATAAATTCCACGCTGTTTTTGCTACAGGGCAGAAATAAAAAAAATAACACACCCGTGGCCCCTTTAAACACGTTTTACCAGTCGTTTCCACAAAGCACGTTACAGGGGGAGATAATCCAGTGGTGGTAGATGGCTCGCTTCGAGGTATTTCGGCGATGCTTCATGGTTGGGTCAGGCAACAGCTGCTGGAGGTGAGATATCTAGGATGAAGTCCTCTCCCCAAACGACATCAACTCTATTTTAATTCTCCACGCAGCATGGTGCATTGACACCTGGGCTGAACACATGGTTAAAATTAGGGCCGCTGTAGGAGACCTTGACAAACAAGTGACTTTGACTGAATTCATCAGGGCATCCCTGGAGTCACAAAAGTGTTTTAGGAAAGTTGTATTAGTTTTAATTGTCCATATGGCCTTATTTCAGTTTTTCAGATTTCCCTAAAATGGTCTTCCTCATTGTCACATATTGTGCCAGCGTATTTTATGGTAGCGTCATTGTCTCTAATGTGTTAAACTGAGCTAGATTTGTCTGTGTCTGGAAGGAGCTCAGTGTTTTTAAAAATTCATGCTTTGGAAAAGTAAAATATCACAGCTTAAATAGTGTCTTTTTTATTATATTTTCACAAAGAAATCCCAGCACCCGAACGTAAAAGTTAAAAAAGGCATAAAAGGCTTCACTTTTTCATTTCACTAGATAAAACCACGTTTCGCAGAATAAAAGGTTGTGAATGGAATTTATTCTTGGGATTTGGATGTGAGTTGGTGGCTGTGAGCAAAATCGGAATCAATTAATCGGGCATATACGAGCCAACTTGCCAGGAAGCAAGTATCTGTTGTTTTTGTTATTGATGCATTAGCAGAACAATCAGTGGCCCTAAGTTCTTTTCCTCCCTTTGAGTTAAACTTGGAAAAGAAAAGGAAAGCAAAAAAAAAAAAAAAAAGCCGGAGCAATGGCTTGAATATTTTAGGTTATGGATGAACTGTCGAGTGTCTGACAAGACCCACTATATAAACTTTGAACACAGGCTCTCCGGGACACATCGATAGTTGTAAATATTTAATTTGGTGCCTCCGACAATGCATGCCCACTGAAACAAATCTTTACCAGATTGAATTCAAGATAAATAGCACGGAAATATCGCAAAAGCTGATACACAGACTTTTATGCTATCATTTTGTCAGGTTTGCCTCTTTGGGGCTTTCGCTTCACGTATCGCATATTAATTTATTTGAAGTGTCAGCAATTTTAAGAAGTAACAGAAGCTGCGTGCCCCTTTATACTGCGTGTGCAGTTCTAATTAAGATGGGAATGCATTCATGGACATCATAAACACATATTTCTAGTGGTTAAGTTTGACTTTATTTGTATATTACAAAAAGGCAGATTAGTGCGAGACTGTGAATGCATGGATTATAAAAGCAGCCATTATAAAGTACATGAAAGCTTTAAGTGAAAGGCATGATCTATTGTCATGATATCTTTTTGGATTATAAGGCATTTGTGCATGAATAGGTTCTAATCGAACAGCTGCTTTTGTGAAAAAGCAGAACTACACAATATTACTATGTATGCTATATGTACACATCCACACAAACATGTCTCTGTGCAGATTATTATACAGTTATTCTATGCAGGCTGTGCTCTCTTGCAGTCTGGACTGAAATGACTTTACTGCATTTTATTGAAATGTTAATGTAGTCTCAGTATGATTTTTCCAGCTATAATAGAAATTGTGTTTTCTAAAGACCTTCTTTTTAATATATACAGACATCATTTATAGCGAAAAAATAAGAAAACATGCATATTCCATTTGTCACTTTGATAAAGTCATTAAAGCTAAAATTGTTGTGTTTGTTTGCCGATATTTCTACAATGTGGTTAATTGTCATTATTTCAATTTCCAAACAGCTACTAAATTTGAATGGATGATTTCTGCAGCGATGCTCTTATGATGTGGAAAAAAACAGCGATCGCATCTTTTCTTTCTTAGCATGAACAAAAGATCAACACGGGCTTAATTTTTTAACCTTTTATTCATTTAAATTCTCAAGTGTTAAAGCAAGAACAAAACATTTATAATGTCCTTTGGTGGGATTTTATTACACTTTATTAATACTGTATATGTAAACTGATATTCTTTGATGCCAGCACGTTGCCAATACAAAGGAAAATCAACTGCACAACGAAAAGTAATAAACAGAAAAGGTGAAAAAGGAAGTGAAAATAAAAGAGAAAGAGAGAGAAAAAACAACCCAACTGCTTCTGCATTTGAATGACTTAAATAGATACAGGTTGCCTTTTTTTCAATCACAGTTCGGCAAAGATACAAAAGGACTACATGACTCTCTTTTTTTGTTGTTTTTTTGTTGTTTTGTTTGATCTGTCGAGAAAAGAACTTGCAAATACACTGATGGTTTTCTATGCACTTCTCGTCTGCTCAGGTGAATACTATCCCCTGACCATGACAGTAGGGAGAGTGGTGGCTCTAAGATAGAAAAAGAATCAGACAGCTTCACTGGAGTATCTTTTCGGAAGAGAGGAAAGGGGGACGAGGGATGGGACGGGGGATTCTTACATGTGCATCACTAACATTGGACAAAAGAATCTTTCAACCAACAAGGGTTTTACAGAGTAACGTTCACGAAAGCACAGGTCAGTGGCGGCGTCTGGGGGTGGAACTAGGATCGGAGGGAAGGGAGGGGGATGAACGAGAGGATGAGGCCGAGCTCGAAGGAGAGACAGAAAGATAGAGACAGAGAGGGATCAACGTGGGCAAGGTTTTGTGTCACAATGTGGCAGTCCGGACAGATTTCCTTCTATCCACAATGCACTGACAGCAAAGAATGCGTCCTGGGGTTTTTCACCTCTTTCTGTTTGTTATCACGCTGAAGTGTAACGGGTTTGTTTCTGAGGCCAGTCTTTGCCATTCAGCGGGGACAAGTTTGCTTTTTTTTGTTGTTGTTGTTTGTTTTTTTTTCTTCGGCATCAGTCCAGCCAACATTAACAACGCACAGAAGCATCCCAAAGGGGTCGGCGGCCACCGTCGGCTTGTGCGAGAGCTGATTGGTCGCAGCTGTTGTTGCCGTGGCAATATGAGAAGAAGTGAACGAGTCTGTCATCTTTAGTTATCTCCTCTCAAAATCGAAGGGGGCTCGTGTACTGTACCTGGTATGGCTTTTGGGGGGAGGGAGAGAGGTAGGGTAGGGGTCGGGGTGGGACTCACCATTCTCTGCTCATTTTACTTTTGTTAGGCAAACCCTCAGTTACTCATATTTCTAATAATATCTGTATTTTTTTTTAGAAGTATAGTTTTTCTTTTTAATTATTTCTATATATTCTTTGAAATTAAATGAAAAGCTTCTGCACTCATTTGACTGGCACATTCCCTTTATTGTCAGTGCGAGTGTCCATTGAGTCTGGAGGCGGAGAAGCTCAGAACATTACAGTCCAGAAAGCTCATGGTTGTTCTTTTTTAAATGGTTGTTGATTATCTGAAAGGGGAGGGGGATGAGCTTGGGTTAAGGTGGAGAAGGTGGGAAGTGTGCGACTCCCACCAGGTAATGGGTCACTTTAGAGCACAGCGGGCCGGCAGGAGACCCCTCTCAGCAGAACCGAGCCTAGCAGCAGGAGCAGCAGCAGCCTGGAGGTGGATGGAGGTGTCAGGTGAGCCTGGCCTGAATCTGGGCCCCCACAGCCTCCCAGCTCTGACTCGCAGCGGCGCTTCTCACACAGCAAACCCATATAGCCCGTTGGACAGCTGCAGCGGACGTTGCTGATACACGTCCCACCATTTTGGCAGCGCAGGAGTTCGTTGTCACACACCCGGGCTGCGGTGGAAGCAATGTAAAGACAGGAAAGATGTGTGAGAATTTAACACACAAACACGTGTTTGGGTGACACTTTACTTGAAGTGTGTTCTGGTGCATGAAGGAGATTCTCTTCTCATTAGCTCCCATTATCAAACATCACAGCAGAAGCTTTAAAGATGGCCAATTATGGAATCAAAGACTGACAAAAAGTGTTCTTCAAGTAAAGCGTTGCCACATTTTATTCCATTTTTGATGTCTATGAAATCTTAAATTTGAAAATATGCTTATTTATGGTCTTGATAGTTACAGTACAGTAAATATGGAGACAAGGCTTAGCCCAAAGACTGGGAATTGGGTTATACTGTCCTAATTGTGTAGTCTATAATTTCATGGGTGGTTATTTGCCCATAATCTATACACCAACACATGCTGCCATTAAATTACAGTAAAGTAAATGTAGTTAGATTCGGTAGCCTAAAACCATTAATCTTCCATGTAGCTAGCATGATCTACAACAGTGTACCTATATGAAACTGCATTCCTCATGAGGGGCTTGGTCTTTATAGCCTCACATATCTAACCCACATTTAAGTTCTTGTTTTATACGGGAACGCTGCCGTATTAAGCATTTTGAGAACCATGCTAGCTGCTGTGCTGGTGGCTACTGCACGGCTAAAACTCATCACTGTTCTTGACAACAAAAACAAGTCTAAAAGCAACCTAACAGAATTTACAATCAGTACACTGCTGAATTAATCACTAACTCATCAACATCCCCTCAAGTCTTTGCATAAGAGAAACTACTGACAATCTGTGCAACCAAATAGTTTTTAAGCTAACTGCGTACTAAATGAAGTAGGGCAACATAACTTCCCTTAATGAATTGTGGGTCGACTCAAGCAAAAGAGTCAGATTTCTTCCACTATGGCCACTCAGACACTAAACATCTCTCACAATGGCCTCCATCTACATTTGCATGTACCAAATCCTGACACTACATGACCCCACACTGGCAAAGCGTGTAGTTTTAGGGAAATGGCTTTTATAACAACTGAAATGCATAATAATTTTAAGTTGTAACATCACCCCTTAATAAGTAAGTTTCATGGGTGCTGGTGGGCAATGCTCTTTGTCTTTGAAACCTTTGAGCACATTCAGATTAGCTGGCACAGCCTGGTTTTGATCTATTTAATGTGCAGAGGCTTAGATCTCTTAATAAACTCAAGAAATCAAATAAGCATATTTTCCAACATGTTCAAGTATTGCTTCAACATTTGGCACATTTTGGATTGTAAAATGCATGAAATATAGATTATATGTCATATCTAATAATTAAATCTAGTAAAATTATAAAATTAAATTAAAGTATTAAATGAAATTGACTATTTTATATAGGAAAATAATTAAATGTGATGTAAAATTTGAACAAAACACGTTTGTAAGACAGCGAAAATGTTGTGTAATGTTGTTGCTTCGAGCTGTGGTAAAGATGTACTGTACACAGAGGCTGAGATTAATCTTAGGCGCTATACAAGTGCTATTAAACTCTAATGAATATATACACATGTAATTAAAAGGTGGTGAACACTGGCTTTATCTTTTAATCACCTCTTAAAGAGTATAATGCCACTCGAAATTTATTTCACAGTCTTTTTTCATCATTATTACTTAAATGACATTTCATATATTCCCCATCAGTTTAACTTTACAGCCTCTAATCTTTAAATAACACCAAATTTCAGATTTCAGGACATTTTTTCAGCATCTAAAAAGACGCGTCTATTTGTTTAATACCAAAACCTTATTCAAGCCCCATCAAATCAGCTACGTTACAGCACAGAAATCCACACTTTCCTCAAAGCCTGCGAGGCTTTCCCCAAACACCACTGACTTTAGACAAACTGAACGTCAGGTGAAAATTGGTGTATATTTAGAGCTGGGACACCGAGGCCACTCTATTCCCAGCGGAGGCAAGCTGTCAAACAAGCTGGAGGCAAACAAAGCTGCGCTGCACAAACTAATAAACCAACAGAGACAAATAAACACTGATAAACACAGGGGCCACTTCTGCCCATTTCAGTCCTTTATAGGAGTGGAAAACAATGCGGTGAGCAATCTATGAACTCTATGGGACATAAATATCACAAACAAATATAAGACCTCTCTCCTAATAATCAGGATTGGATGCATGCTGTCTCACAGGAATAGCCAAATAGAGCTTTGATGGGAGCCTTGTTAAGAAACATTGACTGTGCGAATCCTATTTGTGTTTCGTGGGAGAAAAGAGAGCTGCTGTTTGGCTCAGTAAGTTTCGCTCCAGGCCACAGCTCACCAATTACCATGCACAACTACATCCAAATAAGACATCTGAACTCTATCTTTGTTCCCCCTGTTTTGTTTTTTTCATCTGACATATCAATTGCATGACCACCTCAACCACTCAGGAGAAACTACAGTAATGAGTCAATATGAGACTGCAAAACAGACTCTATGGAAAGCCTTTGTTCACTTTGATTGCTCTCTGTGATGAGGCAGCGGCTAAACTTGGTAATTAGATTGTCTCCTCGAGATGACAAGGAAGAGCGATCAAATGTATTAATTAAAGAATCATGAGGCCTTGATATGATCAGTACACAGGAGAGACTCCTTTAATTAGACAATAACCTTTCGTCTCGTCTATCTTATCCTTCCTTGCTGTCACAATAGAATGATAACGTGAATTTCTAAGAATATTCAGACTGGCTTTTATTCAGAATGTGCTCTAAATTGATTAGAAAAATAATTGGAAAAAAGACGTCGGACACGGTTGTGAATGCCCACTTTTTTGGACTAAAAATCTCAAACTATCCTAGTCTGATAAGATATGATCACGTCTTTAAAAAGGCACATCTTTAAGGCCAAATCAGACTTGCTATTTGATATAAGCAACGTCGGATTTAGTCTATGTTCAGGAAAGTAATCCATACTTACAGACAACCACTTCCTAACTTGTTGATTAAAGCTTGGAACATTTTGAAGGTGAGATTCGATTAATTTGTCTAAATTTGAGGTAAAAACTACATTTTCAGCAATTTGATTGGTTGTTGATAGGTTAGGCTTCAGTCACACTGGACTTTAGACTAGTCAGTGACCCCCATTGGAAAAATGTGTATCCCTGCTCCAATCAACATGTTTGAAAACATACAGCGTTTACTTACTAAGACAAATAGTCTCTGATTTCACTGTTTCAATTCAGTGTAATTCAGTTGTATTTTTATAGCTTCAAATCACAACAGCAGTTACCTCAAGGTGCTTTATATTGTAAGGAAAAGACCCTATCACCATATAGAGAAAGCCCCCAAAATCAGATGATCGCCCATGAGCAAGGTGACAGTGGGAAGGAAACATTCCCAGGCTCAAGGATGGGAAGTCATCTGCAGCTGCCAGCTGGGGGTGAATGGAAAGGAGGACAGCAGAAAGACTGCTTAGCAAGAAGCTGGCAAGTGTTTGCAGACACCTTTCTCACTCATGTGTTAATAGACCTCTCTGCATTGAATTGTACTTGTTATTAATCTCTGGCTCTCTTCCACAGCTTGTCTTTATCCTGTCTCATGTCTTCCTTCTCTCACCCCAACCGGTTGCGGCAGATGGCCCCACCCCTTCCTGAGCCTGGTTCTTCTGGAGGTTTCTTCCTGTTAAAAGGGAGTTTTTCCTTCCCACTGTCGCCAAAGTGCTTGCTCATAGGGGGTCATGTGATTGGATTGTTGTTTTTTTCTCTGGATGCATTATTGTAGATTCTACCTTACAATATAAAGCGCTTTGAGGCGACTGTTGTTGTGATTGAAAAATTGAATCCAAAACTGAAAATATCATATAGAAGTGCAGCACTGTATACCTCTTTGTGACTGATTTGCGACAGCCAGCAACCTCCCTCACCAACAGGCTGACAAATACATATTGTTGCCTAGCAACCAGCTGGGTACAGAGGGGGAGGCCTGCCTGAATGGGGTTTTTTACAGCAACTACCACCAACCTCCAGCAACCACAGATTTCTCCATAGTGACTGGTGGTTGCTAAGTGTTTTTTTTCTTATTTTCAGAATAATCCCATTAAAATAATTTTAAGAATCTTTCTGTTCAAAGGAAATTTTAGTTCATTCTAAAGGAAATTTTAGGTCATGGCTATTCCCTGGAAGCAGAGTGACTCATCAGCTGAAGGGACTATAAAGACAAATAGATAGTGATGACTTAAAAAAAAACAAAAAAAGGAAAAAAGATCAATAAAATCATCAAGATATAAAAAAAATAATGACAAACAAGAACGATCACGTTCAGT
Source organism: Aulonocara stuartgranti (assembly GCF_965226115.1). Taxonomy (NCBI): domain Eukaryota; kingdom Metazoa; phylum Chordata; class Actinopteri; order Cichliformes; family Cichlidae; genus Aulonocara; species Aulonocara stuartgranti. The sequence continues at coordinate 11,464,622 of NC_138960.1, forward strand.
GTTGTAAGATTGAAAACACAGCAGAAGTAGGAACTTCTTGTCCCGCACCTTTATCTGATTTCATTTTCTCACATTAACCATTTTGCATTACTGCACATAAACAGAGCCGGCGCAGGCAGTAAAAGACAAGATTTGTTGTGTTTGCTTTTGATATGAGTGATAATATTTAGAGAAGGGGCCGCTGAACTAGGTGCGCCTGTCTGGGAAAGTGATGTGTTTGACGAGAGATTTAAGTTTTAATTGCATTTTTTCCCCCGCTCTGCATGCAGACAGCGTCTCGTCAACGCACAGAACTCCTGCAGCAGCAGCGGGGATGCAGAAGAAGGTCGAGTTTTCCCATTTCAGCCATAGAATCACTCAGTGGTTTTGGACTGACATTATTCTGGGGGTTTCTCGTTCTCTTTCCTACTTTAGAGGACATTTTGTGAAGTGAAAGCACTGCTATGGGTGCTTTTGTGGCTCATTTGTTGTTGGGGCGATGAATCAAACTCCAGTGAAAAACTTCACATTTGTGTTACTGCCAGAGCAGCAGAGCCTGGAATTTTTTTCAGTGACCAAACAAACAAACAAACAAACAAACAAACAAACAAACAAACAAACAAACAAACAAACAAACAAACAAACAAACAAACAAACAAACAAACAAACAAACAAAACAAACAAACAAAACAAACAACCCAAAAAAGAAGAAGAAGAAGAAGAAAAATCAATCTCTAGGGGAAAAAATCTGTAGTCAGGAATATAGCAATACTATGCTATTCTTTTTCTCGATATGAGCATACTAATACAGCCTCTATGACATTTACAGCTAAAAGATCCCCCTTCTTTGGATGTTGCATTCTTTGAAATGCCACCAATACTTTGATCAATGTAGAAAAGTCAGTGCACAAGCAGTAAATTACAACCTCAATACAAAGGAACCTCTTTGCCTTTTATTTGTAGGCAAAAGATATTAAAGCAATCAAAGTATGTTTGTGCTGAAAACATTGAGATATTTGACCTTTTCGGAGACTGTCTTCAAATTCATGTGATGAGAATGTCTCTGAGCTGTTGTTTGAGTGATGTAGGAGAAATTTTATACCAAGTAGTTAAATCTTAAAGACCAAAAAATATTTACATGTTAAGACATTCTGGATTTTTTTGTGTTACTATTTTAATCAGGGAGAAGGTGTAGATGTAATTGAACTTCTTTTCAGACCCACATTACTATGCAAATCCCAGTGTTATACCTTTCATCGTGTCTGGAGCGGATCTTTAACTTTAGCAGCTTTTTAAGTGAAGTATTACTCAGACCTCTTGGATATAGAGTTTGAAGTTTTGAGAGCATACAAACACTTCAAACAGTAATGTTTGTGGATTTTCTGATCACTGCTTCATCTGACAAATACAAACTGATCTGCTCCGTGCTCACTCCCGCTGTGTGTGGCTTCCCATCTGTTTACCTTGGCGCCGCCTCTCTACGAAAAACATTCTTTCGCCGTTTTAAACATTTTCACGTTAATTGCTTTTTTCTGCTTTTGTACCACTCAGCGTTCTCGGTACATCATTAGGTTCGGGTTGTGCGCCTCACGTTGCAGGTCATGCTAGGACGCCTGTCTCTCACCTTTTGTTTGAAGCAGATTTTTTCATGCTGACAGTGCCTTTGCGCTGTACACACAGAATATATTAGTACAGTCACAAAAAACAGCGAATTTTAATGAATGTCTTTCTGTGTCGAGAACTACTAAAAAAAGCAAGTGACTCATTTTACACTGAATTTAAATCACAATGCAGCAGACTTTAAAGCATTCGTTTTCTTAAGTTGGACGCTAACAAACACAGTATAAGCAGCGGGGATGTCGCTAATTCGCTGTATACTCAATGGGAAACGCTTCTATCTGCTCGTGTTGTATTGATACAGTTCGCATAATGAAATCGTGAAACTTAGTGCATCTCAGAAAGTCGTGACGAGTGCTGTAAGTGGCTCCTTCGGTGAAGCCCTTTACTTTAACCAATCTCATCTCCGTCCACAGCACCACAGATAAAACAGAACATACTGAGCGCACATTGCCTGCCTTGCATGTTGAGTTTGCTGTTGTGAAAAAAGTGATACTTTTCCTTATATGGAATCGATTTTTCTCTGTGCTGTTTCAGTTACTCTAACATTATTGTAGGGTCTTTACTTTACAATATGAAGCACCTTGAGGTAACTGTTGTTGTAATGTGAATATTAAGCCATGTGTTTTAAACATGTTCACAATGATATACCTTCTTTTGTTTTTTCACAAAGTTTACACTGTTTATTTATTGGGTGTTTCCCAATAAATTCACTAATTGATAACACGAGATTACACTCTACTTATGCCGATGATCACTTAATATCCACATGAAGAAGCACAGGAATCAGCTTCAGGTCATAAATGTTTTTTTTCCCTGCACTTTAATGTTTTAGAATGATATATATTCAGAGATTGACACTTAAACTTTCTAAAATAGTGAAACTATAGTTTCTTATATTTTTCTCTCCAGTCAGTAAAACTCAGACATCAGCCAATCCTAGTCCAAATATTTCGGATACACGAGAATGATGTTGAAACCTGAAGCAAACAGTGGCAATGTAATTCACAGAATTAATATCTAGCGATCAAACTTGTCTAAAAAAGAAAGCTAGAATAAATTACACTACCAAAAATTAATTCTTTAAATTAAAATTTTCCCTTTTTTTGGCTTTTCTGTAGGATGTAATAAAAGTGTGGAGTCGCTGTTTAATCTCAAAATCACGTCCTCGTACTCTATTGAAGTGCCTCGTTTAGGACGCCTTTGTTAGTCGGGACAGAGATTAATGTTGAGCTGCAGGAGGCGGGCAAATAGATGTCACTGTCGTGTTGAAAAGGCCTATTAATCTGAGGTAACTTGATACAAAGATGGGTCGCGGTGGGTGAGCGCCAATTAGAAGCAATTATCACCTGTTCTGACAAAAAAAATTGACGCGAGCCTTTTTAAACCAGCGCTCTACTAGTCAGATAGATCCAAAGAGGCCTAGTAATGCGTGCCTGGAGCATAAACAGTGTTAGCAATGATGTTTTCAGTCTTTAAAGTTCTTTGTCAGAGAGTTAAAATCCATCATCCTGAAGTGTTTACTCTATTTTGTCTACCTCTTGCAGGTTTGTCACTGAGATTTGACTTGAAGGAAACTATGAAAAATTGGTGACATTTGAAAAAAAAAAAAAAACATAGGGCATGCACTGCAAAATGAGCAGGGGAAATATAAAGTGTAGACAGTAATAAATGGGCTGGAACTCAAAATGAGAAAATGTTGATGTTGGATGACATTGTCCTGTTGTGGACTGTGAAGGGTTGATGGCTACTCAAACAGATCACAGGCAGCCTGTCAAGCAGTCAATATTGACTCAGCTGTTGTGTTGCTGGTGTGCGACACGCCTGAATAACTGAGTTACCGAGCAGCATGCATCCCGTCATTCCACTGCTTTCTCTCTATTTGAGCCATAAACGGCGCCTGCTGATTCGACGCTGGTAATGCAGCCACAGCGAGTGTGAAATGCAGGTACAGGCTATGAAAGGAATGGCTTTGTATATATCGGGTTAGGTGGTGTTATGTGTTAGCTCTGTGTTTGTCAAGGCAGCTGGGCAGTCTTGCACGTGTGCAGTGTTTTTTTTTTTGTTTCTTTTTCTTCCAGCCAAAGCTTCAGGAATCACGCAGAGAGAAAAGACATCAGAGAGAGAATAGAAGAGAAAGACACAGCTGAGGGGGAGAACAGTCAGGAGCTGCACGGGGAGGGTTACGGTTCTACTTACATTTGCAGCCATTGTCCCACAAATAGCCGGGCAGACACTCCTGACACTTAGGCCCTGTAGTGCCCTCCTTACATATACAAAATCCTGTGCCATTACAGCGATCATTGACTGAGCCATAGGGATTACAATTACATTCTGGAAAAACAAAACACACATACACACACAGGCTGGAGAAAAAAAGGGTAGTGCTTTGACTTCCCAGCACAAGTCTAGGATTTTCACAGCGTGGTCTGCGGTCCTCGAGCTCTAGCTTGAGAAGGTGCTTGATTATTATAACTGGTAAAAGAATGGGAATAGATTTAAAGACTCATACAGGGAAAAATGCTACCATTTCAACTGTAATGGAGACAGAATGAGTGAGAATGAAGCTGGCTCTAGATACATGAACATTTTCTATTCATTACAACATACTTGTAATTAATATAGCATTAATTTGGCTGTTTTAAAGAACACAGCGTGCAATGAGCAGATATGCAAAGCACTATCAGTAGCTTTGATTTTTTCTTTTTAGATGGACAAAGTGAGCCTATCTGAACATGCTCTTCCAAAATCTGAGTCATTCAAACAGGTAGAGGTAGCAAAAGATGGCAAGAGAAGACAGGAAATGTGATGAGAAGGTAGAGATGGATAATGATATGAAACAAAGATAAAGACTGAATGTTCCAGAGGAATGAGAGAGTACATTGAAATGGGCATTGTAGTAATATGTTCTTTAATTCCCTCTAATTTTTAAATGGCTCTGTAGACTTATTGTTATCCTTTGATAAGAATTTGGCTTCATCTTTAATTGCCTATTACAAACAGAAGACAGCGGTGCTCTGGCTGCAATTTGAACATAAAGCGCTTCATGAAAGCAACACGCCCAGTCTCTAGTGCCTCACACTCAACTGACCTTCCCACTTTTCAGAGCACCTGGAACACTCTGCAGTCAAAGTGACACTTATTTTGACAGTCCCTGACCATCACATTGCACCTTCTGTGTCTGTGCTGGCTGCACGCGGCTGCGCCTGAGTGACATCCAAGGGTCAGGCAAGAGGAGAGAGGTTACAGCAAGTGACAAAGTGGGGGGTCAGCGAGAGAGAGGCAGGGTGACGGCGAGTTTGGCACGCAGTAACGCCTCGGCGACTTTTAATGCCTTGTGACAGGTTTCAGCTGCTGCTCCTGAGGCCATTTCATGTATATGACATATGCACTTGTGTGGCACCTCTGACTGGCGGTGTGACTTCGCTGCAACATTTCCCTCAGAACTCTTGTTGCTTGTCAGAATCCCCCCTCAGGACTCACAAATGCACCTGGCACTGAGCGCTGTGAATTCACACTACATGTGCTAGCTAAAAAATTCAACGGGGAACCGAGATACTGCCCTAGGAACCGTAGGAAACGCAATTTTTACACATAGACAAAGTAGATAATGCATTTTATGAATGCCTGCGTAAAAGTCATGAACAAAATAACAGGAACACCAAGTGGAAATGGCCTTTTACCTCAGACATAACCATAAAGGTGGCATTTGCTTCACCAGCAAGTATTTTGGCAATACTGAATACATTTGCTTGTAAGTTCCACCACCAATTTTATGTAGCCTACAGTACTGTGCGAAAGTCACAAGTCACCTCCAAATTTTTTTAATATTTTGCTAGGAAAATGGAGAATAGGTGCAGTGATTATTCAAACATGTAATCATACATGGGAATGAGTATATGGTATAACCATCTTTATTCTTCAACACAGCCTGAACTCTGTTCAGCAATAGTTCTCCAGACTTCCTGAAGGAAATTCAAAGCTCTTCTTTGGAAGTTTGCTAACTTCTATTTCCTTCTCTGTCAAGATGATCCCACGCTGCTTCAATAATGTTGACGTCCGGGGAGGCCAATCCATGACTGATAGCCTCCCACTGCGTGCTTTTTCTATCCAGGCATGCTGTCAGTGTGTTTGGGATCATTGTCATGCTGGAAATTCTTTCTTTCCAGATGCTATTGCATGATGGATCAAAATCTGCTGGAACTTTTCTGCAATTTTTTCAAGATCCCAAACACCACTGGCTGAAATGCAGCTCCAAACCACGACAGAGCTTCTACCATGTTCACAGATGGCTGTAGACATTCAATTTTGTACCACACTCCTGGCCTCCTTCATTCATATTGATGATGTCCAAAATTTTTAATTTGGATTCAAGACTGCATCCAACCTGTAGCCACTGATTTTCCGTCCAGTTCTTGTATAATTTGGCAGAACCTCAGCTCCCCCCTTATTATTTACCTTGCTTGATAATGACTTGTTGACAGCCACTTTTCCACTAAGACAAGTTGCGGGTTTGGTCATCAGCAGATCAACTAAAGAGCCAAATCTATCTCTCAGGTCCTGTGTCAGGTGTTTGCTGGAATTGTTTCTTATTTCCTAAGGACATGACTTTCAGATACTGTTCATCTGCTGCAAATAGTTTTTTGTAAGTTCTGCCGCTTCTTATATTGTCCTGCTTTCCTAAGATTTTATAAGGGTACACATGATGCACAGACATGCCAAGCTTTTAGCTAATAGCTCTTTGAGAATCTACCTGTTGGTGCAAAAATACTATTTGATATCTGTTAAATTATGTTGTCCTTGGCATTTTATTTTATTTTTTTGTAGATTCCACAACTGGCATCTACTAAGAAAGTGCCTAAAACACAATTTAAATTTGGTTCTTTCCCATTTGTCTGTAATGTTGGACACAACAGTGATTCATCCCGTAGGTTAGGTGCCTTTGAGTGATTCACATGTGTTAAGTGGCTTAACAAAAAAACACTCCTGTGTTTTGCTCACTATTGCTCAAGACCACTTTAAACATAAGAAAATCTGACTCCTGGGAAGCAAAATATTAAAAAATGAGGGGTCACTCAACACTTTGTGGTCTATATGTCATGTCATACAAGGTTTCGAAGGTTACCTTTGGACAAAGCAAGACTAAATGTTATCCTTAATCTATAATGTCCTAAGCTAAGGCAACATGCTTCTGTCTGTACCTTAATAATAAACATAAAGACATAACAGTGCTCTCAGTTTTCTTATCTAACTCAGCTATATCCTAACATTTGAACTGTTTCTCCTTAATGACAGAATTTGTACAGAAAATTGTGACAAGGCACAAACCTGCTAACGTTTCAGATGTAGCTGTTGTGACCATTTCACACTAACCAGTTTCTAATCACCATGCAGCTATTCAGGAGGACATTTATTCCTCAAATTATAGTTTTCTCACCTCGCCCACATGCTAAACCTTGAGAATAGGATCATTTTGGCTTCAATATACACCTTTCAAATAAAACCTAGCTAGCAGCAAGAGATTACAATAAAACACAATATATGAGAGCTAGTAGGTAAAAATAAAGGTATATTTAATAAATGGTAAACTGCTAATTTTAATATGATGCTAAAGACTCCCTTAAGCATCACCTGCTAACACCCAGGCTAACAAGGAGATTTATGAGCAACAACCTTGTGTGAAAGCAGAAGAAGCAAAAGAGGAAGATGACTGGACATGGAAACAGGAGAGTGTATGAGTGATGACGTGTTGGGGATGAAACTGACAATTTCTCTAATGAGGAGTCAGAGACAGGAGGTGAGGTGAAGAGAGTGTGAAAGCGTGGTGGTGGTGAAGGGGCCCGGATGGGGGACTGACCTATGCACACATTTTCATCGTCCAGTTCTGCTGAGGCATTGCGGTAGTAGCCCAGCTTGCATAGCTGGCAGTGCTGGCCCCTAGTGTTGTGCTTACAGCTCACGCAAATGACGGTGTTTAGCAGCTCGATATAGCTGCATCGGTTGGAGTGGCCGAAGCATTCGCAGTCTTGCAAAGAGAGAGCAAGTGTGAAGTGAGGAGAGGGGAGGAGGAGAGAAAAGAAGGAGAAAGAGACGCGGGCGAGAGCGTTGGAATTGTTGCTTTTGCAGCGAGTGCTACGGCGGTGGGGTTAGCAAGTCTGATGGAGGCTCCGTGGCATGCGAGGTTAAAAATGGAGATGGTTTGAGGAGAAGATGTTGGGGGGAATGACAGGTAAGGTTGGTCGTGATTAGTCTCGCATGGGCATGGCCAGAGTTAGAAAAAAACAGAAGTTTCACATAAAACACCACGGCGTTAGTAGAGAGGTCACATCACTTCAAGCACACCACAGCACGAGGCGACAAAGGCTCTGAAATGACAGCACAGAGACACGATCACATCAGGAGCACCGCGCAGCATGAGGCAGGTCAAACCATGAATGAAATGGATGTCTCAGCCGCTGAGAATGGCGTGTGAGGGAATTTAGAGGTTTTTGTGTAAGTCTTAATGTCAGCGGTTATCTGGTCTGAAGAGAGGATGAGATGAAACCTTTGTGTTTTCTTTTAAAACCCTTTGCAATGACTGATGTATTACTTATCTTTAAAACCCTTAATTCATCCAACAAACATTTCTTTAGTTGTTTTTTAGTCCGACCCAACTGAGTTTTCAACAAGCAATCAGCGAGGCAAGTGAGTGTGTGGTGAATTGCAGCTGGGTGGGAAAGTGACATTGCCTACTATGCAGTCATGCTTAATTAGATAAAGCTATATTGAGTCGAAGCTGCTACAATCCATGATACTCACTGGCAGTCCTGCCCTAAGGCTTGCAGGATGGGGCGTGTCCGGCCCCAGCTCTGTTCCAGTGAGGATCAGCCCGTCACTCCGAGTGACCACTGACACCATGTGTCACAGCACAGACAGATGTGACCCTTAAGCCACACTGGCAGCTGCTTGGACAGAATGCCCACTCACAGCTCCACGATAAAGTGGTTAGTGCAGGAGGCTTTTGTCCAAGGGATTTTGTTTATTAAGAATCTGTATTGAGGTCAGTTCTCTCTGTCCAGACACTAATAAACTCGGCACGTCTCGGAAACGAAGGTACAGCAAGTCCAGTTCACACTACCTTTCACCTAAATCAGCAAGTCTTATCCAAATGTAAGCTAAGGTCCTCTACGTTAGATGCCTCCCTCTTGCAGGCATACTCTCAGAAGACAAATAATCTCTCCTTTCTAGAAATAGGCTAAGGTTATAAATCATGCACGGCGCGCACAGGGAATAAAAAGTCTCAGGTACATGTTCCCCCCCAAAATAGTTGTAGCCTCAAACACCCACTTTATTTTCAGTGAAAAAAGAAATGATTCCAAGGGACTTTTATAGTGTTTAGAATACGATTCCATAGATGAATGAGTCGTCCAGTGAAAGCCATCAGTCTAGCTCTGAGCTGGAGATACGGATACAGAGTGCTCTAGCACTGGGGTAGTGTCACAAGGGTTGGGGAGGGTTGGCGGGGGGGGGGGGGGTAGCTCACAGGTTAGCAGAAACATCAGTTCATACAGGAAGAAGGCTTTGGGTGTCATCTGGGATTGGGTGGGGACAATGTGGGAATTCCAGAGCTCCTACCTCGCTTGCTGTTTGCAACGTGGACAGAAGGGGCAGTGGACAATGCAACTTGAGGAGCTACTAGACAAATTAAAAGAAACAAACAAACAAACAAACAAAAAAAACCCATGATATTGCAATTCAACATAACACATGTAATGCCAGAGAATTAAGGATACCAAGCATCACGCCTAATAAAAATATAACAATAAAAAAAAAGAAAAGAAAGGAAACATACGCAATAAAGATGAATGATGGCGTTGAGAAATAAGGAGTGACATTGCCAAGTGAAGCTGGCTGCGTGTAGCAGCATCTGTTACAAATGCCTTCGATTCAACAATTCAAATATTATGGACCCTCTTTTACGCTTCATTTCATTAACAAGTGCTTAGTATAATTCAAAACTGTCTGTGTATGTTTCCCCAGACAGAAACTATACCCTGACAAACTACTCTCCACCTCGGTGGAGGCCAGCCAAGAATTTTCACACTATAAATTTGTGCACAGCTGCGTGGGTAAGGAAACTGGCTAGCAGTGAACACATCAATCCCTCCATTCTTTTACGGCTATAAAGCAAACAGTGGGGAAAAGGAAATAATGGGCCCGGCCTCTGCCATTGTACCAGGTGACATAAGCCCTTGCCACATACATTGTGAGCGCTTGGCTGCAGTCATGGAAACACAGAGCTGAGCGGTTGTGCGCTAGTTGTGAGGTGGCTGAACACGGCATCTACATGATGGATTAAGCTAAGTTGAGCCCAACACTTTCAAAAAAAGACAAAAGTGAAACCTCTCCTGCTTTTCTATCTAATGAGCTAACACGGTGCTGAGAGCTGAGCACCTAACTGAAACAGTGTTAATGTATAAATCAGAGCTGCAGCAACCTCTTGAGCCTCCAGGGTGCGACAGGCTGACTTATAATGTTTTTGGGCTTTTCAAGAAGCCAGGAAAAAGGGAAGGATAGTTTGGGCTACCAAAGAGTCATTTTTGACAACTATACAAACACCTGAAGTAAATGAATCTGCAAAACAAAAACATAATTGTTGCATAATCTTAGATGCCTACCTTCTTTTCGGTTAGCGACACCTAGGGATGACACATTCGGCCGAACTGCGTGCAATTGAGAGAAATCAGGAGTTAATGATGTGTCCTCGTGGGATGCACTTTACAGATCATCTAAAGAGGGGAGACTATGTGGTAGTGGACACAGACAACTGGAGATATGAACATGTCCAGCATGACTCAGATCTGTAAATCAGGAAACAGCACGATGGGGCAGGGCTGACATGGACGGGCAGAGAATGCATCCAAAGAGCCATTAAAAGGACGTCGGAGAGACGTTGTATGTAATTTGTGTGACGTCCATTACCTTGCTGTGCAACTGTATGTTTATGGCAATGGCAATGATGAGTGGGAAAAAAAACTGAAGACAAAAGATCAAGAAAAAAACCCAAACTCAGTTAAACTTAGTATTTAGCTCATGATTTATGCAAGGGACTCTATGTATAGCAAATGAAGACGTTAGGGGGCATTTTGTTTAATTCATCACATTGACTGAGTAATCAATATCTAATTACAGTGTATTTCTGGTGGAGGAATAACAATGAATAAATAATGGCAGGTGTTGGGACTTGGAATGACGGACTGCTGTGGGTAGCATAACCTCATAATTACATACAAGTCAGTATTTCCGTGTCAGGGAAATACTTTGCGGTTGGAAATGGAGAGGACTCAAGCAAAGGGAGGAATACGGATAAGTTTCCTCATCGTGCCCCTTCATCTCTTCACTTGATCTTTCTGTCCTTTCGCTATTGACTCCATGAATCATGCAATCTTGGGTAATTAACATCCAGCGGTGTCTTGGCAAGAAGCCACTTACTCTAACTATGTGTGAATAGAGAATATGACTGCTGTTCACCAAGTGCAATCTTTTAAATAATGACTTTTTTCCCTTGTGAAATAATGGTTTCGAATCTTTTTTCTTTTTTTTTGTAAGTGGGCTGGATTTCAATAAAACATTAGTTTTGAGGTTTGTATGTCTTTACAGAGTGACAGTCGCTTTAAATACCCTCAGTGCTGATTTCAAAACTGCTCGAACAAAAGAAGAATTTGATTCTTCGTGGGGATTCTGGCATCGGTGACGACTTTGACGTCTCCGCTGGGTCTGAGTCACACGAGTCACAGAATGAAATGCTGTTTGAAAATGAGATATTAACAAATAAAGAGCTTTTAAAAAAAAGCTCTTTTTTGAAATCTACTTTGAAATACTTTGTTCGTGTGATAATCACTTAGCAGTGAAACCGTTTGGTCAAAACAGCTGCAAAAAAAAGGCTCTGCCAGGAACATTTGGAGGGGAAAAAAGGTGAGAACGCTGCACTGTCTAGATCTGTCGAACAGCTGATCTAATTGCTAAAGTATGATGATATTTAATCACAACCTGTTTCCAAAAAAAGTTGTGGTGCTGTGTGAAATGTGTTTCAACATAAAGCACAATCCTTGTCAAATCGTTTACCTGAAAACGGCACAAAGACATTAAAAAAAAATCCAGGTTTGATCATTTTAAATTTGCTGCCAGCATCAAGTAAAGAAGGCTGAGTAAACAAAAGCCTGGAACCTGTGTAGCATCAAAAATAAAACAAAGTAAGACAAAAATATTAAACAACTGTTGAAACATCTCCTAACTAATTGGTTATATTAGCATAAGGTCAGTAACACGACCGATTATCAAAAAGAGCAAGAAAGCCTCTCAGAGGTAGCGATGGAGAGGCGTCTGCTCCTCTGTGTATTACTGGGTGTGCAAACAGTTCAACAACGATTCTCTGTGCTAAATTTGAAAGGGATTTAATAATACACGGTACATAATATCATCAGTAGATTCAGAGAATATTGAGACATCTCTTTACATAATGAACAAGGCTGCGATCTTCTTGGGCCTTCGAACGGCACATTTGGTTCTGGAAATCACTGCATGAGCTCAGGAACACTCAGCAAACACAGTTCAAAGCTGCAAATACAAAAGAGCCACGCTAAAGGAGAAGACAACAAGAAGTAAAGAAAACTGCCCTTTTCTGAACCTGAGCTCATTTAAGATGAGCTGAGGTCAGGCATTTAATGTTATCTGTGCACAGTCCAAAATCCAGCCTTCATGCTGGTAAATGGCTGCTTTGGTGTACACTGGGTACTTTGCAAATTTATAAAGTAATGCTATAAATGTTAAACAATACATATAGGTTCTTAAGCAACAATGCTGGCATTTTTTTTTCTTTAGAGAAGGTTTTGCTCATTTCGTGAAGGTAATACAGCTGCAGAAAGTCTCAATGTATTGTCTTTGTACCACTTTCAGTGAAATACAGTTTCAAATCATAACAATAATTTTATTTTCATTTTACACATTTCCCAAACTTGCATTCTTTTGGAAACAGGGTTTCTGTGTTGGCAACTGACGGGATGTAATGCACATCTAGGTTCCATTAATTATTTTGTTATGGGGAATATTCAGGAGTGAAATGAGTGGTGACGGATTTTAATCAATGCCATACTTATAATGAAATGCAATCTTGCAGAGCCAGAATTGTTTTTTAAAATATTAATTTCACTTTAATGGTCTGCATTAGGCAATTCTGCCTGGCTTAATAAACTTGAAATAGAATTGAGGAAAGTCAATAAGGAATTCAATTACCTTCAAAAAACAACATAAAAAGTGCAGGGCTTTGTTTTTTCTCCCCCAAACAGTAGCTTTGTTTCCAATCCTTAAAAAAACAAACCTCAAGGACATCATAACCTTTTCCCCCCTTAGCCTGTTCTTACTTTATTAATAATGCGACTTAACGTTGGTTTGTGTTTGCGCTGAAAATGGCCTCATCCTCTTCAGTGTGCTTAAAAAATAAGACAGTCAGCATGTTTCATTTTTTTGTGTTTTGTTGGTTCTGTGGAAGGCTGCTGCAACAAGACAGCCACTCGTGAGAAATCTAAATCCCCGTGGGCCAATCTGGATGAGAAACGAAGACTTTGGTTTTTCAGAGTGTCCTTTCTACATCGCCCATCCTCCCTCCCCAAAACACACACACGTACACACACACGCACTTATCAGCATGCACACCCGCCCTGTAAAGGATTTGAGGACAGCCGTTGGACATGGTCTGGCCTGGCATTTTGGAAGGGACGGAGAGGATGGATGTGCAGCAGTGAATATGTACGTGTACACAGCATGTATGAAGAGCATGCCCACACACACTAAGCACTAATAATGCCGTGCATGAAGACGAAGCACAATTCGGAGGCAAGCAGTGGAAGACTGTAGTTGGGTTAGGGGGGGGGTGAAATTGGTCGTCTTGGCCACATGTCCATTTCTGACTCATGACGTCATAGCATCAGACTTTATAACAAGTGTTCACTTACTGAGTAAGCTACCACACTAAAGCCTGATTAATAACCACCCGGGAACAATCCCTACGTCGCTCGCAGCACGTTTTAGGAAACTTGCCCAGAAGTCGTCTTAGCCTTTAAATGATAAAAACAAGACAAGCATGCATGTGTCCTTTGGGGAACCTTGGGTTGGCTTGAGCACACAATTGGATATTAAATGAAAACAATTTACTACTGAGCTTAAAAAGAGCTCACAAATAATTGGAAATATTGAAAAATGCTGTTGATCTTAATTTAACAGGTAACTTCATCAGGAGGAAGCAATTTATTAATCGATCCACTGCCCCGGGAATAGAGGATACTCATGAAGAACAGGGCGATGGGGAAAAAAAAGAAAAAAGATTAAGGCGAACTGAGCCAGGCTGTGAATGCACTTTGACTTGTTCAATACAGTCCTATGTTTCCTGCATCACACAGCCTTCCAGGCAGCGGTAACTTGAGACATGGCACCTCTCTTCCTCCTCCTCCTCCTCCTGAGGGGCTACTGTTTGACGAAGATAATACCAGCCGAGGCGCTTGCGGCTTATATTAAAATGACCTCCTGTGACATTACACTGTCAGAGAGGTCTTGGCACTTTAATAAAGTCTAGATGCCATTTATTTATAATGCATGGGAGAGAAGGAGGGGGGAAAAAAAACAAATGACATTTGCCATGCAGAGCCAGGCAAGTATTATCTGGTCGAGTTGAATCAGGATAAAGTAAATTAATATGCCCACATTATGACAATATAGCCCCCAGCTATGGCTTATCCCTCCCCCTAACCAAAAAAAAAAGGTTAGTCGACAATTGCTGAGTGATTTTTCATAAGATTGGAATCAGAAATGAACACCTGGCAATGGGTTTAGGGGTGTACGGTGAAGAGTGGGACAGTAGGCAAAGCAAAGCATCAAGCAGTCATATTGTTTACTTGTAACTGTTTACTTACTAACTGGACCAATGTTACTAGGAATACCTGCAAGAGAGGAAGAGAAAACAACAATGAATATTAAGGCACATAACACAGACATTAGAAAAAGTTACTTTTGCCATCCGTCCTCACGGGGGACTGACTTCCAGCAGCAACATCCGTGATTCATGCTGCTGAACTCTACCCCTGAAACCACGACATCTAAAGCAATGCCAGCAGTGTGCACCGTGATTTAACGGCATTGCCCGTACCCGTTTATCCTTACGTCTGCTTGGTGTCTCGTGGTTTTCCTCTGTTATTTGTCTTTTGATGTCTTCTGCTGTTGGCAGTGTCAGATAAGGTCACTGCTGCCCTCTCCCACAGCTAAAGGTGCACACCCCTAAATGTCACAAAAATCACTGGAAAACTCATGTCAGGCTCATGACAGTCATGGGATACTTTTGTGATTAGTGAACAGTGCCTGTTTTCATGAGAATTAAGTTGTCAGCACGTATTCCAACACACGCAAATATCAAATGGCATCAACTCAGTCTCTGACACCAAAGGAGGACATATCTTATCCTGTTGCCTAACCGCCCATCCCTCCGCCGTGCAATCTCTTGAGCCAGGCGGCCGCTGAGCAGATAATACAGTCTGTCTCATGCCCACGGTGACCAGATCTCTCCCACACCAGGACACTGGCTGGCTGTGGATCTGAGCACGCTAAGACGTTCACAGGCTTCTTCCACCGAACCAGCCGCTATCATCTTGGTTTGGGTTTTAATTAGGACCTCAGGACCGAGTGACGCACATTTGTGGCCGCATCAGACAGCACGAAGCAAAGATGATGTCAGACAAAGTGCCGAGGACTCTGCCACGTTTCTCAGTTTGCATCGGTATTCCTCAAAGGCACGTGAATGCACCGGCTGTGTATTTTTGGTCAGCGTTTGTCTTCAGAGGAATTTGCTCTCAACTCTACTTTTTCTAATCATCCCTTTAAGGCGAGGCCCTCCCTCCCATTCGCTCTACCCCCTGCCCTCATTAAGGCAGTCTACCCACCAAAACAAACAACCTGCTCGCCATGAAAAGAGAAGCATGCTGTGCAAGAGTACCCATACTTCTTCTAAACAGTAGAAACAGAAATGAAATAAGAAGAGATCTCACTCTCCCTCCAGCTCACATCTCTCCTATCATTCACTCGCTATCACACCTGCTGCTGAAGAAGCTGAGAAGGCACATGTGCAGGATTTTTGGTGGGGTCTTTCATCTAATGGAGCCGTCACGAAATATCTCCAAGTACTCAGGGGAAACGAGGGTTTCCCGAGTGTGTGTGTTTGTGTTCGTGCACTTTGATCAAACTGCTGTCATTCAATCACTCTTCCTCTGATCTCTGCCTGCCGGTTGTATTTAGGAGCCAAAGCTATGACCTGCTTGATAACCGTGAAGTACAAAAGTCTATGCTGACACATGGAGACAGAGTGTAATGGGTGTCAGACCTCAAGGGGGTGGACAGATGCTAACCCTGAGACAGGAAGGATGAGGCAGAAACCATCAGGATCCCAGTCATTTTCATTGTCACACTCGGATTTGGGAAGTTGGGCTGGATATAATCATTTGCAAATGAAAGCTGCCACCTCACAAAACACAGTGCAACAGAAAAAAATAGTTTTTTTTGTTTTTGTTTTTGTTTTTCCTAAATACAGGCCAACAAGTATGAAAAAATTGTTGGGAGACGGGCATGCCAGAGGCAGTGCTTCATTAGTCTTCTTTTCACACAGGTCCTGGTTGATCGCTAATCAAAGCCACAGAGAGCAACAGATATGCTGCACATATGTTCATGATACCTAATGTGCAGTGCATGAACAGAGAGCATCACAATGAAGTTATCATATTTTTTTGTACATAGAGATATCCATTAAAATCCACTGCCCCTGTGAAATAAATGTGCATGTAATGAAACCGGATATTCACGAAGAATTTTAGGTCCTTAACTGAACTGTAAAAAAAAAAAAAAAAGGGGGGGGGGGGGGGGGCTGGTTAAGTAGCTGACAGAGCAATAATACACAAACGTTATCTGCATCTAGTGTGAAAGATTAGCAGGGGGACCCACTATGTTTAATGGAAAAGGATATAAATAAAGAAGCAGAGCTGGTGTGTGTGTGTGTGTGTGTGTGTGTGTGTGTGTGTGTGTGTGTGTGTGTGTGTGTGTGTGTGTGTGTGTGTGTGTGTGTGAGAGAGAGAGAGAGAGAGATCACTAGGTCTTGTTATTACTGTACAGACTTTCATTAGAGTGCACCACAGAAAGTTTACAATTTAAGTAGAGATATTCTTCATAACAGAGAAAATATTCACTATGAGCTCCACTGTACCAGCTACACAAATGCCAAACAGATCACAGCGGTCTAAAAGCCATGTGTTCATTATGCAGCGTGGTCTGTCCTCCACCCATCCTCAGGTTAAATGTATCTATAAAAACTGTATAAATCATGTTTCGTACAAAGACGTGGTTCACAGTGATCACTCATTTGACAAATTACACTTTGCCACTTCACTGGGCTCAAGGCCATAGAACTTTTTCTCTCAGGTCATAATCTCAGACACCAGTGGCCCGTCATTACAATTATTCAGTGCTTTAGGCACAGCCTGTGGGGTCCTAGCAGATCCATGGATCTGAAGTCAGGTCACTGAAATGATTTTTAACCGCCATCGTTTCCAATTCCCCTTCACCTGCCCGGCCTCGCCATTATGGGCCACTGGCTCCAATCTAATTTTGTCTTATCGCACAGGAAGAGCATTAGGAGCCGCATTTGTTGACTCCATTGATTTTTATGTGTTGCGCAGAGATCGCAGTTCTGAGCTGCTAGGCTGGTGAACATGATCTCCTCGGGCCGTGTGATTCACCGCACATTTGGGGTCAGCACATATGACGCATGTGCAGATCGGTGCATTACAATACAGTGCAGGCCGACTCATGTGGGGCATCAACCGATTTGCAACAAATCTCACTTCACAGTGTGGTTAGAAGTCTCATTGCTTGATGTTTACTCTATCGGATGGTTTCCAGCTATGCTGTCAAGCATCCAAGATCTCACTAATGGATTATCAGAAACCCATAATAAAATGTTCTCCCATGGATATTCAGCCTTTAAATCTTTGGCATGCATTCTGTTGCATCACTGAACTGGCTCGTCTGTCATTTATTCAGTGTGTCTGCACATGTGCAGAAAGGGCACTCATCTTAGGAAAATTTCTGCATGCTTTCTAGATTTTACTGTCAAGAGCGTTCGTTAGCATGGGGCTCAGCTGGTGTGTGCTTGCGCGTGTATGACCGTGCGTGTCGCTGTGTTGTTTCTGTCTGTATCACTTCTGTTCTGACCTTCAATGTGTCTCACCTGTTTGCTTTGGCAATACCTGGACTTCCCTGGAAAGGCGCTTATCAGCTGAATTTCCACCGCAGGCAAAGTTGGTAATTACTTTCCGAGGCTGCCATCGTTTTATAGCAATCCATCATCATCTAGAGCTCTTTGGCTATATAGAGCTCAGTGGTGGTGACAGGCATTGCTAACTGGTTAGCAGCGGAAAGACTGCCAAAACACAAGCATACAGCATGCAAGCTGATTGAATTCTTCAGGAGCAAAATTACGTCTTGCTCGGCTTCCCTGCTACGTCTTAAAGCCTTGAAGTCCCCAAGAGCCAAGATGGACAAAGCACAGTTAAGATTTCAGGGATGGAACGAGGTGTGCATCAGTGGCAGCACGAAAAGTGAGAAGGAGGGGGGGAAATCTGGAGATGGAAGAAACAAATATTTGAAAGAAAGATTACCGTCACAGCTGCACAGAGCCGAGATGTGGAAAAGACAGAGTAAACAAGCTTGGTCTCTGGGGTGGTTGGGGGTGTTGTGGGGGAGAAAAAGAAAGAGAGGGAGAAAGACAGAGTGAGCATGAAACAAAAGAAAGAGATGGAGCGAGCACAGGCAGAGGCAAGAAGAAGAAGGAGGAGAGAAAAAGGTAGCGGGGAAGATGGGCAGCAGGAGAAGCAGAATGACAGGATGCAAAACAACAGCCAATAAGTTTTATAGAGAACAAAGAAGGAGAATGGGGGTAAAATGAAAATTCAAATGAGTGGGTGTTATACATGAGAGCAAAGCTCCTGAATGAATGTGTGTAGATGCATAAACATATGACACTAATTGAAATCACAGTAGAGCTCAGAGATGATGAAAAACCCACATTTAAAACATTTATTGGACCTCACTTAAATTCAAAAGGAAATGACAGACCTTCCTTTTTATCGAGCCACGAAGCTAAACAAAAGAAGAAAACACTAAGCGCTAATTTTCTTTAAATGATATCTTTAACAAATGTACTGTGTGGATTGGTTAGTAAAGCAAAGTCTTACTACTGCAGTTGGTAAAACATCACACAGGATTCATTTTAATGCTTTTTGCAAAAGAACCATTTTTTAAGACGGGTGTTTATATCTGCCCAAATCTGCCCAAGTACAGTAATTGTAAGAAAGAGTGAGCTTTATTCCACGGTGGCACCATCAGTTCCTGAGGGATTTGGTCTTGCTGCTGAAACACATAAATCTCACAAAAGGAGGAAGATTGATCAGGCAACCTAAATATGTGTGTGCGCGTGTGTGTGTTTGTTCACATTCCTATGATCAGCTCCCTCAAGTTGGCACTCATTATAGAAAAACCACACAAGGAAAAAATTAACATGCTATGTGTAAGTCCAATGAAATAATACTTGATATTGTCACTGCCGGCTCCAGATATCACAGCGCTTCTCATCATGCTAATGTGGAACGTGGGAGAGGCAAGGTGTTCTGCGTGAGTGGGATGCTGAGGGTTGGGGGTGGATCTTCTCTTCCAGCTGGGGGTGGGGAATGAATCCTGCTGGAGAAATCCACTGCATGTTCGCGCCTTTCACTGCTTTGATCAAAGGGGATCCATAAACTCCGAGGCTGGCTTTAGCTAAATCTGAACAAGTGCCTCTTAATCCTTCTCTGATAAGCCAATCTATTCATTTTATCAAGATGCAGAATGAACAAATCGGGACTTAATTAATCTGAACGTTAGGCGTCGTTGGATGAAAATGACATTCTCTGAGTGCAAGGAAGTTGCAAAAGTTTAAAAGAAAAGAAGAAAAACTATCTATCATTTCCTCCTTAATACGGCCATTAAAATGTCTAGACACTCGCACCAAAGACTTTCAATTAGCAGTGTCAGTCAAACACATCACACGATGAAAAACCTGCACGCCGGCCCCTCGATAAACCAAAGCATACATGTGTGCCGTGCAACAGTGTGATCGTCATAAAAAGGTAATAGCTACAGGTGACTGGTAGGATATGTTATTATGGCTGCCATAACAGCTATCATCAAACTCAATGACTGAACTTTTACAAGGCTGTCACAGTGCAGCAGAGCCATGCTCCCCTCATAACTTCACTGCTTACATCCCCGTGCTGACACTGGTCACAACCTTCAAAAGCCTTTCTCTTTCCTGTCCCACCAGCTTGTCTTTCACTGGTGATGTTCATCGTTTCTTCCATCTGCATTCGATGAAGACAGAATACACCTATACATGCATGAGTGCATATACTGTAAGGAGATATGAAAGCAATTTGAAATGGATTTGAAGGCAGTGTGAGTAGTGACGCACAAGTACAAAGCTGGTCTTATTTTAAATCTTAAGGAAATTCATATTTGTTTGTGCGACTTCACAGACTACCCGCTTCCTATTGTTCTACTTCCCCATGCTGTCTGCAACAGCTCATTCACTGCTGAACATGTAGCAGCTAAGGATGTATGCTTTTATTTTTAAAAGTGGTTTAGTAATATCCTAAAACAGGTCAGCACTGCAGCCTATCCCAGCTCGTATGTTGTTTCTCTCCAAGTTAAAACTGAGATTAAAACATCTCTTTTTCCAAGCGTGACCTGACCAAGAGAGCAGAAAATATTTTTTTACAGATACAGACACAAACAATATAAGGAGACAAATACAAAACTCACAGCTGCCAGAACTTCCTTCCTGTTAAAAGGGAGTTTTTCCTTCCCACATTCACCATGTGCTTGCTCATAGAGGGTCGTGTTACTGTTGGGGCTTTAACTTAGAATAGAAAATTTGGCGCTATATAAATAAAAATGAATTGAACTGATTTGGAGTATAAATGAGTGTTTAGGTGTTAGTTTAGCTACTGAGAAGAAAATATTGATCACTAAACATATTAACTCAGTTTCTCTTAACTTTCTTTTCACACATGCACAGCTTTGTTTTAATCTAACCACATATATGGATATGTGAGCTTCATGTTAGTTACTTTTAAAAAGTCAGGTCAACAAGCAGTCTTACTAGGTTGGACCTACAGCATGCAGAGTGCACCCAGCCCCATTAGGGTAGACAGAAGGTGACTACTGCACATTTCTCTCATGTGTCTTTGTGAGTTGCTTAGCTCACCGAAAGGGACGGATGTACTGAAGAAATTGCTCAATTATGCATTTTTGCAAATGAGATCGCTCCTTCTCTCCCACTTTGTGCCTATGTGTGATGGGTGGGGACAGCTGTCTTTCTCACCGTGCAGCACACTTGCACACAGAGAAGCCGTGCTCTTAGCGACATCGGTAGAGTGAACTAAATGTTCAAAAGTGCGATTACACTTCGCTAAAGCTGACGTGCAAGAAGTGCTTTACACATATGGTAAAAGTCACATGTGCACCATGGATCTCTCCATCACTGCTGTGGGTGCGTCTGAATGAAGTGCTGAGGAGCATTAACTGAAAAGTGAGTTACATCAGAATAACAGACTGCTGCCACTTTAACAGACTGATGAAGTCAGGAATGTTACCTACAGATGACCCTGAAACCCTGAAAGTATTTTTTAAACAGAGCAAGGTATTTTCAACATAGAAGTTCTAAACATGCCAATTTCCTTTAGAGATCATAAATCATATCATAAAATTCGCACACAATAACAGAATAATAAAAAAAATTGACCAGGTTCGATGTTATTAGCCTACTGAAAACAGATCTTTTTGTAGACCGATAGCACAAACCAGTGCTGTGAAAACATGTGTTTTAACTTTGTAATGCTTGAAGCTGGTAAAACTGAGGGTTATCTTCCCATTTACATACAGTACAAAAACTTAAGCAGGGGTTTGAGCTGACACTGTCACTGAGAAAGCATTATGCCAATAACTAAAGTTGGGAATTGTAGTCTCAAAGAAGACAGTCACTGGGACCCTGCACGGGAATGAACTGCGAGGTTGCAGACCAAGAAAAACTTCACCTCTGCAGAAAAGTTGCCTTCAAGCCAGACTCAAGCAAGCTAATGACAACCTGCAGACAGATTATGCATACTGAGATGAAACCGTTTGGAGAAAGAAGGGAGAGGCATACAACCCAAAGAACAACATACCCACAGTGAAGCATGGTGGTGGGAGTATTTTGCTGTGGGGATGCTTCAGTATATCTGGAACTGGGAATCATCAAGACCGAAGAAATTACAAAAAAGAATATGTAAAGATTTTGAAAGGAAACCTCAAGCACTCAACAGCAAAATGGTTCTGTCTCATCACTTCCAATGCGACAGCGACCCAAAACATAGATCGGTCCTGGCAAAGTACTACCTTCAGAAGACCAAAGCAAACATTATTGACTGGCCTCCCAAAACCCTGACTTGAATCACAATGAAAATCTTTGGGGTGAACTGTAGGCCAAGATCCAAGCCAGAAGACCATCAAATCTGAGGGAGATTAAGAGATTTGCCAGAGAAGAAAGGGCTGAGGTTGCTCAGGAGACGTGTGTGAGACTTACCGAAGTCTGCAACAATGACTGCAGGCTGCTATCCAGCAAACAGGATACACAGTTTACTATTAACATCAGGGAGGCTAATAATTCTATCCATCTGTATTCCATGTGTGAAAAGAAGTTATCAGGTTTATGTGTTTCTTTCAAAAAAAATTCGAAAAACTTGTATTTTTGACTTCTCAAGTTTATCTTAGATGCATGTACTTTCTCACTGTTTCCCAATATTGTACATACTCTGTATCATACGTTCTCTAAATCAAGAGATCCAGTCTGTAAAGTGACAACAAAATGTGAAGAGTTTTGAAGAAGATGATGCTTCATGAGCATAGAACCATATCACCCCATGAGAGCACTTCGCTCTCACATGCACTAAAGCATATAGTTAGGGCTGGATCAGGTGACCCTGAATCCTCCCTTAGTTATGCTGCAATAGGTGTAGGCTGCTGGGCGATTGCCATGATGCATTGAGTTTTTCCTTTTCAGTCACCTTTCTCACTCACTATGTGTTAATAGACCTCTGCACTGAATCACACGCTCTCTTCCACAGCATGTGTTTATCCTGTCTTCCTTCTCAAACCCCAGCCAGTCTTGGCAGATGGCCCCGTCCCTTCCTGATCCTGGTTCTGCCGGAGGTTTCTTCCTGTTTAAAGAGAGCTTTTCCTTCCCACTGTTGCCAAAGTGCTTCCTCATAGGGGGGTCATGTGATTGTTGGGTTTTTCTCTGTATGTATTATTGTAGGCTCTACCTTACAATATAAAGCGCTCTGAGGCAACTGTTGTTGTGATTTGGCGCTGTATCATTTTTTTTATTGAACCGAATTGAAATTGAATGAATGGATCTTTGCATACTGACATCATACACATGCAGTACTTGAACTAACTCATTTCTTTAGCACACAAACTGCACAGAGAAACATGGGTTCTCTAAATCAAGTCATCCATTTGAAGTGCATACACAGATTCTGGGTTTAATATAACACAGAGGATATATTTTTACAATCTGAATTCAACTTTTCAGAGGCCACCAGTTTTCTGCCCCCTCCACCGCCAGCTTCTATTTCCCTCAGTGTCCTCAGCCCTACAGTGAAATGAACTGCCATGGTTAATTCTCCAACTGATCTCTCTCCTTCTGTCTCCACAGAGGAAGGAAGCAAGAATGAGTGAGGATGAGAGAAGCATGGGTGGGGTGGCTGGGTGGGTGGGTGTGTGTGAGGGGCTGAGGGGGTGAGAGACGCAGATGAAAAGAGCGAGAAAGACAGAGCCACCCCAGAAGGCTGAGTTAGCTGTGACAGAGAGCGATGCCCACTTCCCCTCCTTCTATCCTTGCCATTCCTTTTTTCATCACTTTCTAAATCCCGCTCTTCTTCTGCGCTCTCAACACAGAGCCATTGTAAGACGACATATCAACGACCCCCCAACCCCACCACCCACACACACACTGCACCCCTCCCCACACCCAGACTCCACACCCTCTCTGAATGATGATTCATCGAGCTCCTTATCGCATCAGACTACTTGATGGGCATAGTAAAAAGAAATTAAATCTTAATTAAATTTTCATCTTTGACAAATTTGTCTCTGCAGAGCTGCCATATGCTCGCTGGGTTTGGGGGAAAACATTGAGAGGGAAGGAGACTTTTGGAATTGGTGTTGAATGGGCTTGAAAATTACAAAACAGCACAAGGTGCATTTTTCTGTCAGCCTTGAGCATTTTCTTTTCTATTCAGGAGGGATAACCTTGCATTCCTATAGATTTTTCACAGCGTTATTACATTATGGATTTTTCTTCCTCCAAGACAAAGTATAATAACGCACTTTATACTCGGACTGTTTTTCATCACTTGCAGGGCAAAGGGAGCATGTGTGCGTGAGTGTGTCCTTGTGTAGTTATGAATGTGTGTATGTTTGTGTGCATGCAGGCCTGGATGATCACCTGTGTGTGTGTGAGTGTCACC
Organism: Aulonocara stuartgranti; assembly: GCF_965226115.1. NCBI lineage: Eukaryota > Metazoa > Chordata > Actinopteri > Cichliformes > Cichlidae > Aulonocara > Aulonocara stuartgranti. The sequence goes on from NC_138960.1 coordinate 11,488,891, forward strand.
TTTTTTAATAATGTGCTGTCAATCTGGGCTCTGGGAATGGGCATTTCACTAACCCTCCCTAAGTCTCATAACGTGGATCCTCTGGGAGGTAGAATAAGTCATCAGTGGCCGGCGGCCGGGAGCCCTCGAGCGCCGCAGAGAAAGGCAGAAATCACAGCGGATGCAATAAGGAGACAGGGTGGAATAAAAGTTGGGCTTTCATATTAATGCCACGGCACTCAAAGTTATAGCCCTGCTGCTCATCACTCTTTCTGGAAATGATGTAAGGGAGTAGTAGTGGCTGCTCTGGAGCCTGTGTTCACGAGGGGCAGTTGATACTCACTGTTTTTGTGCTAATTGTTTTGTTAAATACACTTACAGATCCATCGCCTATTTACACACTGAAGTCTGCTAACAGCAGAAAGTCTAAAGGTGAGACGCAGTACCCGGATCATCTCCCAGCCCCTCATTTCAATGACACTAAACTGCTGTATGAACAGAGTACTTCCCATATTGTGTGTGTACCCCAGGAAGAACACACATTCCTGCCTTTCAGTTTAGGAACAAAATAAACAGCGAGCAGTAAAAGTCTGGGGGGAAAGAGGCCATGAAATGATAATATATTCCATATTTCTCAAGCTCATAGACTGCTGTATTTCTCCTTCTTGGCAAGGGAAGTTTTACTGTAAATTCCAATATTACAAACATTTGCCTTCATGCAGTTGTATACTTCTTTCCCTGAGGTTTGCTCAGGGCTGCAAGTGAGATTCAACAAACTTTCTTAAACTCACATTTTTAAAATCAATTAATTATGATTAATGTGATGAAGGTGATGATGATCATTTGGCTGCTGGGGGGCAGCGGGAGCAAGCTGAGAACAAAGCATTTTCATTTCATCACCTTACACAGCAAGGAGAGCTTTCAAATGAAGTCATGACTCTGGCCACCTGGTGAACCCAGGACTAATTTTCACTCCTCATTGTTATTTTGTTCCCTTGTCTGCACTGTGGTTTTTTACCAACTGCCGAGGTTTGATGTCAGTTCACTAGTTGGTTCATCCACAAAACTGCATTTGAAAAGCAAAACAAAAAGTATTCAAAAGTGTAAAACAAAGAATTCCTTGTTGTCCTTGCATTAAGTCAGATATAAAACATGGGTCCACACCAGCAAATGTTCTTCAGGCTCTGTGAGAAGAAGATGTGATGTGACGTCATGCCAACGCATTAGACAAAAGGAGGTTGGCCCACATACTTCAGCTCGAGCAGGAGTAATTGCCTCTGTTCTACATTAGCATCGCAGCTGCAGCTTAACAACATTATTTATTAACTGTAATCCGTGTTGTTTATTAGTGGAAAGCTCGAGCCCACTTCAAAATATAACAATATGAGATTATGCAGTCTGGATGCACAATTTCCCCATTGGCGACATTTGTTAGCATTCTACTTTTTAATTGTGACATTCCTTTGTGTTTCCGAAAACACCTCGGGATCAAAAGTAGAGAAGCCTTCTGCTAAATGCGCATTTCAAAATCGCAGAGAGCCGCCCCAACCTTCGTCCCCCTGACCAACGCCTCCAGCGCTTCCGGTGGATAGCGAGGTTTTCCCAACCCGTTTGAGAGTCACAGTCTCTCCAGCGTATCCTCAGTCTGCTCAAAACATCTCACCTTTGAGACGCCCAGGAGGCATCCCTAGCGAGACGCATTAAAAGTAGCCAGTGGCTACCCCATTGGCTACTTTTAATGCAGAGCAGCAGCGGCTTTACTCTGAGCTCCCCATGAATGACTAAGCTCCTCATCCAATCTCCAAAAATTCCTACCTTACAATGGTGAAGAGGTCTGTATGCCTGAGTGATCCCAGGAGCTGTGCTGTCAGGTCCAACTGGGCCCTACAGTCCTGGTTAAAGGGCCAAACTAATGCGGTCCTACTGACCACTATGAACTCCTTGCATCTTTTGAGCAGGACTGAACAACACAATGCAGCCAAGATGTAATTTTTCAAAAGCATGAAAAAGTAAAGGAGCACACGTGTGTGTTGGTTTGTATTTAGCCTAACGTTACATAACTTTGTAAGCAGCCTGTTCTATTGCAACTTCTCGAAATTCCTGTTTAGTAGAAATAAAAGTTTATAACTAATAAAGTTGTAATGCAGTTTAGAATTTTAAGCAAAATAATCATGTGGTTGCTGAACCTCCCACAGATTTATATAATCAAGAAAAATCAATTTTGCCTGAAGGATGGAAAGAAGTATGAAAAAGGGCACACACTGTTAACGGGAAAACTACAGGCCCGTAAGTCTGACATCTACAGAGGCGATGCAAAACCTCATCAGTACCTTTATTGTTGACAATGCGCCACGTAGAATTTCATCAGCGAGCAGGTGCATTTAGTTTCTTAGGTACACCTGTTTACCTGACAGTAAATCTCTAATTAGCCAATCACATGGTAGCGATTGAGTGCAAGCAGACATGGTCAAATATCAAACTGAGCGTTGGGAATATTGAAGAAAGGTGATTTAAGTGTCTCTGAAAGTGACAGGTTTTTTACTTACCGCCCTGGGCTGGTTGCTAGTTTAGTTTCGTTCTTAAATTAAAGCAAAAAAAGTGATAGAAAACGAGTTTACACAAGAGCTACTAAACTAATCCAAGTGTCAAAGGGCTGTCACCTGTGGACAGGTTAAGAAAGGTTCACAGATACCAGATGATACCACAGTTAAACCTGTGATCCTCTTTTGGAACAACATAGAAGATTTAACATCCTTTAAATAAATTCCACTAATATTGTCCAGTAGTACTTAATAATATGGCCCACGACTAAGAGTGCTGTAATTACATGAAATTTCAATGTATTTTATTGGAAATTACATTGTAATTAATTTACGCGTGGATAGTTAAAGGTAGGCACACTAGAATAAGGAGATAATAAGAAATAATTGCACTGTTAATATTTTATTAGTAATTTTAGGTAGTGCATGAGTAGTTTTAAGTACTGGAACTTCAAGTTTTTTGGGGGGGTTGTTTTTTTGTTTTGTTTTGTTTTTGTTTTTGTTTTTTACAAAAAAGGAGACACAAATTACTCTATAAGTAATTTTAAGTGCTGCATAATTTGTTTGGAGTGACTTAACTTTGCTTAAACTTCCAGGTATTTTACAGGAAAGCAGACAATACTTCCCTCAACACTGCTTTTCAAAGTTATGCTTGGACAGTGATGATAAAAGACAACAAAGTTGACTCCATCATTTAAAGATCACACAGTCCTGCAAAGTCTGTTTGTTGTTGCTTTCTTTTTCTTGTAAGTTAGTAAGGGAAAACGGCCCTTATCACATTTATGTGGTAAAATACAAGTTAAATAATAGAGCACCATCATGCATAATGAATATTATATAAAGATGTATACATATTCAAAAAACATACTTGTTAAGTGTTGAGTGTGCTTGCAATATAAGCTGGAGAAATACTGTTTGTTTCTCTGCAAAATTACCAAGAAACTACACAGTACTTCAATTTACTTAAGCAGTAGTTAAACAGTATTATTTGTGTCTCCTGTGAAGCTGGCAGAATTATTGGAACAAGTCTGCCAGAGATCAGTAATATCTTCCCCACTCGCTGTCTGAGGAGGGTGCACAGTATCCTGCGGGACCAACATCACCCTGCGCGCCACCTTTTCCATCTGCTGCCCTCAGGGAGAAGGTACAGGTCTATACAGGCCAGAACATCCAGACTGGCCAACAGCCTGTATCCACAGGCTGTGAGGCTCCTGAACTCTCTGCCCCCCTCTCACGGACAATAACCATATCCAACTTCTTAATAGCAATGAACTGGTCTGCATTGGTGCATCATATCTTTATTCTCTTCCCCCTCCTGCCCCCCCCCCTCTTTCTTAAATAGATAACTATCATATCTGATATCATATCTCACAGTACAATAATATTGAATGGGTTGCATTGTTGTATTTTGTCATGTTTCTCAGGTCTTTGTCTGAATTTCTACGAACATTATTGCTAAGGATTGTCTTATTGCATTGGAGTCACACTGGGTTAAATATGTACACTTGGGTTTTAAGGGGTATTTATTATTTTCTTCTTTTTTTTGGGTTGTATGGAAGCCCCAAACGCAATTTCATTGTTCTTGACAATGACAATAAATAAATAAATACTTAAATACTTAAATACTCCTTTCCTGTAAAATACCTAAAGTTACACACTACTTATATTTACCTACAGTATAATTATTTCTTTGTTTCCTGTAAAAACCTGACTTATTATTCCCTTGTTCTAATGTACCTAGCTTTAAATATCTGTAGGTAACTAAAATTACATTGTAATTTCAAGTGTTAATTACAGGGGACTTACACTAGTTTGCTAAAGTGCTACCCACGTTTCTCTAAAAAAAGGGAGAAAAATGATTCTTTTTTTGCACAGGCTGCATCAGCGTATAACGAGCTTCCAGAGGACGTAGTGCAGGTTCTTTCACTTCACTCTAATTAGAGTGGTCGAGAAAAGGACATTTTCTAGAATACAGAGCTGTAGAAGAGAGAACAACATCCTATTTACACTGTGGTCTTTTAACTAGACTGCACTCTGGTCTGGAAACATTTGCTTCAACATAACATCACTAATCATACACACATCTTTTTTGCATGCTGTTAATTGCTTCACTTTGCTTTGAAACGCCACAGCTCAGCATCTCTGAATGCAACGACCGTCTGAACTCTCTAAAAGGACACACAGGATACTGATAATTAGGACTGGACTTTTATCACTTGTCGCTGTAGATGCATTTTTTTAAAAAACTAATTCAACAAATTTTCCATTATTTTGTTGAGATCTATAAGACCTCCTGAAAGTCCTACACTGCCATGTCATCCATCTTTTTAATTAGCCAACACGTCAGAGGTGTGCTTGTGTTCGAGTGTGCGTGTACTCACAGATATTTGCGGTGCCCTTGGGTATGGGCAGGTATGAGCCAGCACTCCACGCTCGCCCCTGGTAGTTCCTCTTACAGCGGCCGCAGTCGGGCCCAGTGGTGTTGTGTTCACACTCACAGCTCAACTTCTCTTTGTCATACACGCAGCTGTTGGCGTGAAGATTGCACTTGCACCTGTCAAAGCAGAGGAGGGGCAGGGTTGAAAGAGGACAGGCACGTCAACATGAGTGAATTTTCCGGTGCTGAATAGAGAACAGACGGCTTTTATTTTGTTGGACAATGCTGCTGAAGGGCAGCGTGTCCTTGAATAGCAGTGGCACTGGAACACAGGCAGAGCTGCTAAAACAGTCGCCTTCTCAACTTCAAGAACTGCTAGTTCAAAGAAGGCAGGCGACTGCACGAATGAATCCGGCATCATTATTTCCTCCGCTTTTTTTCTCCCCCTCTCCACTCGGGAAGGTAGCTCGGTTTTAATTGTCCCACTGGAGGATGCGTAATTGTTGTAAGGTCACAGCTGATGGACACGAGAAGATCGAGAGGGAGAGGGGGACAAAGAGGTGCAGGGAGGGCCGAGGAAAACAAGCTAAGTTAAATTGCGAAACAAGCACTTGGAGATTGAAGACGTCGAAAGGCTCACAGCTCCGAAAGATGACGAATACCGAGGAGTTAGCCAGAGGGCGGCGTGGAGCAACAGTATGACTACCTTCTCCATGACAAATTAATATGAGATGAGATCTCAGAAGCACATTTTCAGTTTGGAAAGAGGGACTCCCTCAAGGTGCACTAAATCCTCACTCACATCCTGCTCACTAGAACATCCATTTAACAATAAACTCTGCAGATTCATTTTCTGCTGTGCCTAGATGAGTATGGGGGGGGGGGGGGGGGGGGGGGGGGGGGGTGTATCTGTTAATTTTATTTATGAGCTTCAGTCAAGCACTTTGAATTTTTAGACCTTTGCTGCAGACAACAACATGACTGAATGTTTCCACATTTCTCAGAGATGAGCTGTGAAAATTTGGTGACAATGCATTCTAACATAGTCTGATTTAAACATGAAGTAGGAGTAGGAGAATATTCCCTGCCCACAAGTAGATTAAAGGATTAAAAAAAATCTTTTATACTCAATGGCTGTCTACATTTCTACTTTCAGGTTCCGCCAGTGTTATGTCGGTTGTTTTGTTATTTTGTCCATTTTCTTTATAGAATCACTACTTTTATTTTGACAGCTAATGCTGAAAAAGGTGGCGCGACACACTCCCCAAAATCATCACCGTCAAGCATAACCGTGTTGTTTTTAAAGAGTACCTGCCATGATCCCGAGCCACTGCCTGCACTGGCTGAAACAGGCATGACTCACCATAGATTAATGGTGTTGTATTTGTTTAGTTTGAGAGAGGAGGAAAAATGCTGAGAGTCAGGTAAAATGCCACTGTTCAAGCCTGTCTCAATCATTTTAAAGTGCAGTTTCATTCAGCATACTGGGAGTGCCTTACAAATGTCTTTTCTTTCTTCTTAAATCAAAGGAAATGTACACAAAAAGAAAGAAAATTTGTGTTTGGTCGATTATTCCTTTGTTGTAAGAACGCTTCTTGGTAATCAATCTTTTACTGTTGGAAAGCCTATTTATTGCTGTGAATGACCACAGCAGACCCGGTGACATCAACATGCTTTGCAGCATTCTTTATTAGCACACACGGTTGCTGTTCACAATGCACACAGTGCTGCAGCTCTCCCGCTGCTCAACATTACCACAACAACCCCAACCACAGGAGACAGTACAATATTTAAGTCGACGGGGCGTGATTGCAGATGCCGTACAGGTGCGTCCGCCTTCCCTGCACGGTACCGCAGGCCCTGCCCGACACAATTGCCCTTTACATGTTATCACATTTGTAAGGAAAATGCATTTGTGGGTTGAGCAACAGAGTTGAGTCGATGAGTTGTACCCATGAAAAACTTGCAAAATCTTCTCTGTCAATGCCAAACAACTTATTCTGATGTAGATGCTTGTTTGGTGTCATTTATTGGATGTCTGGATGATTGAAAGCTGATGAAACAGAGTGGCAGTTTAACAGCTTACTCATTTAATAAAGAGGGGCCTCAGTAACATGTGGAAGAACCACTAAATGCCCACAACAGCCTGGCGCCTCCTCTGCATGCTGGTCACACATTGCTGTGCGGTGGCCAGTGTTGGGAAGGTTACATTTAAAATGTATTCCATTACAGATTACAGAATATATGCCCCAAAATGTATTCTGTAACGTATTCCGTTACGTTACTCAATGACAGTAACGTATTCTGAATACTTTGGATTACTTAATATATTATCATGCTTTTTACAACAACGTGAATGTACTGTAACGATGGTTAAGTGTTATTGTACATGTTGGTTATCTTTGCACACTGTTGTTGTTCTTTTAAGATTCATGTTTGGTTGTGCTGCAGGAAGTAGGGAGGGTGGTGTGGAGGAAGGGGAGGGGGGACCTGGGTTCTGTGTTGTGTGGGTGCCAGGCTGAAGAGAGGTGTAGCACGAGGGCGCTCTCCCCTGAGTTAGCAACCCGCTTGCTTGTGCCGAATAAACGGACAAACTGAGACCCAACCGTCTGGTTCTTGAGAACGTTACATTGGTGTCAGAAGTGAAGGAAGAAAAAAGAACCCCAGAACGCCCGACACCCTGTTGCTGGCGACGCTTGCCGTTACGAGACGAGGATGTTGCCGGGCAAGATTAAGAAGGAGACGGAGGAGAGGGAGGTTCGTCCGCGCTCGCCCGCCCATGGAGTGAGGGAAACGGCGCTGCGGCTGTCTGCCGAGGCTGGATTTTCTCCAGGTTTGATTAGGCTCGGGAACTGTTTGCACAGCGGCCGCGATTCCGGCGGGAAGGAGTCGACCTCGCTTGGCGCGCCGTCACGTGATGTAAACAAACATGGCGGCGCCCAGCAAGCTGCAGCGAATATAAAAATGCCTAAGTTCAGCGGCAAGACGCCATGGGAAGTGTTTATCGCACAGTTCGAGCTGTTAGCTGTTGCAGCTGGCTGGTCTGAGGAACATAAAGCTCTCCAGTTGGCTTTGTGCCTGTGTGAGGATGCAGCTGCATGCCTGCTGCTGCTAACCGGGGAGCAGAGGGGAGATTATAATGCTCTGGTCGGAGCACTTCAGAGGCGCTTCGGGCAGTATAACCAACCAGTGCTGCTGAGGTCGGAGTTCCACAACAGACGCAGATTGCCAGGTGAGCCCCTCCGCATTTTGGCCCATGAAGTCGAGTGCCTTTGCCGGAGGGCGTATGACAGCATGCCACCATCAGTGCAGGCGGAGTTAGCTCGGGACCAGTTCCTGCAGGCCCTGAGCCCTAAAGAGCTCCGTATGCAAACTCAGCTTGCTCGTCCGGCCACACTCAGTGCAGCCCTAGAGCTAGCGTTGGAGAGGGAGATGCTTGCGGGATCCTCTGGGGGCGCTGATGACGCACACGTGGTGAGGGCTGTGTCAGCACCTGTGGAACAGACGGAGACGCCAGCGGGCCTGTGCAGTTTGGTGCAGGCGGCTTCGCTGCAGTCGCCTTCCCCTCGGGCTGGCCCACACCGCCGACCGCAGAGCTGCTGGGGATGTGGACAAGTCGGACACCTCATCAGGCAGTGCCCCAAGCTTGCAGCGGTTCAGGGAAACGCCCATGGGCCCGTGTAGGCGGGAGTACACGGGCCTGGGAGAACGACATCCCCACTCCACCGCCACCCCCACCTGGTGCGGCCATCGCTGTGGGCTGGACCCAGGTTGGCGGCTTTTGCCATGTTCCAGTGACGATTGCGGGGGTGTCCTGTACGGCCCTGCTGGACACGGGGTCCAATGCAACGCTGGTCCGACCCGATGTTGTCCCACCCGGAGCTGCTGTGCAACCGACTAATGTGCAACTTAAGACTGTGACCGGTGATCTGGCCCCAATGAGAGGGAGGGGAGTGTTCCAGTTCAAGGTGGGGGACCTCGGTGTGTCTTATGCTGCCTGGGTGGCTGACGTGCAGGACGCCTGCATCCTTGGGCTGGATTTTTTACGAGCCATTGGTGGTGTACTGGACTTAGGCAAAGGCTTCCTCGCACTCCCTGATGGGAAGAAGGTGCCGCTTATTCCCCCCCCGGTCTGCACAGCATCTGCCGCGGCGTCCACCTCCACCGCAGAGACCCCTGCAGACCCGCCAGCAGAACAGCGAGCGGAGGAGGAGGAGAGGCTCTCAGCAGTGAGGAGTATCTGGTCAAAGAACTGTGAGGGGCTGACTCCACAGCAGCAAGAGAGTCTATGGCAGGTACTAAAAGAGTTTAGTGACATTTTTGCCCTGAAAGAAAGTGATGTTGGCTTGACACACTTGGTAGAGCACGTCATTGAGACCGGGGATGCCCAGCCTATTAAAGTGCGCCCCCTCCGCCTGCCCCTGGCTCATCAGGAGGCTGCAGACAGAGAGTTGTGTGAAATGATGAAGGCGGGCATCATAGAGCCATCTGATAGCCCGTGGGCCTCCGCGGTGGTGATGGTGCCTAAGAAAAAAAGTCCTAGGATGCGTTTCTGTGTGGACTACAGACCACTCAACAAAGTGACGAAGAAGGACTCTTACCCCCTTCCCAGGATTGATGAGTCTCTCGACTTAGTAGCCGGGTCCTCCTGGTTCTCCACCCTGGACCTGCGGAGTGGCTACTGGCAGGTGCCACTGTCCCCGGAATCCAGACCGAAGACAGCCTTCTGCACTAACAGGGGACTATGGCAGTTCAAAGTCCTGAGCTTTGGTCTTTGCAATGCTCCTGCGACCTTCGAGAGGCTTATGGACAGTGTGCTGGCTGGCGTCCCACGGCAACGGTGTCTGGTTTACCTGGATGACCTTCTAGTGCACGGGAGCTCCTTTGATGCTGCCCTGGATGCCCTGAGACAAGTGTTGGAGAGGGTGGCAGCTGCAGGCCTGAAGCTGCACCCCGACAAGTGCCACTTCATGAGGAGGGAGGTGGAGTTTCTGGGCCACAAGCTGGATCGTGAGGGCATCAGCACGTTGGAGGAAAAAATTCACACCATTACCGAGTGGCCCACACCAGCAGACCAGAAACAGCTCAAAAGCTTCCTAGGGCTGGCGTCTTATTACAGGAGGTTTGTGAAGGGCTTTTCCTCCATAGCCGCACCACTCTTCCACCTGCTGCAGAAGGACCGTGACTTCATCTGGACCCGGGACTGTCAGCAGGCGTTCGACACCCTCCGCAGATCGCTGACAGAGTCTCCAGTCCTTGCCCCCCCAGCAGTGCCAAGGTCGCTGAGGTCAGCTGTGCTGGAAGCCTGCCATGGGAGCACTGGCTCCGGCCACTTTGGGGTCTCCAAGACTCTCCGCCGCCTCCGCCAGGGCTATTACTGGGGTCAACAGCGGAGGGACGTGGAGGACTTTTGCCGCAGCTGTGATGCATGTTCCTCACACAAAGGGCCACAGGACCAGTCCCGGGCTCAGCTTCAGCAGCAACCAGCAGGAGCCCCAATGGAGCGAGTAGCTGTGGACGTCATGGGCCCATTTCCTCGCACAGACAGAGGAAACCGCTATGTTCTTGTGGCCATGGACTATTTTACCAAGTGGCCGGAAGCATACGCCATCCCAGATCAGGAGGCTGAGACGGTCGCTGATGTATTAGTGGAGGGGATGTTCAGCCGCTTTGGAACAGCAGAGACCCTCCACAGTGACCAGGGGCGTAACTTTGAGTCCAAGGTATTTGCTGCCATGTGTGAACGCCTTGGGACTAAGAAAACCCGCACCACCCCACTTCACCCCCAAAGCGATGGGCTGGTGGAAAGGTTTAACAGGACGCTGGCCCAGCAGCTAGCCATCCTTACCTCAGAACACCAACGGGACTGGGATTACCATCTTCCCCTTACCCTCATGGCCTACAGGTCGGCAGTACAGGACTCCACCCAATGTACGCCTGCCCTGCTCATGTTAGGGAGAGAGCTGAGAACTCCTGCAGAGTTGGCTTTTGGGAAGCCCCCGGACGCGCCAGAAGCACCACCAGGCCGGGACTACGCAAGGAAGCTGCAGGACCGGCTGGATTCTGCACATTCCTACGCCCGGGAGCAGCTGGCGAAGGCAGGCCTGCGCCAAAAGAGGAATTATGACATCACCACTAAGGGGAGGCACTTCCGTGCTGGGGAGCTGGTGTGGGTCTACAGCCCAAAGAGAAAGAAGGGACGGTGTCCTAAACTGGATAGCAGCTGGGTGGGGCCTTGCAGCGTCCTAGAGCGAGTGGGGGAGGTTGTTTACAGGGTGCAGTTGCCTCCTAGGGGGAGGATAGTAGCGCTGCACAGAGACCGGATGGCCCCCTACAGAGGGCAGTCCCTCCCCTCCTTTCCAGAGGGACGTGTACAGAGCGTCCATGACCCTGCTCAGAGGGACCCCCGACCGGGGCTGCGTTCCCCTCCCTCGGACTCTCCACCCCAAAGCCCCGAAGCTCCGCGTCCACCTCAGGGGCTCAGGAGGTCAAGGAGGGAACGTAGGCTACCACCCCGCCTCAGAGACTGTGTCGTTCCCTCGGGGACGAGGAACTTATTGCTGGGGGGGCAGTGTAACGATGGTTAAGTGTTATTGTACATGTTGGTTATCTTTGCACACTGTTGTTGTTCTTTTAAGATTCATGTTTGGTTGTGCTGCAGGAAGTAGGGAGGGTGGTGTGGAGGAAGGGGAGGGGGGACCTGGGTTCTGTGTTGTGTGGGTGCCAGGCTGAAGAGAGGTGTAGCACGAGGGCGCTCTCCCCTGAGTTAGCAACCCGCTTGCTTGTGCCGAATAAACGGACAAACTGAGACCCAACCGTCTGGTTCTTGAGAACGTTACAGTACTATTGCTGTGATTTATTACTATTACTGAAGGTCCGCGACTCCGAACTGTAGTAAAGGGACCTCTGACTAATACGGCGGGGTCCCTGTCGGCTCGTAGTCGAAAAATAGCTTTACTTTGTTGTGTGGGTCAACTTTTCTTGCGAGAGACAGAGAGAGGCGTTGAAAGGCTGCTCCAACGGAACTTATTGTTTTCGGAGGAAAACACGAACACGGTGTACAGTCGAGTCTTAATAGCTTACTTACAACTGGGCTCGTCAGGCACTCTTCTTGGCTGCAGTGGTTATTATTATATTTACATGCTTCCAGCTCCCGTTTTTCCTCGATGACAACTCGTACCTTTCCACTCCCCTTTTTCTCCCTCCTCGCGCTCACAGACCCATAACGTGTATGGCAGTCCATTCTCCCTGCAACACGGACTACACTGCCCATGATGCTACATTCTTTAGAGCTATGCTTGTAGCATTCTGCCTGTTAGCTTAGCACAACAACAACAACAACAACAACAACGAAAAGGCGCTCTCTCACCCAGGAAACACACAGTTGCAGAGAGAGAGAGTCGCCCTGTAACCATGGCAACCGTAACGCTGCCGCCTGGAACAACAGAACGTAGCTGTCAAACAAAACCCAAACAGTCCTGACCCGTGACAATATGAAACAGGAAAGTACCGCAGTGTAATCCATTTATTTCAACAAAGTAACTGTATTCTGAAGACCACCTTTTTAAATGGTAACTGTAACGGAATACAGAAATATTTTGTATTTTAAATACATAACGGCGGTACATGTATTCCGTTACTCCCCAACACTGGTGGTGGCATTACATTCTTCAACCAGCATTTGTTGCAAGTGATGTGGTTGTGTTGGTCACACAATAAGCTGTTTGGCATTGGCAGAGAAGATCTAGCATGTTTTTTAATGGGTACCACTCATCGACTCAACTCTGCTGCTCAACATACTAAAACATTTTCCTTACAAATGTGGCAAAATTTAAGGGGAAATAAACTGGCCTTTTATCTGTTAGTGAGAAACGTCAGTACCAGCTGGCCTCTCTCACCCTGCCCATCCTGTTTTGCCACATCATGACTCATAAATAAACACAATAACTCCTAAAAGTTTTAAATCACACACTGTCTCTGACTCTGGAAATACACCAACCTGCTGTTCACACCCCTAAATGAAATGCTGCAGAGCTAATGAAGGTATTTAAGACAAACTGCCAAGAACCCCGCGTTTCACTTATAAATGTCACCAGCTGCAAATTATATCATTTACAGCTAATTACCATGAAGTCTGTAAATAATAAGCCAGCATTGTTATTTGGCTATTTTGTTTTTTTGGGTTTTTTTTGTGGCTAGCTCGCTTCACTTTTTAACACCATTCCAAGAACACGAGGAGCACACTGTGTGCTTTTGTAATTTAGCAACACTAGCGTAGTCACATTCATTTCAAATATTCCATGCATATCGTATCATTTTAAATCACACAAAAGTTCTGATGTGGGACATCTGTTGTTTTGAGCAAGTGGCACAGAAACTAAAAGGTGTGAAAAAGCTTTCTCGATAAGTAATGCTACGGCTTTTATTTCTCGTGATGTCAGGCATATTTTTAATAAGCCGCTGCTACCTTATGCTGGTTGTCTCATTTTCAGGTTACACTGTAGCAAAAGGCTGTGCATAATAATTATGCTGACACCTACAACTTTAGTGTTTCTAAGACAACAAAAGCTTATTTCATGGATCTCCCTATACTTTTTTTTAAACTACAAATGTGAAAGCTCATCCAAAATGGATATGATTAACTGGAAGCATTCAGATCTGACATGCATTACAACCACGTGAAATGAGTCTATTTATTTCCGCCTGATAAATGGGTGCACAATACTATTAATGCTATTAACCCAGGAGTCACCCCTACTGGTGTGCCTAATATAAACCTTCTCGACTTTACTTTCAATCCAGAGGAGTGGTGGCTTCATTCTGACCTTTTCTGGAAAAACTAAGCTCCTCATCATGTCTCCAAAATCATGACCACACAATGATGGAGGTGAAAGGACTATCGAGTCAGGAAAAAGTAAATAAGATATCCAGCTAACTCACCACGAGCAGTGATACCAAACTCCTCAATGCATTTAGAGCCCCAGTGGGGGATAAGCTGCATGAGGAACAGTGGGGGTCTATTGCTTTGTGGACTGGGAAACAATGGCTTGGTGTTGGCACGCTTTTCTTAGTTTTTGTGATATTTTCCTGAATTTTTACTCATGCAATGCATCTGTCAGAAAGCTTTCTGTTGTCTCGGTTCTGTGTTACAGATTAAAAAAGCGTTAAAAAAGAAATAAGAGCAGAAACTCTGTCATTTCACAGTCACCATGTGAGGCCCGTCTAAGAGTCCACTTTGAGCTTTGAGCTTGACTGGGAAATTCTTTTGTTACACTGGCTTAAACGTATCACAGCGTTACCCGGTCGACACTGAGACGTAGCAAAATTGATTGAGAAAAAGTGCCTCGAGTTGAGTTGACGTGCACGCGCAGCTAAAAATCAAGACAAGATCAGAATCGGGTCTCACGGAGTGTCGCTCAGCGCAGCTGCTCCCCACTCTGTTATAAAAATCTGATTTTTACAGTGCGTGTATGTGGAGTGGATAGGCAATGTGGTGTGAAATGACTTCACACAGAGCCCTTTGCGGTTTAACCTTCAGCTTCTTTTAACATCTGCAACATTTGAATCAGCGTCCAGAAGTGATAGTGCCGTCGGCATAATGATGGAGGCTGCCAGTGAGGCCCTGCGGGCCTCATACCCGGCAGTGCTGTTGTGCTTCCAATCAAGATCGGCTCCTGAATGCGAACACCAGGGGACTCTCCCTCACTGCTGCACTAGCAACAACATCTTCAGAGAAAGAGCCAAGTAAAATTGTATTTAACAGCAATTTAATAGCAAATATCCTCCAGGGTTTCCCACGAGTTCGATGTTGTGTCTTCGTTTCCTGTTGGCCCCGCTTTACTTTGAAAGCTCTGTGGCATGTTTTCTCCTACCTTATCATTCTCCTCATTTCTCTCTCCTCCCTCCACCTATTAGTCTGTCATTTTTTTACTTAGCTCCAGTCTCCCCCAATAATAAATATTCATGGACCTAAGGCATCTTTGTTTTTGTGTGGTGCTCTCAAAGTGATATTGCTCAAGGCATTATTGAGTGTACCAGCCACCTGTGAGCTAAAGGTCCTGATATGTATTCACGAAATAACCCATGAGGCTGTGAGCTCAAATTGCTGGACTGGCAAAAAAGAAGAAGAAAAAAAAACAGGATGGAAAAAAACTTTGAAGTTTTGATTCCATTTTGTCCAAGAGAAAGGAGCGAGCATATTCTATCTGAGCAGGGTTTAAAGTTTTCCTTGAAATGTTGGAAATAGAAGATACTGTTGGGCACAAATGTATTTTTTCCCCTTTATTCCGGTGCAGCAGAGCAGCCCGCTGAGACTTAACTTACCTGCAGCAGCTTGTCCATGACCTCTGCAGTAATGGGATTCTGATTGACACTGGGGGTGCCGACGACATATTGGAGCCTTTCCATTGATGACAGCAGCAACAACAAACATAAACAAGGCAACACAAAGCTGTTGTTTTCAGGAAAAACACCCTTATCCCTTCCATTGGTTCAGCCACTATCCGCGTAATTCCTTTTAGCCGAGTTCATTCCCAGCCATCGCTCCATTTTGCTCGTTTCGGCATCAAAGCCAAAAGTATCAGCCACTAATTAATAGTAATTATCCACAATCCAAGCAACAACATCCCTGATGCACAAAGCTGCTGATCCCAACAAATTGAGCAGACTAAACTCAACACGGCCCTTAAGTGGGTTAACTAAGTGAAGCAATTAAATTTCAATCAAACGGCCAGGTGTTTTCATACTCAAGCCAACTGGGTCAAATGCTCGGTTAATAAATGCTTCTTTTAGCGCGTCTGCATTCAGTGTCTGCTGTACATGAGCGACAACACACCAGGGGTCGTAGGGGGGCAGGCGATAGGGTGAGGGGCAGCTGGATCAGAGAACAGTACAGCTTAATGATGTGTGATCAGAATGGAATTGAAAAACAGGAATGGCTGGGAGAAAAGGTCTTGGGGTGTGTGCTTAAGTGTGATTGGTAAATTGTACAATATATTTGTCCCGCATGATCTCATCCCACACACACACACACACACACACACACACACACACACACACACACACACACACACACACACACACACACACACACACGTGCATCTATCGTAATATCCTGCATTGACATGTAAGCTTGCAGCTGCTGTCTGTAGTAAGTTAAAATGGATCAGCCTGCCTGCTAACGTGTTACCTGCTAATTGCCTCTTCTACCTCTTGCCCCCCTGTTCCCGGCCTGCGGTGCATTGTGGGAAGTGGAAGAAGTGAGATTTCAGCAACAGCTCTCCTGGGATGGACCTCAGCCCCCAACCTCCCCCCTAATTATATCCGCCTTCCCCATCGCTCCCTCTCTTCTCACTAGAAAGCAGACGGTTAGAGAAAAGTGCAGGCTGTGAGAAAAATCACGGCAGATTCACCGAACTCCTCGCCTCTTTCGGGTTTAACTTGCACGAGAGAATACATTTACACAGCCGATGAACGAGCAGACCTTACAGATCTGTTAAGTGAATACGTTCGCAGTTTAACCTTACAGGAGCGATGCTGAACATAAAATGCCTTCACACGTCGATTTGAATTCCTCAACACAATACCCAGCTTTAAACAACCCGAGTGCTTGTGACCTCCACGTTTCGATTTGGTGGAAATCTTTTTATTCTTATTTTCTAACATATTAAACATTTATTTCTGTTACCTTCTAGTCTGCTTTTAATTTATTCGCACAGCTGGCAGCAGGAGAGAGCAGGAGACAAAATATCAGTTTCAGAAAATGATGTGAGGCCAGAACGGGCAGTGCAAGCTACAGTCATAACAGCGAGTTGCACTGGCTGGCTGCGCGCCTTACGATAATAAATACTGGACAAGTGATACGCTTAAGGAGGCAATTAAGTCTTGAAGTGGCACACACAGTGGGGAGCCTGTGAACTTAAAATTTGCAGGACTTTTAATTATTTCAGTGCTTGTTTTGGTGAGTGGATGAGCAACTCTTGCTTTCTGTTGCATAATACTCTCAACATTATTCACTCTAAATATGAAAAAACAACAAGATCTTGCCAGACTAACATAACCTTGACAATAAATACTTCTTTAAACCACTCAATCTATTACAATCCATATGACGCCTAGAAAACTTTACAGTATATTTTACAATTGCTGTGCAAACGTGGTTCTCCTTTTGTCTCATCCACTGAAAATGCAGAAAAGTGTAAATGCGGAGCCTGCCTGCATCAATCAGCCCGAGTCATCCATCTATCGAATCCTCAGCATTACTAATGTATGGGGTTGGACATGCTATCCAAGCAGGAGTCAATCAAGAGGTCTTTACTGCCTGTGACACGCCAGGCCAGTTCAATAGAATCGACATGCTGGGCCTCAGTGATACTGCGCTCAGCTAAAGACTACTGGCTGTGGACCCAGCGACAGCAAACGCACCGCAGAGGCATGAGAAAGCTCCATCATAGGGAAGACACACAGTTTGAGGTGAGGCCAGGTGGAGAAGCGACATTAGCTGATCCTATCATTTCATTGGAGACATTGAAGCCCTGGACAGAAGTAACTCCCTAAAGACGCTGCAGCATTGATCAGTTTGGGTCCGCAGACTGCGAGGGGTGACTGCTTTTGTTTGTGTGTGTGTGTGTGTCAGAGAGAGAGAAAGAGAGAGACAGAGAGGAAGCAAGCATTTGTAACGATGATTTGTAGTGATATAGAGTCAATCTGCAACCATACAACTAAAAAAAAAGCATCAAAAAATAATAAAACACCCCACTTTTCCTTGTTTAGTCTTATCTCACTGCTTCCTACTAACATCACTATCCATTAAACTTTGGCAACACTCTTCTTTGTTATTTAATCCCGGTGTCTGGAGCAGACACTTCACACGGCTACACCCACTAGGGGCCATAATCTGAAACCAGGGTAAGACCCAAAGAGCAGGTGTAATTACAGAAAATGTTGACAGTTTTCCAGAGGGGTTAAGTCTTAGTACACTTTGCTCCTTATCTGGGGTGAGGGTCATTAGTAGCTCAGGTGGTTACTATGTTCGCTTCTTAAAAAAGAAAATCCCCTGAAAGACCTGTAGCGCAATCATCTACAGTGAGCGAAATGAGGGATCGCAGGGCTTCCCGAATGAGCCGGAAGTATAAGAACAAAGTGGGTGTGAGGAGGAGATAATTTGAGCCATACATCAAAATATAACTATCTGACTGACTCTGCTTTGTGATTGCAAATCTACACACAAGGACACTGTATTAGAAGGTATTTCTAGATAAAACTAAAAAAGAAATGAAAGTAGAAAGGGACATTTTTACAAACAACAGCTGAACAACACAAGCAAAATGCTATTAGGATCACTTTATGGGAGCTGTCCGTTCAGCACCACAGACACACAACCAATGACAACATGAGCTGAAATCTGTAATCCCTCTTTGGTCAGTGGAAATCATGCCAAAGTCGGACTCGAAAAAAATACTCAGAATATTCACAAAAATCTTGCACAATATTATTGTTATAACTATTAGTATTTATTTATTTATTTAGGATTTTTTTTTCTGATAATAATTAATTTACATGGAAAAAATGTGCAGAAATGTATAAAATTAGATCCAAAAGTAAAAAAACAACAACACCTTTTTTTTTGTCATTTTGCCTCTGTACATTGCACTTGGAATTGTGAGCTGTTTCTCTCCTTCTCCATACTTTATTCTTTCCATCATTCCCATCAACCAGGTTCATCTAGGTTTCATATGTCCAAAGAATCTTTCTCAGAGCTGTGGAGGCTCTTTTAGGTGTCGAACCTTGAGTGTAACCACTGGTCTCCACCTTGTTGTAAACCATCTGTACAGTATTTACATTCATGAAGAAATCGCTTGATACACCTACCACATGAAGGACGTTGATTGCATTGGTGTGGTCTGACCTTCTTTTTTATTTGGGAGGCATGGTGTGGCTAGTACACCTTCCCACTGTGTGCTGTCCACACTTCCATGTGTGTGCGTGCAGAGTTGGAAGTGGGGAAAGCAGCCACAAACCCCAGCACGGAACAGATTCGGCACCAGTGACAATAGATAGGGCATCTATTAAGCCAGACATGATTGAAAAAGCTAGAATGGAAGTGGGTTGCAAAGTGGCTTGTAGATGTGTTGACACTGTGGGCAGTCTAATGTAGCTTAAACAGCTATTGGTTTGCCAATGGTGTACTTGCTGGTGTGGGCTGGCACTGATATAAGAGACCTGCTGGGACTTGGACTACTTGAACTATCTATTAACTACAGTAGCAATCTTGGTTTTCTTTAATTCTGTTATATTTGAAATCTATAAATGGTTTTCACATTCAGATATCCAATCAACCAGTTCTTAAACACACACAATAAATACAGTATATGTTTATAACTTTAAACAGCATATTGCAAAGTGTTAATTATTATTCATTTCCAAATTATCTCAACTGCTCTAAAAGCGAAATCATTTACCAGAGATAAAAGAATATTTATGCTGCCATGGTGGTAATCAGCTGAGAAATAAAATATAAAATATGCTTTGTCTCTAACCCCCATCACCTAACATCACAGTCACCTTCAATCACAGCTGTTAGCCCAAACCATCACTCAGTCATTACCTTGCAAAAAGTTACAGTACCTTCCTAAAGAACTGAAATCTGGAACTTTCCATATGACACTTTTTCTTTGTTTGAATGCATTCTCCTCCTCCTTTGTTAGTTGCAGCTCTATTGTGCATTCCCATTCTGCTTGAAGGCTAAAGCACCATCAGATGGCAATACATAATGAGCACCTACATTCACTGGCCTCCGCAAAAGATAACTCGCTCAGAATGGCTTTTCATGTTTCAATGATCCCATTATCAGGCAGTTTTTATTCATCACTCCCTGTCGTCTTCAGATCAGAATCAAATATCTTGCTCGGGGAGGTTTTGGATCTTACCACAGAAATGCACACGCCGCTGTTGCTGTGTGTATTTATTTGCGATCGAGGTGATTTTGACAAACAGAAACAGTATGACGACGCTGTCAACAGTTCTCCCTCTGTTAGAAATGCTGTATCTGCTCCAGCTTGTGAGGGGGAAATACAGCCATATGGTGTTTTCTTCACTGACGAGGCTCTCTTCTCATGTCGCCTATGCCGATATGGCTAGCTCGGTGGGAGGTCTGACTGATAAAATGAAGCAAAACTCTTTTTGCTATTTCAGATTATGTACCACTGTAGAACTAATCATCACATTCTTTCAATGAGGTCATAATGAGCGTCTCAGTCGCCTTTAAGTTCTTAGTTTATTAGCATGTTTGTTGCAAAGTCTCACATTTGCTATTTTCAAGTCAGAAAGTCATTATAACAATAACTCTGAGAGACTATTTGGGACTGTCATGTAGCTGTAAGTAGGCGCTGTCTTACAATGATGTGTGGATACTGTTTAAAAGTGCTGCTTTGTGAGCCAACCCTACCAGACAAAACAGTATCTTAGTCCATCCACTTACACCCTGAAAAAAATGTTTTTTGAAATACTTTATTTTTTTAATGTCTTCTGGAAGGATTTTAAAATTCAATACATGCTGCCACTGCATGCATGCGGCATCCCTGCTGCTTGGCCAATCACGCACTAAACAACTCAGGTAACGCATCGAGTCGATATGAATGTATTTCCTAGAGATATGGGGATAAACTGAGATGGGGACGGGGATAAATGGAAACAGGGTGAATTTAATTCAGTGCCAATGAAATTAATTTTTGCAGAGTCGCTTGCAGATAGTGGGAGGAATGGCATAAAAAATAACCTCTAACACATTCACGTTAAAGCAACACAGTGAGTGTTATGAAGCACAAACGGTCAAGGGCTGTGGTTTTAAGTTTTAGACTTGATGGCCCAGCACAGGCCTTTATAACACATAAAATCTGGTCACATCAAATCTAAATTAATTTTTTAAACCATCTAACACAACTACATTTTCTGCACATGCCTGCATGATGATTTACAGTTAAACACAGAAGTGTATTTAAACTTGCCCTTTATTTTTTTCCGAATGTTTTTCCTGATGCAAGTGTCAATAACTGCCCTGTCAATAGCTTCAAAGCGGTTACTGAATCATCAGTGTGGTGGAGGTGGCTGCGAGTGAACGAGAGGTCAATGAGCAGATTAGTCATGAAACCCCGACAGGAGGGCCGATTATGAGGACGACTGCAGCCGAAGAAGAAGGGGAGGAGACATGGTGAAAAAGGCTCTCTCCATTAATGAAATGGGTCACCGCATGAATGTTGAATGCGCTCGGTGGACGGTGTGGAAGAGAAAAATGTCTCTGATATGCCTGGTTTCTGCACTAAGATCCCTTTTCTAGGAAAAAAAACCTGGCTTGAGGATAAGATGGTTTTATGAGAAATCAGATTGAAAAATGTCTGACTGCACACTCAATGACAGTGTCGAGATTTTAATGTAACGCCCGTAAACCCTTTGAGTTTATCATCTGTATGGGAGTATTTATATTTATTCATCAGGCTGGGATTAAAAAATGACTGCATTATCTCTCTTGATATGTGTGCGTGTGTGTATGTGTGCGAATTAGGTAAAATTCCCATTGAACTAGATTTGGATTTACGCAGAACAATAACGGAGAGCTATTGCCTGGCACATTTGCTCACACAAATGCACACGCATATGTATGAAAGACACACCTGGTCTTAATAGTAGAAATCCTGCAAGTGCTGCAATATAAAGAGTACACTATTTGTAAAGACATATATTTTTCAGTCAAAAAAAATCCGTTTTATATATACGCACGGAAATTAACACACGATCCATTTTGTATGACGTGTTAATGTCATCTTTCAAAGTAAAAAAATGAATGTGGCTGCATCCCTGAGAACGAGAAAAGGATTTGTCGAGGCGAGGTGCCTCCTGTCCTCTGTTCTGCTGATATAATCTTTCATGTCACTTGTCGCTTTGCTCCTCATATCTGTGGACTTGGTTGATTTCTCTGGCCTGTGATAAAAAGAACGGATTGGCTCGTGCACCTTCTGTGGGTTCAGTGTCAGTGAAACGGTGGCTTAGCTCTTGATTTTTTTGTGCAAGAAGCTTTGAGTGTACTTCATCCTGTAGTTGGACAGAACTGTGCTCTGCTATTAAATCCGTTGTTTCTACAATTTGTTTTGGTATGCATATAGTAAATATGAGCATCAGCTGTTTTTAGTAAGAAAGAGAATATGTTGATATACACTCACGGGACAATTCATTAAGTGCACCATGCTAAAAGGGGATGGACCCCCTTTTGCTTCATGGCAAACAGATTGAACAAAGTCCTGGAAACAATGAGAGATTTTGGTCCATACTGACTGAAATGAGCACAGAGGTTGCACTGATCATGTCTACATGACTAAATGAACTGACTTGCTGCCATGTGATTGGCTGGTAAGAAATTCATATTAATGAGTGGTCGGACACGTGTACCTAATGAAGTGGTCATTGTGCATATGTTCTAATTCTGACCACTGTGGAAGCTAAATAAGCTAAAAGCTGACTTGACTAAAATGAAATATAATTATCATAAGAAACTGTTTTGCAAAAGTAATGCACTCCCCATGACTGTTCAGAGGTTTGAATGATGTCCTTTGTAGTTTGTTTAAAACCTGAATTACATTTTATGCTTGTGTATTTTATGTATGTCACTACCAGCTGACCCGGGAAAGATTTTTTCATTATAGCAATCCGCTTCAAACATCAGCAATAATTTGAAAGCACTATCTCAAAAGCAAAGATTGAATTTTTTAAATTCTGCTTAAGCTGCAACAACTTCAGATGGGGAACAACAGAAGGCAAACACTTTGCTGTTTGTGTTATTAAAAAAATAAAATAAAAAAGGGGTCTTATGAAAGTCCAGTACAATAGGTTTAAGCTGGATTGTCTTTGGAAAGGGGCTATTCAGCAAACAGAGACTAAGCAGTCAAAATCCATCCTTCTTTCATCCAGTTATTTGTATGTGCAAGTGGTAGGCACTGAAGGGAGAAGACAGAGGAGGTTTGAAAGGGAGTGAAAAGAAGCTGTACTTGGTAAAAGACACTTTACACGTGGAAATGTTGTGGTCCCACCTGTGCTCCTGATGTCCCAGTGTTTCTGCGGTTTTACCTTTCACTGTGTTTCTTCTCGGTCGCCCGTTTGTCCGCTCTCTCACGGCCCCCCATTTCTCTCCTGCTCCCGACTCACCTGCACACCTGTGACTCATCTACCAGTCAGGCTCCTGCAGTACATATATCACAACTCCACACTCTATTTTCCACCCCATTGTTCAATCGTCCACGTGTTCCTAATGGCCAAACTGTGACTTTTGTTCAGTCTCGCCTCAGATTGTTTAAGCTATGCTGTGCTTACATGTGCTGTATGCCCAGTCTCCCAGTGTTCCCCGTGTCCTGTCTCAACCTGTGAGCTCTAGGCTTCCCCATACCACCCTCCTTTCATTCACAAACAAAACTGTATTAAAGTGTTTTCAAATTTTGCCCGAATGCTGCTTTTAACCCCAAAAGTGTACATACACACAATAGATACAGTTTTTCCTTTTTTCACTTTTCAAGGTCTTTGTAACTGATGTGATTTTTCTGGACTAAGGGATCCAGCAAAAAAAAAAAAAAAAAAAATATATATATATATATATAGAAAGAAAACCAGTAACTGCTTCAGTAAGGTGATATGGTGGTATTCAGGGTGGGGCATCTTACTAGCATGGTTTAAAGGAATGACAGCTGTAAATCATTAGAAAGATCACCTTTTTGGAGGACGACAAAGCCCCTGTCCTCAGGGCACTGAATGGTTTGATGAGTATGAAAATTATATGGATATGGCCTTCATACTCACCATCGGTCCCTGGGTGGACAGCTCAAACACTTGGTGCCTGCATAATGTAAAACCTTACTGCTCGGTGTGTTTATCAGAGTGTGTGGAGCCTGTGCCAGTGTTGATCCTTTTTTAAATCTAGTGTTTCATTGGAGGACTGTATTCGTGATTTGATCTCTTTGTTACTCAAATAGTAAATCTGGTGATCTGTGTTGTTGTTGAGTTTTTCCTCCCTGTGTGCTTTGACATTGGTCTGCAGTCTAATCCTCAGTCTGTCCTCTCCTGAGGGGTGTAGCATGAGCTTTAGTGAGAGATACTGAGTCTAAGAGTGTGCAGTGTTATAAAGGTGCCCCCTCATTTTTAATTTGTAATTTTTAAGTTGGATGGAAGAGTCATCTTTTCACTTCGCTGTCATCTTTATTTACAGCCCACTTCAAGTTCACCATTTAGGAAATTTGTATGAACCAAATCTATATAAACATATCTAGGTTTATCTAGGTAACTTATTAAGCTGTACATCAGCTCTAAAATTACAACAGCATAAAATGCATGTAGTGCATTGTCACTGGAATTTGCACTCAGCTGATTGTGTAAGAAATGTAAAAATGTCATCTTGCTTATTTCTAATCTGCTTTAAATACTTTTTTTTCACACTGCTGGTATTGCAGCTACATGGACACAGATTAGAAAATTGATCAGCTACATTTCTCTGCTATTTATCACTGAGAATACCTCGTCAATCAATAAAATTAATTCCACTTTGATCTCGTGACAACCTAAAGCGATTCCCGCGCCTCCTTCGTTACTCTGTGGGGCAGTGTCTGAGCTGAACATTGTGTCTAACCTTTAACATATCAGGACAAGGATACAGGGCTGTGTGCACCTGTCATGTTAGAAATGCACTGAAATAAATCTGTGAATATGAGTTAGGGTATTTATTTTTCTCCTTTTGAAGGCAGACTCTCAAGATTCGGTGGTCAGTTGAATCATTTTGTGCTGAAAGAAAAGACTCAAAAGATGTCAAATTCCCCCTTTTGCGTAAGTGTGCAGTGATCCTGCAGCAGAAAGCCCGAGTTCACAGGAAGTCAATAACCACTGTTATCTCAGAATTGGGGGTTTCGGTGGTTTTAGGTTACATCCTAAACGTCTTAAATAGGTGAATATGAATGGAATGAGCATGTAATGCTAAAGGTTTTATTCATGGGAAAAATGACTGCTTTGGTAGAGACAAGGTGTTTCATTAAATGCTGCGCTATAGTTCAGATAACATGACATTACTCTCATTAGAAAAATGTATTTTTTAATAATTACATTTACCTTGTAACTGTTATATTGTTACACTTGTTACATTGTAACTGACGTCTTTATTGTAAAGGCAGCAGCTTCCTTTGTCGCCTCCAGAGTTCTGTGACTTGCAGTAATCATCCATCCTTGCTCTCACTAACAGTAACTACAGGTGTCAACAAATCAACCAGGAATGAATTCCTTAAAAAAAACTGAAAATAAGTTAAAATAAAAAAGAATAAAAATGAAAAATGTACCAAGTGCCTTTTATAGCAGTTAATTAAGGCAGCCTTGATTGACGGGGTACATTACTGCTCACAACACTTTGGTCTCACCATCCAAGAATAATCTCCATTTTTGTCCACTGTCACAGAGAACACAGATGTGGTGACACTTTGCCACTAGCTGTATACAGATGACTTCACACAGCTGTGGCCTCTAAATACGATGCACTATGCTCTGCTGTTGCTGCCGCGATATGTTTTCTTCCTGTGGCCTGTGCACTGCCGAATCCTTCAAACTTGCTCTTTCCCTTCTCTGTTTTACCTTCACGGTTCATATGTGTAGTGTTTGGGCAAGTTTTTGCATTTGGGAATATCAGATTAATTGGATGGGAGGTAACTTTCTATATTAATAGTGCTCACAGGGGAACACACCAACGACAGCTGGCTTCAGACTGGTACATGTTAGGTACTGGACCGTCAATACTAAATGCTCCACTCAAGTAGTATTGCTTTCATTACTGACGTTAACAAGAGGTTTAAAAATGGAGATGTCACAGCATGAGCTGCAAGAGAAGAAGACGAGGAATCTGTTGAGTTTTTAAATACTTTACAGGGACAGGTGGCACTAATAAATCATACCAGGATTTAGTTTGTGCAGGCGTATGTGAGTGTTTGCCTGCTTGCCTCCACCTCTCTGCAGCTGCAGGTTGGTACCAAAGACTCAGATGCTCTTGTCCAAACAACCTTACATCTAGTATGCACAATTTTCAAAGCTCTTACAGCCTTCTGAAGCAGATTCTTCCAGCACAGTAAAGTTTCTGCTCCAACTGATAAAAATTTCTTTTGAGCTCCTCAACCTGGCAATGTCAAGCTGGGAGGGTGTCAGCTAGAGATGAACTAAAGGAGGAGGATCAAAGACACGGAGGTAAAGAAATGGCTAAGACATGAAGTCTGGAGCAACAGGTGATTTGGTGTTGATGGACGGAGGAAGCGAGAGACATAAAGAGGCAACGGCGGCTGTGTGGTAGCTAGCTGAGGGAACACAGATGCGAGATAATAATGTGAGCGAAAGAGGCTTTCTGAGATAAATGAAGGCCCATCAAAAGCATAGCATTTCCTCATGGCTGTCAACCAAGATGTCAATATCTATTTTCCTTTAAGCTATGAAGTGGATCTCAGTCCTCACACCAGAAGTAAACTCGTTGTACTGTAGAGCCATTTAAAGCAGGCTAAAGCTGGGCCAAATAGAAAAAACAAAAACGTCTCCAGAGTGGTGACTATGAACTATCGAGAAGAGGTATGAGTTCATCTGAAAACTTGGGGTCAGTAGGTCAATATTTTACTAGTTACTTTTCAGATTATTTCGACCCCTTAACTCTGTTAAAATAAACCACCTCATAAGTCATTACTTTTTTGTGCTGTCTCCTCCCTTCACCCTCAGCCAGTTGCATCTGGTTTTGTCAGGGGTTTCTTCCTGGTAAAAGGGAGTTTTTTCCTTCCCACTGTCACCAAGTGCTTGCTTAAAGGTCATCTGATTGTTGGGGTTTTCTCCATATTATTGTACCGTCTCTAACTTACATATAAAGCACCTTGAGGTGACTGTTGTTGTGATATGTTGTTTGATAAATCAAACCTAATTTAACTGAATTCTATTGAACTTTTCCTATAATGTGTTTATTCATCATATAAGGAATTCTCCAGTGTGTGGGATAAAAAAATCTGTGGCATGCTTGGTTTCCTAGCAACATGTATCTGTTATACACATTTTTATTATGTAGTGTGCCACAGCTAGGGAGGTGCGATTGGTAGATGAATATATAGGAGACTGCAGTTAGATAAAAAAATGAATAATTACTGCAGGGCTGAGTGGGTCATGGATGGATGTTGTGGGTCAGGGTGGGTCAGTGTGTGATGGAAGGTGTGGAGAACTGGCGTGTTGCTGGCTGTGTTGTTGGCACAGGAAGTGTAGCTGAACTGAACACAGAGTCCAGAGTGTGGTGAACAAATAAAGAGTGAAATCTGAAGCAGAGTAGCCAGATTTTACAGTATTTCAGGCGTGAGGAGCAGAGGAGGTGGAGGGCTGGAGACTGAGGCAGGGCAGTGTGGACGGTGGATGAGAGAGACTGCAGGTCTTCTACAATAATTAAATTATTACAATGTGTTGTGCTCTCTTGTATCGTTCTACCCATTGTTTATTAGTGTATTTTAAAATATATTTTACCTTTACAATGAACAATGAAAATATCTAAGTTATTTGTAGGACTAATAAAACCACTAATGCCTCATCTTTAATGCTTACTTTGTTAAATCTTTCTTTCAAAATGCCCCCAACTATTAAAGTTTTTTTTTCTGATAAAAAAATATTTTTCTCTCATGCCTTGATGAAGGTCAATAGGACATGTTTGTTGTTAACATGGTTGCAATAAATTGATGAACCTGAGATGTGTCAATTTTTTCTGAATGTGTTTTTTGTGTGCTATTTATTTACTTTTGTGTATTTAACAATAAAAATGAGACTTCTTCCAAAAACTCTTCTTCTTTGTTTCCTTTATTCTGCTTCTTTTTTATTTCAGATTAAATCGAAACACCTCAAATGTATCTTGTGAGTACAACACTGTATATGAAACAGTTAAACTGAGCCGCATCCCAAGCTGCTGCAAGAGTCTGCATTAATATGCTGCAGAATAGTTGAAAATAAAAATAATCAATAGCTTGGAATGAATGAGATGGGCCTATATGTGGAAATAATTTAAATTTAGACACCACAGTATCTTGTAAATGTAACTGAATTGGGTCTATGATTACACTATTTTCTCAGCTCTGGCCTTTGAGTGACAGCCACATCATACTTCCTTTGTCTCTCTTTGATGAGTCTCCCTCCACCGTCATGGACAGAGACATACTCGTACACTAGATATTTTGTCTTACAGCCTCATTACCTCTTGAAATGGCTCACTTAACACATCGTTCTCAACCAACAAAAGGCCGTTGGGTCATTTGATTGCAGCCATCAAACTAACATGTGGTGTGATTTTTTAACAGATGGTGCAAAGTTATCTGGTCCAGTCTCTTGGCCTGTCCTACAAACATGGCATTCTCCCACACAGTGACTAATGTAGAATGCTGGTAAAAAAAAAAATGGATGAAATGCAGAGCACAGCTAGATGTAAATAGATGCTCATGGCGGCAGAGAGTGAGGAAAAGAGACAGAGAGAGACTAAAGAGGGTAGACAAGTGAAATGACTTATTCAAGGGGGAAGTGGGCAGTAAGAAACATGAAATTAGCACAAATAGATTATCTGTCGACTACAGGCAGGCCTAAGAGCAAGCCAAGCACTGTGGAGGGAGAAGGAGCGAGAGAGAGAGCGAAAAAAAAAAAAGCAGATCGACTTCTTGTTTATTCCTGCCTCAGGGGAGTTTCGATGGAGCCATCACTCACCAAATTGCTGATCTGTAGTTGGAACAGCTGTATCCATAGCACACACGGACTGAACTATACTGCAATTATAATGCAGCAATAGTGCGACCTATGGTCTGTAGGAGAGATGAAGTGTTTAATCCCTTACAGATGGTGTGTTTCTGCATTCCACAGATGAAAAGCTTTCCTTTCATTGCCATTTTTTTGTAGTATTGTGGATTTGAGCCAAAAAGATAATACAGTAATGACACCGCTATAGCAGCGACAACTCACTCTAAGTAATGTACAATTATTGCAAAACGTGCAGCAATGCAGATTTACAGTGGTTTCAAAGCAATTCATCAAACACAAACAATGCCAAAAACACACACATATTCCTTTGGGTGGGTGGGAATGAAGACTAAATTGTGAAGGCATGATGACGTGATTATATTCTGTGGGCAGTGAGAATGGGCACAGTAATACGATTGCTACAGATCAATTTCATGCCAGTTTTGTTAAAAAAAAATCAATTTTCAGATATGATTTAATATAAGATCAGAAATGATTATAATCCAAATTTTCTTTATTTGGAGTGGAGTGTATTCTTTGCTTATTAATGTAAACTTAAGAATGAACAACCTATTTTTTTAACCCAGGTAAATGAAATGAGAAAATAGCACAAGTGTAAAGGACACAGTATACATTAGCCTAATGACTCATACACAGAGCTGAAATGAGACTGTGCTGTTATTTTACAAAGTTTGGATCTGTAATTAATGTCGGCAGACACCCAAAACAATAATATCAATATTGTGTTGAAGCTAAAAGTTGGATCATTGCATCACAAGAAATAATCTTTATCAAAAATATCTTCAGTAGACTTAGTTTATGCAGTATTTGTTTTGAATAGCACTATGTAAATTAGTATACTCACTTACTTATTCACTGATTGTTTACTTGTTACCTTTATTACATGGTGACAGTGTAAGATGGCAGGTGAATTTCAAACTGCAGCATGTATTTGATGTGGTCATGTGGTTTGTTCATCAACAGTACCGCACGGCTATCAGTTTGCTCGTTGTAGTGATTTATTCAAATTGAATGACTCACTGCAGTAAAATCTAACTATTTCCCAAATGCTGCTTAATTTTGGAGAGAGAAGAGAGAGAAGGATCTACTCCGGCTTCCTCCCACAGTCCAAAGACATGCAGTTAGTGGGGATAGGGTAATTGGTTACTCTAAATTGCCCATAGGTGTGAATGTGAGTGTGAATGGTTGCCTGTCTCTATGTATTAGCCCTGCGGCAGACTGGCGACCTGTCCAGGGTGTACTCTGCCTAATCGCCCTAAGACAGCTGGGATAGGCTATAGCCCCCTCGCAACTCTGACAAGGATAAGTGGAAGAGAATGGATGGATGGATGTTTAATTTTGGACACCGAAACCAAATGTTGGTTGTCCAAACTATTGGTCCGTCCCCTGAGCAATCCCACCCAATTCTTCCCAGGTGAATCTCTCAAGGTCTTTCAGAGTTGATGATCTTCTGGCGTGAAATCCTGGTCCTCAGTTCACTTCACAGAATTTCATTGTGATTTAAGTGAGGGCTCCGTGCAGGTCAGTCATGTTTGGTCTTTTGGAGGTAGTTCTTCACCAGGAATGATGTGTGTTTTGGTTCGCTGTAGTGTTGGGAGACTCAGGATGACCTGGATCCAGTGTTGTTGCTGACTGCTTGAGGTTTACTTTTAATATCTTCCCATATCCTTCTTCCTTTGGTGATTCCTTCCATCTTGACGAGATTCCCAGTTCCAGACGTCATGAAGCATAATACTCCCACCACCATGTTTTACGAGGCGGTGTTTTCTGGGTTGTATGCCTCTCCTGTGTCTCTCCAAACAGCATCTCTGTGGCTATAGAGTTTTAGTTTAGTCTCATCTATTCTAAGGATGCACTTCCCTCACCATACCTCTTTATAATTCTTGATAATACTTCAGTCCTGTTGATGACACTGTGACATCTGAAAAGCTGTAATAAATTTATATATCCATGTCCTGCTTTATGAGCATCAAAACTGATTTCTTTAGTTTTTAGCTTGATCCCTTCTTAAGTGACAACTCAAAGCCTAAGCCAATTTATTTATAGTGTGTAAATTAGAAGATAAACCTCACTTTTGGTGCGATTTTACAAGCTTTGAACAAGTTAAAGCAGGTCATTGCACAGGAGTGGTTTGTGCTATGGGTCACTGAAAAATATCAGATTTTCAGTAAGCTAATAATATTGACCCCGCGTTTTTTTTTTCCTTAATTAATTCTGAATAATGAATGATTTGTAAAGAAAACTAAACTAATATGTTTAAAAATTCAAGGTTCTACTGTTAAAAAATCCTTTTGTCCTTATTTTAACTGAACATATTCATCAATAAGTGTACAATGAAAATGATTTTTAGGTAATTCATAGTTTAGGGTCATATGTTAAATGGTTTAAAAAGTAAAAACAAATATATTAAAAATGTAAAAAAATCCAATGATCCATGATATTTCCATTTCTGCACATATATGCTCTGGAAATTGAATCACAACTTCCAGGCAGAGGGATAAATTGTTAAAACAAACTTTCTCTTCACTTATCAAATCATTTGCTTAACACAAGCAGGTTGGAAACAGGCTGGAAAAGTAGTTCATGATGGTTCTTAAATGATATTTTATGCACTGACAGTGGGAAAAAGGTTTGTAACAATCTGTTGCCAGATTGGGAGGTTATTTAAATCTCTGGCCTAAAAGGATTGTCCTGGTAGATTTTGGCAATTAAAAACCGTGACGGTGATTAAAAAGAGAAGTGCCAGAAATCCCACCTACAGTTCTTCCTATTAGCTGTATTTTTCTTGATTTGATAGTGGGAAGTGCTTTTGTGGGTATGTGATTGGCACACACACACAAACACACACAAATATATATAAAACTGTTTGATGTATACAGGCCTGAAACAGAAAAACCGATAGCCAGAAAGAGATCTTTTAGTAGCCTGAATCTTCTCCAGCTTTAATTACACTATATTGATCAGAAGCAGGAGGAAGGAAAAGGAAGGGGAGATCGAGTGAAGAGAGGGAGACAGTTGGTGAAACTGTCTCTCTGGCTACGGCTGTAGTTACTGTAAAGCTTGTAAAAAAAGGAGGGGGGCAGGGTGTTTGAGCAATTACTCCAAAGTCATACAGTAGATAATTAGAAAATTCCCCCTAACCCACCACAGTGTCTCTCTGCATACATCCATTTAGCTTAGCTGATACAATGAAACAGTGAGGGTGTCAAATTCATTTAAGTCACCAGCCAAAATGCATTGTTCACATCCATCTCGCAGCTTCATGCTTGGTTTGATTTGAAATTCTCAGCATTGATTTTTCGGTCCCTTGTGCCTTTGGTCTGTTTCTTTCTTGTAATCAGCTATAATAGAATGGTCATGCATGACACTCCTGGCTTCCCTGTACCAACTTTAGCTATATGTTAAAGATGCAAAGAGGACTGCTTCTGCAAAACTGCGCTTCTTCTCTCATTTTTAGGTTGACCTACTTTGGCAAAGAGCTTAGGTTCCTTCCTTTGTTTCTCGCACTGTTGTGGCAAGGGCAGAAAATCTGCAAACTCTCCTACTGTATTTTCCTCCACACCCACTCCTGCTTCTGATCCAGGCGGATGGTAGATGAGTCCAGCACAGTAAAATATGCCAGATTCAACCTCACTGCCCCAGCGAAAACTTTCCTGGCGCGTCTCACAGAACTGTATTCTGGGGGTTAAGGAGCTTATGTCTAGTATACGGCGCATGGAGAAAGGAGCTGAGCAGTGATTCGCCATGGGGGGGCGAGCAGAGTGAAGCCTCTCTGTGTAGAGTGTATCTCATTATGGCTGAACTGTGTGTTACCTTTGGTAAACAGTGGGGAATATTTCTTAGTCGAGCGTCACTCTAAAAGCAGCAGGCTGGTAAACGACCACGGCCCAACGGTGCCGCAATGCCATTGCTCAAATATACAGCCCCATAGCGATGTATGAGTTCGGTCATGATTAGTCAGATAGAATAAATAATCTGCTCTTATGACAGCCCTCTTCATTTCACCGTGTGTTAAATGGATGCCACGTCCAACTCTTTTGTGTTAGTAAATTCCCTCCAGTTATTTTTGCTGAATGACCTTCTCAATCACGAGAAAAGTCAAAAATTCAATTTCTGAGAGAAGCATTCATTATCATAGCCTTTGTGCTGAAGGGTACCTGCCCATTTACTGTGCATTAGAGCGATCCATAGTATATTTGTAGGCAATTTCAATAGCATATTAAGCAAATCAACAAATTAGAGAATCATAAGGCATTTGGCAATATAACGTGAATACTATCAGAGCCACACAAACATGCAATGCCACGAGTATGATGAGAATGACGCCATTTCTAAATTCCTATCAAGTGTTGATGCTCATATTCAGAACTTTTGATTTACTTTTCCCCAACAACTACACTGGCTCAAACAATTATTTGATGAGACTGAACAGGACACTGCTGATGTTTATATTTCTAGTCCTCTTTCCAAGTCTGTCTTGAGGCTGAGAAAAGCTGCAACACACGCACTGCTGTGTGCCAGCCCGACTTCAACACTTCCACATATTTCCTCTAATTGTTGTGACGTTCTGCACACTGTGCTTCTGTACAGCTGAGTCTCTCACATGTGAAGAGCAAAACATGAGTAATTAAATCTTCATTCCTCCACCCACACTACCGCATTCACGTCTGTTAAATTGAAAAACTACACGGTGTAAAACAGATCCACTTAAGTCGACGCCTCACTGACTCTTGTAGTATAGCGTCACGAAGCGGGGGAAGCTTTCGTTAACCTTTGCGCTAACACTACAGCGGAGTCTTGTTTTGATGTTATATGACCCTCCAGAGACTTTGTAAATCAAACACTAATTACAGCGTACAGTGACCTGATGGCTGAAATGTTACATCTGATGTGCTCCGTGGGCTAAAAGACAGCTGAGTGAATTCTGGTCTAAAGTAGAGTGCTTCAGCAAACTGTAAGCTGCTTGGTTAATTAAGACATGCTGACAACTGGTGAACTCTGCACAACATTATAGATCCACTGCCTAATTGGAAAGAATGGACAACAGTCAACACATTTTCTTCACTTCTTGGCAGCTGCACTGTAGTTGTAATAATGAATATAGAAAATATAGAAAAAAAATGAAACAGTCGATTCTAAAAGGATCCTTACAATGAATGAGTCAACTCATTGATAGATTAACCTATATGGGCACCTTTTTTGTTACGCCCCTGCTGGCCGATAACTGATTCACTGCCAATTTATATGAAAATTTGAACTGACTCACTTATCAAAGTTAAGACAAACACTGGACCTAGCTTTTAAAGTCCCTTGCAGTCTGAGGCTCATGGGTTGGAACCCCCTTTTCGTTTTTGGTAATCCAGCCTTGAGTCCATCAAACAGTATTTGTACAGATTATTTTATGTCTTACCTGCCCTGAACTTTGATGTCAGAAATGGCATAGAAGTATCTGGACAGGTTGTTCTCGTCCACCATCGTTGCTCCTGTGGCAGGCCGGAGCAGGCGGATTCTCAGATCAGTAATGGTAAAGAAGTCCCTCAGCTTCTTGGTCGTGTCTAGCTGGCCGTAAAGTGAGGCCATGTTGTGGAGCCGGGGTCCAGCAAACAGTGCAAATCGGTCCTTGATCTCAAAGCGTACAGTTTTGTCGTTCTTCCACACGTACCCTCGTGAGTAGTCCTCGGTGCAGATAATGTCCAGCAGGGTATGCTGAGTTAGGTCTTGTACCGTCTTGGGCTCCATGGTGAAGGCGTCCAAGCAATCAGTGGCGTAGAACTGGTAGGGCTGCCAGGTTTTTCCATAATCTAGTGATTTTTCTAGGACCATCTGTTCGGGTCGGCCTGACTCAAAGGTGAGGACAATGTCTTCAGTCAGCTCAATGGTTTTGTTCCAAGATAGAGTGATGTTGACCAGTAGGGGTTTTGGGTACTTCTTCCAGGAGGTGGACTGCCAGAAGGTTGTGGGGTTGCGGCCCTCAGTGTCGAACATCAGCCCTGGGGGGTGGGCGAGCTCTTCAGTGGTGGCGTCACATTCATTGTTACACATGTAAGGGTTTTCCTACATAAGGGGAACAGAGGAAACAAAGAGCAGAAGAGAAAGCAATAAAAATGTTGCTCACAACAACAACTAACAAGAACAAATCAGGCCATTGTCAAAGTTGATTATTCAGAAAACTTTATATAATAGTTGAATTGTAAATGTCATGCAACACCAAGATATTTGGCGATTTTTGAAGACATGAGCTATTCATGAAAGGCAAGCAGGAAAAGAGTGAGGTTGTCTCAGTAGTGGGCATACAATTAGAAGCAGTCAAAGACACACTGATTTGTGTTGCACATTTATCATTTAAGAGTCTGCCAACAACCTATTGCCAGGTGGAACAAAGAGGTGGCCACTAAAATTTGATCACTTGGCAAACCAAATTGTGAAGCTTGTGTAAATAATTAGGTGCATCAAGTAACTACTATTTTTCTCACTGAACCCTTACTATGGCCATTGTTCCCACACAAATATTTAAACATTAAAAAAACACATCCCTTTAATGACATTATGGGCAAAAACAAAAACTATAGCAAGGATTCTAGACTATTTTCCTCAAATAAGGATTTAAGTCCCTGAAGCATGCTTATCAGGGGTTAAAGCAACCCGATATCATGCAAAGTGTATAACAGGCACGCTGGTCCACCGTGTCCATCACGCTATGCCTCTACAAAACGTGAAATGTCCCGCTTGCAGAAGTTGCAGTAAGGTGCAGTAACAGCAGAGGGAAATATTTTAATTCAAGCCAACACGAAAATAATCAAAGGAAAGCATTTAAACAGACATTACATGTATATATATGTATATATTAGGGGTGCAACGATATTCGTATCGATATTGAACCGTTCGATACAGTGCTTTCGGTTCGGTATGCATATGTATCGAACAATACAACATTTGTAATTTATTTTATCAACTTTCCTTCTGACGATGCTGTCTGTGTGGAGCGCTCAGTGAATCTGTGTTCGACTACTCCGCCTAGGCTGCACTGTCGAGCGCAGATCCACTGAGCGCTCAACACAGACAGCATATTCAGAAGGAAGAGCGCAGGGCAAGCTAGCGAGACAGAAGTTAAGCTCTCCTTGCAACAGGCAAATTGAACCTCCCCCACCCTCATTCAGATGTGGCGTTTGGAACTATTTTGGTTTTCATGTGACGTATGACCCTGAAGGTAAGCGCGTCATGGACAAAAGTAAAACAGTATGTTGGATGTGCCACGCAATGCTCAATTACATGGGTGGGAACTAGTGTGTTAGCGCAGTTAGATCGTTAACGTGTTGGCCGTCTAGTCCCATGCACGGGGCGATCAGGGGTAGCTCGTTAATGGAGATTTGCCGTGTTGTGGCGTTAAGGTCATTTCAACGAGATTAACCTGAAAGCACTAGTGGGAACACAACGAATATGACTGCACATTTACGCCGACATCATCCTAGTGCAAAGACAAGTGGAAGCAGACAAAAACGACAAGCATGCTACAAACTTTACCCGAGTCATTTAGACAGCCGTTAGCACATGATTCTCCTTATGGGGACCTGATATGTTTAATATGCTGCTGAGAATATAGCCCAGAAGAAGCATATAGTATAGCTTTTATTTGGAAAGAGACATTTCTCTGTAATAAACTCTCTTTTCCAAAGATGAGTGATTCCTCAATCAGATACAGGGCTCGCAATATCGCTAGCCCGACGTCCTGGGGATAGCGATTTTTCCAGTCGGGCTACCAAAATCTATCTCTGCCCTGCCCTTCGGGCTATTGTAGGAAGGAAAAATATATGTCAATGCTTTTGCATTCTTTCGGAAATGTAGCTGGGTAATTATGTAATTGGCATCGGTGAGCCACTGTCAATATGTGACATATTGAAATCGCGTTTGAATTTGCGCTTGTTTTTTGCTTTCACTTTGCAATCGTGCGAACTGTGTATAGAGAGCGACAGCACTGATTGGTGAGTGATGATAATTTGCGCACCAATTCCTCTGACATCGTCT
The DNA here is from genome assembly GCF_965226115.1 of Aulonocara stuartgranti. Taxonomy (NCBI): domain Eukaryota; kingdom Metazoa; phylum Chordata; class Actinopteri; order Cichliformes; family Cichlidae; genus Aulonocara; species Aulonocara stuartgranti. The sequence goes on from NC_138960.1 coordinate 11,525,623, forward strand.
TATCAATCGTTAGCTTACTATGCAAACATGACAAGTGAAATCTCCCGCAGCAAGCTTAAACATGTAAGAGGATGCAGAGAATTGCTGAGCGTTATGTGAGTGCGTGTGTAAAAGCAGCAGGATTTATATTTCATTTCTTCTGAGCCAAATAAGACAGGTCAGGGTGAAGAAGTGACAGCCAAAGAAAAGCTTACCACAAAACGGAAAAGTTATGACAAATCAGACTATAAGGCAAAAAGAAAGTGCAGCTTTATGGTTTCATGGACAAAAGAATTTCTGTGGCTGCAATATGATGAGCTAAATAACCAGGGCTGCACATAAGTGGTGCGCAGGTGCGCATTCGCTGTCAAAATAAAAAACACGCACAAGGGTTAGGGTTAAATTTAAAAACTGTACTTTTGAGTTAAAATATATATTTATAATTTTAATAAATCACAAATTAAAAATTTATGAACATTTTTTTTTGTATCGAAAAAATATCGAACCGTGACACCAAAGTACCGAATCGAACCGTGAATTTTGTGTATCGTTGCACCCCTAGTATATATATATATATATATAAAAAACACCCAGCACGCCTCTGCGGGCGGTTTATCCTTCAAGCTCGGGTCCTCTACCAGAGGCCTGGGAGCTTGAGGGTCCTGCGCAGTATCTTAGCTGTTCCCAGGACTGCGCTCTTCTGGACAGAGATCTCCGATGTTATTCCCGGGATCTGCTGGAGCCACTCGCCTAGCTTGGGAGTCACCGCACCTAGTGCTCCGATTACCACGGGGACCACCATTACCTTCACCCTCCACATCCTCTCGAGCTCTTCTCTGAGCCCTTGGTATTTCTCCAGCTTCTCGTGTTCCTTCTTCCTGATATTGCTGTCATTCGGAACCGCTACATCGATCACTACGGCCGTCTTCTTCTGTTTGTCTACCACCACTATGTCCGGTTGGTTAGCCACCACCATTTTGTCTGTCTGTATCTGGAAGTCCCACAGGATCTTAGCTCGGTCATTCTCCACCACCCTTGGGGGCATCTCCCACTTTGACCTCGGGACTTCCAGGTTATACTCGGCACAGATGTTCCTGTACACTATGCCGGCCACTTGGTTATGGCGTTCCATGTATGCCTTGCCTGCTAGCATCTTGCACCCTGCTGTTATGTGCTGGATTGTCTCTGGGGCATCTTTACACAGCCTGCACCTGGGGTCTTGCCTGGTGTGATAGACCCCAGCCTCTATGGATCTTGTACTCAGAGCTTGTTCTTGTGCTGCCATGATTAGTGTCTCTGTGCTGTCTTTCAGTCCAGCTTTGTCCAGCCACTGGTAGGATTTCTGGATATCAGCCACCTCCTCTATCTGCCGGTGGTACATACCGTGCAGGGGCCTGTCCTTCCATGATGGTTCCTCGTCTCCCTCCTCTTTCTTGGGTTTCTGCTGCCTGAGGTATTCACTGAGCACTCGGTCAGTTGGGGCCATCTTCCCAATGTATTCTTGGATGTTTGTTGTCTCATCCTGGACTGTGGTGCTGACACTCACCAGTCCCCGGCCCCCTTCCTTCCGCTTAGCGTACAGCCTCAGGGTGCTGGACTTGGGGTGAAACCCTCCATGCATGGTAAGGAGCTTTCTTGTCTTTATGTCAGTGGCTTCTATCTCCTCCTTTGGCCAGCCTATTACCCCAGCAGGGTACCTGATCACGGGCAGGGCGTACGTGTTGATGGCCCGGATCTTGTTCTATATATATATATATATATATATATATATATATATATATATATATATATATATATATGCCTAGCTTAATCGTTTCCAGCAATTAAGGACCCTGCAATGTATTTCATACATTTTCTGCACTTCAGCTTCTTGGCTTTAAATATATTATCTCCTTCTGCCGGTAATGCAACTTCTGCATGGGTGTACATTTCAAATTTTGAATAGCCAAATGGACAAGTGACATGAACACGGTGGACTGGCGTGTCTATACACATCTGTACACAGTATGTTGTGATACTGGGTTGGTTAATGTGGACCAGAATTATCCAGAACAGCACCTTTGATTAATTGGTAACAAAATTTCATTAAGCTAGCTAACCTAGCTTAATACATAGTACTGTAAAGAGAGTTCATTTTTTGAGTGCTGCTGTCTGGCATTGTTTCCAGTTGATGTCATGGAGATACTTGCATAGTACTAAGTATGACAACCCATGCTTTTCTTTTGTTTTTGTTTTTTTTGTCACTGTGATTTCATGATTTCATGTCAATAAAGTTGTACTTGTGGAACTTTGTCCTTTAGCTGAGGGCTTTGGCTAACACTAGATCAGCAAGCATATCTGAGAAACATTTAAATTGGCAGGTAACTATAAATTTTTCAAACAACTCAACAAATACTTCTAAACACCAAATGTTTCTGTGCAGTCTGGACCACAGTGTGTCTGCAAACACTGTATTTCCCAGGGAGAAAACAAAATAACAATGTGTGATCAGTTCAGTCTAAGAGATGGAGAAAGACGTCAGTAAGAGAGGACAGGAGAGGAAGAAGAGATTATTTTCAAAGATAAAAACAGCACAGTGACATTTGATAAGTCAGACAGCGTCTATGATGTTTTGCAGAAGTTATATTTTTTTACATTCTGAAAAAACTTGAAAGATAAATTGAAGGGTCCTTGAGTACTCCTTGATGGAGGCTAAATTAATTCGTTTGCAGTACTGTGTAAGGTTTACAATGCTGGGTTGGAGTGGTGCAGAGCAGGCTGTGGTGTTCATGGTCAATGTTATGTTATATTGAAAGCAGCAGACATTTAAGTTTGATCTGATTGGGCTGCTTATATATGTCAGTTAATTCAATTAAATCTACAAGAAGCAGGAGACTTTAGAGCAGCAGCATCCAAGGTCAGCTGATCACATCCTGTATGCAAAGAAAACAAATCTACTTGGAGTTCACTATGCAAATTTGCATTTTTATTCCCTATGTGATTCTTTTCCCTGTGCTGCACCACCACATGGCTATAGCAGATCTTAGGATTCTCCCTGGCAAATGCCACTTTAACCCCTGCTTATATATGGCAGCCATGCCTGGATAAGCTAATGATAAGCTGGGCCATGAAAAATTATTCTTCAGTCTGTAGTGATATGTGGGGAAAATGATCTTGTTCTGTTTTTAACATATAATAGTTTATGTAAAGATAACAAAATTATATGATAAAAGAAATATCTCCTAAAAAGTGACTTTCTTTTCAGTTTCCTTTGGCCTTCATATTTGTCTGACTTTATTTTTCATTTTCTTTAAAAGATTCATTAAAATCTTGTGGGCAGTTGAATCACTTTTATCAACTTCATTCAAAAAAAAAAAAAAAAATTATGTACACATAACATATAATTTTCACATCAGAAATTTCTCTTGAGGTTTCCAGAGTTTCTTCACATTCTTTAAATTCATCAAGCTCCTTGCTTGAAAGAGGTCTCTCCAAAAACATTTGTCCGATTTACCACAAATCATTACCAGGCAATGTTCTCTCTCCTTGCTCCCTGGGGGCTCGATCTAGCTGTCAGGGGGAGGAGGCACTCTTCCAAGAGGACCTTTCAAGTGTTACAAGCTCCAATTTATCAGGACAAGATAATCCACTACTTGATTAGGTGGGAGATGTCACCCTGTGTGTGTGAGTGCGTGTGGAAGTGAGTGTGGCGATGTGGTGAGGAAACAGGGACAGGAGCGGGTCTCTGATGTAAGACAGTCTAATGAAGCGGCGAGGCAGAGATCGAGTAAGTTAGAGTGAGAAACAGCTCTATTCACCTAATAAGCTTTGCAAGTTTTTCCTCGTCCTCCAAGGCAAGGTGACAATGAAACAGGGCTCTGTCAGGCCTTCTGACTTTTGGAGGGACCCATTAATATCCTGTCTGGGCTATCCCCTACAGGCTTCTCCCAGTACTGGACAGCGGTGACAGAGGAAGGCAGGCTGGCAGTGGAAAATTCCACTTGGGTTTTATTATACCGACTTAATGGCGGAAGGTTAGGTGTGGCATTAACTGCAGCATCTGGTGCACCGTGCAGCCACAGACAGATGTGTAATAAGTCACATGTGACAGTTATGCATGATTAGGGGGTGGGGGAAGTCTCTAAAAACATACTTGGCATGCAGAATAGTTGTGTTTCTATGGCTTGTTGGGAATGTGTATTTATTGAGAGAGACCTAAAACTGAGCTCATATAAGATTCAAGAAGGAAGAAAATTTGGATTTATTGTTGTAGATTTTCCCGCTGTTTCTAACATAGCAACTAAACTATTTATGCTATTTCCTATTAAATTATGTTTTTAGTTATAATGAATGCTGCTGTTGACATCATACTATGCATTCTTACACTGAATCATTATCTACTTGCTTTCCTGCAGAATTTAGTTTTGTAATTAGCTCATTGTAGTAAATAGACTCCATCAGACGTGAATGTCATTCTGAACCGAATTCACCACATCAGTCAAGTAAAGACATATTATCAGCAGGATTTTGTACTGAATCTCATCCACGCTACGTCACTTTTTAAACCTTTCACATTGACATTACCTTATAGCCAATCCTTTCTCCTTTTTTCTAAGTGCTCACATAAATAATAATGAATTAATTTGAATTGAATCTATGTAGATATGAGGGTGAAGTGTTCAGCACGGTGGATCTCCAGACACTATGGTGGTCTGGACACTAGAAAAGACCTGAGCATAGACTTCTTGGATGGTCTGTTAGCAAAATTAAGTATGAAGCAAGCCATCATGACTAATCAGTGACTCAAGTCAACTTAGATGAATTGTGTGGCTCATTGCGACCACCCAGTAACAATGGTTATATTTGAGTGTTAGTGGAGATCAAACAGCTATAGAGACCAAAAATGCTGGTTGGCTGTGAATTTGTTCATTTCTGGCATCTGCTCAGTAATGAACTCTGGCTTTGGCACTTTTACATTGGAGTTTGAGGTTTTTGGGGGTGTTTTTCAGCCCCAAAGCTGCCAGTTGATCTTCCCTAGTGTACCAAAATGGCTAGAGCAGGATTTGGCTTTAATACGTCTGAAGAAGCAAATTTCTCATGAATGCCCATCAGCTTATAGTATGCCATGCTATACAAAGTTGAAAGGCACTTGTTTTGGGGTCACATCTGTGACTTACTTGCTTAGGCCAGTGGCTGAAGTAAACAGTCTTAGGATGTCTCTGTGGGAGCAACTATATCATCTCTGAGGTCAACCCTATTTATTCCTTTAAGTCTAAATAATGCTGATCCAATGATCAGCTATTACTGTAACATCCAAACACACACACACCCAGGCTACTCACACAAAGTGCCGGTACATCACAGTAATCAGACAAAGATGTATCCCTATCGATCCCTGTGGCCGTGCAGCTGAAAATCTGCTGCATGTAGCACCTTGCAGCCCTGACCAGTGGTCCTGCGATCCCCTGAACACGCAGGTTAAAAACCTTTCATTACTGTCTCCTCCGCTTCTCGCCTAACGACAAAATACTGCCTTTATGAAGATCAATAACCACACTGGTCTGCCAGAGAAGAGCAAGGAGATAAAATGCTGAGTATACGCCTTTATGAAGATCAATACTAGATTTCTGTGTTTTACTGTGGGGTAGTGCTAAGGCCTTTACTAGTGAATTAATGGTTTGGCACGCGTTTAACCATCTGACAGGACCCGGCACGACAACAGCAGCATTTTTGTAATTACAAAAGATGTTTCTATTAATCCCAGTGTGATGATAAGTGGCCAAGATGGGGGGCAGCCAGCGGAGATTACAAAGCCAGCGCTGAGATAGCAAGAGCGGAAAGGTCATGCCAAATTGGCACTAATAGAGATGCAGTCAACCCACCCAAAACACACTGGATTATTAGCACTGTGATGCAGTGATATAGTGTGAGAGAGCAGTGGTGTGCATGTGAGTGTGTTTGTGTTTGCAGGTGGGTGTTCATATACCACCAAGTATGTGGTTGTGGGTGGATAATATCAGGAAGCTGCTCTAAATTCCTTTGGTGTTGTCCCCATTATAGTCAAACTGTTCAGGCTAATTTAACCAACCGGCTAGAGGAATAAAAATCAGCAGTGCTGCAACACAGTGGGTAATGAATTAGACTCATCTCATTCAGCTGCACTCAACAGACCAGCGTTATTTGTAGCGTTTAGGTCACAGGGAAGTGTTTGCCTATTTGTTTACAGGCTAAAGGCTTTTAGATATGTTTAAGCAATTTGCCTGTTGTACTCACAGAAGTAACACAAGACACCATTTTGGCTTCAAATTACAGATCCTGGATCTTTTATTGTGACTCGGTAACTGCTACGATTTAGTGAACAATCATCAGGAATTTAAGCAGCTGCAGTTAAAACGTCCTATTAAACTTAACAAAACCAATTATCCTAGAAAAAATAAATATATTCTTACTTTTATGCAAATTCTCCATGTGTATCTATGCTGTACTATAGTGGAAAAAACAGCATGCTGTTATGATCTCCTGTTAGCATTTTCTCATCACCTGTACAACAAAGGGTCGCATTAACCTTATTTCAAAGGGATCTTTGACCCAAACAGTTGGATACGGAGGCTTCAGCGGATGCATGATGAGCAGACGGGCGAATTCATACACAAAAGAAGAGAAGAGCAGATAAGTTACTGAGGTTTAAAATAAGATATGACCATGCTGGCTGACAGCCTTGGCCTGGCCACACAGTAACCACTGATGGAGGATGGGACCTGAGGGAATATAAATTTACTAACTGCAGACAAGCCATCTTGATAGATGGGCTCACACCAATCAAACCAATCCGCTTGTGTGACAGATGTCTTGGACGTGGAACCCAGATAGCAAATTGAATTCACACTTCATCGATTCGTCTTTCTAACTCGCTCCCTTTTTCTTTTGCTTCCTGTTCTTTGTTTCATGTTCTAAGAAATCTCATTTCAGAGTGGGATCAGTGTTTAAATATAAGAGAAATAAATCAATTTTAATATGTGGCCTGATCTTTTTTTTCTTACTCTTTTAAGAGGAACTTACTGGAGCAGGACCTGTACTACTTCATTAGAAGTAGTACAGAAAAATAAAGCATATTAAATCGATGGGGGGACTTTTCATCAGGTGATCACTGCATATCAGTGTTATTAATCAGTGAATATCTTACAGTTTAGGCGGTACACCTCCAGTGACCTTGCTGATGAAATCACTCCACTCTGAAACCATGCTCTGGTGTGGATACTGTGTCACAGACTTCACGCATCATATCAGTGTAATATCCATGTGTAATTTAGTGTTATAGATGATGGCAGATATGGCAGACATCTATCTAACCAAAACACACGAGCAATCCTTCCTTGCGGGTTCTTGTAACAAACAACAGAGACAAAGACAGATGATGAGTGGCTGCAGTTTATCACTAAGCACACATCAATACCACATCTTCAGAACGCCTGTTTATTTCACTGACCCGCCCTCCAGCCTCTGCAGATTTGATCAAAGGAACCAAAAATGATTTGAAACATTTCTGGACATTAACCATCCATCTGTGGTTTGTATTAGAAAACAGGATATTATATAGCAACGGGATAGTCAAAAACAGTATTGGTGTGGTTGTACTGCCATTTTTCAAGGAATCTAAACATTGTTCTTCTGCATATTCTGCAAAAAATCATGCGGAAATGGAAAAGATGCACCATCATTCTGTATGTGGCAATAAATCTACAATAAAACAAGTAGAGTGGGGCATCAGTTTTACATGAATCAAGAAGCTCCTGTGATTTCTGTGTTAAATGTCTCTAACTTTGTACCATTTGTGGAAATCTTTTTTTTTTTGTTGACAGTGTAGAATTCCTCCCACCTCCGCTGCAGAAATCTATAATCCCTTCCTTATATATATATAAATCTATTTCTCTTCCATGTTTGTACCTCTCTCTCCTCAGCCAGGTGTGTGTATAAGTGTGTATGTGCATGTGTGTAGGATGTGGGGGTTGGGGGTTAAAGCTATCTCTGCTGCATTAATGAGACCTTGTGTTCCACAATAGATTTCTTCACCCCAACCCAGTGGCTTGATTGAAGCATTGCTCTCTCAATTTCAGTCTCTTTCGCTCGCTCTCTCTCGCTTTCTCTCGCTCTCTCTAGTCATGCCAACACCTTCAGTGGATCCCTCCTCTCCCTCTCCCCGTCTCCCATGGTGATGGGTGGTGCAGACAGAAAGAGGAGCTTAACCTGGACGTGGAATGAATATTGGATGCCAGTGTGACAGATTACAGTGGTAATAGACACCCTGGTCAAATCCTCACAAGGATTACAATCATATTTTCAAATGGCTCAGGGTCGGCCGGAGGTCGTCCAGCCTGGACTGTGGTCAACAACCCAGAGGGAGCCCTAAAATCCCACACTTACACATGCTGAGACAGGTTCCTCTGCCAATTGTGTGTGTAAAGCATGGTTTTGCATATAATGTTAGCTCTGATGTTAATATAAACACTTTTTACTAAACCAGTGCAGCTACTGGTCATTAATCATGCAAAACAAGGAAGATGAAGGCCTTAAACTCTGGAACAATTAAGGAAAATAAAATAATACATCATAAAGTTTTAGAATAATATATCAAAGCAATAATAGTCAATACACTTCTCGCTTATTTGCTCTTTTTGCTGAGACACTTTTTGGAGTTGGAGCTAGCCGCCGGTTAGCTAAGTTGACCGTAAAGACTGTCAAAATGTGTCTATATGAACCACTAACCTGTATGTGACTATCATATACAACCATCATATACCAGCATACTGAGCTTAGACTCAGCATGAAATGTGCTGAAGCCCTACACAAGCACTGACTGCAGACCACCAGCTCAAAGGGTCCGATAGATGAAATGTGCTGTTTTGTAGCACCACTGGGGGAAATCCAATAGTGATCCAAAAGGCAGTGAGCTGCACCATTCAGCCACCTTAAGCACCACAGCATGGGCCGTCCAGTCGACTGTGGAGGGGTTATGAGGTGAGACGATGTGTAAATGTTCTCCTGTTTCATTCATCGTGATCACTGGCAGCGATTTAGAAGATTCATGAGCCTTAAAACAATAGCGGGGAAAGCCTTCAGCATGCGGCCTCTGCACATTCAGAGGATATAAAAACAATTTTATATTCCATTATCTTTTATATGGCAATGCGGGCCCTACAGGGTGCCACTGCGATATGGTTTGGAGGACAGGACAACACCTCCTGCTTAAAAGATGTTATATTTGTGAGAGCGAGGTAAGTACACCCATTGAGAGCAAGAGCCAAGGAGTGTTTGATGGCTGTAGGTGTACCTTTAACAGAGACAGGTTAATGGCCCGCTACAGTATATTGGCATTGTATTCTGGCACATTTAACACCAAATTAAGAAAATTTATTCATGCAGCACATGAATGTATAGTTCACTGCTTCCTTCCTGTACAGTGAACATGCATTTGAGGAAATTAAGAAGTTGTGCAACATGCAAAAACCAGTTTGCATGTTGCAAAGACAGTTTGTCTCCAGTGCACACGAGGTTACCCCAGGAGTAGCCAACAGTTGCTCCAGCAGGAAACCACTTATGTAGAAGACTTTTAGAATAATTACATATCTGTGAGGTCTTTTCAAAGAGGACCCAGTGGTAACGGCTGTGTGCTGAAATGTAAAAAGAAAAAAGTATGCATCATTTCAAAGCCTAAGCCTTTTCCCCCCAAGTCTATAAAGTGTAATGGAGCATTAATAATGCACAAGTAACTTAACCAAAAATAAGTTTCAAACTTTTTCTGTTTAACTTCTGTCTGGAGCTGGTTAGATTTTATAGATTATATATTATTCCTGGCATATCAAAGTGTGGCTCATGGAGGGAAAACTCTATACAGTGCTGTAGATTTGGTTCTTTTGTAGTAAAAAACTACTAAAAAAATGTTTTGGATGACTGCATTGCTGCCTGCACCAAATCGCAAATGGAGGAAGGTTATTTTTCACTGTCATTCTCGTCTCTTCTTTCATTAAGATGACATTTCTGCAGTGAACTAATACACGAGGGTATAATCGATCCGCTGGCTGCTGCAGTGCTACATCTCTCAATCAAACTGTCTTGTCAGATAAAACGAAGACTTTGGAATTTTTCACGACACATTAGGACCAGAAACCTGTAGACATGATCACCCCTTAACTTCTAGCTGTGAAATCCCTCACGGCTTGACAACACGAAGCTGAGGCTACATCAAAAGCTGTCTACCCCACTCCATCGCCTGTCGCCATTCTTTCTCTCTTGCCATCTCTCAATCTACTGGTATTTTTAGTGTTATAATAGTGCTACACATCCTACATGGAGGCCCTCCAGAGAGACATGGATCACTGTCACCTTGACCAAGCTAAGAGTCTAAAGCCCAGCACAGGGAGCTGCCCTGGCTTCCTCCCCGTGGACACGAACCCTGCCTGACTGCAACAATAAGCCTACCTTACAAATTAATTCCAGATCATTTGCCAAAGGCGAATGAGTGGAAAACACAAAGGAATATTTGAGCTATATAGAAAGGCACTGACGTCAGTTACTATTGGTATGGCAAAGAAAAGCATGGGAATTTAGTTTTTGCATCAGCAAATTGTATCACAATGTGTGCTTTAAGTGCATTATTTTAAAGTACACAGAGCTTTTACAGCCATGGAGAAAGTTTAGTAGGATGTGCTACGACGTGATAAGATGAAGTAATTCTTTCATCTTATCGATAAATTGTAGCAGAATTTAGACAACAAACAGAGCACATATAGGTAAAATCCACTCAGAACCAGGAGGTTAAAGAGACGTAAAGCCTCACATCAGGGCCTCGTGTGCACAGTGCGGCCAATTCAATTAACTGACGCGCCACGACAGGAAATAAAAACCTCACGCAAGCTCTGATCTTCCTCCACCACTGCTGCTGTGGCGCTCCTGCTCAGTCCCCGGTCGAGGTGTGTTGCGTGGGTTGCAGCTTAATGCTGTTGCTTTGTTTGCCCATCCAGATTGCAGACTTTTAAATACATTTCAGACCAATGCTTTCTGCCTGCTCCCCTGCTGCTCTGTTAATATGCCCTCAGAGGAAGCTTAAAGGTACAGAAGCTGGTGGGTGACATTGCTGTTTGAAGCAAGTTTCCTGCTGGAGATAATCACTGTGTAATTTCGGAACAGTCCCTGCCAAGCCAGAACACTCACACAAGATTGTGTGAGCGTTTGGGGCTCTCAAGGTATCCTCTTTACGAGAGTTGACTTAATATTGTTAGAAAAAAATGTGACAACCGTAGCCGGTCCTTTTATGGAAGAGATTTCCTTTGCTGCTTTGTTAGCCTGTCATTCAGTTTTCTCTCAGTTTTATTGTGCTACATAGTGTTTTTGTCGCTACTCCCACGTTACTCTTTGACACTAAGTTGGTTGTGTCTGTAATTCTTAATTACTGTGTAATTACTAACCGGGAGGTGCTATTTACACAATATCATTGTAATCTACTGTAGTTCTTGTTTTCAGTTCACTTTCAGTACAATTCTCGATGTTTTTCGTTCATATATTTTACTTCTGTCCTTTAAGTTTTTTTCATGTAGACAATTTATGGTTTCATTTCCCTTTTTTAACATCAAATTAAGTGAAGCGTTACGCTTGTTTGGTTTCTCTTGCCTGTGTTGGGGGAACCCTCCTGTGTGTTTTTGTGTGGTTGCTTGGTTGATTGTAAGACCTGCAAAACGACCTGGTCAAGCCCTTTTGCCAGCAAAGTCGCACAATTATTAGCAATAAAATGGAGCAGAAAAAAGGTTACCAGAGCAATACGATCACAGTTGTGGTCAGAAGTTTACATACACTCATCATGGAGATGAATGTCACTGTAATTTGGGTCTTTTAATTAAATCTTTGTTCTTTTGTAAGGTGGGATGATTGCACAGGATACATCTTTAACAGCTACTTCACAAGTTAATCTTTTAATAAGTAGTGCTTAAGGTTCTATAATGTGTTTTAAATTGACAAGACTCAACTTATGAACTTCTCAGTCATGATCATGATCAACTGGTACATATAGGATTTGTCTGATAGCACGCATTGGATTGATCAGTACTTAAAAATTGAAAAAGTGCAATATCGCTTTAAGCTTCTGGAATGACCTTCCTGACCTCAACCCTGTTGAGAACTTGTGGTCTATGTTTAAAAGGCCGGTTTGTGATAAGATAACAAGAAATTTAAATAAACTTTGTCTGTTTTGTCAAGAAAAGTGGTCAAATACAGTATCCACCCAGAATCATGCCAGAATCTTGTTGATGGATATCAAAATGTGTGGTCGAAGTGCAAATCTGCTAAAAGACATTTAAGAAAACAATAGTGGGGTGTATATATACATATCTGAGCCATTAGAGAAAATTAACCAAATTCTTGCTTTTTAAAGCCATTAAAGAAGTTTGCTGTACAGTCATTCTTCAATAAAAAAATTCAAAGAAATGATTAAAAGCCCAAAATCACGGTGACATCACGCTGATAACAAGGTATGAAAACTTCTGACCACAGCGTGTGCGTGTGCTTTTTTCTCCCATTGAGTATAAATGTTGTAGAACAAATGTTTACTGTTCTATCATGTGATTAAAAATGACCAGGCTATTGTGTTTATATCGCTATATTTATTTTACCTTTATAGTTCATTCATGCTATCACTGATTTCTACCACTTTAGTCCAGCATAAAATATTTCCACAACTCCTAAATGAAAGGTCACGACACTGTGGCCAGTTGTGACCTTCATATGATGATGGATGCCTAATGGCTATAGGCCGATCTCTGACTTTTGCATCCAGCATCACTATTTATTTTCTTTCACTTATCCAGTAAAAATATGTCCACCTCGACTAGACAGACTGCTACAAACATACATTTGCAGTTACTAGATTATGAATTTGGAGCAGCCCATGTTTTCCTCTGGTGACATTTGAGTCAATGACCTTTGGAAAATTTTGTACCGACACAGATGTGTATGTCAGGATAACCTTTTTGATCTCTGCTTTGAAAATTTGTGTTTACTGTTTCACCGTATTTGTGCAAGGAAATATTTAAGCATAACATATACATACCATAGCACATTGGTATATATTTGGTGAGAGTATTTCCTTGTATTTTTCTTGTCACGGCGTGTGACTTGCTTCCAGATGTGGCAAATGGAGAGGTAGAATTTTAACGTGAAGTGTTTACATGATGTTACATACACATGCTTCTTAATGTTTCTGAGCTGACTCAACCAGTAATACAGAGTCGTGTGAACCTTACAGTAAGCTAAGCTAATTTATTAAAGAGTTACTGAGAATAAGTCATTTGTTGTAACGACCTGCCCCTTGGCTGTACCGACTAATTAACGAGGCTTTAACAAGGTTAAAATCATGGCTATCTGATAGATCATGATTGTTTACACAAAAGCTACCAACATATTTTAGCAAATCATTGGGCAGTTCATAATCGTCTCTAATGGAATTAATAGCTCACTGTTTAATGAGTGCAGATAAACTCTGATCCAAACACTGAGTGACACAAATCAGTAACTTCTAATCAATTACTGATTACTTACCCTGTAGTTGCTTTCCCTTTAACTTTAGGATCACGTCACCATTCACTACTGCGTCTGTGTCCAATCAAGTAAAGTAAACCATCAAAACCGCTATTTGCTCAGTAGCTCCTTTTAAGCATATTGATACTTTGCTATTGCTTACCATTAATAATGTCCTGGATGAGTAATTATTAGTTTCTGATAAATGACTCATTAACTGTTCGGCTGCTTCTGATTTATTTTACATTAATTTTCTATTAGCCAAGCAAGTCCCTGTGTCTGTAAGTGTAAGGTATTGTAAAGTCACATTGGTTATGGATAGAAATAAGTTATGATAATGTAAATGATATGAGTTATTAACATGTTAGCATTGTTTTTAGTCTATTAAGAGGTTTGGAGTCTTGTGTGGCATACAGAGGTTTTTCACTGACACACCTCGTGACGTTGGGTTAAAAGACTGTAAGAAAATCAGGGTTTGGAGTGTTTTCAATTAATTGATATTTGATTCCCCTGCAAATGGCTGCTCTGACCCTCAGACCAAAAACGAGATATTGGCTCTTGGATATATGCCAGAGTCCCCCCCCCCCCAGTTCTGTTTTGGAAGTGTTGAAAAAAAACCATTTTCTCCTTATAAAGCTCAAAAACACGAGCGGTGATGAAAACGAACACTGTCAGGGGAAATAGCTTCGCGTCTGGCTTGCTGCCATCGAAGAATAAGCAGAGCAGCGTATTGTCCGTCACATGATTTTTGCTCTGAAAGCTCTTACAGTCGTATAAGTGCCATCACATTTCACTTCTAGTGGAGGCTTTTCAATCAAGCTTCACCCCTCATTAGTGGCTCTACAGACAGCCACGAGAACGTCAAGAATCTATTCCCCTTAATGAGCACTTCTGTGACTCGGTCAGCAGCGGCCAGAGCAGGAGGTAAATTTAGATCCTTATAATTATCTCAAAAGTGGTCTGAGAATGTTCGAGATGTCAAAAATATTTCAATCAGTCATCATCTTACGGATTCACAAGATCTCTTTTCCATTTCTTTCTTTTTTTGCTCAGGCCTTTAGGGTCTCCTATTTTATTTATTTCTTAAAAGTCTGAGCTTTTAAAAGGATGATTAAAATCAATAGCGTGGTAAAGCTCAGCATTCCCAGCGCGGATATTTAACTGTGCAGAGCAGAGCGTAGTTGGGATGCAGCTCCAGGCCTGTGTGTCAGATCACTGAAGGTCTATTTAGTCATTCTACGGGGATACTTTCTTCTTTTTCTTTTCCCCCTTTATTCTCCTTTCTCAGTCTCTTACCCTTCCCGCCATTTTTTTTCTTACCGCAGAATCTCAGAAAATGATTGGCAGATGACTCTTGGGAAAAAGAACTTGGGCCTTTTCCTCTCTCACGGCTCACAGGATCACGACACTCAAACGCACTGACAGGCAAAGTGCGTACACACACACACATGCGCGCGCACACACACAAACGCGCTCTTTTTGAAGGCAAGTCACACAGAACATTGCAGAAAAAAGTAGTGACACACATAAGCACACAGTGGAATTGACTTGGCACTATTCCTATGATCTTTGACAGCTTAGGATATTTGCAAATATGAAAGAAAGTCTTACACTAGACTAAGAATTAATATTTCTGGACAAATCATTTTTATCCTTAATCACAAATTAGTGTGAGCAGTTGTAACCACTAAAAATGTCCGTGCCCCTTTGTAGTCAGCACTTTCAACTTTTGCCATGGGGCTGTTTTTGTAGATGTGGTCTCAGTAGTATGCTATCATGACAAATTCCTCTTTCACAACTATAGAAAACAGCTGTGAACTGTCAACAATAAAAAAGACAGCCACCAGAAACCCCATAAATAACAAATCAAACACCAAAACATGTAGTTGTCCATCATCATACATCATTAAAACAAAATTAAAAGAACCCTTCAGTACTACAAGCAGCAGTGCACCCATGCAAAAGGATCAAGTCTCTAGAAACTTTGCCATACAGAAGTATGGCTCCCTCATCACCATATGAGCTAATAAAAGGCAGCAGTCCATAAAATAAATACATTTAAAAAGTTGAAGGAGAAATGTGAAGGCGTGCAGCCAGCAACAATGAAACACGAGTGTATCCACTTAATTCCACGACCGCAACTTCAAGCACCCATCGCCATTGTAATCACAACCATCAAAAAGGAGTCAAGGGTGCTCTGCCTGCTGATTGTCTCTGAGCTCCTGATGAGCTGCCATTATAAAAGATGAGAGAGACGCTGCAGTGGGTGGAGGGTAGCAGGGTAAGAAAAAAAATCAGAAAAGGAAATCAAAAACTTGAGGGAAATACTACACTAATCAACTCCACTCTGCTGAAATTATAGATGAATTAAGCTCTCTACTAGTGATTAATTAAACCAAGAGATTCAAACTAATGAGACCATACAGAGATATGGGTGTGCTGCATGCATGCTTGTGTGTCTGTAACTGGTGGTGGCTGGGTGAGGGGGGGGGGGGGGGGGGGGGGTGGCCTGTTAAATTTTCTTGTGTACATTTCTGGTACCAAACACTGCAGAAGCACACAGGTTTCAGGCTGCAACCCACTTTGAAGAGGGATTAGCTGCAGTGGCTGATCTTGTGATCGCTGCACACAGGGTGTGCTCATTAAGTAGCCAAAAAACAGGCTTAGAAATATCTGAGAGAAAGGGATATCTGCAAGTAGTGTTTGGGCTTCAGGGAGGAGAAACTCTTTGTTTACACTCAGAGGACATTAAAATGTAAATCTGCTGTATTTTAACAAAAGATTCCTCATAAACGCAAATATTTACTGTTCATGTTGTCCCTAAAAAAGGAATAAGATTTGATTGAAGAGTAAATTATGTGGTTAGCAGAAGGGGCAATTTCATTTTTTTATGTGAATTGATGGGAAAGCTTTTATATTGATGGCATTTCTTGCATTACATGATAAAAATGTTAAATACTAAACGCACATTTGGGGTGTAATGCAATCCTTCTAGTGGTTAAGTAAATTTAGCAATTATGCATAAACTTATGCGACAGTATCTAACTTCAGCTCATTAGTTTCTCATTTGCTGTCAAGTCCTAGATTAAGGGAGGATAAGTAAATGGAAAAAAAAAAACACCTTTGCAAAACAGCTCAGGCTTAAACCCCCGCTGCCCATCAAATCAATGATCCATAATGACCTCCACAAAAGTCTGAGTGTTAAATTTAATGGTTTTTTTCTGATCTCTCGTCTAAAAAAATGTAAAAATCGGAAAAAAACTTTACCATCTGTAGGTGTTGATGTCCAAATAACGTATTCGTATTCATTTAAATATCAAAAAGTTAAAACTGAACATTGACAGGCGTTTTGCTTCTGCTTCTTCTGAGGTGCTTTTTTAAACTTAGCACAAGTGGAGTATAAGCAGCTTCTCCGCTAATGAGCTGCTTCTCTGATTGGCAGCGCTCTGTGGCAGCCCTACAGGGGAAGAGTCACACTAAGTTAGAGCTGATTGGTAGACTTCAGACAAGTCTACTGTCTGACAGATGCTAGAACAAAGTCAAAGTATGTGTATTTATTTAGTACGTGTGTGTGTCTGTCTGTGTGTGCATGTGTTTTAATATAATCCCTAACTCTGTGGGAATTGTGTAACAAACACCATTCAGATTTTCACTAACTGTCCTGGGAATCTGTCACCATCAGCTTTTAGTCCATTTCTTTAGCTCTTTTAAATACAGTAACTGCTAAATTCTTACAGTGTACAATCTGATCTGGGACATAGAATAAAGTAATCTCCCCCAGCTCTACCATTCCTTGTTTGTAAAGGTGTTAGAAGCAGGTTTTTGTAGACTGGGGTTGTAATATGAAAGAACAGTGCTGACTGCAGGCTCCCATGCCCTATTTTGGTCCTTGACTATTTATGAAATCCTACAGAAATGTAAGCAATCAAAACTGCATTTGTGCAACCACAGACAGATTTCAACGTATATTTTTAAATTCTGAGGATGCCCATTAAAGAAGATGCCGAGGAAATATTTGTGCTGGAGGAATATTTCTTTACTTGGGTTAGAAACACATATGTTGATGTTAAGAAGTTGGATTCCTACATGCACAATATGGCATTTTACCCAAAGCACCACACGTGTGCATTTGCAAGTGACTCATAAATTACTAGGCACAGCCACAAAGAGGGTCATTAATTAATGAAATCAAGCGTATGTGAATGACAGCCTCGAACCTCACATATAATTCATGTGCGCAATTACTTCTAGCATGGGCTTTGATTTATACATTTCTCCTGTGCGTCACAGTGTGTGTACACCAACAAACCCTGGTGGTGCACAGGTGTAATCACAGGTAACACAGAACACCCCAAACCCTTTCTCTCCAAACAAAATAAGCCCTCGATTAACTGCATAACTGAACACCTGTAGCTACAAGTAAAAGATCAAGAGGATCTGTAAATGACTTTCAAATTCTAATAAAGGTTCATTGTATTGTTCTGTCGAGTTAAGTCACACACGAATATTTTGCTATGCTTAATTAAAAAGCTAATTTGTATTTTATGAGCTACACTTGACAGATTGTGTGCCCGGTGTCTATGACTTGACTGTCACTAGAATGAAATCCCAATACAGTGATGATCTCCAGGTCTCAGCTACTGACCATATATTACCATCTGTGGTGTTCTATGTGTAAATGAGGCTGTCTGTGTAGAATAACATGGATGGTGAGATGAACAGGTGAGGTTTATTTTGATAAATACTACAAAACTATCAAATATAGGCGTGCTTCAATGCTGAAATCCTCTTGCTCATCATGGGGAGAAGTAGATTTTCAGAATCAATGTTCTACTTCAGCCCACAGGCTCTATGCTTCCTTATTTTTCTCTGTTCTCCAAAGAAGCCAGGATGGAGACAAATATATGTGGTCTTTGTGGGAACCGACTGCAAGGCATTGGGGGATTTTTCTCCTTTTGAGCAATAAGGGCTAACAAAGTCCTTTTCCTCTGTTTTTGCTGTTTACCTGTTTTAACAATAACTGTGCATTTCCAGCACACAGACAGCAAACTTTTGTAACACACCTCAGTGGTCTGCTATTTTCATTCAGGACAGTATCTATAAACACCGTGGTTGTTTAATTCCCATGCACTTAACGCACAACCACCGTTTCCCTTCTCAGTGTGCTTTTCCTGTTTATTCTCACCCTTGGATTCCTGTTCAGGTATTCTGCACTTCCCTCCACGTCCACACACACCCGGGGCACAAGTAAGATTTTATTTTATTTTTTGCTTGTGACTGACAACAATAATAATACACAGTGAAACTGGGGTGCAGTGTTTTCATCGCCAGCATCTCCTCGCTAAGCAGAAAAATATCCTGCTCTGACTCCTCTATGTGCCTCCTCCCTTTCCCTCCTCCACCACCTCTTCTTTTACCTCTCTCCTCTCTGAAAGTTGATTTCATCTGACGTGACAGAGTTGTGGAAGCCATGGGTGGAGGTGTTACAAATGCTCTGTCACAACGCTAAACATGGCAGGAAGCGAACGCCTCGACAGCTCTCGGATGCAACTTGGGAAACAAGCGACGATGCTCTGCCTTGCCACCGCCTGTTTGACTTCAGCCTTTATCTCTCATTTCAACTACACCGGCAAACTGCTCTGTGCCTACTCTCTTCGGCTGGCCTAGTTTTGTTACTGGCGAGGGAGAACATGCTGGCAGGGAAGAGGTGGCAATGAAAAAGGCAATGGATGCCGAAGGGAAAAATTCCTAGTTCAAATGATGCATACAAGAAGTAAACATAGTTTACTATTAGGCTGAACAGACTATTTGAATGTTTGAAACAATGTTTGTACTAAAACACCATCGACAATTAAGACACATTATCGGATGCAGTGTGCAGAGCAAAGCAAATAACAGCAGATTTTTTATGAGAGAGGGGGGATTGACAGTGTCAACACCACTCAACCTGGCATTTCTTTCAACATAAACAAGGTGTCAGTGGTGCAGTGCAAAACAGAAGATAATGTATATCACGAAGGAAGATCAAACTTCAAGCTTTCCTCTGACTCAACAGTATTGATGGGAATGAGCGCTGGCTGTAATTCAGCCTTCCCTATGGATTTAATCTCTTGGGCGCTGTCATCCCACTGCCTGGATGTGTGGGTTTGTAGATTTGGTGTACTGTGTGTACTCACATCAATAATGAGTCAGATTTGGTGATACTGATGATGATATGTAAGTTCCTATTATATCACATTATCATCAGCTGGGGCTAGTGTAAAACCTTTACACACATTTGTATGTGGACATATGATGTTAATGTCCATATGGTCATATATATATATATATATGGAGAAATCTTTTGGCTGGATTTACTAAACAGGGCAAATTAGCATGTGGGTACAATCTTGCTGATTACAGGTGACTAACAAATATTTTGCTGTTTTTTAAACAAAGGTGCAGTCAGTTCATTTCAATGTCACGAGTCCAACCTGCCAACAGTTATGCAATTTTGAGCAAGGTCACAGAGTAAGCGGTGGTGCCTCCAGAATTTTTTCATATGGGTGGCCATATGGGAACTACTGAAAATATTGGGGTGACACACCAACAGAACAAAAACAGAATTTTTTCTTTTATTGTGCTGTTGTCAAATATAGATTACTTGAAAAATATGTCAAAAAGAAAGAGAGAAAAGAATTATATGTCTAAATAATTCCCTGCTAGTTAATATCACTGAAAATAGGTACATATGAAAACCAAATACATTTTGAAATCCATAATAATCTGTTTTAAGCAGGAATAAATATCAAGTTTGTGTTTCAACTCGATGCCTTCCACAGTCTTGTGCTCACATCTATTTGGATTATTTCCAACATAGGACAGTCTTGTTGGGGGGAGGGCCAGAGGGCCAGTGCCCCCTCTGGCCCTCCCCTTGGTGGAATATCAAAGATGATATTCAGCTGTTGTTTTTTTAAGGTATGCTAACAGGATAGGCACAGTGTGAATTATAATTAGAAAAGCATAAAAATGTAGGCCATAGATGTATATGTTAAATGTAGTCCTGTGGCAGTGACAGACAGAGTAGTTATAATGAAAACAGGCTTCAGTAATTAACAGCCTCTGATCTACGTCTGACTGTGAACCATGCAGAGTCTGTAGCAGTCTTGTATTAAGACAACTATAATCCCTTTAAGGGGAAAAAACAGAAACAAAACATACATGCCTGATTGACAAAAGTTTATTTCTACACTCTGCGGCTGGTGGTGTTAACAGTGTGTGTGTGTGTGTGTGTCTGTGTGTGTGTGTGTGTGTGTGTGTGTGATCTAACATACTGCATGCAGCTGAATATGTGTAGGTCCACCAGTTGAAACCTGTTATGTGCTACAGCACAACTCATGGCATCACAATGAAACCCACATGCTCTGTCCATGGTCCTGAAACTATAACAGTCTAATTAGTTCAATATTTCACAGTTAATTTGAGTGTAATAGAATGTTATGAAGGAAAAAAATATGCACTCAACTATAAGAAAGCCTTTTTTTTCTTCTTTCAACCAGACAGTGACACTCTGCTCAAAGTAAGGGCCACAAAGGCATTTCTCTCCAGTGGAGAATCATCTGGCAGAGTTAGGCCTAAAGGTCTGATCACATATCAGACCTTTAGGCCTATCACATGTGATGCTCTGTTCTGATCCGCACAACCCTGCATGCAAGCTGACAGGTTGCTGCTTTGCAGTAGGATAATGTGACATATTTTTGGACAGTGTGTTTCACTATTCCCACAGGCACGCTAATAAAATCTCCTCAGTCAAACATGAACAAAGGTAACCTGTGGCCTTCAAACCTACAGGGGCAAACTGAACACTCAGTGAAATAATAATAATAATACTAATAAAAATAAAAAATGTTTCATTTCAATTTTCTTAGGGAAGTTTACACACATCAAAATACTTTGAGCATTTGGTGACATTTACATAGAAGCTTCCAAAGCCAACACCCAGACCTTCTCATTTTAGGCACGTTATCATTGCCAACAGGTTTTCAGTATTATGTAAACTCAGTGACTGTGGAGCACAAAATCAAATTTGTCTTGTAGCATTTGGATGAAGATACAAAATAACAAAAAACAAATCACTGACAGCTAGCAGAAATCTTGGTGTTTTCATATATTACTTAATCCACAAAAAGAAGCCACAGCACACGAGGCTACTTGCACTGACACGCACACTGAAAGCTGTTTCGTTTCACTGGCTCTGCACTGTGTTTCAGTGTGTGTGTCTGCCTGCAGTTCCAGACTGAAACCCTTGGAGAGAGTCTGTTGGCAGCTAGAATGAACGGCCAAGCCAAACCTCCTCCCAAATTTAACTTCTTAATAGGAACGTGGCAGCCAATCTATGTGAATTAATAAATCTCCCAAATATCAAGAAAGTCTTGAAAATTAGCCGTGGCACGTGGAAAGAAATGAAAACTGAACTGTTCATGTTCTGGCAGGGGACGTCAACGCATACTGTAGGATCTCCAAGTGGGCAACACAGTTTTCCATAGATCCAACTTTCTCCCAACAATGAAACCCTTTATTTACACTGAATGACCAAAGAATTATCAAATAAAAACATACAAATTTCAAGTCTGATATTTTTGGATTGTAAACTTTCAAAAACTCAAACACTTGGTGACGTTTTTACACTTTACAGGTTCATGAATTGGATGTTTTAAGTGTAAGAGTTTATTCTGATGCTTAACAGACTAGAAGATGGAAAACTATGCTGAGCTGTGCAGAAGCATAGAAAGCAGGCATGCAA
The DNA here is from genome assembly GCF_965226115.1 of Aulonocara stuartgranti. Classification (NCBI taxonomy): domain Eukaryota; kingdom Metazoa; phylum Chordata; class Actinopteri; order Cichliformes; family Cichlidae; genus Aulonocara; species Aulonocara stuartgranti. Next base: position 11,547,926 of record NC_138960.1, read on the forward strand.
AGGATGCTCTATAGAAGTGGTGTGCAGTCCATATATAATACACAGTCGGTGCCATTTACAAAAAGCTTAATGTGCAGTCTCCACACAGATCTATGTGTATGCTAAGTGCTGCCTTTTTTGTTGGATTTTTGTGTATTTTCAGATTAGAAACAAGCTTTTTTTAATAAACCAAAATCAAAGACAATTGGGAAACACACTTTTTTCATTTGCAGGACGTGTAATACACATTTATTGCCACAAAAATAAATCTAAAATCTAATCCTAAAATATGATCAGTTTAATGACAAGACATACAGTTAGCAATGCAGACAATGCATATGACAATACAAAATGTTGATAATTTTGTTCTTTCTTTTTGTTTTCCTCAGTGATGCTGACACAAGCTGGAGAGACCGGACAGATGGCCTGATTCTTAACCCTCGCTCTCCTGCGAGGGATGCTGAGTTATTCATCCAGATATTCAGATGTGGAGTAAAAAAAGAAAGACTTGTGGCTTTATTTTGTGAATTCTGTTACTAAAGGTTTGCAGTTTGTACATCACAGCCTTGATTCAGACATATGTGAGGCTGCATTAAATGAGCTGGAAGCATAGACTCCATTGTAAATCAGGTAAGGAAGAGAAAAAAATGTTTTGTAAAGCAGATGTTTGCAAGAAAAAAGAAAAAGATTAAAATTGTGAATAAAATCAAAAGAGTCTAACAGCTTTATTAAGGAAAGACGAACCAGTGAACAAAAACGACACAGTGAAAGAGAGCGATGAAGAGGAGCGCTACAGAGAAATCCTGGTGTTTTTACCCAAACCTGTAGCTCCTCACAGCAGGATCTCTCTACCAGGGGAGTAGGAAGGGTGTGATCAGCAGCCAGGCTGGCTGTCAATAATTCAGGGTAGTCTGCTCCTCACCTCAGCGTACTTCACACGAGCCAACTCACATCCAGATCTCAGCTTTAGATCTCTACCTTCAAGAGACTCTGTGAAATTGAGTACATCTATTTAGCCCTCAGCACAGGACCTCTGCACACATCCAAAACACAAGGCACAGGTCACGAACACTGGTTCATCTCCTGCAGGTATGGTCTATGGCTAATGGGAGAGTCCAGTGTTTACAGGTTGGTCTGCCTCAGCCCTCCACGTCTTTCAGCAGAATAAAATATTACTGTTTGTCTGTTTCAGAACATTAGCTGATAACTCCACAGGCTCCACTTACGCTGCGTTTTATGGCCAACAATGAGCCTAAATCACTGCCGTAATGCTGGTGTGATTTAACATAATGATTCTTTTGCTATTTTGCATGCAGCTGAGGTCTACAAGCGTTTTGATGCTTAACAGAAATTGATATGACACCCAGCAGCTATGCTGACAGCTCAACTAAGTCCAAATTACTGCATAGTTGTCTTCGCCTTTTTTTAAACTCTGAATGCAAAACCACACCTGTTAGTCATTTAAATGACTGCAAAGCTACAAATCAAACTTTCCTTTGTTAGATATTTCACTGAGCTGTCAAACGGTTCAAAAATATAACTTTATCTGGAGTGTTTTTTCAAAGTTTTTGTCCCCTGTACTCATCTAGCTTGTCCTGACTACTAAGTGGGCAGTGCTTATGCGGGAGATCAAGGCTTCATCATTTCTATAATGAAGAAGATTAAAGCACATATGGTAGAAGACAGTTTGCACCATATACAGTACAAAAGAAAGAGATTAAGCACTGTTCATACGCAGCAAATCCAAACCGAAATACTCAGAACTTTGTTAATGGTGGCAGTAAACTGCTGCAAATGTCAAATCAAACTGCCTGTCAATTTTCAGCAACGCGAACACAACTCGCGCCATGCCTGGCTGCATTCCCTCAGGGTGTACTTTTTTCTTTTTCAGCAGAGGAAAAACAAAGACCATTGTGAGAATATCCACTCGCTAATTTAAAAAGCGAACTAAACAGTGAACATGGCTGACTTGATGACAGCTGTCAGCACGACAAGAGGTATTATCAGGTGGGATTTAAATTGTTGTGCTGGAGGCAGCCAGGCGGTGTCCAGAAGGGATTTGTTTGGGGTGTTTAGTAGCTGTCACTCAAACCTATATCATACTTCTACTAGCCCTTCAAGTAAAAGTTTCTCTTCTGAATATTCATAAAAAAATTATTTTATCATCCATCAAAACTGCTAAAGAAAACACAAAAACCATGCTACAACAAAGTCAACACTGGATTGGTGAAAACTAGCCAAAAATAGAGTAAAGTTTAGTTTTCATGTGTACTGTAATTCTTTCAGGTAGCATTCATGGTGGTCACAGAGGGTTAACTAGATTTGTTATGTTAGTTTAACATGTTAAAGTGTAAAGGCGACAACTGGGATCCTCTACCCATAGCACCAAAAAGTGTTGTTTTTAAGTGGAACTAGCAGTTAGAAAGGTGTGCTGTAGCAACATTTGGACAAAGTGATGAAAAATAAAAACCACTAAGGAGTATGTGAGTAGCTGCGGGGCTGCTGCACACTGCTGGAGTAGCTTCAGTGTGCTGGCAGTGAGTCTAAGGCTCTCCTGGTTGAGACATCATGCCGCCAAAACAACATTCCCTTATTTGGTGTTTTGATGATGGTTGTGAAGAGCTCTGGAAACCCCAGCATATGGGTTACATCATTTTCACACTTCATAATTCAGCGACTCCTCAAGTCTTAAATATACAACATAAGACAGTCCCACTGTAGGGGTCAAGGGCTCAGATTTTTCCTTTAATAGAAAAAAATAAAAACATTTATAAATTTTTTCCTTTACGTTGTCACTGTTCCATTTTTAATCAGCATGTTCTGTGTTGGCTTTCTTCACAAAGTTGCAGTAGTACATTCTCAACCATTGGCTGCTGCTTAAGCTTCCCAAATATAAAAGACACATAAAAGTTAGCAACTCGGATGCAAGCATGGAACAAAACTATTTTTTCTGGAATCTTTCATATCATATTTAAAACAAAGCGCTCTGTGTTTAAATGTGTTTTTAATGTTTTCTCTTTACCTTCTTTCACCCTGAGTAGGTCTTATCAGCAAATTATTGCTCATTCACACAACAGTAAGAAAACAAGGTGATTGCACAGTTCACCTGGTGGGAGGCAACCTGTCTGCAAACAATTGCAGCTGGACTTAGAGTGACTGCAATCACTCTCACACAGATGAGTGAAGTTTGTAAATAACTCCTGTCTAATTTATAAATGCAGACAGACTGCCAACATGGAGTCAGATGGAGTTGGTCTGTGCAGAAGAGCGAAATTCATTTATGATACGCTTCTTTGTAACAGGATACTTGACTCAAATGGTTTTCAATTGATTATATCCTGCCTATATTCCCACATAAAGGCAAGGTCATTTTGCACTTCAATCGCCGTCGTGTAGCAACACACTTCAAAGCGTGTCAAAATGAAGATAGCAGCTGATTGCAGGTGGTCACAGCACAGGTCCCCATCTAGGGCTGAACGATTATGGAAAATAATCTAATTGCGATTTTTTGCCCCAATATTGCGATTGCGATGCGATATGCGATTATTTTTTAAGGTATTTGTCTTCTGTATTATTAAACAAAGACAAGCAATACATCATATAGTATGGCCAATACTATATTACATTAATTTTAAACTGTTCTTTCCTGGAAGACAGACCTCTGTTATGATGACATGAGGTGATGCATGAATTGATGACTGACATTTTTATTTAACTTCTTCAATCACAACAGTATATTTGAACATACACAATAGTTTATTTTTAGCTTACAAACATCTGAGCATAAAGTGCTGACAAGGAACCCTGGTGTAAACATTAAAATGAAAGTCAGTACAATGTGCAGATTGCAGAAATATACATTAAAAAAATCAGTGGCTTTACCACACTCAGTTTTTCGACATCTGTGAACTACTAGACAGTCATTCAATTAAAAAATAATATTAAATAAATAAAACTAATAAATAAAAAATACACACATCTTACTGATCTCTGCAGTCAGTAACATTACACATAAAGTGCAAACATAATAGCAATTGTATAAACACACACACAAACACGCCTTTAAAGTTTAAAGGCGTGAAATTGGACGGTCTAGTTCTGATTAGCGTCACCGCTGTCTCGGTGGAGTTTAATAAACTCGGCCGTCTGCTTCTTGCTATCTAAAATATAACCAGACACTGGTGTAAATTCTCGACTGTCTCATACTTCTGTTTAATAAGTTTTCTGTTTGACGTTTAGTCAGCTGTGTGAAAACCAAGGAGGAACCCACCCGGGGGATTAATAAAGTTTTATTTTATCTAATCTAATAACTTTAATCTCAGCCAAACCGATTTACTCACGAACAAACAAAACACTGAAAAAAGCCCAACAATAACATTTTTAGGTTGTCTAAGTGACTTATATATTACGTTTAACCCGAGCAGCGAAACTCCGCGGTGATCTGAAAATGATGTGCCGGGAGTTGTGCCGTTCTCGGCCGCATCAGTAACCCTCGAGCTCCCGGCTAGCTGTCGAGCTGGTGGGTAGCAGACGCCTCTGAAAACGTCGAAGCACTTTTGCAAATATGGGATATCTTGATAAACCGAGCAGATATTTGATGTTTACACAACTACTTTCTCGCCTGAAAATATGTTAAAAGTTTATTTTGTGACCCAGAAAGATTAGTATGAGTAATTTAAAAACTTAGTAGCGGCCGCCATTGCTGGAAACTGGAGTTTGGCTGGGCCGCGCTATGAATTCTGGGATATGGTAGTAATTTGGACAGCCTTCGGCGCGTCGCTGTGACGTAATCGGTCTACAAATGCGGCCTCAGGAGGATGCAGCCCATGAATTGTATAATATAATCGCAGTATAATCGCAGCCTTTGCGGTTAGAAAATTGCACTTGATCATGTCGCGATATTATCGCAAATGCGATATATCGTTCAGCCCTATCCCCATCTTCTATAAAAGTGAAGACAACAAAATAAGGATTTTGAAAGCTAAGGCAGACACAACTTCCCTCTCCATAGCCAGTGAAATGTACACCTTCAAATGCACAAATGAAGAGTAAATAGGTCCACAAAAAGGTCAAGATTTAGCCTTGATTAAGAGTCTGATCTTGTAGCAGTGCAAAGGCAAAGACACCAAAACGCAGACAAGACTGCACTAAATCACATAAAGGCAACATTTCCTGTTAACCAATCACCCCTTTTCTTCAATTAGACAGCTCCTCCTTTTCTCCAGCTATATCCAGATACACCCATTAATCCAGCTGGTAACCCTTAATATAGAAGAAGTCTATATTTAGCAAATGAAAGATTAGTCTAAAAATATTGGAATTAATTGCTGGATAATTTTGGTAAATGACTGGCATGACACTGCGTGCTCACTGACCCTGCTGCCTAACAATATAAGAACCTGAAAATTATCTCAGTTCTGCACACACGAAACAAGCTAAAAAGGCGGCCTAACAAGGGTAAGCACTGGTGAGCACCATCAACCATATGCCAGCTTCCACCTCCACTTCCCAGCAGGCACTCCCCTCTTGTTGCCGACCCGTTTGCTGACTGCTGCCAACATTTCACTGGCAGAAATCTTCTGCAAGGCATGCATCCAGTCAGCACAACAGTCTAACACCTTTACTTCAGGAGCCAGTCTCCCCCTTTTTTCCCCTCTCTGCACTGATCTAAAATAACAGATTAAACAGTATCTATCACACGGCCGAGCTGGAATGAAATAAGGTGCTTAGGTTTAAAGTACTTTCATAATTAAAACAATTAGACCTACCTATTACACGCTAATATCCCAAACCGCCATGTGAAGCTGTCCTCGATGCACAATGATTTAACAACCCTACCATTTCTTGCCATGGCAGGATTTAACTGCTTTTTTAACTGCTCTCAAGTGCTTTGTCATTGATAATGTATTTCAAATAGCTTCTTGCGCTGAACATATACAGTACATAAAGTCAATATGGCACTCTGCAAGAACTGTCACATTAGAAATAGAGCAGCCCTACAACTTCCAACAAAGAAGATTCAGAGGTGAAATCCAGTAGGCTGGCGCAGCGAGCAGCTTACCCTGTGTTCTTATCTCTTGGCAGAGCAAAGCCGAGTCGCTCAGTGCCACATGGCACCCGGATACACAGTGAGACGCAGCCACACACATCAACAAACACACAAACACACGTTGGCTTTTATGATCTATTCCCCCAAAGCACTTCCGCAGGTTCAAAAGCATCGCTAGCAATAAATCAGGAGCTTGAGCCAGGTTTTGCTTAGTTATATCATTAACATGAGGAGAAAAGCTGTAAATATGGATGTCTTGGTTTTTTGTTTCACCATCAGTTGTGCTTCTTCTTTGTGAGGATCATTTTGATACTTCCTCAACTTAATCATTATTCTATTTCTAGCTCAGACTTAAGACAATGAAGTACTATGATGGATTTAATTTCTCACGACAGCTGCTAAAATTTGGCAACAATAATGTTGCAGAAGAATTCTTGGGCAAAGCTCAAAATACAGGAACCCATACTCACGGCCAATCTTCCATACACTGCCTGATACCGATCCTGATTATAAATCAAATGTTTGCTGTTTAGGAAATTTGGCATCTAAAATCTAAAATGTAAGCAATATTCTCCTAAGGGTTAACGGCTATTAATACCTTGTCTCCAATAATCAAGCAAAAACTGCTTGGTCTTAAACTGGTTTGGGTTAGACTACTTAAGGATGATAAAATACCAACAACAGAATGTAAAATCCTGTATGGTTATCATGTAATATTTGCTAGTTATTGATAAGCACAAAGTCTGGTGGAATTACATGTATTTGCATGTATTTTTCCAGAAACCAAAAATACTGATAAAGTTTTTTTTAAAACTAAAAGATCAATACACTCTTTCAGTTTTTCATTATGGACCTGAATAGATGCACCACATTATCCACAAATTAATATAGTAGTTATAGTATTAGTAGTATATAGAAGAGAATTAAGTCACAACCACAAACCTCCAAATCGCATGGTGGCACCAGATCACAGGTACGGCCTGCAGAACATGCATGCCAGAGGGGCGAGTTAGGCTGCCCACCGTTTGGCAGTGCAAAATGTGAAAAGTAATTATTATTACTAAATATAAAATATCTGGATACATTTTTATAATCATACAATGTAAGTTGTTTACTTATAAAAATGTTACATTTGCTGTTTGTCAAAATTGCAAGATATCTCATGCTGTTCATCATCTGGTTTGTAAACAGGTTAAATTAAATGCTACTTTTCACACAGTTTATTACACCATAGATTTACTGGTCCAGCCTGTCTGAGATCAATTTGAGCTGTACGTCTCCCATGAGCTATGAGTTTCACAACTCTGCACAACACAAGAAGTCAAAGGTTCACCAATATCACTTTCCTCTGCTGCAAACTATTGTGGTGCAGCTCTAACTCAAGGCAATCCATCAAGGCAAACTAAAGTCACACAGCATTTCTGCAAGTGCATATTTACTGTTCACAAACATAATATAATAATAAACGGTAAAACTATATCTCATTTTGTGAGGTAAAATAAGGTTATAAAGTTCTTATTGTGCTAAATACGAGTTTCAACAGCAACACTTTTACCTCTTGTAGTGGCTGAAACTCTTCATCAGGCAGACAGATTAGAGGTAGTGGCTGAATAGGTTCCAACCTCAATTGCACACCAGAGGGAGTATTTAGAGGAGTGTGTAGGGTGGGCGGGGGTACATTAGGGGAGCTAATTAGGATTATTAGCACGGACGTATTTTATTCAGCTGGGACTAAAACAAATTGCTCAGTCGTTGCAGAGCTAAATTGAAAATGACTTCAGAATTACTGACAGCCAAAGTGCACACTCAATTTTTAGAAAAAGAGGGGGGAAAAGCCACAGTGTGAGACACAATGTTGCTACACGCCTGACATGGTGGGAATCGGTGACACTAGCGATGCCATGTGTTAGTCAAAGTGACTGTTATGAAGTCTAGTCAGCAGCTCTAACATGAAAAACAATGATCTTCCAATGAATAAAACATTTTGTGGGACTCCACTAGTGTCGCCCTTATTTAACTTAAACTGACCTCACAATTCATCCACCATCTGAAATGAGCTGTTGTAACTCTTCTCCCTTTCCAAGTCCAGTTTCTACTGACCGGTTTCCAGTTTTTAAGCTAAGCTAAGCTAACCTATGTAGAGCTGTGGAAGTTAAGCATACAGATATGGGAGGTTTCATTCTTATCTATCATGAAATGTAGAGTTTAATCAAAGTTGTCATTTGGCTCAAGCAGTTTATGAAGACATTGTTCAATTAAAATTCTCTAGGATCAGAAAAGGCAAATATGCATGTATGCTAACTCAGTGACGCTAGAGTTAGCATACAGTCAGCAATGCAGTAACGTAAGAAGGAAAACAGATCTTGTAACTACATAGAAAAAAAATATTAATGTACTGAAAACTAATTTGTAATTGTCTACTTCTCAGTATCTTTTTACTCTCTAAAGTGACAATGGTGATGGCAAGCCAGAAAGCCAGCTAATAATACAGGTAGAAGAAAACCCTTGATGAAATCCAAGGGAATTCAGGCAAGGAGGGGTACTGCAGTCATATCAAACACCAATGCGCCCCGCCACTGTGTTTGCAGCTTGGCGTATTGCCCTCGTGTTTACGGTGGGGGAATAATCTGAAGCGGCGCTGACTGTCATTGAAAGAGAGCCTTCAATGTGACAACAATGTGTGTCCCAGAGTAACAGTTAATGGCTGGCACCTCTAACTGAATCATTTCATTTAGAGCCTCTGATGTGCAGACAGAGGGGATGTAAAATGCATTTCCATGCCAGCCACTCAATCGCTCACTATCCTTGTGAACATAATGAACAGATTACCGTTTGCACCCTTGTCACATCATGCCTCTGTGACAAGTGTCTGACACCTTGAGGGAGATGCTTTGAATGCATGTCCTCGCAATGCAGATGGCAAGGCCTGAAAAAAAAAAAAAGTCAGGAAACTAGTTTGGTAGCCACAGGAAATAAAACAACTTGCTAATTAGAGGAGCAATGGACTGAGGCAGACGGTATTGCCTGAGTTTGAGATGGCTTGGGAGATGGATAGGGTGAAATACCAAGTGTCTATATCCCAGCACCCTTAGGCCAAAGTCCTAGAGACAGCGCAAGTCTACACCCAATTTACCACTTGCTCTCTCTGTCCTGACTCGGGTTAATAAAATGCTAACCATCTCAATATCCGTGACGACATTTTGCTAACTACGTCCCCTCTAGTTAAATTCAGCCTCTCTTGTCCTTTTCTCTCCCACAGAAATATACTCCTGCCTGGGCTTAATCAGGAGGATTGCTTATTAAGGAAAAGCTCTCGGGTACTTCCTAAATTGGGGAGAGAACAGTCTCGCCAGTGCGATAACTGCAGATTTATGTCAGAATTAGGTGTAAATAGCTGCACTGGTTATTCCCCTTCTTTAATTAAGCAAGCACATTTTCCAGGTCTTTGTCTTGTGCGCTGACCACTCCAGTTCCCTCTGCGGGGCAGATGCTAGCTTACAAAGCAACTCGGTCATGTGTAGGAGAGTGCACAGACAAGCCATTATAATGTGCTCCCAAAAGTTCAAATGGCTAAAAACTCCATGACAGCTCATATAGTTTCTTTTTTGGTATTTTTTTTATCATTCTTATATATGTGCTTTTATGGGTCTGATAAGAGAGTTCATAGCCCAGTCGTCACTTCATGTTTCTTACTTTGTTCTCTGTCGTGGTTTCGAACTAGTACTCCAGCCTGATTGAAACTACCAACGGGTAGTTATCCAAAATGATACATGGCGGTAACTGTCAAATTACTTTTCGGAGTCAGATCAAGCTGAGTGCACAAGAAAATAAGGTGAGTGGAATAACACTTTAAAAGACTGCCGACTCTGTACTTTGAAAACAATTCCATCCATTGCTGCTCATCTCTCTGAGTTCTATCTTTATGCTCCACTCTTAATATATGTTCCAACAACCTTTACACTTTCTCTTAGCTGCGACTGTGCTCACATCTGCCAGGGAGAAATATAACTGAGACGAGCACTGGAAAAATGCTCTTATGCAGTTCATGAGGGGGTACTCATCGTTCAGATTCCGCATTCAATTTCCATCACTGATAGTGTTGCTATTGATCTAGAGTTTGCCCTGTGCTCAGTGCGGGCCAGACATAACAGATTTTATGGTTTGGGATCTGTCACTCAATGTAATCCAGGGGTCTTTTTCAAAGCCTGTCCAGGGTGAAGTGCACCGACTCACATTTCCCTCGAACAAGGAGAATGACACTGTTGGCCTAAAAGCTGTCTGAGAAGAGAGAAGTGTTTCATAGGGCGAGTCTAAACAAGCAAGTAGAACTTTGAAAGTGCATAAAATATATCCCCCTTCTTTTTTCTGAGTTAAACAATAACGAATTCTCTTTAATGCATTTTGACTAGATGATGTTATATCAGCCCCTTGTGTTAGCAGATGACTCGGCTTCAATATGCTTTACAACTCCTTATTGCATGTGTTTATACTACAGCTACACTTTGCATGGTTTCTATCCCCATCCATCCATCCATCCATCCATCCATCCATCCATCCATCCATCCATCCATCCATTTCCTTCTTGTATCATAAGGAAATTATTGAGAGTTAAGTTTTCAGAATGAATGAGTGACCTGTATTATTTCAGATGTGCATCTCTTATATTACATTTCCATTAAAATAAACCGTGACACCAAATACAGGACATTGCACCTCAATTTCATTTTTGTGTTAACACAGCGAGAAAACGTTAATCCCCATCTTTTCACCAGTCATTAGTCCAATTAAGAATGAAACAGTGTGGTTTACTAAGGTGTGGTGACAGTATGCCCTCCATCAACTCCATCCACCTCCAAATGACTCTGAGACATGTCCTAATACACAGTAGTGCATTATAGAAAAGACATTACAAGCCAATAAAGGTTAAATAAACACCTACATAACTGAGGATATAACTTTTAGATTGTGCAACTAAACTACAATCAGTGTTGCTATGATGATGCTAATGGTGTTAGTGCAATGGTAGCATAGGAATTTGGCTGAGGGACAAAATTATGTTGCATATAGGTGGAAATTAATCATTTCTGACATGTTGCAGACATGTTGTGCTGCTTTTTTAAAACACATATCACTTTGCATTAGTATAGTATACAGCAGCATACATCCCAAAATAGATAGAAAAGCCTTCTGAAATAGTACAATGTGAACTGCAGTTCAAAATTTAGCAAAGTGTGTCTGTACGTACAGACACAAATAGAAGCAAAGTGGCACACACACATACACTAGTCACACAACACAAGGTATTCATTGTGCTGATAAGGGATGGGAGGCCCTGCTGCTTTGAAATGCTGAGTAGAGGAGGGAGAGCGTCTGCCACAACTGTAGGAAGATCTGACCCCCCACGACGGGTAAAAATGAGGGATGGGATCACTGGGACTGCTCTATTCAGAACACACCCCCTTATCTGCTGCAATTAACATTAAAACCCCCCCGAACACAGCTAAATGAAAACATGAGTGCCTCAAAATATGAATGCTACCATATGCCATGCTCGGGGCTCTGTAAACTTCTCTCTATCGGCCTGTGCTCGTGAATGCCATTTGTTATTCAGTTCCCAAAGAGGGAAGGGGGATATTTAGAAAATCAGTGTTCAACCAAGTGAGCTCCGAGGGGAAAGCCACACTAGAGGGTCAAAGAGTCATTTAAAGTCAACGGATCTCTGCAGAAGCCAACCACTGTATCTCCATATATATTCTCCAAGGAGGAAGAACAGGGACGGCTATAGGACAGGAGGGGGTGTGTGGGTGTTCCAGACCATAATTTTCCTCAACTGATGAACTGTGAAATGCAACAAAAGCCCCCATTACCACAAGAGGGATTTTGAGTCCATGGAGCTATAGGAGAGAAAAGAGGGTTAAAAAAAATGCCTTTGTTAAATAAAATACACGGAGAAAGAAAAGAAAAACGTTCCCGTGTAGCAGAAATCAGACTGTGAGGGCCAACATGGTTGGTATATATTATTTGTGAGGTCTCCGGTCCCTAGAGTATGGTGACCACTTAACTGTGAGAAAACGTGATATTTCTGGGTGACTTGTAGTCAATAGCAAGAACTTTTAAAGATATTCAGAGGCTAAATCTGAGCTATGAGAGATCATCCCTTCCTTGACTTATATTCAATAGCAATTTTCTCGGAATATATCATTTCAGTATCTGGAAACCAAAGCTGAACGAGAGGGAAATATAATGTTTTTGCTTCCCGGGATGAAACGTTAGCCCTTTTCCTATTGACTTTGTTTTATACATGTAAGAGAATATGTTCTGATTTGCTCTTTCACAGTCCAACATGTGAGTTCACATTTAAACAAATTAACGATCCTTCAGCTTCTCCGAGGTTCCTCGCCATAGTTTATGGTGAAGGAGGAAATGTTCTGCTTCAAATTTAAAATAAAAAAATCTACAGAAAACCCTGTGGGAGGCTGGAGCCGAGGGGGCCACCCGTCATCCTGTGATGGCAGTGTAAATGGTGAAGCAACACCGAACGCCTTGATGGAGCCCAGATTTACAAGTCATACACTCACACAGCACAACATCACAGAGCAACACCTGATGTTTTCTGCATACCAACTTTTCGCTAACTTCACTTTGCCAAACTTTTTTCCCCCCTCTCTGGGAGTAGACATTTCCTCCTCTTCACACTTTCAAAAAGTCCTCCCATTTCATTCATGTACAACCAAAAGAAACAAAAACAAAAATAAACAATGACACATTGTAATGATAGGAGGTGGTGTAATATGCCATTGCTCACATTGATCACTAAACCACACCCCCTCAAGTGTTGCTACATCTGCAAAGTTTTCCATTTTCCCATGACACATGCTCAGTTTGTAATAATATTTGCAGCTCTGCTACTTAAAATTCTTGGTAAACAAAACAAAGTCTTTCATTTATTGCGGGTGGCCGTTGTTATGCCTGCTGAAAGTAAAAATATTTTCCGCATACCATGAGGTGGTTTACAACGCAGTATCCAGCGGACTCATTAAAAGGAAAAAAAAATCATTATTTTCTGTCACATGAATTATTCTGCAGTAGTAGACGCTCATAGTAAACATCGCAAAAGTTTTTGAGTAATGGGTGCGTGTACGTGCAATCCAAACGCTCTGGCTTCTGTTTGCTCTAAATACTCAGTTTCAAATAGCTTTTCTTTTATACTCTTGGCTTTGATGATGTCAACAAGAGCAGATCTCCCTATTATGGTCATGTCATGCTCACAGCTCTGGCTGTGAGCTCAGGAGCCTTGCCCACCTGCTGTCCCCACCTTCTGTTCGTTAGAGGCAGCCAATCAGAAAAATGTGGGCTTAGAGGGAGGAGGAAGAAGCTTATTTTAGATGGAGGATGAACTGAGCAGCTGCACTGAGGGCCAGGATTATTTTCAAGTGTGAATCATGCAAAGCTCCTCTAGCAGAGCTCCAGATCAAAAATATGTTAGTAGAAATGAGGATAATAGGTCCCATTTAATATTTCCAAGTGAATGACTGTGAAACAATTTGAGAGTCTGATCAAAGACTGTATCCATAATCAAACCTGGTGCACCTTCCATTGTGTTTTAGTGTCTGCTAGAAAGTACATGAAAATATTCACAATGAAAGAATATATAATAACTATAATAACTTAAAACTAGGTTTGAAAACTCCAAAGATGTTTTTCCATAGCAACTCTGAATTTCTGCTATCAACAGTATCTCCCATTTCAAACATGTCAACTCAGTTTGCAGAACGGCTGGAAATGCACCTCTTCAGGGAATTACAGCATAATAAAATCAACGCTAATCCAATTGATTTGGAAATATTACAGAAGGTACTGTTTGTGTTGTATGTGCGGTTTCACTTGGCAACAAACTCAAACAAATGCATAGCACAACAAAGTAAGTGAATTTAGGCTCTGTATCCAGTGTGAATACAAGGTTCGCACTGCGGTTAACTGGTTACATCAGAAAATTAGCTGTTCTTATTCTTTTGCTAGCCTGCTGTTTCTTGACTCTAGTAATTGCTACTTACATGAGAGGAAACACACTTTGCTGTTGTGTCTTTGTGTCTGGATCCTTGATCATAGCACAAAGATGATGTGGCAACCATACACTCAAAACTCCATGAATTCATATCAGAAACTGAAATTTAAAACAAAAGTACTGCTATACAAGGCTGAGCCACAACATGCCCATAACAGGAAGTGGGATTTTCTGCCAACACCTGTTTAATGGACTTCTCTTGAGCCTGGTCTGGGCTGGCTGACAAGCCCATGTTCATATTGGTGCTCGAAGGCTCGGGAGAAGGAGCGCTTGGAAATAAGAAAATGATAAAAATTCAGCCGGTGCCCGACGCTCATGCAAAGTTTATAGCACAGGATGTGTCGGACAGAATATGATGAGATCCTCCCCTCACTGCGGTATCTGTAACCTTCACACTGGTCAGCTACAGTGTGGGTGTCTAACAGTTATCTGCTGTCTTAGACAATATTAGATCTATTCTCGCCGTGCCGGCAGTTGAATTCATCAAGCTACAAAATTAAAGATTGAAAGGTTCATATTTGGAGAACACGGGGGAAAAGTGTGCAGGCTGTAGGTTTCAACTCATTAAATATGAATGTTAACACTACATGACTGACATTATAGAAACCCATCTGTTAGTCTGTATAATAACTAAACAGTTCTGTTTACTTAATATCACCCTTTGTAAATAAGGAAGCAGCCAAAAGCAGCTTCTTCATTAGTAAATCCAATTTGTATTTTTCATTATTTATTTATTTATTTTTTAATTATTGTTGCCAGAGAGTCTGGACCGTGCAGCGATTTTGCACTCTGGTCACAGTGGCGGCTCAAATCCTTAAAAAAGGAAAACAAAATAATTTTCTCACAAAAATAAAATACAGTAAAATTTAAAATTTCCTGATTTCTCTGCATAATTGGAGAAATTAGCAATTTTGTCTTTTTCTATGCTCAGACAATGTGAAATCACACAAAGCAGAGATGCTGACAGTCCAAAAGCTTTAAGAAGGGAACAAAAAGTAGGGAACTAAACAAACAAATGTATTTAACACAGTAGTAGCTTGATGGTTTGTTTGAGTTATTCTGGGTTTGACAGTTTCAATATACAATGTATGAAATTATATATTCAAATAAATATGTGTTTTGTTAAACACATGTCTGCCAAAGAGTAATCAAGCTGTGTCATTAAAGTTACAGTGTTAAACAGTAGCCCGGTGTTGTTAAAATCAGTGTGCATGACATTATGTTGCTGATAGAATAATTCAGTTTTTTTTAAATAATGAATGACCTCATGTTATGAGTGTAAAATATTTTTATAGTAACTTTTGGAAGCCTGGCCCACTTGTTATGGAGGATATATCGAGTACATACTTACATACATAAGTATTACTTTACCTACTGATTATATAGAGAATTTCATCTATTTTTTTAGTTGCAGATAAAACAAAAAACTAAATTGAAAAAATATCGAATCTGGTGATTTTCAGTTTGCAATGCATCAGTTCATCATATTTCATTAAAGCAATAAATCTAAGCATCAAAATTGATGCAAATGGACTAATTAAAGCACAGTGTATTTAGCAGGCATGTCTGTGGGAATGTGGCTTCAGCTTGTAGCTTGTTGAAACAATAAAGTAAATTTTATGGCTCTTATGTGATGAAAACCGCTCTGCCCATAAAGGAGAGTGTTTGAAGTGTGTCACGTTAAGAAAAAAAATGAATACGCACTATACTGAGTACAACCTTCGCCTCAACTTGTTTGCTGAGGGTTGATTAGGCTAATTAAATCACAGAAAAGAGACAGAATTCCCTTGAGCGCAGATTAAAATCAGCTGTGAAAAATTCTGCTTAAACATCGCCTGCTGGGTAATTATACAAAAATAATAACTCTTTGTTTGCCACTCCAGATAGCTATCAGTAATCAAACAATGAAACAAAAAGCTATGCTGAAAGAATCTGTGGATTATCCACAGATTTTTTTTTACTCCTATTAGCTTGTTTTGGCAAAAAATTCAAAAAATGCAATAAATGTTTGCCCCTGTTTGGCAAAGATGAAAGACAATACATAAAGTGGATCACACTGATTTAGTCCTCCAGTGTTAAACAGTTCTACTGAATAGAAAATGTTTTTTGTTGTAACAATGTTCCTGATATCTGACCTTTTTTATACCAATCAGTGCATCTGAAATTCCATCTTTGTGCTTGTTTTTGCAATCTCACCTCACAAAAAAATCCAATATAAACTGTTTATGAGACAGACACAGACAACACTGTAGCCCTGTGAAAAAGCAGCTGTCTCTTTTCTCTCGATATCATCCTCCTCTAACCCTTGCATTGAGCGTTGCAGTATGAAATGAGACATATTGCTGCTGACAGCGCACTCGTTTTCTCAAGGAAATGTCAACGTGGAGCCCGTTGGCGGAGTGGGATGGTTGAGGCATGGGAGAGTTAAAACGCTTTGGCTGTCTCAAACCTTTAATCGGGATCAGCTTAGGAAGAGGGGAGATTTGTATACCTCTGAGTAAATCTATGGGGGCTCACAACAACCTTGCCTCCCATTCACTGGTTAATACATCTAGAAAACCTCATCTAAAAGGATGACCAAGATGCAACATCGAATAGCAGGTTATAATGGGAAAAAAAGAGTCGTTGTTACAGAAAAATGAAAAAAGATTTAAAAACAAACATCAATCCTGGCAAGGTTCAAGGAAAACATCTTAAATCTGTAGTAAAATCAAGCAAGAGATGCACGGTTCATCTCAGCCAGAGGTTAACTGGAATGTACCATCTTGTCTGGTAAGCACAGGGGTGCAGGTGCTCACAGTCTGCACACTGAAAAATAAAAAGGAACACTATGTCTGTGTTAGGGAGTAACATACCTTAATGACCAAATAATGGAACTATTACCAGTGGAAAAAACACTTTAGTAAATTAAAGTTGCAAATGAAAATGTTGACAATTACAAACAAGGCTACATCTAGATATTATTTTCTGTATAAAGACGTTATGTAGTATATAACTCATATTATATTTCTCATGTTGTTGCTTCCTTCTCTACTTGTGCATTCCAAAGCCTTCCTAGTACTGGCTATAAGCACAAACAAATACTCCTAAGCAGGTTTTGTTCAAGATAACAAATCAATAAGTATAAAAGCACCAACTACTGACCAATCAATTCTCTTGGAAATTGGCAGCGCCATTTGTAGAAGATGTTGCAACGCTCGGTGTTCGGATCATGAGGGTCTCTTAGGAGGGCAAGAGTGTTCAGAGAAGGTCTAAACCCTCTGGCTTTCCCTGATGAGCATCAATAAGAGAGCTATAGATTCTCAGCAGAGGGAATTGTCTTTTCATTGTTCTGTAGGTCTTTGTATAGCAATATAATCCTACAACAGAGACTGATTAAAGTACTAGTAAAGTCTTGTATTTTATGTCCTTGAGAGTAAGCCTACTAACCGGGTTGAATTATGTGTTTATATATGCTCTTTTTTTTACTGGGATTTAAACATGTACACAATAAGTCAAACTTTGATTAAAAAAAATAAATATATATCTTGCATATTTGCAGCTTAAGGGGGAAAAAATAAAATACGACATGCTATAAAAAGCTTGATATGGGTATGTTTGCAGGCTTAGAAATGGCAATGGTTAACAAAGTTCACATTTTAAAGCCTATATCAGTTTCTAATGAATTATCCAAATTAGTTACAACGCCATGTGTGGTATACTGTCCTCTGACACAGCATTACAGTCCTTTGATTGAGGCTGAAATGGGGTAAAAAGGCACACACTGCACCACCTCCTAACAATCCCCATAGCTTCCTCATTTAGATGTGATTGGCTATGAAATGTACTGGCCTGCAGGACTCAGGTTTCAGCATTCATCAGCACTTCCTGGTTGTAAATTGATGGGACCGAGAGAAGCATCCAGTACTTGCACGGGAATGCAGAAGGACATCAATGCATGCAAGAGCATGGTTTCCAAACACAGTTTAATTTATATATCCACACCTACTGAGTAGACTCATTTATGTTTAATGCCACGTGCATCAAAGAAGAACAAAACTGTGCGTTACGCTGAACGATCATTTTATAGCCCAAAAAGCTCTGCGGCGAGGTAAATGAAACGCTGATAATTCCCTTGAGTGCTCTTGACTGTGATGCGGCGGCTAGACATAGAGGAAACGCAGCTACTTCTCGGTTTAATCAACCTGTACTGGGAAACAAAGACGTGTCTAAATGCAACATAATTACTTCCATTGGTTTTATAAATATGCAGCTTTTTTATGTTTTTAAGGTTTTCCAAATACACAATCATCAAAGTTAATTGTTTTGCACAAGAACTGGCTTTTTTGGAGATTGCACATTAATTTTGTATGAGCTCAAAGGTGCCCTCGTGAACGCTGCACAAACCCGACCATCAGGCTGAGGCTGTGGGAGCCGTCCAGGCTTTTAAAGGCCAGTCTGAGTCTAACTGGAGGGGACCGTGAAAACTCATATGATGGCAGATTCATGTGCCGGAGTTCAGTGAATGCCAGCTTATTGCTAAGGAAAAGGTCACTGGGCTAGAAGGAGAATTAAAAAGTCTTTACTGGGGAGGGTGGTGTGTGTGATGTTGTCTTCCCTTATCTGTGACCCTGGGATGAAGGCCGCAACCCGAGATAACCACGCTCATATAAGCAGCACGCCCTCAAGCTACTGCATCTCTTTCCGTCTCGGTCTCCTCTCGTCAGGCTTCGGTGTCTGTTACCTTCAGCACTCCAGGAAGCAGACACAACGCTTTAAAATACACCCGCCTCTACGAGCGCAAAATCAATTACCAGAGAGATGGAATTCTCCGATAATGCAGCATAATGATAATTGCCCTGGATCTGCCGTGATTTGACTTATGATACAAACCACTATTGGCATTGTAGCAGCGTATTGGCAGCCAGAGTAGCTGAAATATCAATGATAATTGTTCCAATGTTGATTCGGAGCCACGTTACTGCCTGGGGTAAACATAAACCAATTGCACAGAATTGGACTCCATGGTAAGCAGCAGGGGTCATATTTCATTGATGTTTGTGTGATTTGCGATCAGCACAGTGCAGCAAGAGAGAGGAAATGGTTATGTGGGAGCCAACCGCTGCCTGTTTAATTGAAGCACTCCTATCACATCGACTGCCGGAGACACGAGGGCGACAGCGCGGCACAAACTCGCGCTAATTCAATAAGCAATAATCACACTGTTGTTAAGAGGCTGGCATTAATAATCACAAACTCCTTCTCAGTGAGTCTAGAAATAGAACATAGATCAAAAACGGATGGCTGCTCGTCCAGGATTCAGCCAGTTTATCCACAGCATAGCCGCGGCAGGCCGCACAGATACTACGACGCGCTTCAGACTCAGATGTGGATCGCTCGGAGGTCAGGGAGTCACCCGGAGGGGAAAGAAAAGCAGAGGGTGGCTGCATTTTGACAATGACCTCGCAGATATGGAATCCCATGCCCTCTAACTCACTTTTCCTTCAACCAACCTTGGAGTCAGCCAATCACAGGAGTCAGCATTTTTCAAAAGTGCCTCAGAGATGTCGGGCTGAATAATGTGTCCTATGAATAAAACACATTAGCTACAAAACATGCTGAATTATTCACATTTCAGAGCCTCCTTGCCTCCCTACACTCGAGATATTAGTTCTTCAGTCATCATATGCTTCGCACACGGTCCTCGGAGTCTCTGTCTCCCTCACGTTCACTCCTTCTCACTTCTCCGTTGATCATTCTCACTGCCTTTGTCATCTGTGTTTTGTTAATCCCTCTCTGTTTCTCTGTCTCTCCCCTCAGCTGACGTTCTGCTGATGGCGAGTGTCTATTTATACTCCCAAAGTTACTACTTTTCCTGGAACATCTCACTATTTATCTAAAGAGCTCTTGAAGCCGTTGAGGAGTACATTTGTTCTGAGAGAATCTTTGATGATTTGGTAACACACGGTGGCCCAAAATGGATTCATCATTCAGCGCTAATCTGAGGCGACCAGCTGTGAGCTTCAGAGCTAAAAGGACCTGAATTAAGGAGGAGGGTGTTTTGCTAATTAAATACTTGACCTAATATGCATCTTTTGCTCATTTCACTTTCAGCTCCATCAGGAATTTGTCATTTTCATGATTGCGATATAATTTGCAGAATCAACACCATCGCTGACACTTGAAAGGGTAAACCAATCAACCAGTCGCTGCTTTGAATTTTGCTTTTTTAAATCAGTCTGATCCCGCAAAACATCCCCATCATTTGCTGGGTAGTTCCTTGTTGAATTTGTTGTGATATTAAATGCTCGTTGGATAATTTTCTAAAATGTGTTTAATTATTTTATTTATTCCAACTCCACTTTAAAGTGTTTTTTGATCATAAAACTGAAAATAAATACAGTAAGAAATCCTGCTGATGCGTACAGTTTGGCCCTGCAGGTCACAGCATTAAAATGTTTATATATGAGAAAACATTTTCCTCACAGAAGAACATCTAACATCTTTTTTCAGAGCTTCCCAAAAAAATAACAAAAGAATAATAAGGAATGCTGTGTGACTGATTAATATGTCTGAACACTGCATGGGTAAAAACATTGTGCATATACCATCATGCACCACACTGTTATATTTTTAGTCCACCTGTGCACTATTTCACCCACCCAGAAACTGTTTGAATTTTTAAGCCACTCACTCATCCACAAACATGGGTGCAACAGCAAAGCTGTGCTGGGACGTCTCTTTACTCTGAAAGCAGAACGACTGAGGAAGCTGTATTTCTATATGAGGCTTTTGTGTGTGCAGAGAAAGAGGTGAGCGCTTGTGTTTTCATTGAAAAGTCACATTATACTGTGTTTTCTGCCTTGTCAACAGCACATCAGACAGTGTTTGCAGTGCACACCAAGAAGCAGCTCTCTAAACAGCAGAACATGACGTCAATGGGCACAAGCCTCTATTTCTTCAGCCACAGTAAGGTATCTGAGTCACACAGGCTTTTGAAAGTGTCTGTCATGGCTGTGGGGTTGAACAAGCCGAGAAGCAACTTGATACACAGGAACAGATAAGAAAGACGCCTTAGGTTGTCTTTTTTTCCCCTACTAGGTGTACAACTTAAAAAAAAAAAGTTTCACTTTTCAGCGTACTCACCAGGGCACAGTACGTCTCTGGAGGGTCTCCACAAGTGATGTTGGGAGGATCTAGAGTCACCTTTAGGTACTGGGTCATATCTGCTGCCTCGGGTTGGCAGGCCATGTAGTCCCAGGTTAAGCCTTCATCTGAATAAACCTGGGACTTGCACACATCGTAATGTCCCCATGCTGCAGCAGGGTAGTGCTGCATGGCTGCCTGGCAAACACCAGTCCACAGTGCCTGCAGCGTCAGCGCAAAGTGGAAACGCATGACTGGCCCTTTCTCAGCTCCTTGTTAAGGAGCCGTATCTCCTTCTGAAGGGTGTACAAACAAGGGATCGCTCTTCGACTTCCACTTACTAAACTTCACTCAAGAAGAGTGAGGAGGCATGCCAAACTCCCTTTCGGTGGAGCACGGGTTGCTTTACAAGTGTTTTTCAGTACAATTTCTGTCTCTTTCAGGTTTTCGAGGGGCGGTGGATGATTTGAGGGATGGTGAGGCTACCAGCCCATTGAGAAGATAAGACAGGACTGAGGGAGGGAGGAGGATGGTGGAGGAGAGAAGGAAGAGGAAGAGGGGGGAGGCAAGACGGAGATAGCCCTCTGACACGCTGATAGGAAGATGAGTGACGGGTCTCCTCAGCTTGCCTGGCTGTCAATCATGGTACTCGTCCTGCGTGACGATCTGGCACTGCAGAGAAACAGGAGAAGGAGAAGAAGAGGCAGGGTGAATATATATTTGACAGTGAGAGAACATTAGCTGGGGCCACGTCATGAGTAAAAGGTGTACGTGTGAAAAGAAAGTTGGATGGGTGCGAGAAAAAGGTGCCGTGCTGGTGTTGGTTGTCGATCAAAACACAGAAAATCAGTAAGCGAGGCCACCGGGGTAAAC
This sequence comes from Aulonocara stuartgranti, assembly GCF_965226115.1. Classification (NCBI taxonomy): domain Eukaryota; kingdom Metazoa; phylum Chordata; class Actinopteri; order Cichliformes; family Cichlidae; genus Aulonocara; species Aulonocara stuartgranti. The sequence goes on from NC_138960.1 coordinate 11,570,017, forward strand.
TGGATCCTGCTGCTTTCACGCCAAACCCTCATCACACTCAGCGGTATTAAGCCTACAGTGTTACAGCTTTCCCACAACCACACTCACCTTACACCTCAGTCAACTCAAACACCATACAATGCATGGGAAAAAAGGACAAATAGCATGCAGAACATAACAAAATTTCATGTGTTGTTCATTCATGGAAACCATTCACCTCAGTGCTGCTTTAATCATAAATACTGGACAGTACTCTAAATGGCTGCTTAATGGTTTAAGCTAAATGCAAATTTCAGCTTCTCTTTTTGGTTAGCGCCACTTTGTATCAGTGCTTTATGGGATAATACAGCAAAAAATCAAGTTACAGCAGGGAAAATGTGCAAAAACCTCACATCTATAAAACACAGACATGCGTGTGCACTTTTGTATTGGTGCATATACATGTGCAAACACACCAAAGTTCATATGAAAACAAAAATACCAATAAGTACCAATCGGTTCAGTGTATTGATGCTAAATTTGATCTTACAGATAAAACATTTTGTCCGAGGTATCAAGGACTTGTACTGTGTCAGCTGCACAGGGGGATGGAAAAAATGATATTGTACAGTTGAAATCAATTGTGTAGTGAAAAACCCTGAAGTAGTTCAAAAATAAAAGTTGGCAACATCGGGAGTATTATGATACTTTAACAGCTATCATGAGCACTGGAGTCGATGATCCAACAGGGAGTCATGGGAGGCTTTTATGTCCGTGTTGTCATTAATAATATATAAATATTGTTTTTTTCCAGTTCAAGTTTAAGTTCTTGATTAAATGTACTCAAACAGAGATTGATTGATTTTTTTTTTCACTTGCAGGCAATGGTAAGACACATTTTGACTCCCTGATAAAGCTGATGTAACATTTGTAGAAACTGTGAAGGGTGTGAAGGACACAGAGAATAAAGAGGTAATATTATTTATTATCTACCTGATTAATGAAAATCCATTAAAGAAAAAACAAAGAGCCCCATCAAATGCTCCATTAAATGCTCCACTATCTTCACCTGGGAGAGCTCTCCTAGTTGTTACAATCGAGCATAGCATCCGGGGGTCCATAAAAAGCTAGCTCGTCCGGCCCACCATCCATCACTATTCAAAGGTTAGTGTAATGTGTGAAGTACGTGGGAACATTTTCTTGACAATAGCTGGCTGCACTGCACAAACGAATGAGAATTAAAAATCCACTGAAAAAAGGTAAAAGTGACCTTGACCTTGAGCACAATTTGGATGAAGACCCATTGTGTGTAACTTTGATTAAATTCTGATTGGAGCAGCAATTCTTTCAAATTATGGAGAGATGGGCAGACGACAGACATCTCACCACCCTGTAAGCTCATCTGACTGATGCAGCAGAGTTAGAGGTAAAACGGTACGCTTTCTAGCTAGTGCTAAGTCTAAGTATACAACTGTATATGTAAGACTTCTGGGTAATTTGTACGCAGAACATTGCACTCTCTGTTACTACGTTTTTTGTTTGTGGAAGTTTGTTAGCAGATATACCAACTTGTGACCGATCATTAGAAGCCTCCGCAATACAAAAACACTATAGGAAGTTAAAATGTTCTCAGTAAAGGTGCAGCCCCTGTGTGTGTGATCCAATAATTCCAAACATCCTATGGCAAGAATAAAGAGACAAAACTGTTTTCAACATTACAGGTTAGTAATTAATGATGACTGGATAATGAGTCATGGAGCTCCAAAATACTGTATTCATGACATATCACACTTAATCAAGACAACATCCTCAGCCAGGTAGTAGAGGCTTTGACCCAGAAACAGGGTTGCTAAATCTTTATGTAACAAGTGCACAGATGAAAAGATGAGATGAAGAGATACTCATGAGATTTGTGAGAATGAATCAAAGCAGTGAAATCAAGACAATGAGCGGAAAGACAGTGAAATACTCATGTGTACTCCAAATTCCTTTCTATGGGTTTGTCTATGCAACCAGAATATTACAAATAAATGTAACAGTTATCTGATCCATACTGATATAAACCAAGTGATTAAAGCTGCCTTAAATGAAGGACGGAGTGAACCGTACTCCACAAAAATGAAGTGGCCACTTTTGAGATTGTCCCACATTTCAGCATTACTAGTTCATGACTGTTCACAAGTTTTAAAGGAGTCTCGCAGATGGTGGATTGTCCATTGCAGGAGCCACAGTCCTATATCACATACAGTGATTTACTTCATAGCGTCTATAGGATCCATTTATAACTGCCAACCATTGTGGGCTATGGCCTCGTTTTTTCTTCTGTCTTCAGCCTTCTCTTATTTATTTTTTTCCACATACGCTTTTTATTCCAGTTTTTGTGAATTTAGGTTTCTTTTTTACTTATTTAAAACATCTTTGAAGTAAAGATGTCTCCGACCCACATTTATCTTTATATTTCAAAAAGCAAGCCAGATGACCAAGGTCGTAGGTTATGTGAACATTTCCTGCTTCCTGCCTTCAAGCAGCAGCCCAACTGAGAGTGATTGATGGAGAGCAGACTTGGAGACTGAAGGCTCCTTCTCTGGTCTCTGTTGTGCTGCTTTTTTGCAGTATGTGTGCAGCAACAAAACACAGTTTGTAGTCATGCCTGATCACTTTCACCTAACAGACACTAAATTAGGTCTAAGCGATCTCTGATGTTCACTGATGGTGTAGTATTGTTTTAATTGCTAACTTTAATTGCAATTAATTGCAATTAACACAGCCATGTTTAATAAACCCTAAGGGCAATACTATGGGTAAAATTGGATCATGTTATCATACTACAGACACACACACACACACACACATATAGATACACATATATATTTATTTATTTATTTAAGGAGAAGTTGAATAAAAACTAAAGCTCAGAATTATCAAAATGTGCTAAGAAGCAGCTGAGCACAAGCTGTGACAGGATTATAAAAGGAAGTGTAGTGTGAGAGTGTGAGAAAGTCAGTATGTGGAAAGAAATAATACACTTCTATAGAAGCTGAAGTCACATTTAATGGTCTACCTGAAGCCTAAAGATGTGTTCAAATGAGTAGATGAGCATAAGCATAATAGAGACGGAGATGAATGCCCAGATGAAGGGAGTCCACTAAGGACAATGTAAAGACATATTTAGTTCTATTTCACATGCAAATGTAGCAATAAGGCTATTTTTATTTGCCTCTTAAAATGTAAATTGGATGCATTGTACCAAAGTAGGGTAGATATGTGATGCTTCTGTGTTTCACACTGTGGCATTTGGAGTCATTTCAATCTGACTGAATGTAAATCATAATTTTTAGAAACAGTCAAGGTCAGGGGCAAAGACTCAGTAGCATATAAATACACTGTGCAAAGCAGCAGAGGCACAAAGTGGGAAAACATCCATTAATAATGTTGGAAGCCAGATGATATAAGCAGAAATGCAAGGTACCTAAAAACAGGGCAAGATAAGATGAAAAAAATAACTCCAATTGATCACTAAAGCACATATCCCGAGCTTTAGCATTCATTCTAAAAAAAAAAAAAAAAATCCATTCAAGAATCCAAGAATTAGTGGAAAGAATTTAATTTTGCAGGTAAAATAAGCGAGAAATACAATGTGAAATATAGAGTAAAGTATTGCAGGTCAGTGGGCAGAGGAGGGAGGAAGAGATTTGGGGGCAGGGGGGGGGGGCAGAACTGAAGCACCTTAAATGTAAAATGTAAGAATGTCAATGGGGGAGATGTCAGCAGGTGAGGAAGCAGCCAATTATCCAGACGAACTCTTGGCACAGAGCTCCCTGTTCCCATTAAGAGACATAATATTACCGTGTTAAGAAGGAGACTAAAGAGATGGCTGGAAAGTGTCCGTGTGTGTAATAGCGTGTGTGTAATAGCGTGTGTGTAATAGCGTGTGCGCACGCCTCACGTGCAACCTCTGGATAAAAAGTGGTTCGAGTCATGGGTAATGAGACAACAAGCACGGGCGAGGGCTTCGATAACAAGCAATAGAGATCACAAAAGCTGGGTCATTATTACTCCACTAGCCTGGACACAGCAGCCCCTTCCTCTCATTACTCCCTGCTTATAACCCTCTGTCGCTCCAAGCAGACGAGGTGAGAGCGAGAAAAGGAGAGCAGATGGAAGAAGTGTGGATGTGCATCTTAAGTGAGAAAATGGTTTATTTTAGGGCAGGCTGCTTCCTCCAACCATCGATCAAGGTCTAAGGACATCAGAGGAGGTGCGCTCTGAGGAAGCCTGAAAATTCTTCCACGTATAGGAATATATACTGCATCGTATGCACACGGCAAGTAACAGTGGGAGGTCGCTGAATATGAGAGAGGAGCGGACGTAGAAAAAAAAAGTATTATTTTAAAACTCTTTAAAAAATAGCTTTTCTCTTTCAACAGAACTGCATATTGCTCAATTGCCTAGTCATTCAGAAATATGGGATTTAACTACTTTTTAAAAATGTTATTACACTGATGTATTAAGTTGTAATGTACGTTAAAAAAACAATCAAGTCATTAGAAAAAGTTTAAATACGTCACAAGACCTGTCCCAGTTGATGAAAAAATATATTCAGTATGATAAAGAAAAGCCCCACAGCATTTCTTCTGTTAGACGTGGAAACACAAACAGATATGTTATAAATGAGGCTATAACTAATAAAAGTTTGGATCTCACATCTTTATCCTGTTAACAAATGTCTGAAACAATGATCATTTTTAAGGTTTTCAGTCATTAATCGTTACTTTTTATTTTCAGTCACAAAAAATACAGTCATGGAAATATAAATTCCTATGATCTCATATTGGGAAGAAAGAGTTGCTTTAATTTTTTATTGATTTAATTATGATATTTCTAATTATTAGAGTATTATAAAACCTTTAAATGCAGCTTCATGGAAAAATGGTAAGAACTACAGCTCCATGTCTGTGGGTGCCCCTCAGGTTGCTATGGTATTTATGGGTATGCCTATTTTTATATTATTATCTTTGACATGTATTTTATGTCTATTCTGTGTCATAAAAACAAATATCATATTTTCTATTCAAAAATGTCAAGTGGATGCTGATGTTTACCAAAATAAGATAAAAAAAATCTCCACAGTCTGCGATGGGAGTTTACAAACAAAAAATCAACTGAAAAGATAAAAAGGGAAAGATTACAACCAAAAAAATGGAATAACAGGCACTTCAGGTAAGTTTGGACAAGTACTGAAAATAAACCAGTGCACACTGGCTGTAGGGATACAAAGCTACCAACAGAGCACCTTCACACGCTGTAGATGTGCGACACCAAATATGTGCATCATGTTCTTTTCTAGGCTTGAGAGGCAATGCTGAATTCACAGAGTGAATTGGTTTTGGAGTTTTAAACATTTAAACAATCGCACTAATTAGCTTTACCTCCAGATCCTTGACTCTGGCATTGTTGTGACTGAAGGCAAATCGGATTTGTTTCTCAGATCAGGTCTTAAGGGCAGACTGCTGACTTTCGTATTTGCCAGTGATCGGATCAGATTTGCGTATCCAGACAGTACCAGAACCAATCTGCATGAGCTGCTGCGGTAACAACACAAGTGTCAGTAACTGCATTGCTCCACTTGTGACGCAGCTTTCTAAGAAGCCTTCCCTAACAAAGTAGCAGCATATAATTTGCTTTGGCATCTGTTATTCTCCATGTTGCTCTCTATAGCGCTCTGCAAGTGGCAGCATGAATTACACTCAAACTTACATTTCTCATAATTTTTTTTATTTTTTTCCACAATTCCTAAAATCAATCCAAATAAAATTAAATCTCGATATGGCGAGAAACAGATTTGGGCTGACAAGTCTGACAGTTACGTAGTTGCACATACTTGTATCGCACATTTCTTTTTTTCGTCTAGATTTGTGTCACATTATCATTTTAAACACATTATTAGCTGATCGGAATACAATTCTACGCAAACCCAAACTCCATCTACATCTCTCATTATTTCTTTCTGCTCTGGAAAACCTTTTTTTAGAATGTATTGTCCTTTCATCGTTCTGGTCATTAAGAGCATACATTTTTAAAACTTTAATCATAGGAAGCCATATTTCCACGAGTGCTTTTGCTTTTTTAAAGTTAAGAAACCCTGCCACTGTAGCCTCGCACTTTTCATCAGTGTGAAAGAATTGATCAAATTCCAGCATCAACATAAATGGGTTAAACCGAGTTGAAATGAGCATAAAGAAACTTTCAAAAGGTAAAAATATAAACAGCACACACACACACGCACGCACTGTGAAATATACTGAAGGCCAAACATCCTAGTAAAGCAGTGACAAATGGAGCACGTTTTGAATAGCAGTAAGCTTAAAAACATGAACATTAGATTGAGAAATTGAATTATTAAGATTTTTACACATACAGCCATACATTATTTTGCTTCTGCTCTGTTTTGTTAAGTTAAAATAACTGTTTCTTTGTTTCTTCAGCAGGGACGTTGTTTCGATATGACTGTATGTGCAAAAGACCTACTGTGTGGGTCGGAGTGGAGTTGCCATTTAGACTGAAGGTAGACTTTTTAGTGAACATGAGGGGTTTAGGGCAGACCGTGCAAAATAATAAGTCTCAAAAATCTTACATAAGGATTTAAAGAAGTTTTCATTTTCTGAAAAGCAGATTTGTACGGGAGAATGACGCAAAGACCCCAGTAGACTGGAGAGCACAAGTCTGGGAGCTGAACAGATCTTAATTTGCATGCTGAAGAAAAACCCTTTATGACTGTGCAGTTAGTCAAGAAGGTACTCCAGCATGTGTGTGCACAGGTTGCAGTGTCAACAATCAAGAGAAGACTTCTTGCAGATGCTCAGAGGACCTGCTGCAAGATGCAAAACCACGGTAAGCCTCAAAAGCAGAAAGGCCACCTGCAGCTCACATAAACATCCAAAAAGAAAGTTTTGGAGCACAAGCGTATGAAATGAGGGAGCAAGTTTTGTCTAAACGTAGAAAGAAGAAAGACAGGAAAACTAAAAAAATAAGCAGCTCCACCCAGAGCATCAAACATGGAAGTTGCAGCTATTTTGTCTTAAAATGCTTCCGGTGGAACTGATTGTTTCACACATGACACGATGCAGAGGTGCACAAATTCAACTGATGGGTTAAACCTAACTGGAAAATTTGTCATCATCCAGCAAGACTGTTTTCCTAAACAACCAAAGAACATTTTAGAGTAAAGACGAGGTATTTCCTCCACTGGCTGAGAGCAGACACCCCACAGAACCCACGAGCTCAAGGAGATTACAGTGAAGCCCGGAGAGAGCATCAAGCATCTGCTGCTATCTGCGAGACAAAGACTTCAGGCCATCATTTACTGCAAAAGTTTTCACCAAAATGTTATATGTGAGGATTTGCTTTGTCCAAATGAATCCCTGCGCTGTGTCTCCACTCAGTTGTTTCCATAATGACACAAACCCGATGAAATTAAACATATTTAAGGTGTTGGTGCTTTAATGCACAGTTACTATATGTCAACCTGAATGGGTTGAACACAGAGCCTGGAGAACAACAGATGCTTACTACCGGATTGTAAAGAAAAATTACTTCAAGACGTTAAAGCAGTGATTTTAAGGTGGGGCAGAGGAAATAAAAAGCAGCTTTAACTTCTATTAAAGGTCTTTACAGAAGTGTGAGTGTGATTAAAAAAAAATCTTAGAAACAAAAAGTGTTAGTCACTCCGGGGAAAATAGCAATGTATTCAAGAGCCTTGTTCAGGCAGTGTCATAAACCACATACAGTAGAGCAGTTCCTCACAGCCTGTCTGAAACATCAGGGGACTGTAGACATCAACCCGCCAGGCTGCAACCTGCAAGCTTTTATATTTAGACACATGAATCTTTCACAAGGCCCCGTAGAACTGGTATGGGGTTGTTCGGTTGGTGAGGTCACCACCCATCAAAAGCAGCCTTTTCACCCAACTGAACACCTCTCTCTGGGGCTGAGAAACGGCCCTCTGCGTCCTCTTCCATTTCATCCCAGAGGAGCACACGAGCACTGACTGTTTATCCTCATCACAAGGAAAAAGTTACGTGCATGTCCCCAGAGCTGCACTTCACTACTAGTGGGAGTAACTTGTAAACCATGCACATTGTCAAATAAACTAATGAAAGGACGACTCCTTATCAGTTTGTAGTTCTTCCTTTTTTCTCACTCTAGCCCTAAATGTGTACGTCTGAATCTAAATCCAGTGCTTTTGTCCCACTTTAATTCCCCATTCTTCCACTTTCTAATTTCTGTTTATATTGAAAATTCATTTCTGTTGACCAGTGGTTTGTGTGGGTTCAGCATTTTCTCCTGCGATTGACTGCCAACATTCTCCACTGCTTCGGACAGCATTTCTTTTATTTTTTTTAGTCCGCCTGTGAACAAAAGAGGCCATTTTGTCACCCAACCAAAAAGAACTATCAGGTCATAATCGCTTCCAAACCATCTACAATGGCCCACAGGGGGCAGTACTTACACACCTGCCACATTATAAAGCAATTTGATGAGTAATAATGTCCCAAAATGTAAAAAGTGTCCACTTTAGCTCTAAAGGGTGCACTCAGGACAAGGTGCGGTGGAAAAATTACGAGCTTACAGCTGATATTTGAGCTATTTTCCTGCCTTTCATTTTTAATTTCACACATTTTATGCACTTTCAAGGGCAATTTCTGACCCTGCTTCTGTCCTGTCGCTACCTGCTTTCATCTTTTCTGACTCCACCTGTTTCATATTCCCTACCAGTGCCTTACTATAAGAGAAACAAGAACGCAGGAGTGAGAAGGGGAGAAAGACAGGATGGCAGACAGTCGGAAACAGATGAAAGATAGATAAAGATAGAAGCTGGCTAGGCTTCAGGAAAGAAAAAACCCTCCTGCCTGCTCTCTGCGCGCCGCTCACCAGATTTCTCTGCCTGCTTTTTTTCAGAATCCCTAATCTTGCCTGTTAACAACCTGCCAATAGGGCCGCTGTCCTCATGAATAAACATACGGAGAGTGGAGCATGGCCCTGAAAACATGACAACCAGCGCTCATGTGAGCACGCCTATAATGCGAGTGAGCTTGCCTGCGACTCAGTCCATCACTTAGCACTTTTTTTCCACTTCTGAAAATGTCGCCACCTTCAATTGGCAGGCTTATGATCTTTTAATAATGATGACAGGTAGCAAATGGGTGGAGTGCTGAAAGCTATGAAGAGACTGTGTGGTGGAGATGAGTGGGCTGACTCACAAGAGCTCAGAGTTAAAGCTCCGCTGCGGGGTTAGACAAATAATTTGCCTGTTTTTGTTAACTGGGCTTGCACTGGCCCTTGTTTTCCTCTCCTGGTGTGATAAATGTCTGACGGAACCAGATGCAATAAAAGAACAGAGCCACGAGTTCTGTCAACCTGATGTTCATTCGTTAAGAATTTCAGTTGCTCTTCTCCGAGAAGCTTTCCCACCCTCAGGATAAAAAAAGTGAAAAATAGACAAGATAATAGGCAGTGAAAACTGGATAGTGCTGGCTATCAAAAAGCCATGCTGGAACTCTAAGGTAATCATTCCTTAAACAGGATGTGGCTGCAGTCTGTCTTTGAATCAAGCATCTACTGGAGCCAGACAGGTCAGGCCTCTGAAGGCGCACAAATCCCTGACGGCCAAAGAAGACGTGCTTCACTTGCCTCCACCAGCTGTATCCGCCACCGTCCTCCATCACTCCCTCTTTCCATCCACCCCCACCCCTTCCTCTGAGCTGCTCAAGCTGCCTTGTGTGCTCTGTGTGTGCGGGAGCAGCACTTTTGACAGGGTGACTGTGGCGATGCTGACCCAAGTCGAGCTGAACGCCCTCGGGCGTCAGTTACTCCAGCTGCACATATAGAGCAGCGCGTGGGGCACCCGATGAGACAGTGAGACAAGATCACTCCTACTTGCTCCCTCCCTCCCTCCTCCTTTTCTCTGCTTCCCCTCGCCACCGAGCATGCTTCTCTTTGCGACACAGGAACACCTTATGCATTATTAAAGACACTTTTCCTAAAAAGGCTGCTAGCACATTATTCTGCAACCACAGTGACATGTCTCGATGCTCAAAATGTCCACTTTAGCTCTGAAGAATGTGCTCACCCAGGTAGCTCTCTCAAGCTGACAGTATTGTGAAAAGGTTGGAATAGTCACACAGTTTAAAGCGACAGACGCTTGGAGCACACAAATGATGGCTCAGTGTTACCTACGAGTTTTTGATAGCATTAGATATAAATGACAAAGCACATAAAGCACAAAGTGACTTCAAATCTGATATCAGTCACTCATTTATGCCAAAAACAAGTGTAGCTGATGCTGTGTATGAAGTGTAAACTAAATCCAGAAACCCTCCAATGCACACTGTGATCCTCCAGTCAGAATTTGGATGGAGCCTGAACCAAAGAGCGCTCATGTTTAATGATAATGGTTAAAGGCATCTGCTTAAAACAGCAAGGGTTTTTTTTAGACTAATTCAAGGTGAAGCCATTCTAGTCTTGAAGATTATAACTATTATTTAAAAAAAAATAGCATAACTGTACTGCCACATACTGCTTTGTGACAGACCTGGTGTCACTCATTGGGCTAGGAAGCATCTTTAAATCACACCAGGAGCTACCAAATGTGCAAAAGTGACCAACACCTAAACCAAATATACCAAAAAAGCTTCTAAATGCAAGAGACAACACAAGGATGCATTAAAGGTGGAGTAACTGCTTGCAGCGTGACACTAATATAATTATACATGGCAGTGAAGCAAGGACGTTGTAATAAGTTCCACAAGGGGGCGCCTCTAAAAAATGACCTGAGGAAATTGTGTCATGTTTTTGGATGAATTCAAGGGCACCTTATTTCTACATGTTAACACGTCTTCTTTGCTTTAAACTTTGTCAAGCTGTCCAGAAACCAAAGCCCAACAGCTGCCTGCCCCATCCTTAGCTGTTTATTGCTGGAGATAAATGCATATAAACCAGACTCACCAACTTCCAGCAATGTTAGAATTTATTAACCGGAGTGTAAAAATTATTCCTCAACGCACAAAAGAAAAAGTAAACTTCACAAGCAAATGGAAAACTCACATTTCTTTGAGTGCCTCTCTGGGAGTCCCGCTGCTCTTTAACGCCGCTCAACAAGTTCAGAGCAGCAGAATGAACATGAACGAAGAATGAAGCTCTTTAAGACGCGCTCCTTAACGGGAACGTGATGAGTACGCACGTCAGTCTCCGAGGAATCGCTGCGCGCACCATCTCTCGCTCTTGTTTCAATCAAGAGGAGGATTTTCCTGCCACTTCAAAACAAATGACTGATCACCGTCCTGAGGGCTCGGTCAGCACCGCGCCTGCTGGAAACGCGGGGGATCTCTGAGCAAGACTCCGGTGCCAAAGTGTCCATCATCCTCTTTTCTGGTGTCATTCCATCACGGTGTCAAACCTGAAGCACAATGATGTCCACGGAAAAGGGAACCCCCCACCCCATCCCATACACACAAACGCACACACACGCAGTACCGCGAAAGAAACTTTGACCTGCTGGCGCGCTTTCCTCCTCTCTGTGATCTGCTTCCTATATTTCCAAAGACTGCTGAGAGCGGATCTCTGCGCGGATCCCGTCCCCACTCTCCCCTTTCTCTCCTTCTCCCTGGCTATGAATAGGTTTCAGCCACTCAACAGGGACATGAATCACAGACAATTAGTCTCGGCTGCTGAGAATATCCGCTCGCATCAACGCATCTTCTCCTGGCCGTTTCCCCAGCAAGGCGCAGCACCAACCGCACAGACGGAGATGACGGGGAAGATAATGCGTTCCGAGGCTCTATTAGATGAGACGCACACTCAGCGTGTTTCCCCCCCACACACACGCATACCTATGGTTTTTCTCCACACCCCTCCAGCCCTTCTCCACTTCGACATACTCCTCCACCCCCCACCCACACCCCTTCTTCACAGACATCAACACGCACAATCCTCTTTCGGGACCCGTTAGAAACTCAGAAGGGAGGGGGATTGTCTGTAGTTGAACCTTGTTTGGTTGAGTTCACACGAGTCGGCTGATCGAGTTAAATTATCCAACAAATGTGGGCGTGAATATAGTCTCAAAGGAATGATTGCATCCGGGCAAAATAGAGGGGGGATCATACTCTTGGTGATTACTACTTAACAGCCATCCGAGCATGTGAGAGGAAAAAAATAGAAGAAAAAAACAATATTTGTGCTTTTGATTTCACATGCAAAGCCATTGTGAAGTGTGAACGTGTTGAAATGCCAGGATCTTATTTATAATTAGATTTATTAGCTATAGTTCTAGTAAAGCGAATTTAATGTGTGTTGTAACTATTCAAAATGGTGCGTAATTGCTCCAAAATCCCTCTGACGCAAATAAAAACAGTGGTACCATACGTTCACTGGTCCCGCCTCGTTAAACGGGCTGTTTTAATTCCAAATACGTGTAAATTGGGACAGATTAGCATAATATAACCAAGACTGAAAAAAAAATGGAAATGAACAAATAAGGGCGAAGGCTCCACTGAAAGTGTCTATTTTAAAATTTTAAAACTCAGTTACTGTGGGTGAATACGTCCGTGGGATTACTTAGATATAAATAATACAAAAATCTGTTTATCAGAGTTTAACATTCGAAGTTTAACACCTGTGGGTGAAGAAGCAACGTTGTTTATATTAATTTAAGGATCTCATAACCTACTTTTTAAAAAAAATTATAATAATAATAATTATTATTTAGTTAGCGCCCAGTGTGTTCTGTATTATCACCCCTTAACACAAGGAGCAAGAGAAGACGGGATGTTAAGGAGTCAGGTCATGACAGGTCATGACGCAGGTTAACCTCACAGTAGCTTGACAGCCTTACAGTTGAACGAGTGTCTACAGTCTATCTAGTCTCTAAAGGCCAAGACAGGCCCCTACCCGAAACCAACCTGTGTTAAGGCTGGTGATGTTCAAGGATGTGGTTAAAAGGAAAGAACAGACACACAGACTTCATAGAAAACGTTCGTTGGGCTTTTTTCTTCTTTTTTAAAATATCGATCAAAGAGCCTGAGAGAAAAAAAAAAGTATTTGATGACAAGTGTCTGCCAAGCGTTATTGTAATTTTTAGTTTGACTTTAAAGTGGGAATATCGGCACGCAGCAGTGCTGATTCGTTTCGAGTTAGACGTGGAAATGCTTCCTGCTTTGGTTCTGTGCACCTACAGCGCATCCACGTGTCCTTTAAACAACGTATACAAGTGATTTGGAGCAAGATTTTAAGATAAATCTTTCTGTTCAAAGAAAGTGTGAAACAGCACTTTCTTAGTAGGACAGCGGCATTCAGGCTACACCTGATCTCATACTGGATGTACCACAGAAAAGGTACCGCTTTTTATTAGAGCATCTCTCCGCACGGGAGAGTGTGGTGCCGAATGAAAGCACAGCAAAGAGAACCTGAAAGGTAAAAAAAAAAAAAATAGCATGTGATCTCAAAATAGTCGCCTTACTTTCTCTTATCACGACGCACCTTTTGGTTGCCCACTTGGCGCGCGTCGTAGCGAAGCTTCAAAAGTTTATGCGCCCCTCCATCCAGCTGGACATCAATTAAAGAAATAAATCGGCTGCCTGAGCCTCTCACCTTGGGCTTCGGTGGTTCATTCCGTCGGTAGCAGCCGGTAATGTAGCCTGTTGCAGACAAATAAATCCGCTTTAAAACGGGACATCTTAGCACGGCGCGAGAACGGCACACTCCGCGACCCGCTTGTCTCTGCCGCTCCCGGGGAATGGAGAGGAGCTCCCTGCACCGACGCAACGTCACTTAGACCTGGACACACAGGTGGAGATTTTTCCAGGAGAAAATCCCACAAAGTAATTGTATCTTTAAATCGTTTGGTTATTAAAAAAAAGAAAAAGAAAGAAAGAAAGATTTAAAAAAAAAAAAAGGAGAGACACAGAGATACCTCGAGTGGCCCCTTAAAAAAAGAAAGAAAAAAAAAGAAGATCCTCGGAGACGGCAGAGTGGCCAGACCCACTGCTCTCAGACACAATGAGGTGGTGAGGCTTTGACAACTGGCTTTCACCTGAAGTTTAATTCTACTGAGTGCAACCATGAACAGAAATATACATATTCTTTAATTTTTAATTTTCTTTTTAATTTTTTTTTTTTTTTTTTACAATTATATGGCTTTAAGTAGGAAATGCACTGTCTAAATATGTGACAGCATTAAAACTTTGGAAACAGGAGCATCGCTACTGAGTGGGAAAAGAAAAAAGCTCTATGGAAAAACGGCTGGCAGTAATTCTGTTAGTCTTCATTTCGAGCAGCTGCTTCCAGAGAGGTGTTTTGTTTGCTTAAAGTCACGTTGTTAAAAGTCAAAGGTGTACCGTCTGAGTAGACAAACATGTAAAACTTATGCTGCTATGCAAAGAGCTGGAACAATGGATTATATAAGCTGTGAATGACAACATATTGCAACACTAGAGGGGTTAAGCAAGTCAATAAACTGATAAATCAAACAGAAGCATGCCGTGAAACAACTCTTGCCTGATTTGTTTTTTTTTACTTTTCATATTGGAGAATATTGCATTATTTGCTCACTTGTCTTGCATCTTTAGCAGTTACAGCTGAGGGAGTGGGCTTCCAAGGCAGCATATGAGTCAGAAACAGAGTTTTCAAGGCTAGAAATCTCAACAATAAGCCAGTTGAGTCACTAAGTTGAGGAAGGAAATTTAGGGAATCTCATTTTAATCACTATTATTCAAGTTTTAATCACCTTTTAGTGATGACAGGGAGTCATAGCTTGCGATGTAAAGCATCTATGTGTCTCTTTGGAGGTGAGACAGTGAGTAAGTGTCAGGACCAACACAGGGCTCACGTCACCAGGTGGGATGCGTTTGGAAAAGACTGAATCAGGTCAGCCTCACCACTATTATGCACCTGCTCCATTCGGACTTTGTGTCAAACGTTTATCGTGCTCCTTTCAGTCGGGCACTAACCCTCCGCTCCAATCTGCTGCCTGCAGACCTCTGCTGCTTATCCAATCCTGCACGGTGTCCTAAACCCATAACCCAACTCACCCAAATTGAAATATCATATTAAGTTATAAAACAATACCTGAGAAGAATTACAGAAAAGCATAATCCAAAAAGTGCATGATTGAAAACGGATTAGTGGGGAACAAGAGGGGGAGGAGGATGTGGCCACACAGTTTGGTGGATTTGTACTTTGCTCACAGGCAAAGAGCCGCCTGCCTCGGGCTGATTGTGAATCAGGGCCATCCCGTTCAGATTTACGTGCCCCTGCGAGTGATTTGGGATTTACTTTCTTAACAGGCGCCATCCAGATCTGTCCTTGTTGTGCGGTGTGTGTCCGTCCATGAAGTCATGCCTCAGTGCCTACAGCTGGATGCTTTTCTGATAGGCAGTCGCTTTCTCTGCTGAGATTTGCAGCTCAGGGGCAGAATAAATACTGTTTCTCATTTAAATAAGTCTACGGTTTTATTACTGTTGAGGAAAAAAATATGTGGACGTGGAACAGCACAGTTATTTTGGGGTTTAGCAGTAGGCACATGGGTCAACGACCCCAAAAAAATGTGGCAGGGGATCAATCACATTACCAACTACAGAAGCAATAACCAGGCAACATCTAGGACTGATGCCTCACTGGCTGAGGATCTAAACCGTTTCTTCGCCCGCTTTGAGACGACCAAGCCCTCAGCTGCCACACCACTTCCACCCGCCCCCAGCACTGGCACACTAACACTTAGGGAGCACCAAGTGAGGTGTGTTCTAAGGTCAGTGAATCCCAGGAAGGCGGCAGGTCCTGATGGAATACATGGAAAGGTTCTCAGAGCATGTGCTGACGAACTGACCGGAGTCTTCACTAAAATCTTCAACCTTTCCTTGTCATCAAACACCGTCCCGCCCTGCCTCAAAACCTCCACCATCATCCCCATCGCCAAGAAGACAGCTGTGGCCAGCCCAAATGACTACAGGCCTGTTGCACTTACGCCTGTAGTGATGAAGTGCTTTGAGAGACTGGTCTGTCAGCACATCAGGGCCGGTCTGCCAATTTGCCTACAGGACAAATCGTTCCACCGAGGACGCTATCACCATAGCGCTCCACACTGCGCTGAGTCACCTGGAGCACCGAGGAAGCTATGTGAGAATGCTCTTTCTGGACTTCAGCTCAGCATTCAATCATATCATCCCGGAGATCCTGGTCCAGAAACTGTCTCACCTGGGACTCTCCACCCCCATCTGCCTCTGGATCAAGGACTTCCTGACAAATAGACCACAGTCTGTCAGACTCGGCCCCCACCGGTCCAGCACCATCACACTCAGCACCGGGTCTCCACAAGGATGTGTTTTGAGTCCCCTCCTGTTTACGCTCTACACATCCGACTGCTCCCCTACCCATCTCTCAAACACCATCATAAAGTTCGCGGATGACACCACAGTGGTTGGACTCATCTCAAGGGGGGATGAGTCGGACTACAGAGATGAGGTCAACAGACTGACTGAGTGGTGTTCAGTTAACAACCTCCAACTGAACACCACGAAAACTAAAGAACTTATCTTGGACTTCAGGAAGTGCAGAGCAGACCCGGCCCCACTTTACATTCACGGGAGCTGTGTGGAGAGGGTACACTCCATGAGGTTTCTGGGCGTGCAGATATCTGATGACCTCTCCTGGACTGCAAATACTACAGCGGTGGTTAAAAAGGCCCAGCAGCGTCTCCACTTTCTGAGAGTGCTCAGGAGGAACAACCTGGAGGAGAGGCTGCTGGTGACATTTTACAGAGCCACCATAGAGAGCATCCTAACGTACGGCATAACAACATGGTATGCAGGGTGCTCAGCTGCAGACAGGAAAGTACTGCAGAGGGTCATCAACACAGCCCAGAAGATCACTGGCTGCTCTCTGCCCAGCCTGGAGGTCACTGCAAACTCTCGGTACCTCAGCAGAGCTGGCAATATCATCAAGGACCACTCTCACCCCAGCAACCAACTGTTTGAACTATTACCGTCAGGCCGACGGTACAGGTCACATAAAACCAGGACAAACAGATTCAGGGATAGCTTCTTTCCCAGAGCTATCACCGTAGTAAATAAGCACAAAAACAATTGAACCTATTCCATACCGTCACTGTCATTATATTATGCTGCTATTCATACTGTCATTATATTAATGCTGCTATCCTGTATATATTGTACATACTATTGTTTGAGTACTTACGATTGTTTTTTTTTGTACTTTTTATATTTTACATTTATATTTATTATTGAAACTTGCACCAAGGGAGTGGCACTCCAATTTCGTTGTACTCTGTACAATGACAATAAAGGCTATTCTATTCTATTCTATTCTATTCTATTCTATTCTATTCTATTCAGTTCCTGTTGCTAATGATAATGATGACAAATGGTCTGGCCTGCTGGGCCCCAGAGAAATGAAGTCCACCACTCTGAGGGCTCTTGCACCAAATTAGCTTTCGTCAATACCATGCTCCCAATTTGTCCTCACAGGATATGCTGACAGAAATATTGGTTACAGTAACCGACTGTGGGAATTGAATCCCATTGGCTTATTCACGGTGTCATTAGCATATCAGGATGAATGAGCAGCTACAATAAGATATCGTGTGCCACCAGAATCCAGCTCTGAAATACACAGTCAGTGATTTTCCACTTTTTATAGGATTAAATGTAGGATCCACGCTGAACTATAAAGAGTGTTTTGATATGCATGTTAATCTGATCATTAAAAACATCAACAGGGAAAAATTACTTTCTTCCAACACTGACAATTATCTCGAATCAAACCAGATTACTTTACGCAGATTTACATTTTTCTATTTAAGTTTCAAAATGCATAATTCATACTTGTTGATCTCTCAGAGTCGCAGTGAAATGTTGAATATGGAGGTGAGCTATTGCCTAGCTTAAGATCCATCACATTTCGAATAGTATTTTATAAAGTGTGAACTGGTTTTACAGATTTCCATTGCGGGTTCTGGTGAAAAGCCTTTTTTTATCAAAGTTATTCTGTACGGTTAGGTTAGGTTTCTTTCTTCAGCTGGATTGCTGTTAATACAGATGTCAAACAAAATATATTAATTTTCAGGGTAATAAGAGCATTGTAAACTGAGCTGAGTGGCTCAGATGTGAGGAACTGTACACTGTGTTCTTTCTACAGGCTGACAACTCAAGGACAAAGCCACCATATCACCATAATAACATGTAACATGAAAACCCGTTATATATAATGGGTTCATATATATATATATATATATATATATATATATATATATATAGCCTACTATGCTCTCTTCTACCTCTATATATTTTAAACTTACAATCTAGCAGGGTAGTTTTGCATGATTCACTGTTCAAAAATGTAATAATGCATCATGTGTTGGACCTTAGTGGAACCTCAGTTTATTGCCTCTCCCTTTAAGGTTACAGCTCCAAATAGGTCCATTTTTGTGCGATTGGCTGCCCCTCACAAACAGC
The DNA here is from genome assembly GCF_965226115.1 of Aulonocara stuartgranti. NCBI lineage: Eukaryota > Metazoa > Chordata > Actinopteri > Cichliformes > Cichlidae > Aulonocara > Aulonocara stuartgranti. The sequence goes on from NC_138960.1 coordinate 11,588,496, forward strand.
TGGTCCGAGGGCCTGCTGAGCTCGCAACCACAACTCTGTACCTGAGGACCATCGTAAAGGATATCCTCTCTGTATGACATCAGAAAGAGGCAAAGATAGAAAAAAACAACAACTTTAGAACTTGAATTTTTAAAGCAGTCTGAAGCCTGAGATTTTGGCACTGTTAGACAGTAGAAAGGCATAATAGTTCCACTTATACAAGATGGTATACTGCATGAGTGCTCTGCATCATGAATCAATTCATGACATGTCCTCAACGGTAGTGGCTACTGGAGTCTATTAAAAAGTATTACTAGTTTAGAGGTGTTTAAATCATCAAATATTTCCAGAATTCCCTTTTTGATGATGCACTATATATGTTTTTAACTAATATCATACATTTGTTGCACTAATTACAGAGTATAAGTCTAATTGTACGTCCTTTCCCCGTCTCTTTCTACCCTCACCCCCAAACTATAGAGACATTTGAAAACTGTATATTCATAGTCTGTAGGAACACAGTTGGCTTTGACATTAATACACTGAGGGTTTCTTTGCAAACTGTAGACACAGTCAGGAAAGATTCAATAAAGGACCATTTGCTGACAACAGTCAGAGTTTGTTAAAAGGCAGATAGAGGAAACACAATTTTCATCTAATTTTATGGAGAGATGAAATCAAAAATAGACTTGCAAGTTTCAGTGTCGGCGGCATCATAGCACGACACAGGACAGCTCTTTGGCATGAACTGGGAGAGTTTTGGCAACAGAGGAAAGAAGGAACTGAAGCTGCTGGAGAATGCCAAAAAGCTCAGACTGGGTGTTAGAACACGACCTGGGGCATAGAGGCCGGCCAAATCAGCTTTGGAAAAGCTACAAAACAAGAATGAGGATATCTTGCTTGAATCATACAGAAAGATTAGCCGTGATAAATTGTTGTTGATCACAGATGTTTTCTGTCCAACTTAAAGAGGCTCGAGCCAATCCAATTGCAGGGTTGGGAGAAAATCCCAAAATTTCTAATCTGTGTGCCAAACTATTAAATTTGGCTTCTAATAGAGCCAGTGAGTTAATAAAATATATTTCTGGTCTTTTTTGAATCCATATGTAAAAGGCTGTGAGCGTTCTTACAGTTTTGTGTTGGGACATTTTGTTTAAAGCAGTACATTTCAATATTATGACCTCACTGTTTGAACTCTGCACAGTGATTCAACATGGTTTAAGTCTTTTAGATTAAAATAAAGACAGAATTTTTATACTGTGAAATTTTATTATTACAAGAAATAAATCTGTACTAGATTCCTGCATTTTCATTTGCTCATCTTTACAGTGAATAACTGTATCCTGCATTTTAGTAGTACTGATGATTTTGCTACAAAAGTAAACATTTTCATTTCAACACAAATAATTTTGAATACACAGTAATATAATGCTATACGCTAATAACATCACATTTATAGTTAGATAAAATTAAATCTAAAGATGGCTTCATGTTGTGATTCCAGTTCAGCAAGTCCCACTCTGTCCTGTCTCCGTCTCACTCGCCAGACCTCCAGTGAACAATGAGTCTTGAAATCTGTTAGATTAAGCACATTGTCTATTGATTGGCTCCTAAATTGCTGTGCGATGCAACCCAAATAATCCCATTTCGAGTTTCAACACTTGTTTCTAATGGTTTCCAAATCATTTCAGGCAGGAATGGATCACAATTAGTTTAGCATTTAGCAGCCGAGAGTGGCCGTGCATGCAAGAGTGCGATTCTGGGCTTAACGGCGGCTGCCTGCGCTGCATTTGACATTTCTATTCTCTGGACACCCTCCTTTGTTCTGCCTCAGGGCTTTTTTTTCAGCTACCTGTGGAAGTCAAGAAGAGAGTGAGTCTCTGTGGGTGTGCATTAGGACAGGTGCAAAAGAAGAATTAAATTTGTGTGGAAAGTGTATGGACACAAATGTAGTTTTTGTGCTGCAAAACGACTCACAAAGACCCACCCAGCTCGCTACCTGTGGTAGAACACAGCCCGTCACAGTGGAAACCCCATCTGACATTTGACTACAATGACCTGATGTGGTCATAACTAAGCCCGCATTTTCTGAAACCAATTTAAGTATAAAATATTACATTTTATACTTAAAATTCTATAAATTAACAGAATCAGATTAGGCTGAATTTTAATTTAAAGAGACTATACAAGACAACAAAGTGTACAAACTTGAGATAGTATCCATCCATCCATCTTCTTGAACAATTCTTTTAAAAATTGCACCACTGCCCATCGCATTTCACCGTGTTTTGTTTCTGATTGCAAACAACCCTTTTGTGACCCTTTTATAGCAGTAATATAAAAGTTTGCCAGTAAAGCAAATGACTGATAAAAGAGCTTAACCAGGTTTGGCCCAGCTCCTATCCACAGACATCAATTTACAACTACAGTATAAAAACTATTTCTTTTCCTGGTTCTGCTTGTAAAGCACATTTGGCAGTAAATACAAATATTAATTCTAATTCTGGATATCTATTTATTAAAGTGCCGTTGCACACTTCATCTTTAGACTTTAACTGACGCGGCTTGTTTTTATAAAGCTCGTACATCTAACTGACCATAAGCTCAGTATGTTACCTTAGTTACATTTCAAGCTGCTCATATCAGTAACTGGATATTATAAATGATGTTTCTGCATCTGCTTCTCCTTTTGTAAAACACACTAAGCAGTCGATTGGAGAAATGATTGAATGTCAGTAAGATGTCAGACAGAAGATTTTTCCATTGTTATAAAACTGCATATAAGTTTGGCCCAAAATGGGTTGCAAAGAAGAACTGCATATAGCAATATATACAAGATATTAAAATATAAATACAAAAGGACAGCAGGTATTTAGCTACAGCGATTCGGCCTTTTCACTTCTTTTTGAATTGATACACAATGGGATTGATTTGCAGACACTACAGCTCATGATTAATTTTACATACGCTCATTAGACAATGGGTAATGTTTGTATTGATGATGCAGAAACACATGAATGCCAGGTGATAATAGGGCCTGAAAGAACAATCATCAGTGAACACTGTCAGGAATCTGTATTTAACTGTTGCATCAGAGAGGCTGCATGCTCTTACTCCACAAGCTTTGGCTTTAAGTCTTTACAAAAGGTTTAATCAACACATTGTCTCTGATTCAAAGCACCTACAGAAACAGCAGCTCGCCTTTCCAATAATGAGTAGGTGTCATTCCTGCTCCTTGGGCACAGAACCTCTGCCTGTGTCCACTGGTGTCTGGCATGGAGCAGTCTGCATTCATTTGGGAACTTTGGGATATGGATGCAACATGTCCCAGCATCTCCTGTAGAGTTCTGATCGGATGGGGATACGGGAGGTTTAAAAGTCAAGCCAATGCTTTGGGGTCTTTGTCGTGTCTCGCGAGGAGGTATTTTTTCTCTTTAGCACAGCAGCGGGGCACTTTGTTCTGCTGAAGGGAGCTACCCCATTCTGGAGTGTCGTTGCTAAGAACTGCCGTTGTTCAGCAGTGTTAAGGTGAGTGGTGTGTGTCGTGATTGAATGCAATAAAGTTTAATAAAAAAGTGCAATAAAAAGGACTGAGACCCACAAATTAAGAACAAATGAATCTTTTCTCTAAATCTGATTCTGGCCCACTAATCAAAGTTTTGCATTATACCTGAAAACAAGCACTGCAAACTCCGACATAAACAGATGACTTTTTTCTTTCTTCAGTCAATAAATAAGTTACCTTTTGAAACTCCTGCCTGGTAAAGTTTATAAAACTATCATTTCAAACTGTTCAAAAACAGGTATACTGGCAAGATATCTTGTGCTTTTTTATGTAGAATGCTTTAGTAGAATTATAAGTTTTTATTAGGCTGGTGTTTTCTATCAACAGATGACAGTGCAGCCTAGTTTTAAACCAAAATAATGAGCCAATTTGGTACTTCATTAAAAAGTAACTGAACAGCAGCCAAAGTCATGTAGGATGCAGCCTCCTGCCTGACTGCAGCTAGTCCAAGTCAATATATTGGTCTGATGCTCATTTGAATGCAGAATTTTGATGAGATTCCACACAATATAAATGGCCGAGTTTATCAGAATATCAGATGCCTGCAGCATGGTGTTGAATTTAACATTTTATAAACCTGCCTCAGAGCGACTGATTACAAGCAGCTACAAATTCACCTCAAACTCTTCTTTTAGCCAGACTTTCTGAAGGTTTCTTCCTAGTACACACTGATGTATCAAAACTTTTAAATCATCTTAAACATATTGATAAACAACTAATTTTTGAAGGTGTTTTCTACTAAGACAAGAAAAACAAGACATTTGAAGATGTGGGCATAAACAGGCTGTTTTCCTTTTGTATTTCAGGGGCTATTTCATGAATGATTCAATCAATTAATGAATTGTAAAAGAACTAATCAAACATACAAAATTAAAACCCAAACACTAAATAAAGAAAATGTGCTTTTACTTTTTAGACATGCACATGCACAAAAAGGTTAAATTCCTTGGCCAATCTTTATTCTGTGTCTTAATCTGCAGCTGTCCATTCATTTGCTGGGGAGGCCTACTGTGATATTATATTTTTGCCAATATATTATAAAGTGACACCACTGCCTCATTTTCCCAGGAATTTTAAGATCCATGGATAACCATGACACAATAAGAGGACTCGGGCATACAGGTGTGACACATGGTGAATGAAGTGCATTTTGGTGTTGATGGCACGCTATGGCTGAGCCTCAGAGCTCCAATCAGGGATGGAAAAAGTCTTGGACTGTCGCTTCTGCTCTCCTATAGAGTAGTCCACGTGGATACATATATGCCTGGCGTTTTCCTCTGAGGGATACATTCTAACTTCTCCAGTAATCGGTGTGTCCTGCACCACTTCCACCGGAGCGTCCAGGTACAGCACCGCTTGCTTCCAGTGTGTCTCTGGTTTGCACGGAGACGTGGAGAGAACGAGGGGAGCCGTGCTATCCGGGCACGGGAAAGTCACCGTGAAATAAACACAGAATGCGTTCACTGCCGACGAGCCGAACGACTCGCACCTGAACTGGCCCTTCACGGACCGCAGCTCCTCCGGGGTGACCGAGTGCAGGTCGAGCTCGGCGAAGCGGGCCGGGTGGGAGAGTACATCCTCGCAGGTCACAGAGCTAACAGTGATGTCTGAGTTCATGATACATTTCCGGGCGAAGCCGGACATGCAGGACATGTCCACTCCATACTGGTCTTTGACTGTGTACCAGAAGTGCAGGCGGTCCTCCACCACCGGGTCAATAACAGGTGTGATGTAGAGTTCGGCTTTGCTCGGCAGAATGATGCCGCCCGGCTTCAGCCACTTGTCGCGTGCATAGAGGACCGAGTTGAGCATGGACTCGTGCAGAAGGGCATAACCCATCCACTCGCTCACTATCACGTCCACGGTCTCCGGCAGGTCCACCGTCTCCACTGTTCCTCGAATGACTTCAATTCTGTCCTCCATGTTGTTGTGTTTGACTGTTATCTGGGCTTGCTCCGCTATTGAGCAGGCCTCCACGGCGTACACCTTTTTAGCTCCAGCCTGAGCACAGAAGATGCTCAAAACGCCGGTTCCTGCCCCGACGTCCAGAACAACTTTACCCCGAACTGACTCACTGTTCTTCAGTATCGCCGTCCGGTACGTGTTGGTTCGGACGTGGTCTGCTATCATTTCCTCGTGGATAGTCACATCGGAATAGCTGTCAAAATAAAGCCTATCCTGTCGGATTTCGTCCAGTTTTCTCTTTTTAACAACACGCGACATCTTCTCTGCCGTGTTGTGCTGTAGCCTAGCCGTGTTTTGTCTCGCTATTTCCGCCTTAAACAATCTGGGACTTGTAGTTTCGCCTGGCACGTCACAACGAAGGGCTCAAGCAAATCAGACTACAATTCCCACAAGCAAACCTCGGCCATGCCGTGTTGCCTTCGCTGTCAGGTGAAAGGTGGTACACGTGAGCTTCTAAAAACTAAAGTGTCGGAGAGAGAAACAGCGCCTTCTGCACTGTCATATCTGCACGCGTTAGTGATATTTCCATGGCACTGACTAGTATAATAATTATGAGGGTTATCAACATTTTAACCATGTGCAACATACAATTAACTGCTTCATTTTGACTGTATGATTATTTCTGGAGAAAATGTTAGTTTTTCCTTTCTTATAAAGGACAAGATAAAGACATAAGGAATAACTCCAGTCCAGGTGATACCTGACAGTGGATACTTATATAGATGTTGCAGTTTTTTGATAAAACTATTTACTGTGTCAGTTAAAACGTTACTGTTTGGATTATGAAAATGCTTCGATACAGTAAAAGTAACAGTAGTATGACTGTAATACTACATTTCAAATGAAAAAAAAAATGCTGCTGATTTCAGTACAACTAATAGTTTAGTTAGATGTATTTGCAGGAGGAGGACGGAGCACTACTGGATGATTTTGTGGAGCGGTCTGGAAGAACTCCTCTGTTTCTTAAAACCAGAGAGATGTTGATCGAGTTGAGAAGGAAGAGGACGGCTACATGCTGAGCTAGGATGTTGATGTGGTGGTGGAGTACAAATACCTGGTTGTCTGCACAGCAGGCTGAACTGAGAGATCAACATACAAGAAGAGGATGGGCAGATTCTCTTTTTTACTAAAGAATATGGAATACTTCAGTGTGTTTGCAGTTAAATGTTAAACGTTTTCTAGTGGTCATTTGTGAGTGCAGTGTGCTTTGCTGGGTCTGCTGGGGGAGCAGCAGTGTGTTGTGACACCAACAGACTGAATAAAATGAAGGCTGGCTCTGTGATTGGCTGCAGACGGGACACATGTGAAGTTTTGGTGAAGAGAAAGTCACTGAACAAACTGTTAAGCATCATGAATAATCCTGACCACCCTCTATACCACTTACCGGACAGGTAGTGGAGCACCTTCTCAAAAAGACTGATTCAGCTCAGCTGTACAAGAACAGAAAGAGGAAATCTTTCATACCAAATACTATATTTTGCTAAACTATTATGTATCTAGTAGAAAGGCCTCTGCCACATATTATTATTATTATTTCATCATCATTTCAACAGCTGTGACAAAAGAGCCTCCTAAATATGGGATGATAAAGTATTTATCATCTCATCACCATCATCATCACATAAATCATGTGACAAATGACTAGCATTATTCAACACATCATTTGACCGTGCTGTATCAATCTGGACTCTCATGTTCCTGAAACAAAAGTGTAAAATTCTTATAATTTATTTTACACTTTGTCAAATTAAGGGTAGCTTTATTTTGGTACCATCATCATCATGGTGCCTCGGTCAGGATTACAGCAGATAAGTCCTCCTCAGTCTGTTCAGAAATCCTACAAAGGGGTTTGCTTGATGGCAAGCCCCCTTATGATACAGTGGTTTCAGTTAGTATAAGCCACCACATGTTTTCAGTCATAACATAGATGGTTGTTTGTAATTATTAATTACAAGCATTTCTGTTCAGGAAGCTGAAGTCATGTGAAGCCTAGCAATAACCTAATAATTTGGGCTTACCGATACACAAACTACTTTTATGTGTATCAGGCTGTGTAGCTTTAAGGTTAGAGAGACCATATAAACACAGTACGCCGCAAGACGTCTAAGAAGCATGATAACATTCTTTAGGTAGCTTCTTCTCGTCATATTGCCTTTGCAGGGTTTTACAATCAAAGCAATAAATTGCTGGCAGCATTTCACTGTTTATAATTAGTACAGAGCCTAATCTTCTATAGCACATCTACAGTGTCTGCAGAATACAGCGTGGCCATTACCACTTCAGAGCCTTCCCCAAAGTTATGGCAGGCAGAGTATACCTGCTTTTGGCTGAGCTCTTCTCTCTTCTAGACAGTCCTGTGGGACCCTCTCCACTCTGTTTCAGAGATCTTTGGCAAAAAGATGCTGGACAAATGAGCAGGAGCTGTATCCCATTTCACAAAGATGAAAAGCAAGAGAAGGAAGCTGTGGTTTGTGCACAGCAAGATGTCGGGTAGTTTGTTGTTTTCAAGACAGCACATTGTAATGCAGGAATGGGGAAATAATAGCATCGCAACATAAGAAAAAAATACATTATATGGGAATTTGTGTGTGCATGCGTGTGGGTAGATCGGTGGGTGTTTGTGCGTGCAGGCACATTTAAAAGCTTCTTCTAAATTTATATCCAGTGCTGTTTTTAAAGCACAGATGCTCATGGGGAAATGTGTGCATTTAATTATTCAATCTTTTCAAAAGTATATGAAGAATAAATCAAGGAAAGGATTCTACATTAAATTATATGTTTGCAGCTTATATCAAGGGGAAGTAAGACCCATCTTTGGAGTAAACACTGATTTTATATTCAGAGCTGCAGTTCGTCTTCGTGGGTGCCTTTATGATAAATCACAAACAAAATTAACACTAAATATTTACTTGTAGTGTAAGCCTTAACTAATCCAACTATAGAGGCTGGCCTCCCACATCTGACTGGTCAGATTCAAAGTTGGACGAGGCGCAAAGGAGGAATGGCAGTAAACAATAGGATAGATTACTGGACTGTGAAATACAGACTGAAGCATTCAGACTGTGATTCTACATACTTGGCAGGCAAGTTTGCATGCGTTGTCGCCGGTAGACAGAACAGACAGACAAGCAGCTGCTGGATGTGTTCTGCTCTCAAGCTTTAGGTAGAAGCACTGCCAGGTCCAGACACAGCCAACACCTAGCGCCCAAGGAAATGGCTACCGTGGTTTACCTTTATCCTTAAAGTAAGTGTCTATATTGTGCAGGATGTATTCAGGCCCACAGAAGTTTGTTGCCGTCTCAGTATTTGGGTCACAAATGGTAAGGTCGTACTGTGACTGTGTTAGAGCCACCTTGTAAGATCATACACTGTGAGAAACCACATTAATATGTCTTTTTTTTTCCCATCCACTTTCTGTATTAAGAATATATATGCTTTTTCCATTTCTTTTGCCTACTGCTCTGCTTACTAGTATGTATGTTTTGGGCCTGCAAAAGCATTTAGTTTTAATGAGAAAAAAATAAATACATTTTGATTTACATTTTTTAAACAATCAAATGACACCATATTAAGTAAAGGTAAATCTGGTTAGGAGTCATTTGTATCGGCCAACAAATTGTTTTAATTACAAGCAGGCTTGTTATGTCTTTCATCTATGGTGTGATCATATCCACGGAAGAAAAATCAAAAACTTGAACTGATTTAACTTCTTCCTCACCCTTTAAAGTTATCTCTGGACCTCTACACTGAGATGATTTTTAGATTCTTCCATGCAAGTCCCACTCCATCCCCTTGTGTTGGTGCCTTCTTGATGCATGCTAGATCACCTCCATTGTGTCAAAACAGGGAAAATTGAACGTGAATGTTGGGGAAGCAGACCAAGTTGGAAAAGACAAATCTGGGAAGTAGGGTGGGTGGTGAGCAACAATTATGTTGGTATGCCTGCTGCCTTTTGAATGTGCTGTGTGCAAGCATGCATTTGCACACTGGCATGAGCAGCAGTTTGGCTATTTCTGTTGAATGTTCTCCCTCAGATGCCACAGAGCATTACACTGTAAAACTGACAGTCTGAACTTTACATTCCCAGTGCAAAGACCTTGTGAATGTACAAAGAAATGACCAGCATGCTCCTGGTTGCTTGGTGACAATGTGTAATATAATGCCACCTCCATTATTATTAATACTAGCAAACACCAGGACTGTGGCGCTTTTTCAGCTTCTTTATCCTGTATTTAGTGGTGATATGATAAAAATTCCTTCACTGATACGAATTTTGGTGACTGCGAAGTTATGTACGCACAATGTGGGATGAGCATGACAAGTGAAATAAATACTAATGGAAAATGTAACATCGCATTCACAGGAAGATGAGAAATATGAAAATCAGAAGAATTCAGATTTATAATAAATCTTCTTTCAAAACAGATAAATGTTAATAATCATGGAGCCTTCAGCTCCACATACAACTGTGTATGGGGAGCAATAAAAGGAGATCCACTAAGACTGAGAGGAGGAGAGAAACTAGTATTACTGTAAAAAACATCAATATTCAACAACCTATGACTTTCATGCTGAACTGACAGGAATGAAGAGTTCAGATAATGTATAGGCTATATTAAGAAATACAAATTTGCAAACACATAGACATACACAGGCCAGTCCTACCAGTGGCTGGATGAAGCTGGAGTGGAGGGTGAAGGCAACAGTGTTCCCAGTGCTAATCAGAGCACTGGGGGAGTGGCTGCAGCCTAGGAATATCATCAGAGATCTCTGTCCAGAAGAGCACAGTCCTAGGAACAACAGAGATATTGTGCAGCACCCTCCCAGGCCTCTCTTGAAGGATAAAGATATTAGAGATTAGCCCAAGAACAGTGTGTCGAGAGCTTCATGGAATGGATTTCCACGGCCAAGCAGCTGCATCTGAGCCTTACATCACCAAGCACAATGCAAAGCATCAGAGGCAGTGGTTTAAAGTACTCTAGCTGAAGCTGTCACTCAAGTTCATATGAGTGTGAAGGTAGACGAGCAAATACTTATGGCAACATAGTGAATAAAGATGAAACTGACTGTTTCTGAATAACGTTTGATCTGATACAATTTCTGATAAAGTTATGAAGCACAATTACGGTATGCTGAGTTAAGCATTTTCAGTAGATCTTTATTTCAGAATTTTTCAAAATTTGAAATTTTCAAAGGCTAAAATACCTGGGGTAGCAGCTCAGGAAGTAAAACAGGTCTGTTAATTGGAAGGTTGGTGGTTCAATCCCTGGCTGACCCAGTCTGCATCACAAAGTATCCGTGGGCAAATGGGTGAATGAGACGTGTATAAAGCGCTTTTAATGGTCAAGTAGAATAGATGCGCTATATAAGATTCAGTTTATGTATTAATTTTATTTTTTTCATATTATAATGAAAAAGGTCCAGCAAAATGCATTATTACATGAGAACAGCAAAATAAATCCTTTGTAATGTCACTGATTTACATTTTGACAGTAGAATGAAAGTCATGATTTTACAAACCTTGGATTATGTCCACTGTAGACACCTTAAAAAAATATTGCTTCCCATTAAAGCAATTACAAATTAAATAGCCAAGATGCAACAGTCTGGGTTGATAAATGAAACCAAATAATTACAACAGCAGACCGTTCAGAAAGTCTGTGCATTTTACTCTTCATATATTAGCTAGCAAGCTGGATCACTCTATTACAAACCCTTCACTCTTACCTTAATTCAAACCCAAGTCAAATCTTCTAAATCAAGGCTATTTGTGTCTAACACTGGCAGTCAGTCAAGACGTCAGTCACTCTGTGCAATACAGCCAAACGGTCCATGAATGCAGCTTGATAACGAAGCTTGCTAGCATTAGCTGATGAATTAGCAATTTAGCTTTTCATGCAGAAATCTTAATGTCTGGCTCCAAAAACCTGATGCTTCAAAACAAAACCTCACCAATGTTGTATCTCTTCACTGGCTGTAATACACTGTTCATTTGCATTTGACCATTTATGAGTTATACACTTGAAAAACAACTCAAATATGGACACACACTTTCACAGATGCATGTAAACCTTATACTACTGATCAGTTTTAAACTCTAACTATAAAACCATTCTGCCTAGCATTCACTTCTTTTCTCAAATGAGTGCAGCATCCTAAAAACACACATATTTGCAGAGACATGCAACATTATCCTCTTAATTAAACTGGGCCAAGTCCTGTTTGCACACCTAGTCCCACATACAACTGACTGAGCAGGTGTAAGAAAAGGCAGAGCATTTATATTGTATGCACTCTTTGTGACTTAAACATTTTCAGAAAATCCAGGGAGGAGATGCTGGGAAAGACCGAGTTGGTCAAGCATGGTGGTGCCAATGGCAGATCACTTTGGACAATGAGGGGTGTCGTGGAAAAATCAATAACTGGCTTTCTGTCTCCCCTGTTCTTCTCCTTCCTCAGGCTTCAGCTGTGTGTTGTTGTGTGTGGAGAATCACAGAATTCATTGCATGTGTATGAGTGTGTGTCACTTCAGTTTATAGACAGAATGTTTTTACATCAAGAAAAAGCAAACTACCATTTTGCTTTTTAATGAAATTCAAATAAACAATTAGTAAAAGAGTAAGTGAACATATAAATAAAGAAGGATGGAGAGATAAAAGGCGAGGCTCAGTGTGGGCTCTTTGTACTGGAAGCTCATCAGCAGCTGTTCTTTTTCTCGACCAGCTGCTGTCAGCATGCACGGCCTCGTGGGAGTTGCCTGCATCCTGTCACTATTACAGGACCTGTCAGCTTCTGCAGTAAACACACACGTGCAATGAAACAACATGCCACATCCAGGTATGTACACACTCATACACAGAAAGCATAACAAAGCTGCTTTAAAACTATCCCACAGTAAACTTGTACACATGAACACTGAATATATACAAGCATCCACACACAGCCATCAGTTGTGGTGTCATGATCACAGATTTTAGAGGAAGGCAGACTGCTGAGCAACAAATACTAAGGTGCAATGGCTTCATATTGATTGTTCCCAGGAATCAATACCAAGCTACTTTGATATCTCACTCTCAGAGAAAGAGCCCCACCATCTGTAAATGCTGGTGTGTCATAACACATCTCTTCTTCAACTCTTTATTCACCCGTTTCTTACAGCAAACATAATTCATCTCACCCAAAAGACTGTTTCACGCATGAATCCTTCTGGATGCCTTTTCCAAGTGTGTGTTATCTAGTTCCATGCTTTGACATCTCCCTATACGGACACAGTGCGCCAGTACTTATCAGTGGAAAAGTTATAACAGTGGCTAGAGCAAAATTTCCACCCCAGGCATTTTCATTCCTCGTGTTTGTACAGTCCACAAATCATCACACGTACACACACGATTCCCCAGCTTGCCTCCTTTCTATACCTCCAACCAATCACTTTGCAGGACCTCGGCCTGTCAACACAGAACACCGGTAATCAACTCATTAATTACGTCCGTGTTTTGTGGAGACTCACTTCCTTTGTGCCACACTGGTATCAGTTACATTACACTGCAATTATATTGAATTACTAAGCACAATCTGCATGCGACAGCTGTTATGGCTAAATTATGCTGACTCCAAGACAAACCCTCTGTGCAATTTGGAAAATGGAAATATTGTCTGTTTGTTAATGGGGGTTATTTGATAAGAAAATGAGGAAGCACTGCATTAGTCCTGTTAGTACTCTTCAAAACATTCAGAGATTATACCACTTAAAAATATGATTTTTTTTTCAATAGTCTACATTAAAAAACTGTGCTGATAGTCAATAGTTCAAGAGTTTGACATTTAGGAAAATGCACTGAAACACTTTGGATGTGTTGGATGTATTATGACTATTAATATATGAAATATAACACAGATCACATGTATGTGTGTTGAATCTACACACACCGGGGGAAAAAGACAAAACTTAGACTAAATGTTACATTTTTATATACCAATAAGACTTACTGACATATCAGTGTCTGGCAAGATAACAGAAAGAACTAAACATCAACATAAAATGTTATGTTTGACAATAAATCAAGAAAATGAATACTTCTATGGATAAATTACAGTAAGAGAGTTAAAAGTCTTAATTTCCTTACATGGATACACAGAGTAGGTGGCTGATAATAATGTAAAAACAATGGAAACAGCCAAGTTAGATATATCACCTGCTTCCAGTCTTTATAATAATCTATCATTTGATAGCCAGCTTCACTTTTTCTTTTCAAATTTTTAATCATGTTCATTTTCTATTTTTTGTTTTTAATTTTCTGTAATTTTTTTCATTTAAATTTGTTTTTACATATTTATTCTTCTGTGCAGCTCATTGGTTCATTGTGGTTGTTTTTAAAGTGTTTTACACATTAGGCTGGTATGGTATGCTAACAGTATTACTTCCCAATCTGTGAGTAGATTGGGAGGTAATCTATAGTTTTATAGTCTAGTACTATAAATAGTGCTTGAAAAGCAATATCTTAGAAGCAATTGTGGAATTTTTCATGATTTATCTGCTTTTTCCAGGTTTTAAGACAACTACAGCAACTACCGTGATGCTGCAGTCACTCGTTATAATTGTAAAGATTCTCAATAACTCGTGCATTTAAACAAAGTACAGACAAAAATTTTCACCTGATGGTGTCACGAGAATTATCAGGGAAAATCTGTATGGTTCAGTCATGAAAGCCTGTCATGGCAATTATGCCTCCTTTAAGGACAATAATCAACTGAAGTAAGTTTATAAATTCAGTAGTAACAACAAAAATCTCTGCTCATACAAATCTCCTGAGTCATCACTTTTACAACTTTTTCATTTGAAGTGAATTATAATCCGATATGAGGCCAAAAATAGACAAATGAGACTCTGGTGGGACTAATGCATTCACACAGGTTTGTGGTTAAATGTGGGGCCATTGCTAAACTGCAACTAGTGTTCTGTGAACAGCAGGGTTACCCGATAACCTTGCCTTACACATGAGACGTGGAGTTTGATGTTATACTGCCACAGTAACATCAGGACCAGCACTATAAATCACCACTGATCCCAAACCATATACAAACCACGAAAAATCAATTCAGCCTTCACTCCTTTGCCAAGAAGCCTATAATTCACTTGTGATGCAAAACAAGCACGCGAGGCAAAGGGTAGAGGAAGAGTTGAGAATACTGTTAACTACATGCAAATGCATGCTGCGTTTGCCATGATAGGATCAACCCACTTGGGAAGAGCGGATGACATACTGCATAATGCTAGCTGCTTTCACATGATTACACATGATATGAAAAATTTCAAGTTGTAAAGGCCCTTTGTTGTCACAGTGGTGAGAGCAGATGAAAACACCCAATAGTGTCAAACTCCCAGGGGGATTAACAGTTATGGTTATTAAGAGATTTTTACCAGTAACTCCATTAGAGAAATAGTTTGACAAATTATGAACGCCTTCTTTTAGCTGCCTCACTGATTTTGATGAGACAATGTGAGTGCAGAAAACACAAAGCCTCCGTTAACAATTTGAAAGAGTGAGGTATATCAGCAAAGCCGAGCTCTGTGCAGTGACATCTTGGATTGTCGTTGCAGTGATAAAAGAACATTACATTACTTTTAAGTATATCCAGACCAGCTTTTCCCCCTTGATTGTGTTTATATGCTAAACTAAGCTGGCTGCTGCCTGCAGTACACACACCATACTGGTATCACGCATCTGCAAAAAAGCAACTAGGCATAGTTTACAAAACACCAACTATTACTTTTATGACCTACTCTAGATGTACTTTGCAACAAAGTACTGTAGAGTGTATCTCCAGTTTAGATTTATTTAATTCCTCCATCATTTACTATGTGTGTGGAAAAAAACCCATAACATGGATTTTGGGGATTCTACTCACGCACCACGAGCACATTAATAACTTGACTTACTGAAATGAAAGAATAAAGCTGATTGATAGTAATAAAGACGCATTTGGATGTGTCATGGGGGATTTCCAAAAAAAACCCAACCCAGCCCTGGAATGAGAGTGTTTGTGTTTGGAAAATGTGCCTTCTTCATTTAGTCTTTGATGGAGCCATACCTGCTGTGTTGTGCTGTCAGGTCTAGTTCTTCTCATGCATTTTGAGCCAGGTTTAAGTCATTCACTGGGAAAGAATTAATTTGAAAGCGCCGTCATCTGCAATGATTAGTCCCATTACTTGTTTTCTGCCTCCGAGGCTACGCATGTCTTGTCTTTTGCAGTTAAAGTATGATATCCCAAACACCCAAGAAAATGCTAAAGACACAGAGCAAGATCTGAAATGTTCCAACACTTCGAACTTTAAACACCTCAAAGTTGAAACATTGCTGTATTTGTACATGCAAGGTCAAAGTAAGTCAGCCAGCTGTGTTCTCAACTTCATTTGTGTGCATTTTCCCTTCAATAAATAGACCGAGAGGAAGGCCTGTACTTCTAAGGTGATAAGATCCTCCCAGCTTGTTCTTCACGCTGACCTTGGGTGCCGCAAAGTAAAAATCAATGCTTTTTTTTCCCAGAAGGACAGAAGGCAGTATTCACTTTCTGGTAAGGTACTGTGCATCTTCCATGCAAGACCAAACAGTGGACGAGAGAACCTGTTAGTCAGTGCAAGAGTGTGGAGTGTTTATTTAAACAGGCAGATGCACACACACATGTATGCACACACACACACGGTAGTATAGGTATTAAGCGATAAGGTAAGACTATAAGTCACCAATAGCGGCGTATTAGGTTTACATTATATCAAATCAGCCTCCAGAAGCCACTCACACATATGAAATTCCTTTCATAGCACACTTTTAAAGCTGCTAAAATTGATATTCTTATAATACTAATGATCATATGATCAAATATGCATGGTATTAAATTGACTAATGATTTTAATTAAATGATAAACATTTCTCTGCAAGCAGGAGTAAAAAAATGTGCTTTCATCTTTCTTTTTTATGCAGTATCATGACAGAAGGAGCTGTATCAACCGCACTGGAGAGCTACACAGATACTTCTAAAAGGAAACTTTCGTTGTGTTGTTATTCTTGTTGTGATTAATAATACAGTAACTGATAAATGCTGAATGTTCTGTTTTTGTCATGATCCTCTCAAAAGTTCTAGAAAAATGCATCACTTGACCTGCTATAGCCGTCCTAAATCAGGACGTGACACACCGTCTGTACGCTCACCGTAAATGACTCTGGTACCTCAAATATAATTCCGTTGACCATCTGTATGCTTTCAGGAAGCAAAGCATTAAACTATACTCCCATCCCAGCAGTGTATTTGTCTCTGTTGTGCCTTTTGTATTGTGCGGTAATCGGTAATCACAAAGTGGTACTGTTAGTGGACACAAGTGTGTTATATGCAGCTTGATGACTGACGCATGAACGATACAAAAAAGACTCGGGAACACTATTTGAGGAATTCAGCCTTCACTGCAAAAATAGTTTTTCCATTAAAATGCTGTGAAAAATGTAAAATCCACCTTTGCGTTTAGAGATACAATCATTTCTGGAGAGAGGTAAGAGGTACAGGTGCTTCACTCTTCTCTGACTGTATACTGTCAGGGGCATGCTGACTGGGGACAGATAGCCAAAGATTTAGCTGTACCGTATTGCTTTCCTCCAACCAAATCGGAAAATCCATTCAAGCACATTAGCACTACTGCTAATTGCTGGGCTGTGTGTGTCTAATTGCACACATTGATCTGTTCGCAACCTCCCTCAGTTGAAATGGAATTGTGAAATTAAAGACCTTAAGTGGACAGAAAGCACTGTGCGCCACATTCAGACATATGATTCAGATATTTTGGATAAAAGTGTTTGTTATGAGTATGTTTTGTGCATGTACAGTGGTGGATTGGAGCAGCTGCGTTCAGGCTTCTTTAGCTGAGAATGACACGTCTAAGACTTTATTATGCCCGCACAAAACACTGCACAGCAAACATAATAAGTAATGCAATATGTAAGTGGTATTTTGAACATCCTGTTCTGTAACCTTGCTGAAATAAAGTAGAAGCCACTGTCCACAAGCCCAAAATAACCTGGAACAAATCAGTTAATTCAGCATGACTGATCCCCTTTTTACATTTGCTTTTCAAATTCAGCACAAAGTGTTTGGAAATGTATGGTAAATGTTGCTATATCACTGCACTGCCTAAACAAGTCCAGTCAGCTCGGTGAATGTCCCGTCAGTGAGTGTGTCCAGTGACACCAAAACTACAAATTTAATCAGCATGTGAGAAGTCAGTCATCATATTTGATTTTAGCAGATAGTTTGACTACAGGACACATTTCAACCTCAAGCATGAAGCTGAAATAGAGAGTAAAAGCGTACATTTAAAAAACAAACCCCTTTAAAGGAATAAAAACTCAACAAAAATGAACAATACACAAGAAATACAATTTATGAATGAAAATGCAAAACCACCACAGCATCACTCTGCTGAATCAAACAGTATTATCAAATGAGAGTCAAATCATTTTGGAAGTTACACCAGCAGCATTGCTGCATTGCTGCACATTGGCACTCATAAGCTTTATCGTTAGACAAAGATGACCCACAGTAAAATGTACAGTCTTGCCTTAGGTTCTGTAGATGTCCCTTTTAAGCTAATCATGGCAACTGTGTAGGCCCCAAGGGAAACAATATATATATATATATATATATATATATATATATATATATATATATATATATATATATATAGGAGCAGTTGTCAGCCACCTCCTGTACATGGATGACATCAAGCTGTATGCCAAGAGTGAACGAGACATCGATTCACTGATCCACACTACCAGGCTATACAGCAATGACATTGGAATGTCGTTCGGACTGGAGAAGTGTAGTCGGATGGTAAAAAAGAGAGGGAAGGTAGTCAGAACTGAGGGGATTGAACTACCAGAAGGCAACATTGCAGACATAGAGGACAGTTACAAGTACCTGGGGATCCCGCAGGCAAATGGGAACCATGAAGAGGCCGCTAGAAAGGCTGCAACCACCAAGTACCTGCAGAGGGTCAGGCAAGTCCTGAGGAGTCAGCTGAATGGTAAGAACAAGATCCGGGCCATCAACACGTACCCGTGATCAGGTACCCTGCTGGGGTAATAGGCTGGCCAAAGGAGGAGATAGAAGCCACTGACATAAAGACAAGAAAGCTCCTTACCATGCATGGAGGGTTTCACCCCAAGTCCAGCACCCTGAGGCTGTACGCTAAGCGGAAGGAAGGGGGCCGGGGACTGGTGAGTGTCAGCACCACAGTCCAGGATGAGACAAGGAACATCCAAGAATACATTGGGAAGATGGCCCCAACTGACCGAGTGCTCAGTGAATACCTCAGGCAGCAGAAACCCAAGAAAGAGGAGGGAGACGAGGAACCATCATGGAAGGACAGGCCCCTGCACGGTATATTACCACCGGCAGATAGAGGAGGTGGCTGATGTCCAGAAATCCTACCAGTGGCTGGACAAAGCTGGACTGAAAGACAGCACAGAGGCACTAATCGTGGCAGCACAAGAACAAGCTCTGAGTACAAGATCCATAGAGGCTGGGGTCTATCACACCAGGCAAGACCCCAGGTGCAGGCTGTGTAAAGATGCCCCAGAGACAATCCAGCACATAACAGCAGGGTGCAAGATGCTAGCAGGCAAGGCATACATGGAACGCCATAACCAAGTGGCCGGCATAGTGTACAGGAACATCTGTGCCGAGTATAACCTGGAAGTCCCGAGGTCAAAATGGGAGATGCCCCCAAGGGTGGTGGAGAATGACCGAGCTAAGATCCTGTGGGACTTCCAGATACAGACGGACAAAATGGTGGTGGCTAACCAACCGGACATAGTGGTGGTAGACAAACAGAAGCAGACGGCCGTCGTGATCGATGTAGCGGTTCCGAATGACAGCAATATCAGGAAGAAGGAACACGAGAAGCTGGAGAAATACCAAGGGCTCAGAGAAGAGCTCGAGAGGATGTGGAGGGTGAAGGTAACGGTGGTCCCCGTGGTAATCGGAGCACTAGGTGCGGTGACTCCCAAGCTAGGCGAGTGGCTCCAGCAGATCCCGGGAATAACATCGGAGATCTCTGTCCAGAAGAGCGCAGTCCTGGGAACAGCTAAGATACTGCGCAGGACCCTCAAGCTCCCAGGCCTCTGGTAGAGGACCCGAGCTTGAAGGATAAACCGCCCGCAGGGGCGTGCTGGGTGTTTTTTATATACACATATATGTAGATATATATATATGTAGATATATATAGATATAGGTATTTGTTTTTACCTTGCACTTCCACTGAGCCATACCTCATCATTGTGGTCTGTGCTCATCCCCAAACAATGACATCATATATCTAAAGCAATGCTCTGTCCAAGTACCTCTATTCTCTATTCTGACCTCTAATTGGGGAGGTAGTATGTGCCAGAGGGAGCGTTCCACTGCATTCCTAAATGGCTACACTGGGCCACTGAACAGGACATTTAGTTAAAGTTGGTCATTCTCCATCCCTTGAGAGCCAGTAAAGAGTTTGCCACATTGCCTGGAAGAAAAGTGCAAAGACATACAATGTGCTGTAGATGACAGGTTTCTGCTGTGGGATCCCCAGATAGGAGTCAAGTTGGCAGGTCACACAGCATGGAACTAAGTAATGCCCCACTGTATCTGGCTAATAAGCTGTAAATAACCATCTGAGTCTCACTCTGCTCTTTTTTTTTTTATCTGTATTCTTTCTAATATAACAAGAACACATTCAGTTGGATCAAGCTTTTTTTAAAGGCACTGGGAAACGGTTCCCTCTGGAGTATCCCTTGTTTTCCAGCATTACCTTGGCAAAACATGGATGCAATTTACAGACAGGACTCGAACACACTCCCTATGAACCTTTGTTTTATGCAAGACATCAATGTGAACTCATGCTGGCATTTTCTTTTCAAAAACATTGTAATTGGATTTTTTTCCATCTTCCTGCCTTGCCTGTGATGCAAGTCCATATAGAATATTTTCATTCAATTATTTCATTCAATATGTGGGGAAAAAAAGAGGCTTTAATAACAGGGAACGCATTGTGTTTTCAATGTTATTGTCCTGAAACGGGTACAAGGAAAGCCAAACCAAAAAATATTAAGAATTAAAAGGGAAAAAAAAGTGTTAATCAGTGATAATGGCCTTCTTTGTCAGTCTCACTAGTATGGTAGAGGGACTGTAGCCTGTTATAAGTGCAAAGTGTTTGTTGAAAACAGAAATGTGAAGCATTTCCTAAATTAAACACCACAGGCTAAAGCTTTTGTTGTCTTCACTATGTTTTTAAGATAATTATTGTGCACTGTAGAGTGGGGATAGGAGCCAATGGTGTTTGATTTAAAATGCTCACACCATATGCAAACATCTACCGGCCTGGGTCATTAAAAGCAGTTTAGTAGCTGGTAACTTAACCCTAACTTTTCGGGACTCATGGCTAAAAAACTTTCTAGTTTTGATATTCATATTCAGCAGTTATGGATCTGGACAAACAAGCTGCATCATGATCACGCTAGACGGGGTTGTGTGAGTTGCAGAAGGTGTAGCTGCATTTATCTTATGGGAGTTATTCTGGGAATGAAATGTCACATACAGACATCACACAGTGGCTCCGGAAAAGGAAAGACTTTTATCCCTGTCAAAAATGGGACATTTATTTTCCTTTAGTTGAGAAGTTGATTCTCTTTGGGCTTCTCCTTTGAATATTCACCATAAAATGCCTTACCCTAGTGTATCACTGTAACCTTTGTGCTATTAATTCTTGTGTTATTCTCTTTACAGATGAAAAGGATAGCAAAAGTTAATAATTCTCATAAACACTTATTTGATTTCAGTGTCATTTGTCTTTTGTTTTCCAGTTTGCATGCTCTCACTGGGTGATTTTTTAGCATGCACAGGTTGAACGAAAGGCAGAGATATAGAAATAAAACAGTTTTTTAATTGTTTATTGTACTTTTTCTTCCTTACCACAACAGATTTCATCAAAGTTTACAACTGACATCGGCATGTGACTCCTGATTTTCCTGTTATCTTTGCTCTGCCGGACACTGGAACCACTGGTTGTGTTTGACTAATTGTGATACTATAACATTAAAGTAGCCTAATACTGTAATGCAGCCAAAAACCCAACTATGTTTTTCATAGGAGAACATGATGTGTCAATATGTCTATCCATTTAAACATGGTCAGATAAATACTGCTAGACCATTAAGGGAAACAGTGTCCAGTAGGGACTAAGACTCCATGCTCTTTGGTTTAAGTGTGCAACAAGAAGTGGACAAATCTCTGCACCAGCATCTAGAAGTTTTGGGGTGGACGCTAAGATTATGTGGTCACAAGTAGAACGAGTTTGTGTCATGGTCCGGAGTCTGCGACTCCGTGTTTATGTTTAGTCTATTAGTATTCTGTGGTTTTGGTTACCTTGGGTGTTTGTATTCTTCTGTTTGTGTTCCTATGTTCTGTGTCCCCCAGTCTGTGTTTAGTTGGTGTGTTATGTCATTGCGTGTATGTGTTTCCTGTTTTATTGTGAAGGTCTGCGTCTTATGTGAGTGTTTCAGTTTGCCTCCCTAGTCTCGTCACGATAATCACTCCCAGCTGTGTTCCCCACCTGCGTGTAATCTCCCTGTGTTCTCTGGGTGTATTTAAGTTGTGTCTTCTGTCATGGTAGTTGCTGGTTCGTCTGTGTTATTTCCCTTCCACCCTTCTGTGTTGATTCTCTGGTCATTCTCCCTGCATGTCACGTTCGTATTCCGGTTAGTGTTTTATTTCGTTTTCCCAGTTTAGAGTTTTCACCGTTCTGTTCCTCGCCACCCTGTCTGTTGTACCTTTTAGTTGCCAATAAACTCACCCTCCACTTCAGCAGCCTGCAGTTTGGATCCATTATTATTCACACGGCTTGCCCCGGCAAACCGTGACAGTTTGTGGCATTTAAAGATGCAAAATTATTTGATAATATTATCACAGCAGCCGCTTATTATGGGAAATTAGAAGAAAATAGTTCCCCCAAAATTGCAGTTTTCTTTCACTATATAGAGCATTTTGGGCTTCCTTTAGCACAGGGTTAACTTTACAGTCACCAATGTGATGGTTTCATTTGCTCACACTGTGCAGGATGACTTCAGTATGAATTCGAATAAAAAAAACAACAACTAGCTGATAAATGCAGAGGGCATTTAGCAATGATCATATATTTTGACATTTCCCTCTACAAATGGTAAAGGCTAAAAACAAAAATATGAAGGAGGTAAGAGTTCAAGAGATACAATTATAATATAGGAAAAACAGGAAAAGGGAAGGCAGCACCAGTGAATAATTGGTCCCAGCTAATTAACTCACAAAACAGTACACAGGGTGGAAACAGGGACCTTAGAAATCACAAGCTGGAGGGTGATCGCCTGCATTAGTGAGGAGGGAGGGCCTAAAGCTAAAGACTATGGAGCTCAGACCATAAACAAAAAACACAGAGGGTAAGCATAGTGGCTCATCATGATCCTGGAAGGAATAACAAGTGGAAGTTATCATTTGAATTCTTTTTAGGAAAAACAATTTCATGATTTGGGGCTGCTTTACTTCCACAACACATCTTTTTCAGACTAGTGGAAAGAAAATGTCATGTCAGTACACATTCAAGTGTTATTTATTTGATTAAATAACATCTATTATGGCATTTAATGAGATGTCACATCATTTGAATATTTACACATTTAAAAAACCTACAACAAAAAATAATTTGTTGTTGTTAAATGTTAATAACAAACATGCGCCATTTCATGGTCGTATTTATTTGTTAAAACCTTTATTTGTCTGTTTTCTGAGATTTTACAAAGAGGTTTGTACATAACTCAAAGCCTGCTTCATCCAAAACAGCCAAAAACTTTCACTCCAATATATCAACTGAATGAAACGAGAATTTTAGATCTGTTGTCATCCAATATTCAGAGCTGTATTCAAATTACAGATAATGACTCATTTCCATATTTAAAACTTGTAGCACAAAAATGATATTTATAATATAAGTCATCAACTGCAAATTTCATGATAATAATATCTTTAGATTTTTGTGATGGAATCCTCTCAGTTTTTAATGAGAAAAGCTCAAATTTTCACCTCAAATACACCAGAAAATACAAACAATGTTACATCCAAACCTCAACAAATACTTTATATCACATTAGTAAGTTGCATTATTGTAAAAACTTTACATTTTCAAAGAAAATCAATGTACAATTTTGAGGAACTCAATATTGTTAATAAATTTTAGTTCAAATTACAATTTTTCCATTCACAAAAAGACACTCTGTTTCCACAAGTTGCAGATAAAGATTTTTTTGCAGATTTTAGATCAGCTCTTTATTTATTATGTGTTATTTCAACCCCCCTGCAGTGTGCGACAAGTGCAAACACAATGGGCGCCTTCATCAGTAAAGCGTCCCTTGTTACCTGACATAATGAAACCTCACTAAAAACCGAATGAAGTGCTCATCTAATGAATCGTGAAACTGAAAAGACCCAGCGGCACCTACAATAGGAACAAATATACCAGACGTGACCTTTTCAACCCCTCACATATATATTTCCCCTCTGTATATTTTTTCTACAATACCATAGACAAGACCTTTAAGATGAGATTGCACAGGATTGTCTGCAAATTGAATGCTATCGCTATTAAAAGATGTTCAAAATGATCCAATCTCAAAAAGTGCCAGACTCATACTTTGCATTCTCTTCACTGTGTAGAAAGTATGAAGGATCACAGGCTCCGCAGAATTTCCTGCAGCGCTTGACAGTGATGTGTGAAATGGAACAAAAGAGTAGTTACATTTTCTTTAAGTTCCCCGCTGTTTTGTTGTCTACTTCTAAATGTAAACCAAAGCCTGTATTAATCATTTTAATCCTTTTTATTGTCATGGCCTAATTACACTTCTTAATTAGCAATTAAGCACCTCCTCCTCCTGTACTACACAACACATCTGTTCAAGGGTCTCTGCTTTTCTTCAAGGTGACTAATTTAATTTCCCTGATTTGACTGACCTTTGCCAGAGTTGTTTTGATGGAAATGATTTCCTGTCCCTTTGCTTCGGTTGCTGCAGCAAACAGAGCAAGTGTAACAGTCTGGTTTATGTTCCTGGCTCTCGGATTAAATGTGAAGTGAGCTGTAAAGAGATCCTTGTGTGGGACTGAGGGTCAATATGCAGAAACAAGTGAAGCTAAATAGCTTTTGAGACAATACATTAAACTGCCGCAAATTGCTTGTGTCAATGGGTTTGGTAATTGTGTGAAATTTTACAGAGATAATAAAAACTTTAAGAGATGTATTAAAAGGGTAATTCTTGATTTTGTTTGAAAAAAGTGTGACAGAAAAAATTAGAAACCAGCGTCAGGCACAACTAAAGTATATTTAAGAATTATGGATATCTAAATTCTTCAGTGTGTGGCTTCAAAATGAGAAGTCAAGCAATTACACACTGAAATAAAAATTAGACCGATGTCCTGCATGCATTGTGCACTTCATCTAACCTCATCTTACCTATACAGTCTGTCAGTACTGTTGAATGTAAGCAGTATACAGATAACCAGCACCACCCTTATTTCAGATTGTTAATGAAAAGGAGTTACGGAGTCAGAAAGCTATAACCAGTAACCAAGAAGTGGCTGCAAAGTAGTCCCATGGGGCAAATGTTGGGGTCAAAGTTTTTGCCACATACAAGCTAAAACAATTTTTCTTTTGATAATTTCTTGGGATCTTTGTTTAATGTTATCATACTCAGCTTCTGGGTGCACTGACATCAGGTCGACAAATAATTTTAGCCAAAGAGGAACTCCATTCTGTCTGCAGACACATTTGAAGTACTTCTTCTATTTTCTAGAAAAAAAAGCTCTGTGCTATCAGATTTCTTCCCACTTTTGACAGCCATAAATAGCTGCTATGGCATGCAGTCAGCATGGTCATTGCAAACACAATGGGCTACTGGGCACTGCACATGGACAGGAGTGCTTCCATCCATTCAGAGCACAATTAGCCACGACTTTATTGTGTCCCTGCTCCTTCACTTTGTGAAGTGAAGCGTGCCATTTGCCATTGTGTTGCCACAATTCAGAAACGCACGACAACAAACCGCTGGTTTTTTGATCTTTCAGGTAAACTTCCCGTACTCCATCGACTCCACTCCTCCCCAGACAGCTTTATTCAACTTTTCATTCATGTTTACACCGATGTTTTCCTGCAATAAACTCACTCCCAGCATGATTTCAGAGCCAAACCTCTCTTTGAGGGAGACTTCTGTTACATGTTAGACAACTCTATCTCTGCAGGGATCCTTTTCATGAAGCTATCAGACACTTATAATAATCTGAGCCCACGAGAGGCAAAAACAAGCACTTTTATGAAGATAATTTCCTTGTGGGATTACATTGCAGCCATTCCACAGTTGCTATTTGAAGATCAGCTTTTTTGGTATTTTGAGCCTTTATTTGATACATACCCTCATGGTATGCTCCCTAATCAGTTGGCTATTGAATCAACCAGGGGTTATGTGATCTCACTAAGTAGTAGGCCATTTCAAACCCTTTGTTCCCATTTTGTGTAACCTCATAATTATATAAAGCATACGATGATACTTCTGTAACTTGGTACTGGAGTAAGTGAGCAGTCACTCACAAAGGCAATATTAAATTCCTGAAAGCTGTTATTTATTTATTTTTCACAGGAATCTTGCGAATGCAAAAGAGGCTTATTAACAAAGAAAAATGGCAGCTTACAGTTCTTTGTTGCACTTTCCTTTGCATTCAGTAAGATTCCTTCGGGCCTTGTTTAAGTGTACTACCCAAGGGAAGGGGGTCTTTAACAAAAGGTCTGTTTGTGACAATGGTCTGCATGGCAAGCAAGCTTATTTTTTTGCATTCAGAAAGGATTGGGATTTTAATGTCTGACAGCCTTCATATAAAACTCTAAACTATATCCATATGTACTTCTATCTGCCTTTTTTACTGATCTGAATCCACAACAGATAATAGTGACAGATGTTACTATTTGCTGGGCTTTAGCTCATTGGTGCCAAGTTGCTTCAGTTTTATATTTTCCCTCATGCGCTGCATAGCATCATGAGTCTGTAAATGTAGTATGTCCCATATATTGTAATGGTACGTTGTCATTGACATCTTTAAGGATTTAAGACAGAATAATACAATCTGCTCCAAGTGAACCAACATTACTTTAACTAAAATGGAAATAGATGGAAGTAAAGACTGTTGACATAATGGAAACACTAGTATTAAATTGCAAATCCAGCAAATCCTCTGGAAGTATGATTGCAGAGTTTTAAATGGTACTTCTATGCATGTCAAAAGCTAAATTATCTTTCGCTGTGTATTACAGCTAATGGGCCATTTGTTTTGACAGTATAGTTTATTTGGATAATTATTTGGGCCAGTTATTTTGTGTATGATTTGTGCAGAGGAGAGGTAAGTTTTAAAACAGTTTGCATTTTTTTAATCTACACAAATGTAACTAATTACAGTTATTCACAACCAGCTTGGTTGAGCTGTCAAACTATTTAATTGGGGGAAAGCCATTGTTTACTGTCTGGAATATGACTTGGTCTAAATCCATGCCGGATGAGACAGTTATGTCTCATGGTAAAATGTTGGATGTCTCATTATTGTAATATGCACTGTCTCCTAATATTTTCTTCCAGTGTCGTATTCTTTTTAAGATCAGGTACTCCATCCCTGTAGGCTTTAAATGTAGGCGTAACAGTTATCTGCTGACGTGAATTTAGTCTCCATAAAGATTGAAACTTTAAACTTGAATCGTGTGAAAATTCAATGCGAAGAACAGAAGATTTGCTTTTTTACTATACCTGCAAAAAGCTGTAGGAATTTAAATAACTTTTATTTGTCTTGTTCAGTTTTGATCAGTTTTTTACACTGTCAACTCTCTGAACTTTCGCAGCTTAGTCAACTATAAATGCAAAATGGAAATACTCTAATTCTGAGTGACATTATGTAACTCTGAGCATAACTCCACCCAATGATGAGTTAATTACTTTGATCTAAATGTTTAGAGAAATTAAGAACATCAGTGAAAGTGATAGAATGAAAACTGAGCACCCGGACTACCTACCACAGGGACATGTGAGACATCCAAGTGTCTAGTCATGCATGGACATTGGAGTTCTTGATTGCATGGCTTTATCCGTAGTCCTAAGTGGAAAGTTCTAGTAAGATTTGTTGCCACACTAAATGCATAAATCCTTTACAAGGGAGAGGTTTACCACACAGGCCAGTGTTACAGCTGCACCTATAATATTAAAGCTTGTGTATCTATCTGCCTTTAAACTGCCAGTAGCATATTCTCTTAGCAGGACAAAACCTGTGAGTGACAGCTAAGTACATTATATTTTATGACCGGGCAGTGGAAACAGGGAGCGATAGGGCTCTAATCGGGGACAGGCAGTGGCATTCTTTTACATGGCGAGGAGCTGAGTCAATACAGGGATGCGCTGATAGCCATAATCTTTAATGGGGGGCATTTATTTCCAAGCTCCACTGGCCACAGCTGCAACAGTTGTTCATCTGGATAGTGATAAAGAGGCAGCAGCAAGGGGCGGTGAACCAATTTTAGAGGGTCGACACGGGTTAGGAAAGGCAAACTGAAAACAATATCTTTGCTCCTGTTATACAGGTCTGCAGACCATTAGGTCACTGTGCATGAAAGGACCAGCAAGTCTCAGGACACTACTTGCCTGGAGACTCAACATATCAGACTGCTTACCAGCATATTTAAAAATCTGATGCAGTTGCTGTTGCTTGTTTCATTGATGTACAGAAGAATACCTCCAGCGTTCTGGGGGGTGGCCTTTAGCAAAAGTAAAAAGTTTCCCAACAACACGAAATGGAAATGGGCCGTAAAAGTTGAGTGAATAGAAGCACAGTTGCTGATAAACCTGAATACTTCAAATGCTCTCTCCACACGGAGATATCTAATGTATCTAATGTGTCCCACTCATGAGATGCATAGCACCAGGTAATTTCCTTGCAGGATTTGCAGTCCTTGCTTCTACGCATCCAGCCTATCTCTGCATGCAATTAGGTGAGCTACCGCTTGATTTCTTCCATCTCCCTTAATGTTAGTTGCAGCGCCTTTAACAGTGCCGCTGCACTCTTATTGCCCTGACTCAAGTAATAAAGGGCTTTCTGATACTTTCAGCTGACTTAAATGTAGATTTACTATTTTATTTATCGCCCCCCATCACGAGATTGGTTTTGCTTGAGGCTATTATCACTGTGCGTGAACACCGATATAAAACGTTGAGGCTATCCTTCACTCAAATAAACTAGTTTAAGATTTACCACACAGCCTGATAATTTAAAGCGTAACAGAGCTGTTATTTGAAAGCCCGCATTTATTGTTTGTAGCTGCATATTACATTTCACAGAACACTGGCTCTCTTAACTCAGCTGTCATCTGCAGGAACTTTGACATCTAATTTAAAATCTTGTGATTTCACTTTAGCTGCGCTGTTTCTGCTGCTTTTTTCAGAACCACCTAGCACACCTACTTGTCAAGGTGAGTGAGGTTCTTCCCAAAGAGTTGCGCTCAAGTCCCTGGGAGTGTCAGTCGGCAGCTTATTAAAGCACTGTCAGACTGGAGGTTTCAGCCAGAGAGCTCATACCATTATGAGTTGCCCATGGCCCTGTGAATGGCTTAACCCAGTTGCCACAGAACGCCAGGTGATTTAATAAGACCTGAAGAAAGTGAGTGTTTATGGATAATCCTCCCTCGCTCACATGCATCAGTAGCTTCTCTGTATTTTTTTATGCTCTTAGCCTTCATTCGCTCAGCTGTTAGAGGGGTGGACTTCTGTTGGAAGAGTCAGTCTAGTGGCAACAGAAAAAGGGGCTTTAGTATGGATTTTTTCTCCTATCAGTGAGGCGTTGAAGCTAATATATTTATTTCATCAGTGGTTCTTGAGAAGCGAATACACTCAAAACACTTTAAATGGAAGGATATGTATGTGATGGCTTAGTGCTGTACACGGGAAAAAAATAAACATAAAATAAATACTGGATATCAGTCGGTGATCATCAAATATGACGAAGGTGAGTTTCTGATTTTCCTCAGCAGCTCCAGGGTTGTCAATAGTAAACATGTCCCTGTCTGTCCCCTGGGGGATTGCTGAGATAACAGGCCAAAGATTTCAGCCACAGCATGAACTGCAGCATCCCACTGGGCTGGGTCACATATGACCTCTCCGATGCTCTCCATCACAGTTCAAAAAACGTACATCTCTAAAATGTGACAGCATATTTATGCTCATGACCTGATAGCTGCAGTATGTGTTGTGATTTCCTCAGCAAGGTCTGGAACAATACTCTCTGCTTCAAGACTTCAAGATTTCAATGCTATGCTGTGAGGAGACAGATCATTGCAGGCACCTTTCATCCTCAACAAGGACTTTTAATTCTGTATAATATGATACAATAAAATTCCTTCACCTCTGGCATTTTTTAAAGTGTGGATTTTTTCTTCTTCTGCATTTATTGTACATTGCAGTGTAGAAATGAAATCGCCACAAAGAGCTAAAGCATCTTCACACTTGCAGAATGTACTTGGGAACAGTCAAGAAAGTAATCATTTTGTTTAAAAAAAAAAGTTTAAATCTTGGAAGCCAAGTGCCTCAGACGGGGAACATGAAGAATCAGCGTCCGAGGCACTTAAAGCTGCTATTATGATCTGATTCTGCTGGGTCCAGCAAGCCGGCGGGCTTTGGGACTCAGTCAGGCTTTTGGCCTATGATCAGAGTTTTCCCTTAAGGGGCAGAGGAAGATAGATTTTAGTACTGAAAATGGGTAGAACTGTCCATTAAGGAACAACCAAAGAAGAATTTAATTAGTTTCAGTGGAGAATTTGACTGTCACATCTTGGTCTACATGCTGTCTTAGAGGCTTTTTAAGAATGCCAAGAATAGAAATCAGGGAGGGAGAGTCCTTGAAAGCAACTGCCAGTTTTTTGGCTAACAAATAACAACTAACTGTTTTACAAAAGCTTCAGTTTAAAGAGTTTCTGGTGTTTGAACTCCAGTTTCCCTCATAAAGCTGTAACCACGTGCACAGATTGGTGATTGAACAGGGAATTCTACAAACATTAGAGAATGATGTGGAATTTAAGCCGAGGTGTAGCTTAACATGAGCACACTTCAAATATTGAAATCCCATGGGTGTAGTCGACGCATCCAAACAAAGTGACTTATAGTGAATTGTCAACAGAAACACTTGCAGTGATCAAAGCTCTGACCTCGTGGCTAAATGACAGCTTCGGTAAATGCAAGTTCACTTTGCCAACCAATTTGACTGAAATTATACAAAAAAGCCTGTGGGCCTGAGTGTGACTGTGAATATAAATCAAGAACATGCTTACATGAAGTCAGTCTCATGCTGCTGAATAGTAGCAGGCTGTTTATGTGTCCCTTATTAAATTGACATGGTGTGTGGACATAGGCAGGTGCTGCCAGCGGGACGAGCGTGTATAAATAGGGAAGAGAAGTCATTCAGAATGGCAAAAAGGTCTCAGGAACATGACTTGGCATCACATTAAATTCTCCTGTTAGGAATCTCCATCTAATAATACATTGCAAACCAGAAGTATCTTGAAGTGGGTTTGTGTCTGAATACTTATTTGTCTCGTTTCACTCCTCCTAACATCATCAGTACTTTTCCCACTTGTTTTGCAACTGATTTTGTAAAGGCATGTATATTACAGACAATATTGCCAGTACTCCTAAAAGCAAACTGCTTCCTTGATTTTAATTATATATAAAAAAAAAATATATATATATAAAACATGGACATTCTCAAATAACACAATATCAGATACAATTCTACTCGCACCCCAGTAAAAAAAAGTTAGATATACCACTTTAAAGATAGTGGGACTCTTTAAAATCAGCATGACCAGCCTCACTCCATCCTTCTTTACCCATGTATATATACAGTGTATGTACAACTTGCAGTCTTAATAATTAAAACGCTGTCTAAAATACATCTTAAGACTAATTGCAGCAGAGGAGTAAAAATTCAGGAACTTGCCAGTACCGGATGTTTCGCTGTCTTTCCCTTCAAACGATAATGGGTTTTCCTAAAAGCAGACCCTTTATCAGTCAGATGCAGACGGGGTGAACAGAGAGATGGCAAGGCACAAGGTGAAAAAGGCCAGAAACCTACACATTTTTGTTTTAGAACTGAACCTAAATAGGGCCGATATTCTGCTTAAACACCCTATGGTTCATTTTTTTTAAAACTAAACACTATTTACAAAATGTAATGTGGGTCTACTCGAGACACAATGTTTCAATATGCTAAAGGTGGCAATCCAGCTGCCTTGGCCTGAAAAGAATATAAGTTGAATTACATCTGGCCGGCTAGTTTAGTCATTTCCTCATTGTTTTTTCTTTGTATTTGTGTTGATAGTGCAAAAAGCGAAACGAATCCCTTTTGAATTACTATAAAGTCTGGTTTATGCTGTTAATTCACTCCTATTTTCTGTATATGTGATATGGATGACTCGGGAAGAGAAATTACAGAAAGGTTTTATTTTCATCAGCTGCTTGTTTTTCACACTTCATATTCAGAGCAGAGGGTTGTCAGCACAAATCTGCTCCTGTACAGTTTGTCAAAGGATATCAATCATAAGCCTGATCTTTAATATCTATAAATAAATTGTTTCAAATGTAGGAACTGTCACTGTTCCTGATCATGGCAACCCCGATTCCTCAGAGGACCCCCTACATTACAAATCCCAGCATATCGCCTGGATATAACCAAGATAAGACTATAACAAGGCAACAAGTGTGTATGTTAACATAAGCACTGACATACTAGGGCAGGAGTTTTAGACCTTTTCCACTGACAAGTAGTTTTACAAAATAAATGTCAGTAAGAGCAACCCAGTCTTTACATATTCTATCAAAAAGAAAAAGAAAAGAAAATTCAGAATCTAATTTACTGGTTCAACTCATGTTCATTCATATGATGTTAATGTCAGAAAAAGCTAGACCCAAACAGAGCACAGCGTTTGAGGGTGCTTCGATACTTTTCATCAAATTTCAGAAATTCTTATGAAGTTATGCATTTTAAATTTTGCCTGGGTATTGAATCTGCACATTGTTTCTGAGCATTATAAAGTTTACGTCCTCAGGAGTGTCACTGTCACCTGCTCTGACAATAATAATGGATTGCATTTATATAGCGCTTTTGAGACCCTCAAAGCGCTTTACAATTCCACTATTCATTCACACAGTGGCGGAGGCAAGCTACAGTTGTAGCCACAGCTGCCCTGGGGCAGACTGACAGAAGTGAGGCTGCCATATCGCACCATCGGCCCCTCTGGCCAACACCAGTAGGCGGCAGGTGAAGTGTCTTGCCCAAGGACACAACGACCGAGACTGTCCGAGCCGGGGCTCGAACCGGCAACCTTTCAATCATAAGACGAACTGCCAACTCTTGAGCAACGATCGCCTGCTCTGACAACTCTCTATTGTCGAATGCAGCGGGCAACATGGCATCCTAACAATACAACATAAAACTGTCACTACATGCTGTTCTTTCCAGAAACCACTTCTTCAGCTCTGATAGTTCCTGCTTTTTATTTGCTCACCTCTCATGTGTGGTCACTACAGTTCTGGGTGCAGGATCATCAATAAACTAGATTAACGTGCCGCAAACATCACTGCACTTCATCAGCACCGTGACTAAAGAAAATAAACTTGACAGCAGAGTAGCTCATTTTTCTGACACCTGATTGGCAAATAATGTTTAGGTGTTCGAGGTGGTTGAACTGTCCTTCTTGATTAGGCTGTAATCACAACAGACTGACAGAGTGAAGCTGTGTCGGTTTATGTTTGTATCATGTATGCACAGTTTGTAATCTTTGGACCTTAAAAACATGTGGTAAATTACTACTATGCCAATCCTTTGAAGAAATAAGATCACAGACTGTCCATTTATAGTATACCACTACTAACAGCAGCTGTTTCCCAGCAGGGAATGTAAATGAATATACACAGACACATTTGCCAATAAATTAAGGATAAACATGTCACTCGCCACCTCCACAGAGCAATCTCGTCTAAGGAAACATGCTGCTTCTGTAGTCATGTTTTCGAGGCTTTCCACGGCCTATATTTGACAGCTGTGACAGACCTGTCATATAAACAACTCTATATGATATAGTGGAACCAATGTGTTTTATAGCCAGTGGGTGATTACTTCAGTCTTATTAAGGACAGGTAAATGATTTCTTCTTTTCATTTCTCATAGAATGTGCAGTCAAGAAGCAGGAGGGCTTTAATCTGCACTAATTAGCTGTCATCCGCATTCATCTCAACAAGTCATTGTAGGGCTTAATATACTTAATAAGATTCAAGCTAAAGGTGAGTGAAATGTAAAGGAACTATGATCCTAGCAGAGTGAATTGAACATTGATTTGAGCACATTTAAAAGCATAAAGTGACCAGTTGCAATACTCCAACTTCTTCATGTGTCTCTAGTACATACTTTACAACGCATCTGCTCAGAGACACAGAGGAGTATCAAAGCTGTAAGGCGACAGGTTCAGAATGTTTTACAGTCACCTGTATGCCATTGAAAACACAGAATCAATCATAACAACTGAACTTATGAGCAAGGTTTCAAACAAAACAGCTGAATGCAACCTTTGCTACACATTGTCTTGTTTTTCCACGGATTAGAAAGCGCTCACAGTTAAGCACCCGATTCATTTTATGCTGAATTGTCAAAGTGAACCAAAGGGCAAAGGGAGCAACGGGAAACATGTTCATTTTGTAAAACCACATGTGAGCGCTGTGGGCACCAGCAGCCCCATTACAAGCTCATGTGAAGTATATTAAATCTGGTTAGAGGGTATTCTAAAGCAACTATAAAAGACACATAATTACTGTTCTGCTCTTGCAGACGTCCTCCAACAAATCTCATAAAACACTTTCCATTTAAACCATGTGATTTATGAACCTGTTGATTTTTCCCCTTTCTTTTCTGAAGCAAATTCATTGCAAATGTTTGAAGCTTTGTTATTTTGCTTTGCACTTCAGCACTGGCACTTCATGTTCTATTAATGAAAGCATGTCACCTCATGCTTTCATAGTTCCTGACTTGATGATGTTACATCCTCAAATGAAAAAAAAAAAAGTCTAGCATCCTTGGCAGCTGAGGTTTACAAGCAAAAGTAAAACTGGTCATGAACTGGTTGTGAACTGAATTCCTGTTGTGTCGGTCAACAACAAGTGGCAGAAAAATGAACATTTCTGAAGATAAAAAATGCAGACCTTTTCTCAATGCGGAGCCGCTTTCAAGTACAGGCTAAAAATGCAAGACTATAAAAAAGAAACGCTGCATTTTTAAAGGCAACACACTCAACAACTAAAGCTGTATGCTCTAAAGTGACATTTTTTTTCTATAGTATTTTCATGCCTGCAAGTAATCAAGTGCATTCCAACATGTAAGGAAAGAGCTTTGGCTCTGACTGCAAAGAAGGTCGTCGCTATCTCCCCTTTCTGTGTATAAGCCACATAAATCATGTATGCACACACCCAGTTGAGCCCTGGCTCACCTGCACTGCACCCTAACACCAACCCCCCATGCAGCGGCCGAGATAAACACAGGCACAGATGAACTCTCCAGGTTATCCTCCTGATTCCCTTGGGTACACGTCAAGGAGATTAAACCATCAATGAATATGCAAACAGGGTCCAGGGAAAAGCGACAGGAATGTAGGAATGTACAGATAGCGAAGACTCGGCTAATATTTCAGCCCATAATGATGTCATCCCCATTGTTGATCACTTAACAAGTAGTTGCTGTTTATCTTTCCATTGAGGTCACATGCAATGGAACAGAAAGT
The DNA here is from genome assembly GCF_965226115.1 of Aulonocara stuartgranti. Classification (NCBI taxonomy): domain Eukaryota; kingdom Metazoa; phylum Chordata; class Actinopteri; order Cichliformes; family Cichlidae; genus Aulonocara; species Aulonocara stuartgranti. The sequence goes on from NC_138960.1 coordinate 11,623,946, forward strand.
GCAACACTGTTTGAATGGATTGTGGGGGAAAAAATCAAGACAAAGGATAGAGCAACCACTTAGAATAACTAACAAGTGAGTCTTTTAACTCTTCATTTAAAAGCCTCACAACTGTGATTGGACTGGTGCGGGTTAGGAGAGCTGGCAGGATAGACTACACAAACGAGTGCAGTGACGCCTAAGTACACCACTTCCAGTCTATACAGAGCCAAGGCATTGATCAAGATCATGTCTGAATGAAGTGAAGGGAAGGCGACAGAGGTATCGCCTTTCTTCTCCAGAGTTAGACATAGACTCTAGACTCGTTGCTGTCTGTAGCTGCAAGGTCCTAACAGCAAGGGGGCTGGCTAATGGTAAAGATCCTACCCACAGTTCCCTTCATCTGCTGCATGAAAACACCAAACACCACATGCTTCAGCAGCTGAACTCTACTGTATACTTTAATAGTATCAGGAAATTCTGATGCAGTGACTTTATGCAGCTCTTAAGTGGCATTAAGAATTGTAAACAGTAAACACTAAGGCTGAAAAACACAGCTACATTTCTCGTGAAAAATAATGTTTGTTTGCCTTTAATACTCCAAACCTACAGAAGGACATCTGCTGAAGTGATCACAGTTTCTTTGGCCTTGTGTATTAACCCTCTACACCCTGCTAATGCCTACCAAACATATGTGACCTGTCGCTAAGATAGATTCCCTCCATGATTAATCTGCACCCCTTGTCTTCTGGATTAGGAATCCAAAGGCCGTAGCGCTAACCATTATCCCCGGGCCATGTTCTAATATTGGACACTGAAAAATAGTTTTACTCAAATATTCTGCCTTTCTGTCTATTTCCCTTTATCTCTTGTACATAGACATATGCATACATCTACTGCATCTCTGTAAGGATATTGAGACCTAATCATAACTGCAAACTAACTCAGAATATCTTATAGCAGTATTCTGGAAATCTAGTTATAATACTATACTGTACTGCTAGCAAATCTACTATAAAAATAAGTTTAAACCCTGATATTATTTGATTTTTACACTAGCCTTTTAAAGAGACAAGTTGATAGACGATAATGATGGAAAAGAAAAATATGCTCTTTAGTCATGGTGCTTAGTAATCTATTGTAGATATCCTGTATTATCAGAAGGGTATTCAATAAGATTTAACCACGTTTAGCTCAAAGATGTCTCAGATTAGTCTGACAAATATCAGTTTTGCTTCATAATTGGCATTTATTCATAGATATGTAAAATATGGAGGTTATTGAGAGGAAAATGGAGAATGCTGCCCTAATGCCTAATGCTTTTCTGATGCTTTTCTGTTCCATTGGGGATATTTAGAAAATCTATAAGGTTCAATAATTGTTGTGAGTTTTGCCATTTTTGTGTGAAGAACTGTGAAGAACTGTTGTGATGTGAACAGTTCTTCACCTATACTCCTGGTCAATGGTGAATGATGTTTTCAACTATGTTAGCAACTCTGAATTTAATGAACATCATATTAGCAAGCTAACGTGCTAGCAATGATAAGGCTAAAGCTGGTGTTTTGGCCAAGCAGCGATAGCACGTTTACTGTCCGCTCCAATCCAGGGATGGCCACAGCACTACACTCAGTCTGTGGACCACTGCTGCTTATACTGTTGTTGTTCAGTCAGCTGCAGAGAAAAGTGACATTCTAACACACCAAGAGCTGAAGTCAAACCGAGTGCTAAAACAATGAAAAATGTTCACTGCAATGACTCTCTGTGGTCTTCATGCCGTGTTTTTTTTTTGTTTTTTTTTTATCTCTGAAGTTTTTTTCGTGGTTCTTCTGTTCTGGTGAACTCCAACTGTCATTTGACAGTTGCTTAGATCATCCACTTCCACCCCAGACACACAGGTCCACAGTCCAAGCTTCTGACTGTGCATCGGTGTGTCTGGAGTGGGTGAATACCCCTCTCCGTCCTCTTAACGAACGGAATTCTGTACGTGGAAAGACACAATTGCAGGATTTTAAAACCAGCTTAACACGCTGATGTTTATAAAGTATATTGTTTTCTCTGTTAACTTGTATTTAGGTTAGCATATTAGCAGGCTAGACTTATTAAATAGGGGTATGCACAAGATCACTGAGGTGAAAGGGAATGTCATTATATTTTGGTTTTTGTCATAAACCAAAGCGATGGAGAATTTTTACCAAGGGCATTAGCAGTCATTAGAAATTACCTTCTAAAATATGTATGTTTGCACCATATTTAATCACCTTCCATTACATCTCGACATTTTATTCTACACCAATCAGTCAACCAGCTCGCGCTTGTGCAGGTTTAGTTGGGGCATCTACTCAGTTATAAAAATTTGTCATCTGGGAACCACAAATGTCTTTGTGTTAATATACCTCATGATAAACATTCCATATGGTCAGTATTATTTTGAAAACAGGAAAGTCATTAGGGTTTATTTATTCATAGGGTCATAAATGTTACACACATACAATTGTAAATATTAAAATTGCTGAGCTTTGCAAGTGCTAGAGCCACTGACCAATTCCATTATATTGTTGCAAAAGATGTGACAGTGATTACAATGTTTTTGTTATACATCAATTTAGCATTCTAGTCACAGTGGATATGACTTTACTGAAGTTGCAAAATACATTTTTATGCATTTGTTATTTTTTAGTTTCTTCTACTACTACTACTACTCAAGTGGCACACTGTAACTTTTGTAATCCTCTATGGTGTCTGCAAAAAATACTAGTTGTGGTTATTTGTTCGGCCTCTTGTCTTGCCTGAAAATGGAGACCCAGAAATGGAGAGAAAGTCAGAAGAGACTTCTGTCATTGTATCCGCTGGGTCCACCACCCTTCATCGACATTATATTGAAATATCAAAGGTGAGGCAGATCTGCACCGACATATTGTAAAGAGCACTGAAGTGAGTGGAGGAACGAGGGGAAGAGCAAGAGGAAGCAGAAAACTGTGGGGTATAGACAGACAAAGCAAAGGAGGCAAGGGACCTGATGCTAAAATAGAAGTGTGTGTAGGTGACTGAAAGGCAGTGGCTGGCAAAGTCATAGTACAACAGGCAATCATAATTTCTAAGCCACTAGTGAGAGAAGCTGGAGAGCAGGACAAGTGGAAGGAAATCTTATTGACACAGGGCTGAGGCAAAGAATGTTGGGAACATATGTGCTGAGAGAGGCTGCGAACTCAAGAAAGGATGTTAAAAACACCAGCAAACTATAAAGGCCCCAAACATGGTCAATAGTTACTTTGGGACTGGATACACCATTGACCACCACTGTCTTGATTCATGCTCAATCATCCACCTAAGGAAATCCAAAAAAGTTGATTCTGTTCATCTGGATGTAGTGTTTTCAGTGGGCGCCGACTCCTTGCAACTTCAAAAGATTTCCAATTTGGGGACTAATTGCAAGTGGTTGCAATAACTTGTTTTGATGGCAAGGTCACCTGGTGGGAGGCAACACATCCAAAGGGTCATGTGCTGACTGACTGCAAATACTCTCAGACACATTGGCGAAGATGTACCATCTAATTTATAAAACAAGACAGATTATTAGAACTTTGCGATGATTAGTGCAACTCATCTGTGATGCATCACTTTCGGAGACTTAACTCAGCTATATTCCTATATAAACCCAAGGCTGGTTAATGCCTTTAATTTGCAGTTAAATGGCCGTCGTGTGGTATCTTCAAATCTATAATTTCAAATCTGTGATGTCCTGGCTGGACACTGAATGTAACCCAGAATTAGTAAATTGGTATATTTAGTATGCAAACAGAAGTATAGATTATTTGTAATTGAGTTTCATAATATGTGCTACAGTCATTTAGTTTTACCGTGATACCTCCAAAATATAAACGTGATGTTTCCTGTCATCATAAGAATCCTTGTGATGAAGCATCCAAACTGAATATGACTGAGGTTGTTTGAACCAAGATTTAACCTCTTTACAGTTGTATTCAAAATCACCCCCAAAGCCAATTTTTTGCAAATAACCTATAAACTCTTCATAGCCATGTATATCCAAAGAAGACAAATGACAACGACACCTCCCTTGAATGATAAACACATTCATGATTAGGCAGATACATCTCTAATTTTGTGTCAATATAGTCACATAAGAAAACAACTTTGAGTTCTTTTATGTAACAACAGCTATTTCTACAGTTATTTATGGAAACTACAGTTTGTTTTAATTCAAATTATTTTAAGACTTTAGTTTTTTAATATAAATTAAATAACTTTAAATAGCTTTGAGTGACCGGTGTGTGGTTCTTTTGTCTTGTTAAAAGTGTTTGTCCAGAATAACACCCTAAGGACTCAGCTCTTCAGTCTTACAGGTGTGTATGTGTTATATTTTAAGCTTCTTTAAGTTAGCTAAATTTGTCATCCTATTTAACCTCCTAAGACCCGAACTCTTCCACGGCATGCATTTTTAATTTCTCTTTGATATTTGGGCTGATTGGGGCCCGATGAATGTAAAAACAAAGAATTACCAGATTTTTTTTTTACATTGTTTTTGTTTGTAAGACAAATAAGAGCCACATATGAGGATATTCGTTTAAAATTTTGATAGAACAGTAGCAGTATAATGTCCTCGTAAGTGGATATCAGGCCCTTGTAGAGCATAATTGAGTATTTTGGGCTAAATAACCCAAAACGTGATGTCCACATATGTGGACGCCAGGTCCTAGGAGGTTAATGACCTTTGCTAATCACACTAATCAGTCATTGTTGGGCTCAAGACAATCCAAATATAATGCTTTTTAAAAATACTTAAAATACTTTCTAAATGTGCCATAAACATATCTGGAGAAGCACACACTATCACATCTCAGCTGTTATGAAGGCATGAGGTCTCCTCTGCTACTATATTGCCCTTTAGAACTGTAACATTATTGCTTCTAATTGTGCTAACACCGCAGTGTTCTGACATTCAAGAGCAACATTATTACCCCATCGTCAGAATCTAGCTGCATCATGTTACATAAAAAATGAGGGTTTACAGATAAGTCAGCTTTAAATTTCCTGAGAATACAGTTTAGAATATACAGAGCTGATGATACATCTATGAAGCAGCTTTCAACAGATTCCAGTATTCTTTAAGACTGCTGTTGTACAAGAGGTTCATTTTGTCAGACTTCACATTCACCATAGCAGCTTTCCTCATATTACCAAGATTTGTGGTGTCGGATGTTTTGTAGTTTATTTTAAAAACTGCATCTGGTCATTACTATTAAAAGTAACTTAGTAAATATTTAATGATTTTCTAGTGCTATTGGCATAGTATATATAATATGGTTAAAGGTAGGGCAATGCCAGTCAGTTAGTTACACCGTCAAACTGAAATATTTCAACATTTGTTGGATAGATTATAACAAAAGGTAATCTCAGTATTCCAATCTATAATTACTGTGTACTTTTTATTAAGTGCTAAAAAGAAATTATTAGGGTTGTGGTAAATATTTTGTCAGTGCTGGCTTTTATTTCGAATGATCATTATAAAATGCTATCTTACATAGGCATTAAACAGAGGAAGAAATATGCCAGAGCATAGCAGCTATTAATGCTGTCATTTAATAGAAAAATTTAGAAACTTTGCAGAACTACATTTCTTCTATAATATGCTTAATAAAGTAGAAAAAAATGGAATACAATCTTAAAAATCTTAGGCCAATAAATCCTAAATAGGTTCAATAGAGTTTGTGACTATGTCACATTTAGACACTGAGCTCATGATAAATGTAAAGCAGAGCTGGTCAAACGGCTATTTGAGCACCTGAAGTTGGTCTTGATCTGTCCAGCAGCTTGGCTCATACAGTAGCATGCAAACTGTGGCCGCTCAGCATAATAAGCACAGTTAACAATGAATCTACAGAGTAGCTGAGGTGAATAATTGGAACGGAGGCTTTTTGTGTGTATATGTAGAACTGTATATATATCTGAAAGATGGTCCTTTTGAAATGTTCTTTTATTAAGAGCATGCAAAACTAATTTCAAGTATTCATATCTTAGTGCTTTAAGTTTCTTTTTTCTACAAATTTTTATAAACAAATAGAGCTAAAATGAAGCTGACTGAGCAGTTCAGAATGTAAGATGTGTGGTGTAACTCAAGCTTATGAGGTGTATTTAATTATACAAAAATATTACTGGATAATTATTGAGGCAGGCACAGATCATTCATAATTTAGAGAGTGCAAATGAACTTTTATTGATTATGGCTGTATACATGTCGGACGTATTAGTTAATCAATATCTTAATACTGTTGTGGATAGTAGTTTAAAATGTGGCTAATTAAGTTCATTAAATGTGACTAGCTAATTAGCTTTCTGAGAGAAGTTCAGGGTGGGTTTGAGAGAAATATCACTTCTTTTTGGTTTAATTGCTTTTTGAAAACTTGGGCTACCTGACCATGATGTAGTCACAAGTTAGCCCTTGAAATACTGTCAGTATTATTGAAGGTTTGTTTTTCCAGTGTTGCCATGGAAGAATTTGTCTCTGTGATGTGGCATAAACACTGAATGTTCCACCTTCAGTACTTGAATACACTAGAATGAATATATATATATATATATATATATATATATATATATATATATATATATATATATATATATATATATATATATATATATATATATATATATATATATATATATACTGGCTGAAGAAGCTGACTGCACTCCACGAGCGTCTGGCAGCACAAATGAACCAGCTGCTAGTTAACGAGAGACACCCGGAATGGCTAACTGAAGGCCGGACGGTCCTGATCCCCAAGGACCCCAAGAAGGGACCGGTCCCCTCCAACTACCGTCCAATAACCTGCCTCAGTACTACATGGAAGCTCCTGTCAGGCATCATATCGGCTAAGATGAACAGGCACATGGGTCAATACATGAGCGGGACACAGAAAGGAATTGGCAAGAATACCAGAGGCGCAAAACACCAGCTACTGGTAGACAGAACAATCAGCCGAGACTGCAAGACCAGACTGACCAACCTGTGCACTGCCTGGATTGATTACAAGAAGGCCTATGACTCAATGCCCCACAGCTGGATACTGGAATGCCTAGAATTGTACAAGATCAATGGGACCCTAAGAGCCTTCATCAGGAACTCAATGGGGATGTGGCGTACAACACTAGAGGCCAACTCCAAGCCCATAGCACAAGTCACCATCAAGTGCGGGATCTACCAAGGAGATGCTCTGTCCCCACTGCTGTTCTGCATAGGCCTGAACCCCCTCAGTGAGATCATTAACAAGACTGGCTACGGATACCGACTACGGAACGGAGCAGTTGTCAGCCACCTCCTGTACATGGATGACATCAAGCTGTATGCCAAGAGTGAACGAGACATCGATTCACTGATCCACACTACCAGGCTATACAGCAATGACATTGGAATGTTGTTCGGACTGCTGTAACCGTTTTTAATCAATATTTTATTTGAGTTTCCCAAGTTTAGATTATAAATTATTTTAGTATTGTAATTTAATAATTGTTTGTTCTTTAGATTCTTCTTCTAATCCTGCCCCTACTGCAACTGCCCTTCTTAACAAGGAGCGAGAGAAACGGACTTTTCTTAAGGAGGAACTGGAGCGCGACACCCTGATGGACCACTGGGACGCTTATTTAAGGACATACAAAAAATATTTCCAGTTTGAACCAGTCTGGCATGAACTTTTTTTGGAGTGGGTGACTGTTTGGTGTTTTAAAAAACACATTTAATGTTACATGTGTTACTCTTACAATACATTGCCATTTTTGACAGTAGTTAAATGTTATTTCAAGCACTGATTGTAATTTAGGTCTAAGTGTTATAAATGGTGACATTATACATTTAAGACTCACTTTTGGCAATTATAAATGTTTATTAGTGATTAATAAATGTTGACATGTTTTAAACTTTACGACAAAGCTATCTTTTGTCATTTATAAATGTTTATTAGTGATTAATAAATGGTGTTATGCTTTACACTTTACAATAAGGCTCCCATTTGGCATTTATAAATGTTTATTAGTCCTTAATAAATGTTGACATGTTTTAAACTTTACAACAAAACTCTCTTTTGTCATTTATAATGTTTAGTAGTCATTAATAAATGGTGTTATGCTTTACACTTTACAATAAGGCTCCCATTTGGCATTTATAAATGTTTATTAGTCCTTAATAAATGTTGACATGTTTTAAACTTTACAACAAAACTCTCTTTTGTCATTTATAATGTTTAGTAGTCATTAATAAATGGTGTTATGCTTTACACTTTACAATAAGGCTCCCATTTGGCATTTATAAATGTTTATTAGTCCTTAATAAATGTTGACATGTTTTAAACTTTACAACAAAACTCTCTTTTGTCATTTATGTTTAGTAGTCATTAATAAATGGTGTTATGCTTTACACTTTACAATAAGGCTCCCATTTGGCATTTATAAATATTTATTATTCATTAATAAATGGTTTTATGCTTTACACTTTACAACAAAGCTCCGATTGATAGTTGTGGATATTTATTATGCATTTCTGAAGTACAATTTTATATGATAAAAAATATGTTTACAAATGCTGATTGTGCTTACAGGATAGTAACTTAGTCTGAAATGTTTAATATAGCAACTCTAGATGAAATATATAGGTGAACACATTTGGCTCACTATTTGGCAAGAAACCGGTCAGTTTTTTTCCTCTTTCTCACCCTTAACTAATGCATAATAAACCATTAATAATGGTTTATAAAGCATTTACAAATTAATTAATAATATAGCTATAAACTATTTATTAGCATCTATAAGGGGAGCCTTATTGTAAAGTGGTACCTTTTTTTTTTTTTACTTTCCCCCTTTTCTTGCTGTTCCCCTTTGTTGGCACCTCAGAACAGCAGTAACATGGCTTTACTTCTGCAGCTTAAATAACACAAGCCAAATCATCATGGCTCAGACGGATTGTAAATAGTCGAGGGGGCGATAAATTTGTCACCGCTTGGACGGAGATAGGGCACATTACCTTCAGAGGAAGCATATTTCACCTTTCCCTGGGGCTGATGAAATGCGGAGCACAGGGGCAACACAGCATCTGTAAGTGAAGCTTTCTTTATGGCCTGATTAAGTCATCTGATGCTAGCTATATCCAGCTGTACAGCTTTATTTCACCTCCCACTGTGGCACTATTGTAATCATCCAGGAGGACTACAGAGGTAAAACACCATCGGAATAGCTCTTGTAATATGATGAGGACTCTCATTTCCCTTCTAGTTTTATGTCAGCTATTGTAATGTCTTATAAATTAATACTGCTTAGTAAGAGCATTTTCTCTGATTGTGTAAATGCTTAGCACTGCTGTGATTGCAGATTTGTAAATGTGTACAATGTTTAATTTATCTTTACTGGGGAACCATACAGTATCCTTAATTAAAAATGTGACATTGAAGTGGAATTATATGGATGATAAAATGCTGTGCTGCTTTTTTTCTTTTAAGCAGAACTGCAGAAATTCTGACCCACTCTGACACATGAATGAAGTTTCATCTTTTGGCAAAGCTTTTCTGGCAAACAAAAGTTATGTTAGTGCTTTTCAATGAACTGCAATTTTTTTTTCCCCTTGAGGCTTAATAAAAGTGTCAAGTGCATTTTCTGCCTTAGAAGTCGTGGGGAGCTTAATATTTTAGTATTTCAAAAACTGCATGCACTTGTTGATTTCACTAAAATATCTGCATTTGGATTAAAACCAGAATGGGGTGTTACTTATGGCAGACGTTCTGAAACCTGTTGCTTCTCCTCGTGCATGCGAACAAATTAAAATGCCAAAAAAATATGCATTTGCTGTTATTCATTCATACTTCCAAAGCTACATGTAGACCCTTAAATAAAACCCTTGAAATAATTACCTTTGAAGTTGTACGCTCAGAGTAAGCAGAAATTTAAATGATTACAGAGTTATCTGCAACCATTTATTATAGTGCTCAGATTAGCAGGCATCATATTACTATAATGCACCTTCCTTTTATGAAACGTTAAAAATCAATAGTTTTTGAATGATACTGTGAGAGATATCGGGTTCTCCCACTGTACTCTACACAGTGTATGTGACCAAATCCGAGTGCACTTTACGTGCCACAGGGTTTTGCGAAAGAAATGTCTCTTTTAGAGAGAGAAGGTGTGTATGTGTGTGTAGGTGTGCACACATGTGTGTCCAAGCAGCATTAGCCAGCCAGTAGCACTTTGGGCTTCAGTCTCTGTGTCCAGACTCACAGGCTCCGGACAAGAAGGGGCCAGAGGGTGTATGATGCAAAAATACCAGCAAAGTATTTAGAGAGCATGCACTGTTAACCCTTTACTCAATGGTAATAATACAGCATGTGAAACACAGAACTGTCAAGGTTTAAATAAAAATACAGCCTATGTATTCCCTGATTTAACTCTTAGGATAAAGTCGCTAGGAGCCAATGCAGTTGACGTTGCAATAAACATCACAGTCATCTATTTTCTCTCTCTATAGACATCCATAGCCAGTGTCCCTATTATACTAAGAATGTATGAAGAATGCAAGTTATTACAGTGACATACACTTAAAGCTTGCTGTCTACATCATCTATGACATGCTTTAATAATCTGTAACAGCTCTAGATAGCAGACCTGCAAAAAAAGCAGCACAGGCCATCACCACAAAACAGTTATTAAGCTATTTTGACTGTTTCTAAGGTGATGCTAACTGCTTAAGGGCTGGTTTTGCTAGTGGCTAGGTCCGCAGCACAGAGACTAGCCCAAAGTAGACATTGGGAAACAAAGCAATGCATTTTAAGGTATGGTCTTTAATATGTAAGAAAGGTTCAGGAACAGTGAGGGATTATTAAAACGAAGCCGTAGAAAATGATTCAAACTGGAGAACAGGACAAGTAGTTGTAAGACTGTTTTAAAGGGGGAATCACTTGACACAGACACCATAGCTTCTGATGCTAACATGTGCTATTTATACGTTCAGACACTCTTCCTGCTGTGTGACAATTATCTTTGCAACAGGTGATCGCTGTAACTTCAGCGCGTCTAAATCTTGCTCAGTTGTGATCTCATAGATGAAAAGCAAGTCTGTAATGAAGTGTGCAAACCTGGGATGACCCAACCATCATCTGGAGGTTTCAGTGGTAGTCACAGCTGGGTCAACAACTATAACCCAGAAACCAAACAGCAGTCTTTGCTGTGGAACAGCCAACAGTCTCAAAGTCCAAAGAAGGGAAATCATTTTTGGACTGTAATTATCTTTAACACCAAATTTTCCAAAGCGAATTAGACTTCCAAGCAGTTTTCCATGTGTTGGCAGTCTGCTATGCTATTAATTCCACTTTCAAAGAATATCTCTATTTCCTTTCTTTTCTTTTTTTGGCATTGTCAAAAATGGAAAATTGTACTTTATATTTATTGATGTAGTTAGTGTTTGTGTACCAGACTGACTTATATTTAAAAGCATTACCAAATATTGAATCTGTCTAGGGATGTTCAGATGGTAGGGTTATGTACTCATTTTAAGAACATAAACACTGCAACAATGTTTCCTAACTACATCACATCAAAAAGGGTTACACAGAAAAATATTGTTCAAATACATATTTTTTTTTCACACAATTGATTTTACTTGATGTGCCCGGACATGTTTGTTTCCACATGTGCAGCTACCACCAAACTTTCTAAGGCCAATAATATTTCTGGATCAGAAATCTATTTATGTTCAAAAAGGTGAAGCATCGCTTGTACATTTTGGCAGGAGAGAACAGATGGTGAGGCAGAGCCATCTGACAGACCTGTTTGTGTTTTTCAAATCAGGAAATTCTATATAGCATGTCCCTTAATCATTTTATAACCGCCCCCTCTCTGTTTTCATCTGTTTTTGTCTCTCTCTTTTTCTCTCTACATTCTCGCTCTCTCCCCTCACTTTCCAGCCTTGCTTATTATCATCTCAGTATGTGCCAGACTTTATCTAATCCTCGTGCCTCTCTTCTCTTTCCTTGTTTTAGCCCTCAATTAGCGGTGCTGTTTTCTCATGACACCTCAAATATGGAGGAAGAGAAGTTGGTTTTATATGCAATAACTGAGTGTATTTTACCCTGAACCACAACACGCTTTACGCCATTTTGTGGGGGTTTAACAGGGTAAGAGTCCAAGAGAATGTTTTAGAAAGATCCATCATGTTGCAGGCAAGTATTATCAGACGGTATCGTCGCTGTCCGGAAACACTATGTGTTTCGTATCCACGAGTTGAGAAATTTCTCCACACTGTTATGGTGGAGTCGATCCATAATCCTGCTTCTCGTGATTACTTTTATTCTTAAAAATATGAAGTGACAATGGACAGAAAAATCTCCTTAATCACCTCTCAATATTGGTGGGCTAATTGCTTTGCCAGTTTCCTGATTAGGTGAAGCAATTCTTGCCAGCAAATTTATCAGCTATTGCAATGAAGTGATAAAAGATATCAAAGACCGGTGCTATACTGTGTGTGATGGCAAATTAGTACCCTGCTGGTTGCCAATTTTCTGCTTTCAGGAACTTTTATAGTCGTGTGAATGTTATTAAACCACTGTTTGGTAGGTATTCTTGTAAAATTCCCAATAATAGAAGAATATTTGTCTTAAATGTTTCAGGTCTCCAGTAAATATTGTTTTGATGTACCACGTGAAAATACAATCTACTTTATTAAAAGTCATGTTACAAGCTTGATAAACAAAAATCAGAAAAACTGACAGAGACTGCAACGATAACATGAAGTCATGTGACTCAATATGATTCATATAGCAATTCAGAAATCATAATCTGAATTTCTTTTCTCAAATGTCCTTCATCTGCTGACAACAGCTTCTCCTGTACTTTCTCCAGACAATTTAACTTGACAAGAGGTAGAGAAATAGCAAGTTGAAGCATAATCAAACAGAAAAAGAAATGTAAGCATCATGTTTTCAAGCGACAATATTAGGAAAATAAGAATAATGCTCTCAAGGTGGTGTACGTTCAAAGTTGTGGAAGTTTCAACACACCAGAGGAATCTTTGATATGATGGATGTTAAATATTGTGCCTAGTAAATTCATGGCCAATAAAAAAGTGAAGGGATTAAAATAGCTTTATTGATTCTTAAGTTATTATTTTATATTGTAGCTATGCTCAAGATTTGCCTTTGGTAACTGTCAGTCCTGTTGATGATCTGAGTGCATGAAGTCACAAGTTTTTGTGAGTTTTGTCAGTTTAAGCACAACAAAACAAAACTGCATCTATTATGGACGTGACATCTGACAAAGCCAGCCAAATCATGTGGGGGGACAAATAACAGATGTGTGAAAAATATTGTTTTTTCTTAAATCACATTTTTCGTGAACTACCCTTTCAGAGGAAAGCAATAACAGAAGCACTAGGAGCTCCAGATTTGTATGCTTAGCAATGCTTATTTCTCGCAGATGCAATGCCGTATTAATGTCTTTGGCCTATGTTGCCATATCACAGTGAGCAGGAAATCTTTCCCTATTGCCTCTCCCCTGGTGGCCTGGTTGGCGGTTTAATTTTGTTGAAGTCTTGGCAGATTACCGCTACCTCGGTGCTGCTGTCATGGAGAATGCGGCCCAGGCAGGCAGTGAGCGGGAAGCCGGCACATTGATAAGGACAGCTGTTCTTGGGAGATTTCCCCGGGGAGAACAGTGAGACAGGGCCAGCAAAGACACGTTGGACGTCAGGTGAAAACACCAGGACCACCCTCATTGCAGCATACCGGCTGGTATTCAAGTCCTGCTTATTATCTGATAGGCAGCTTACAAGGTGGGAGACCATCAACTTTAGATGGTGGAATCAAGGGGCTTAAGGCTTGTATTCTGATTGGATTCACTGGCCCAGATGCAAAAAGATCAGAAAGCAGATTGATGAAAGAAAAAAAAGCACTTCCTCCACACAGTGGTTTTATTACAGGAACTATTTGAAGAAATTGTTCCCATTTCTCAGCAGCTTCTGAACTTCAAAAGGAAGGCAACAGGAACAACAGAACAAAAAGTTATTGACAACAATAAGCCTTTAGGATCAGCTTTACATGAGAAAACACATGTTTTAATGGGCTCATCAGGGAACGGTTTGTTCTTCAAATAAGGTGGTAAAAACTGCATATATTTCACCAGGTTTGCTATTGAAAAAACTCCCTGAGGCACAGTGAATAGCTCCCACCATTTATCTTAAATTCTCATTCCATCTAAGTCCCTTTTTGTTTATTCAGGACAAAGACCTTAAAACAAAATGGAATTTCAATAAAACAGTGAGAAAGCCACTGTCCAGATGTTTGGTTTTTACAGCCAGGCAGCAACACAAACTTTCATTTGAGAGCCCTGCCGTTACTTTCTCCCAGGATCCCAATAGGTTACCTTTAAAGAAGTGTAGCGAGGAGTGACTTTGATGAGAAATGCTTTCCTGTCTAGGTGGGTGCTCAGAGGCAGTAGAATCACAATTGAATGTTTGTGTGCATGCACATAGAATATGTCAGTCTGAGGATGCACATTTCTAAACAGGCTGTCATTGAAAGATCGGTTCTGTCGTGAATGCTAACCATCTGCTTCGTTTTCTGATGTTTGAATAGGAGTGCGTGGGAATGCTGATGAAAACCTTTCACTCATTATCACAGTATATGAAGGTTCACAGTACATGAATATGTACTGTGAACCTTCATATACTGTGATAATGACACGTGTGTGTTGTAACTGGTTGGTACTTAAAAAGAACAAATAGATAATTGCAGAGCAGCTGCTCTGTTTACTGGAGTAGTGACACACTCCTGAGCTTCCTCTCTGGCTTGGCTTGTCAAGCCCCCATTTAACTGACTGAAAAAAATGTTTGGTCCATGACTATTGCTCAGTAAATCTGCATTTGTGTGACATGAAGGAAAGTCACAAGACAGGTGTAATCAGTTTAAGCCGATTTGATTTGAGCTTTGTGTAACAAATAGGATACCTGCATTCTGCTAATGAAAGATCAGCATCCTTTATGAATGAGCCATTATCATCAGACCATTTTAGAATCATTTGCGATGATCTTATGATTCAGTTTTATATACCAGGGCCCAGGTAAACTTTACAATTCCATTTAAAATGGGTCTGTCAACCAATGTTACTAATACTGATTATAAAATGAAACATATAATAAAATTGTTACCAAGTGCAGAAATTAATCATTAATTCTAGAGAAGAAAAGCATGTCTGTTGTCTACCAAGTGGGACAGAATGCACAAGAAGTTGTTAGACACTAGAGAAAAGCTGCTAGAGGGGTTAATGGAGCATCACCTGCTAGAAGTCTCAAAGCACCCACTTGTGTCAAAGTCAGAACAGCTGTTTGACATAGGACTAGGTGCAGCGCTCTCTGCTTCAGACTTTATATATACTGCTGGCAGTGCAAGGAGAAAGAAAGAGAAGTTTACGATTTAGTCGACCATAACTGAAGAACATGTCATCAAGTATCAGCTCAGCAACTAAAGGCAAATATAGAGGAAATATTAGTTTATATTCCAATTTCCAATGGTTGGATTCTGCCTGGGTCTTTTTGAATGAATACTGGAACATTATATTTGCCCAGTTTTCACAACCCTAATATGAAATAGCAAGCAATCTCCTTTTAGTTTCCCCCTTTTCAGAATCAAAGTTGTTTTGTATGATCAACCCCTGATCTGTCTTTCAGCATTTTCACATAATAATACTGATTACCTGTGGTAATAAATAGGTTATAACAGACACTCTATATGTAGGAGGAAACAGAGACATTATCTGGATGAAGAACAGAAATGGCAAATAAAGAATCCCGAACTCACAATAGCAAAGATGGAGATAGAAAGTGCAATATCAAAAATTTGGTTGCCACCATGTTGCTTTTTTGAAGTCATTAATCACCTGGGTGGAGCGCTAATTTATTAAATGGCTAAGTTGGTTAACAAGCCTGATTGTTCATAAACTGTATAGCCGCAATGTAGAGCTATACATATCAGCTAATTAATGCTAAGAAACTAACAGTAAACTAGACTATAACTCCACAAAACTTAAGCAAAAACTTCTGGGATGTTCTGCCATAATACTGACCATATAATTCTTTAAAAAATACTCAAAAAGCCATGTCATATGCAAGCAGTGATTGGAACTACAATTTTGGCCACTTCCTGTTTGGGACAAGCTATATAGATATAAATAATTTTGTTTACAGAAACAATAAAAATCTTAACACCCTTTTGTAATTCAGTTCAGTTCAGTCCTTGGTAGGTGATTACATATTAACCCTGCCTCGGGATCCAAGCTCCTACTGTGTTAATTAAGGCTGTGGACTTTTTTAAGTGTTGTATTGGGTTTTATTTAATGTAAACAGCTCTCAAAATACTCTGGGGTTATTATCAGCCTTTGTAGCTTTTTATTAGCATTGTTAATGTGCAGGACATTGTTAAGCTTTAGGACGCATCAGAAATAAACCACTCTGAGGTTAACTAAGATTTTTTTGAGGAAAAAATGTAATACTCATCCTCCATCCTGCTGTGCCAGTGTTTTGTATTATCCTAGCCATAGCTCTGTAGCTAGCCACCAGGTACCACACCATTATATGCCATCTAGCCCAACTTCACTAACGTTACAAACACTGATGCTGTTTTCTGTCTTTATTTATGCCCAAAGTGATAGTAGAACTGTTCCAGCTTTTTAGAATTCCCTCAGTCAGAACATGGTGTATCATCTCTACATGGAAACTAGAAAGCTAACTTCATAAATCCTCTTTTTCATGAATGAATAGGTGTTAAATGTTATTGTAACACCTGGGAGAGCAGCCACACACACTGAGTTTGGAAACTGAAGAATAGCTTGACGTGGAAATGGCCAATGATGTCAGAGTTATCATTACAACAACTGTCGCCTCAAGGTGCTAGAACAAAGACCCCTATAATAATAAAGAGAAAACATCAACAATTAGATGAACCCTTATGATCAAGCACTTGGTAAAAGTGTGAAGAAAAACAGGAACAGGAAGAAACCTCTGAACCAAGCTCTGAAGGGGAAAGAGAAGAGAGCAGAGAGAAACTGGACAAAAGACACAGTTTAAAGAGTTTATGACCGAAGAAAAAGCACTGAGTGTGTATCATGGGAAGCTCCCACCAGTCTAGGGCTGAACTGAACTAAGCATTGTTTCAGGGTCACCTGATCCATCCCTGACTGGGGAAGTTGTAAGCCTAATCTTAAAAGTAGAGAGGGTTTCTGTTTCCAAAAGCCAAACTGGGAGCTGGTTCCACAGAAGATGGGACTGAAGGCTCTGCTTCCCATTCTACTCTTACAAGCTCTACAAACCTGTGGTAGCCAAACTGAACAAACCGTCTTCACAAACCCTTAACTTGAAGTACCATGACACCATATTTCTAAAATGTTTAAGGCCAGGAACAATTACCTCAATTCGTCTACATTTAGAAGCCTGAAATTAGAGGTCATCCAGGCCTTTGTGTCTTTAAGACACGCCTGTAGTTTAAGTAGTAGATTTGTGTCACCTGGCTTAGAACTGTAGTTCTGTTTTCATGAACAAATTAAAGTCTGTTAGAGAGATGTGATTCAAAGCACAGTTTCTTTATTACCTACATGTATGTTCTAATCTCTGTAGTGAAATATTGCGGTCAACAATAACAAGTGCTATACTGAGGTCTAAATAAAAGGCACATATTATCTTATCTTAGAAGGATACTTTAAATGATTAAAAAAACCCAAATAACTTCCCTGAAGTTAAAGACCAAATTGCTGGAGCTCGTGATTTAAATAGAGCCAATAAGAACAGAATTCAGCCCGTAACACCTGAGATTCATCCATAGCTCATGCTGATGAGCGGTCATCCACCAGCAGCAAACCAACTTGCAGGAATAATCATCCTGCTGGCTTTCTTACAGTGATGAATGACTGCTCATTAGTGTCAGCCACCCTCTGAAAGGTTGGGCTGACATGATGAGTCTTTTACATGCAGAAGAAGCTTTCTGACAGGCTGAACATTATATTTCTGGATCTTAGTTGATGGTCTTATCTAAAGCATTTATAAACTAGTTGAATGTGCTTCTCCTGTCATGTCATTTGCTCAGGGGTTCCCAAACTTTCACATATGACTGTATGTAAGTAGGTGAGGTTGTGCTCTATGTATCTTAATTGATATGGCTGTAATTTCTAATCCTGTAGCTTCTGAGGTCATTACAGCTGATTTGTGATGTTTTTATCCTTCCAGCCTTAAATCAGGCAAGCTTGTTTGGTATTCATGTAGGTATTCCATGGACAGTCTATTGAGTAATCAGATTTTATCATACTCTGTACTGTAAAAAGGAAATAACAGTGTGTTGTTTCCATTTTTCATGTTAGTTAGTATGTCTCCCCTTTAGGATTTGATTTTCACACTATTCTCCCTTGGGCTGACATGAAAGACCATTATCATAGCCTTATGTGACAGCATTTGCAAAATCCATTCAGCTGAGAGCCAAGTCTGTACTGTGGTCTGAATGGATCAAAACCCCAGGTTGTGTCTAGTGGTGCAAGTTTGATGTATTGCCAGCAGTGCAGAGTCCTTTTTATATCCCATGTCTAGTATTGGTGTGATGCATCACTATCACAGACTCAGTTCCTTTGGCAACTGCCCGCCGGTGTTTCGGCGCCCACACATCACAACAGCATGATCACTTCCATGGCAATACTGTGCAAACAGCTCAGCATGTTCTGTCATCTCCAGTAAACACGCCTTCATGTACACATTCTTTATGCCAAAACACCTTTGAAGGTCACAAAATAAAGCATGATATTGAGAGTGAAAGCACTGCCACACAATATTTTGTACTAGCACAGAATAAAGATGTAAAGGTGGTTCAAAATCAAGCTCGTGGCTATGTTTGACATACTTTGTCCTTGTACAATTAATGGTGGAGAATTGTATCCACATTGATAAAATATTTGACCTGCGTGCCAAAAAATTCTGTATGACTATCTGAATATCTATTACCGGTATCATATAAAGTGTAGTTACAGTGCAAGTAAGCTTGGCCTGCAGGTAACCAAAGAACACATTCGAAACATTGTTTGTCTAAAAGCCATTTGCTTTCCAACATTAGTAAATAAATATTGAATCATCTTTCAATGCTGGTATATTACACGCATGTTACAGAGGTTATTTTAGTCCTCCCCATTTGACACTGATCTGGGGCGTTTTTCCAAGAGCACAGGAGAGAATGGAGACATTAATGGGTGCTGTAATTGCACGGCAAGGCCAAAATAGAAAGTTGAGTGAAAAAAGATAAAATCAGAAAAAAAGTAAAGTGCTGCTGTAAAAGATACTTAAGGAGAACCTGAATACATTTCAGCACAAAATGTGGGATAAATTGCAGCCTTGACAATCTATCCATGGCAATTTATCCACAGCAGCATTTTGAGAAGAATAGTTCTGTGCTGTTGTTCGATTACACATCTGCAATTTTGCCATCACTTACTCCAATGTCTTTATGGTGACAATGAGCACTTCAGTTTTTTTCCCCTTTTTTTCTCTTTAAGCCAGGAGTAATATTAGCCCCAGAAGTGTTATGTACACTGATTGGTGATTAACAGGTTGGCTGTAGCTCAGGCGGTAGAGCAGGTCATCTACTGATCGGAAGGTTGGTGGTTCGATTCCTGGCTTCCCCTAGTCTGCATGCCAAATATCCTTGGGCAAGATATTGACCGATGCATTCATCGGAGTATGAATGTGTGTGAATGCTACTTAGAACAATGTGCACAAGTTGTGTAAAGCGCTTTGAGTGCTCAGAAGAGTATAAAAGCACTATATAAGAACCAGTCCATTTACCATAACCAAAGTCAAAGATCACAAACTTGCAAATCCTTCAGTTGTGTGTGAAGATCCAATAGCTTCAGAATCAGAGATGGGCAGTAACGCGTTACTGTAATCCGATTACTTTTTTTGAGTAAAGTAAGGGATTACTATTGCAAAAACGGTAATTAGATTACCGTTACTTTCCCGTAGGAACGCTGCATTACTGCGTTACTAAAATCGTGATTTTTTTGCGAGAATGTCTCATGACAGTGACGTAAGCGAGTGCGATGTTCGTGACAACAGCTGTCTGCAGATCAACAGTGGATCATATATCGAGTGCGGAGAGAGTATGAGCGTGCAGCGTTTAAAGCGTGGCAGTACTGACCTTACTTTAAGTTTGATTCCGTAAAAAGTGACAAAAACATTAGCGTCCATTAGCATTGTGCGTGGGAAGAAAACTTTTCTTTTACAGCAAAAAAACCCCCCTAAACTTCCAAGCAAGCACCGAGTGCGCTACGACGTAATGGGAAATTCACAGAGAAACTTGCGGATTCTTCCACTGACCGCAGCGGCACACCTGCACCAGGGAAAACCTCCGCCTACGCCACTCCTGTTTTACAGGTGAAACTAGAGCAAAAGGACCGCTAGTCTGACTTTATTTATTTTCTGCTGTGTTTTACTTGCATCTATTTGAAAGAGTGAGTGTAAACACAAAAAAAAATATTTTATGTGCTGGAATGTGTAGAAAATAGTTTTAAGTATTAAACAAATTTCTTCCAGTCAGAGAATGTTGCATATAATTAAATGTTTGCTTGATGCATAAAGTTAAAAGACTAAAACTAATAAAACAAGTTTTAAAAACAGACTTTTCCATTTGATTACATTTTGTATGATGGATTATGCAGAAAAAGTAGAATTGGGCTGAAAGAGCTATTTATCACCTATTCAGGTTGTAAATTGTGTTTTTAAAAAGTAACTAAGTAACTAAGTAATTAATTACTTTTGAAAATAAGTAATCAGTAAAGTAACGGGATTACTTTTTTGGGAAGTAATCAGTAATTAGTTACTGATTACTTTTTTCAAGTAACTTGACCAACACTGTTCAGAATACAACGAGGCAGTAAGCTACACTACACCATAATTGTGCATTTTTACTCATAAGTCTATGACAAAGAGAGTAAAACCATGACTGGTGACTATACCCTGACTTTTCATTATCTGCTGTAATAAGATGAGATGTTTTTGTTTTTATGAACATTTTTTTGTTTGTTTGTTTTGTTTTGGGCACTATGGGTATGCTAACTGTGTTTCCTAGTTGTTAGCAACAGCATACTGACCCAGTGGGACTGAATATTAAACATCATCATCTGCCAGCTCCCTACCACAAAGCTTGTGTGATAACAGATTGCATTGATGTGAGAATACTGCAGGTGTGAACTCACAGTGAGTGATGGGTTGTCCTGTGTCCTGCCTCCTGCGCGCTCTCCTAGACGCCGCCCGTGCCAAAATCAGACAGATCGTTTCCAGTAGCGAGGACGCCTTTGAAGGGGACCATCCCCTGCTCTGCACTTGTGAGAAAGGGCAGTTTAAGAAAATCTGATTCTCCTCAAGTCTTGTCAGTTATTTAACTTTGTCATGTAGTGAAAAGTAATTTTAACAAAATATCTTCCTTTCTTTTCTCTTGGATCTGTCTGTCAAAGAATTAAATGACCTTAGCCTGTTTACTGATGCAGTAAAGAGCAAAAGAGTTTTACATTTTGAAGACTTTTTTTTAAATGCCAATCAAAATACACAATCTTACTTTTTAACAGTATCCAGTGTTAAATAGTTATAGTTTCCCTTCAGCAATGAGTTGAAGGGAGAATATAAAGCTGCACTGCTTATGTTGACCTGTTAAGTAAAGATGGTAACATGTATCATATCAGTCAGTAAAGGCAAATGAGGTCTATTGGCGCTCCATTAACCTATTTAAAGTAGTTTGCTTTGGATTTTGTGGACATCAAAGAGACTGGCTTTGAGAGACAGCTTCAAAGCCATCGCCCCTCCATAATGGGCATGGTCATTGTCTGAGAAAAATCATGATGCTGGCTATCTTTCAGATGTTAGAATTAAATTAGATTAGTCAAATGCAAATGGTTAACTGGTGTAACACAGCCAACCGCTAACTACAGAGAGTGAAATTCTAATAATTTTGGTTCTCTCTCCAGAAATGTACACCTTCACTGTAAATTTGAATGTATGCAATGAAAACCGAAATAGAAAACTGCATAAGAGAGCCCAGAGCAGAGGTGTCCAACTCCACGCCTCAAGGGCCAGTGTCCTCCAGGTTTTAGATATCACCCTGGGTCAACACACCTGAATCAAATGATCAGTTCATCATCAGGCCTCTGGTGAACTTCAAGACATACTGAGGAGGTAATCTAGCCATTTAAATCAGCTGTGTTGGATCAAGGACACATCTAAAACCTGCAGGACACCAGCCCCTGAGGCCTGGAGTTGGACACCCCTGGCCCAGAGTAATATTTACTTACTTTGCTTATTTGCTTTCCTTACTGGATTCCTAACTATAGCCTGAGCCGATATGAATGAACAACAATTCAGTTCAACGGTTACATAGATTTTATATTTGGAGATATCTAATCAGTGAGGGGTGTCTAGCATATTGGCGTGGTACTGAAACACTCACATGTTGCAGTTACACCATGAAAGGCAGTAGAACAACATCGGGTTAACATTGTACAGGAACATTTCAGAGCCTATAAGTGATTTACAAGGAGTGGATCAGAAGAAGCAAAGCCCAACCATCAGATCAGAGGCACATCCCACCCGCAGATTGGACTGCTAATGATAATAATTTGAATGGCCCTCGGTGACAAATTATCTGCCCTTATTGGATGGGTAAGTCCTGATGCACCTTAAATATACACTGGCTCTTATCAAGAAAAAAATAATCTACTGTTGGTGTGAAGAGCTCATCTGCCCGCTTTTCTCCTCACTCACTTTTTTTTACAGTATTACTGTGGTTTCTTGTTATTTGTTTAAAAACATCTGTGAATAAGAGTGAAATTTTTTTTGTTATAATCTTGAAAATTCTATTTTCAAATAACAAATTCATATTTGTAACACTGTAATACTATCATGCTATTTTTTACCTATATTCATATTGCATGTGAAATTGGACAAAGAAAAACAGAGTTGAAAGCCACACATCAGAGCTGGTGCAGTGCAGTCGGTAACAAGCCTCATGACGATATTGTTAAATCACTCCAGCAGCTGAAAATAAATCAGTCTTATCCAGCTGTATGTAGTGAGTTGGTTCATTCACTGAGAAAACACCAGCTTGCTACTATTAATGTGCAACAAAGCTTACAAACGCTGCACACTCACAGATCTTGTCAGGTATAGAGCACAATGTAGAGGCCTCATTTTAACAATTCCCCTTGAATTAGATTTCACTCTTGACTTAATCTCTTTATTCGTGTGGAGAGGCTTTTTTTTGTCAAGGAGGTTGTGCATGATGTGGCTTAATCCTTCTGCCTGCATGGGCACAGACAGGCCTTTGATCAGCTCCTGTTTGATGAGAGATATCGACAGACCTCATCTGACACAGCGGACAGCAACCCTCCCTGCCCCCTCCTCCTGCACTTGTTGAGGTTGATGAGATTAAAAGGGGAGAAGATGGAAGCGTCAAATGTCGGGAAACATGGTAGTGGAAAAAAAAAATTGCGGTGGCACCAGCAACTGGCTGGACCTTGACTTGATTTATGAGCGTACTCTATTTCTTTTTATTTCTGTCTCTCCATCTCTCTCTCTTTCTGGGTGTTCCCCTTCACTCGCTTCCTATCTCATTGTGCATACACATGAGCAACACAAAATCAGAAATATGAGAGCACACATGCAAACAGGGAAAAATGCACACTCCACAGCCTGCCATCCTTTTGCAGAAGGTTAATAATGATCTCCTGTGTGACTTTCTGAGAGGTCACAATGGACTCTGAACAAAATAAGAGTTTGGCTTGTACATGAAGGCTTTTTCCCTATAGTTCAGTGTCCCCTTCGTGGCTGTGTGACATTTAGAAACACTAATAATGTGCTAATGATGCAGTATTTTCACAGAGCTGCCCCATGTCACCAGGTACTGCAGCTTTCTCTTGTTTGCCCTCTGAAAGAGTCAAACACTTAATTAATGTCTAATTTAACCTGAGACAAAAGGTGACAGAGGATGTGCTCATTTGATTTGATATACAGCGCGTTCCTCTTGTCACTATGGTGCCAAACGACTGACTGAAGAAGCAACTAAATGGTACATCCATTTTACTGAGAAATCCTGACTTCATTGCCAGTGAAAGATAATGATTATCATTCCGACTTTTACATGCTTGGGTTTTGAGTTAGCCTACTGAAAATGTTTACCCTATATATTTTATATTTAGATTCTCAGAAGAGTATGTATCTTCAAATTACAGACAGTTAAAAGGCAAATGAAGGAACACATGAGCAAATACTGAAAACCACACTGGAGTCAAAGCACCAGCTGCTGGTTTATAGAGCAATCCCACAACTATTTAAGACTAGACAGTACAACCTGTCCACTGTAGGAATTCACTAGAAGAAAGGCTATAATTCTGTGGCACATACACTATAGTACATGGTGGTGTACAAGGCCTCAAAAGAACGTTATACAGAAATCAACACTCAAAGTCAACAACAAGGCCACTGTGCATGTTACCGTTAAGCAACATATGCCAAAGTGATGGAGTATCCATCTGTTTGTTCTCTCTGTGTAAAGCTCATGCCTTTATGTTTTTCAGTCATTGTTCCTCACTTCCTGTTTCGGTTTGGTACTCATTTGTCTTTATTTATTTCAGCTGTGCTTCATGTCCGCCAGCTTTGTCCACTTCCCTTCATTATTTTGTGTGTGTGGGGGTATTTATAGACCCTCTTAGGCCTGTTAGCTTTGTTAGCTTATCTTGTGTGTTTCCAGCCTGTTTCTACAAACTCAGTGCATTTGATTTACTTTCCTTCTGATGGATTTGTGTTTTATATCAGCTTGAATTAAATGTATGTTAACTTAACTTTTACTCCTTTTTGGAGGCCTTGTATTTAGATTAGATTAGATAAAACTTTATTAATCCCTCGGGCAGGTTCCTCCGGGAAATTCTGTAAAGAAAAAAAGCTTCACATGCACTGCGAGCAGGGTTTGAACCTGCGCGGGGAAACCCTATTGGATTTCAAGCCCAACACCTTAACCACTCGGCCATCACAGCAGAGCACTGGCTTGTTACAAAATTTTAAAAAAAGCAGGAAATTGCCAGTTGCAGCCCTTTTATGACGTGTAATACAAGACAGAATCAGTCTGAGTGTGATGAACAACGACAGTACATTTAATTATAAATAAAAACTAAAAAAAGGATTTTTTGTGCCAAAAATTAATATTTTCACCGTGTGCCGTTGTAATCATTAGAAGTGCTTCTCTTTGAGTCTGATGCACAGAACACACATTGTGGCAAAAGTGAGAGAGGCTGATGTGTTGTCAGAGCAAAATGCCCTCTGCTGAGAAAATAACCCTGCTTGAACCTCTCCTCACACACAGGAATGAAAGTGTAGTTGAAAGCTATTTTTTCCCAATTTGCTTCTGTTTAAGCAGATTGTCAACTGCTGAATACCAAAGCCTGGCTGCCCCTGACATTATTCATAGAGCAGTGGACCAGACTCACAGACTGCAGGAATTAGAAAATACTGAAAGAAATTCTATACAAAGAGCACTTCAGCCACGATCTACAAGGGCTGAAGGCCCTGGCTGTTTTTTTTTGTCCTCTTTCTCTTTAAGCCAGGAGTAATATTATGGGTGCAATTTAATATCTGAGAGGAGGGAGGGATCTGGATTTTCATAATCTTATGATAAGGAAAGGGATTAAGAATAAAGAAGGGATTAATTCGCTTGATCTGCCAATATGGTGGACCAACAATTCCCCCCCGATCCCGCCCCAGGAAGTGATATGTTCTCCCCTTGTACAAACCTAAGTATAACCCAGTTACTATTCTCTGAAGAAACTTAATTTGGACACATCAGATTTTCATAACTGGACCTTGTAACCTGGTAATATTCCAATACAATATTCACATAAGATATACTGTGGTCATGTGATACAGAACAGTTTACAAAACACAAGTACAGTAAGTTAGTATTAATCAGTGAACTGAGTGACACACTATTTATGTGGATATGTAATTATGTGTAAGTACAACCCAGTGATCCATCACAGCAGTTAGTGATATGGGATTTTTACCATAACGGCAGAAAACCTGAATGCAAGATCATAAGTAAGCTGTGTGTAGAAGTGCAAACAGCCACATGTAATTATCTCGTTTTGAACATAAATTTTTATCTAATCAGCTAGGCACAGCTGGTCTTGTCATGTGTTTCTCTACCTGCAGGCCTCTCTTGGACTGAAGCTGTCATCACATGCAGATTTTATGGCATATTTCTTCTCCTCTGCAGCTTTTGTGAGGTTTCTGTGAATTTAGCAGAACATGAACCAGTCATCCTCCTGCGGCAGGTTCTGGTTGAAGTGCCTCTCAAGCTTACAGTAGATCTCCCAGAGAGCAGAGCAATAACTTTGGGAATAATTACAACTAATAATAGTGCCATTGATGGGACGAGAACGTCAGAGAAGAATATGAATGGCAACAAAGGCCGCTACAACAATAACAACCTGACTGGCTTATATTCATGCTCCTGCCAGTACAGCCCAGTTTCTCAGCAATTTGTGATATAGTCCCAAACTTCAATCTTTTGATTTGTGTTGCTGGATGCAATATTTCATCAGTCTACTCTCATATATAAGTTGCAGATTAAAAAGCATAGAAGTCGGCATAAGGGGATTGGAGAGGTAGCGAAAGAGTACTTTATTGACACAAACCCAAGTGTGAGTTATGTATGTCACAGTTTTTCACATATATGTTATTCATTATAAATATGTCGCTTGGTTAAATGTGCACATTAAAAACCAATGGGTGCATTACTTTCAATTCATGTTGATAAACAGGAAAAAATAAACTACATTATGAACCGCCATTAGACTGGGACTGAAAAGATGTAAGTGAGATAGGTAGATCGCTTACTACTGATCAGAGATGGCAGCTAATGTCGTGATGAATTATTAAATTGGCAAAATTGGCAATCAATCATAGATAACAAGTCAGAAATGACTAAATGACTTATTTTTAAGATGCAGAGTTTAGTGAAACTGCAAGATAGAACATGTAAGGATATTATTGCAGTGCAATATTCAATACTAACCAAAACTTCATGCTTTATTGTCATGGTCCTGGGTCTTTTGACCCAGCGTTTTAAGTTTGAGTTTATTTTGTTCATTAGGTTATCTAAGTTCATTTGGTTATTAGACTCCTTGTGTTTTCTTCCCCTGTATTTAAGCTTCCCCTCACCCTTCGTGTTTCATGCTGCGTGTCTTATGTTATCAAGTTTGTATTATTATGCCTAAGTGTTTCTAGTTATTATTTTCCCCTCGTGTTTCCAACCATGTTAAATCTCCCCTGCTCTTCATGCGTTTCATGACTGTGTCTTACGTTGTCAAGTTCGGGTTGTCATGTCTATGTCTCATTATGTTTCCTGTTTTATTGTGAAGAGGTCTGGTGTTCTGTGTTCATCATGTTCAGTTTTACTCTCCCACTGTGACGTCATTATGTTCATGTGTGCCAGCTGTTTCCTCATGTGTCTCCACTTCCCCTAATCACCTCCTGTGTATTTAAGTCCTCTGTTTTCAGTGTGTGATTGTCAGGTCGTCTGTTGTCCACGCCATGTTTCCTATGCCATGCTTCCAAGTTTCTTGTCTAGGTTTTTCTTATTGTTTGTTTAGATTTCCCAGTTTAGGTTTGTGTTAATTTTGCTTCAGTTTGCCTTGCCCTTTGTTTGTACCTTTTTACCAGCCATATTAAACGGCTCGCTTTTTGTTAACATTCAAGTTTTGTTCCCTGTTCCTTGGAGTCTGCATTTTGGGTCCTTTTTCAATTCATACAGTCTGCCCTCGCCAGACTGTGACATTTATAAGTTTGTTTGCAGAAGATGAGATGCCAAAACTATTTATTTGCACGTATCACAGAGACATGTCTCAGTGGCTCAGAATGCCTGACCGAGTCCCAGTCAGAAGGCCTGAACGCACGCTTCAAGTTGTTTATACTCACCATCATATTTTCAGAAAATGTCAGGGAACTTCAGGGAGCATCAATGCCTGTGAGAGTAAAGCGACAGTTGTTTGTGTTCATATGGATCACGCCCTCCTAATAACACCTCATTGTTTAGCTTCTCTGTGTAGGCCATTGTGCTGCTGATCTTCTCAGTGGTCAGTTTTGTGCCATCCAGCCTCTTCTACTCATTCTGATGACATCTTCTCCTGGCATCCACATAAATCAACAGTCCTATCTGCAACTATCACAACCACATTAGCCAAAAAATAAGACATGCTTTTTTTCAATTCAGTGCAATTTCCAGTAAACTGCATGTGCAAACCATAGTGAGCCAAGATTACATGATTCACGTCAGTTTTGCAGTGTTGCTACCATTACATTAAGGCCAGCCAGAAACATACCTGTGTCCATGCCTTTCAGTTATTACACTCACATTTTGCATCTTTAGTAAATGTCAACAGTAGTCTTTTTTAACCCCTAAAGATGCTTTAGTGCTGGCGCAGACAGTCAGGAAATCTGGTCCCAAGTCACAAAGCAGTGTTTTCTACAATATGTATAAACCATTCTGTACAGGGAGACAATCTTCTTAAAGCCTGGTACTTTATGAGCTTTATAATGGGCACTGATCTCGATCTGCAGTGGGGAGGGAAGATGAAGGTGATTAGAAGTTGATGCTCCCTCAGGCTTGGGATTATGGTAAATATACTGCCTGTCTTTGGGGATCATTAAAAAGAGCTTCCTCATCCCCTCCAAGTGACTGCTTATGTTACTGGACCCTTGGAGAAATAGCAAAACCAGTCACCACTGCTATCCAGTTTGAGGGAAATGGAGTGTATGGTGCATCAAAGTGCTGTTTTTAAATATCTATAAATGCTTGAGGCCGTATAAAATATGGGGAATTCATTGATATTTCATAGAAAAGCAGATATTTATTGTAAGGTTTATTTATCCAAATATTCCTTAAATAAAATAGATAAGTTATAATCCATCTGCAACTAAATATGGCTCGTTAAAAAATGAGTCATCATAAACCATTCCTACATGTGAAGAAGCTTGTGTTTACTTAGTCAGTCTGCTGGCAGAGAGACTTTAAGCCTCTCCGTTCAAAATCAACATGTTAAAGTCCTCTGAGATATACAGGGTCAATAAGCGGACTCCTGCACTTACTGCAGCGGCAGTGAAGCTCCGTCACCCAGCACCACGGTTTGCCCTTTGGGAGGTCCAGGCGGAGGCTGTGCCAGCCTTCAAGTTTTTACATACTTCTCACCTTCAAGAGAGAAACTGCTGGAAAGGGTCTGACATGAGACAAAAAAAAGAAATATATATATATATATGATGTGTCATCAGTAAACTCTTCTCACCAAGCCCTTTTGATGACATGCAGGAAGGTAAATATAAGACCAATTAAACTTTAATGAGCAGAAAACTCATATTCAGATGTCACTGATAAATATTCTGAAATATCTCATTGACAATTTGCTCCTTCAGTTGCTAATATCAAGCTTTTCATGGTGACATTTTTTGTGCAGCACAGAAGCTTGCTGGTTTTAAAAATTTAACTAAAAGACTGTTGTTGGCAAATTTTAACATTTGCTAGTTTCACTAACACCAGCTTTATACGGTGCTTAAAATTAAATTGATAATTATTCTGTATATAATAATAATAATTCTCCAATAAGAACATCTTACTTCTTGTTAGTTCTGAGGGTTAACTCAGTACTATGGTGCATCTGGAAGAAGACAAACGTCACCCTCGTCACCAAAATCCACCTGTACTGCACACTGGTATTGCCCATTCTTCTCTAAGGATCTGAGACCTGGGTCATCCTCAAGTACCACCTCAACAAGCTCGAGGTCTTCCAAATGCCCTTTTTGTGTCAGATTGTCCGAGTGTCCCTCTGTGACAGTCTCAGCAACGGCGTGATACCTTGTCAATGTTACCAGCAGCCCTCGATGAAAGAGCTGACTCAGAAGCTGCAATGGTTTGGCGACATCTGCCGCATGAGCAACCATCGCCTGCCATATTGCCTTCTGCTGCAGCACCCAAGAAGACTTTGATCAACCAAATTGAAGGTGATCTTAAACAACGATATCTAACCCTTGAGCAAGCAAAGGTCAAGGCAAAAGATCGCAAGGCCTGGAAATGCATTCTTATTCTCTTGTTCACCAAGATGGAAACCCCACGGCACCCACAGAGACGTATTGGCTTCGTGGACGACCTCCCCTGCCAACCGCCAGCTATGGAAAAAAGAAGAAGAAGAAAGAACTCAGTACTAAAGTAATGAAAGTAGTAAAGTAATGTGTGAGCTGTACTATTTAAATAGGGAACATCACATGGACTTCTGTGAAAAAATATTGGCCGCCTTGTTCTTGTTTTTTTTTTTTACATATTTGTCACACTTACGTGTTTTAGATCAACAAACTAATTTTGATATTGGACAAAGAGATCCACAGAAAATACAAAATGCAGTTTTTAATGGGGATTTTGTTTTTTAAAAGAAAAAAGCAATCCAAACCCATCTGACTCTAATGACAATTAGCACTGACAACTCATCCAGGAGGTCCAAAACAACATCTAAATAACTTTTGGGAAGGTTTAAGTCCCAATATACCTGCCATGAAGCTAACACAGCATTTCATGCAACAGTTAAACATGGTGGTGGCAGTGTAATGATCTGGGTCTACAGCAGGACCTGGACAACTTGCCGTAATCAATAGAACCTTGAACTTTGCACTGTGCCAGAAAATCCTAAAGGACAATGTCTGTCCATCAGCTGGTGCCCTGAAGCTCGAGCACACTTTGGTTATGAAACAGGAACATGATTCAAAGCACAGCAGCAAGTCCATCTCTGGATGGCTAAAAACAAAAGATAGTCTGGACTTGATATGACCTTAAACGGGTCATTCAGTCTCGAAAACCTTCTAGTATGGCTGAGTTAAAATAATACTATGAAGAAAAGTGGGCCAAAATTTCTTCCACAGCAATATGAAAGACTCCTTGGTAATTATTGCATCATCCTTGTTTGTATTTGATGATCTGAAACATGTGTGACAAATATACAAAAATAAATTAATTACTGTTTCAGTGTTTTCTCAAATACTAAATAAATTATTTATAATCTGTATAATGTTTATTTGTTCTTTAGTCATCACCTTGGATTGAACTCTTGATATTTATTTTTCACAGGAAAACCTTAGAAGTATTTTAGCTCGTCAGAAGCTTTAGAACCTGGACTTTCAGCTGGAACACTTTGTATCTTTGCGTTTATGCAAATGAGTCTATAAGAGTTTCGTAAAACCAAGGGTGCTTCTTTTTTCCATCCCATATAGAAGGGGTTACAGTGTTGTATCTAAGTTTTCTAGCTGAAACTTTTCAGCGCTGCTGCACCCATTTCTGTTCTGGCTTGGTACAGAACAAGGCAAAAATAATCTTGAGAACATATGGGAAGATTATGGGCAGATGCAGGTGTAAACAGAACAGATACGCCCAGTCGCAAAGCTTGCCTTACATAACAGCACCCGTACACTTGTGTATGTATGCCACGCTCTGCATGTCCTTCTCACAAACACAGAGAGAGCTGAAAGGAGAAGATGAGAGATCCATCTATCTTTTAACAGATGTGATGAATATCAGTGCATGACCCACGCTCCTTCCTTGATACATCACTGCAGTGTGCTTGTCATCTTTGTTTTTCGCTTATTATTCTCGGAGAGAGAATCCACAGATTTGCCTCAGGTGCATTTTTCATTCTCCATTTCATTATTTGCTCAGATTAATACGAGCAATGGTATCAGCGGTGGCGTGGTCGGCTAAGCTGTGTCTAATAGGCTAGAGTCTAGACATACCCATACCAATTATCCACTGTAAATAGAATCCACGCTTTGGCTCAAGGCTTTGTTTATTCAATTCTATTCACTTCATATCCGCATGATTATAATTAACCCTTGTGTGGTGTTCGTATTTTTGTTACTCAGCCAGTGTTCATGGGTCTGGTGGACCCGCTAGAGTTTTGGCTTTCCAAATTAACACTATCAAACAACTTTATGTTAAATTACTCAACAGATGTTTACTTCATCCCAATTACAAGACATATGAACAGCAAACATGGTTAATTTTTTCCCTTTACCTTTGTTAGATCACATTTATGAATTAATGTGCTTCTCGTTTTTCTTTTATATAAAATGTTATAAATAAATCAGTTATAATCAAGTGGAGTGAGTGGAAAGACACAACACATTTACACGTGAAAAAATAATTAATTGTTTAATTTTTCTTTTGAAAAAAACTGAACACGGGTCTCACAGACCCGAACACCATACAAGGGTTAAAGAAAATAAACACCTGCTTAGAAGGTAAAGGCTCAGAAATGTGCCGTCATTAGTGCAACCCCATGTAGGTGTGCACTAGTATATCAACTGTGGTAAATGTAAAGGTATACTTATGGAGCCATTATGTTGATATACAGTGAAAAGCAGCATCTTAATCACAAAAGTATGTTTAGTCATTTCAATACTGTATCCTTGGAAGTGCTCTGGTTTCATAAGCACATGTCTTAAGACGGATATTCAACAATAAAATCATTTTTATGCTTTTTGCAGGACATTATCTCTTAATGTCCTGCCAAAGATCTGGAGCATTGCTACACCTTTGGAACCACTGGCCTGATGCATGATCCAAATTAAACCAAGTTTTAACTGTCAGGGAGATGGAATTGGTTGACTGGTAAGTTAACCAAAATCATCACTGCGCCACCAATGTGCATGACAGTTGGTATGAGATGTTTACAGGATACAGTAAAATACAATTGTTACTGCTTTTTGTGGATTTAGACACAAATAGCTAATTTCCAACCCCCCTAGTACAAAAGACATAATTCAAAACTAACTAGTTTAGTTTGCTTTTCTTACATCTTTCTCACTGTTGCACATTGACTTTTTTTCTCTCCCTGGGAAATACAGAAACGGTATATTCCTCTTACAGACACATTTTGTGACAAACTGGACAGAAGTATTTTGCGTGTTTAGTGATTATTTGTTCAGCTTTTTTGAAAAGGTTCATTTGAAATGACCTACCACTTAAAAAATGTATGTATAAATATGTTTGCTCTTCTTCGACAGGTAGCTAGGTGCTGCAGTAATGCAACCACAACTTTCTGTCTGCACCATGAACACATCACAGGAATAAGAAAGAAATTGTTTAGGTGGCTGTGGGATGTCATTATTTCCTTATTACTGAGCAAATAACTCCGTGCCATCACTGGAAGCAGCACCAGGCTGCAGCATATGAAAAAATTGGCCTATTCAAAAGAAATAACCTGCCTATCAGATTTAATCACTCATTAACTGAAGGTGCTGGAAACCATTTGAGGTTTGTGTTGATATGCAGTTTGTTTTTTTTGCCAAACCTGGTGCTGTTTCCAGTGATGACATCAAGCTATTGGACAAACATCTCTGTTTTGGTCTTGTCTGCCCAAAGGACATGGTTGCAGAAGTCTTGTGGTTTGTTGCAAGATGCAACTTCACAAAACTAAACCAAGCTGTCATGTTCTTTTTATAGAGAAGAGGCCTTCTCCTGACAAACATTCCACACAAGCCATATTTGTTCAGTAATTTGTGTAATTGCCCTGTCATGAACTTTTAACATTTAACATGCTAAGCATGGCACGGCTGCTTTGTTCAGAAGACGAATTTGTTCAGAAGACGAATTTGTTCGGACATCCTTTTCTGGGAAGAACGTTGTATGGTGCTAACACACACCCAAATACTCTAAAACCGCAGAACCTGGCTGGTACTTACAATCCTAATTCCTCATAAACAGTAAGAGTGTAAAACAGTCCGGATTTACATGATTGTAGCTCTAGTATATGCATTTTATGTATTCTATAGTACAGGTTATGAAAAATGTAATTGGAAATCAATAAGATCTAGACACTGAAATAAGTCCAATACAGTATATTTTTTATTCATGATCAAAAATCATAGAATTAGAGTTCAACAACAAAATAACAACAAAAATGCTTCTTTGAGGGAATGTGTCACCTGTGAAATAAGTTTATCTTAACCCAGTCCATTCTCTTTTTAAGTAAAAGGTAATGAAAATACAACTCAAAGATAAAAGTAGCCAAATAAAATAGCCTTTTGTAGGATTTGAAGTTTAGTCTCTTGAGCTTTATTCTCTAAGTACCTGGATTAAACAGTCAGGTATTTATACCACTGCCAACCTTCTTCCCTCCTAATGAGAACTTTATTGCTCCATTAAACTGGAAGCACTGTAAAAACAACACAGGTCAATAGATACAATATTGTTACAATTTCACAAACTACTGTCAAACTGGGTAACAGGAGTTGTTCATATGAATGCACACACAGGTACCCACACACTCACATAACACGTATTCATGAAAACATGTCAGTGGATTATGTTTTCAGGCCAAACCGTGAGATAATTTTTGCAATAGTGCTCTGAGAGGTTATTTTTGCCTTTTAACGTTAAGTATGAGGAGGACATTTTTTCATCAAGCAGCTTTAGTGATCAAAAAAAGCTCTAAAATAGGATTTTTTGATGCTTTGTTTTAAGTTTCACTAGTAAAACACAATTAAAACAATACTTAATGTTAAAAAAGAACAAATAAATTAACCTTAATTTGATGTCCAGTCATTATCTTAGGTCAACCCTCTGGCAGTGCTGATTGTTTGATGAGAGGACTAGTTTTCTAATAGACTGATTTAAGAAAATTAATCATACCTTAGTCAGTTACAACTTAAGATCCCAAAATATTAATTATGAGACGGTACACAGCTGTCAGAATCCAAAAATTAGTTACAGACTTTTTAAGAAATGGGCTTACAAAGACAATGCAGCTGTGAGTGACAGACATACCTTCACCTTGTCATGTCGTCATGCTCGCCCACTGGTGTAACAAGACATTTGCTTACCACGCAAAAAAGAAAGAAGTCGGAAGTACTCAGCCACCAACTTGAAGTCATCACTGGCGCAGCGGTACATCGCAAGTGACACAAAGTCAGAACTTAAAATCTCAGTATAGACAGGGCTAAATCTTTCATGAATTTATCATGTCTTATTCATTACAACTCTCTATCTACCGTTTTTTTTAACGGATCTGCAACTGACGCGAGAGGTCCTTGGTGTGTGACCTTGTGGATGGAGGTAAAGTTTGAAAGTGCAGAGCTTACTCACCGGTGCTGTTGACTGGATTTTCCTACAACACGCCACACTAGCCTTCCATTAACACTTAAACCCCCACGGATCGCCATTTGGCGTTTTCTACCTTTAAAACCCGGAGAGCAGCCAAATGGCTTTTAGCTAGGCTTTAGCTTCAGCCAAGTGGAAGCTAAATTGGCTAGTCATTCATATGTAAATTGGGTCGTTATCTGGGAATTCTGGAGGGAGGGGAGTGGGGGTGTGTGATTGAGGGCGTGGGGGAGCTGCTAAAAGCTGTGCACTTCCTTTTGTGTTTCATCTTGATGCATTCTCAATCATCCAGGGAAATAAATCTCCAAAAGTCACCAACTTGGAGTGTTTCAGTTTGCCATCTTAGGGAGAAATCAACACACATGGGTGTATGTCCTTTGTTGCTGAGATTTATTGATAAAAACAGTACAAAAAACCAACCATTTGTACACATATTTACAAATGGCCTGCTGAGTGGTGCATGGAGCATGTTCATTGGTTCATGGACCTCCCTGAACTAATGGCATTTATTGCAATTGTCATCTTGCGGGGGATTAACAGGGTTCCATCTCTAAATGACTGCTGGTGGGCAAACCTGGGAAACCCACAGATAATTGGAACTATGGCACGAATCATGTTATAAAACACGGCGACTGGCCAGCGCCGTGTTCCTCTGCGGACAGTGTACTCCCGAACCATCTGGTCCATCACATCCACGCCACACTTTGTTTTGTTGTAAAGGGAGACAGTGTTTGGCTTCCTTTTGGTGGTGTTATCAGTCTGAACCACGCTGTGCATGCTGCTAAGAATATAGACTGTCTTCTTCCGTTTGGCCGCATACGCCGTCAGCGTGGCAGCAGAGGTTGAAAACACCTAAGAAATAAGATAAATTGTTATTTCCATAGCCCTTTTACACACAATGAAACACATAAACATATCCAGCGTGATCACAAAGGCACACGTGACTGTCACAGAACACTAAATATTTCTTCACCAGTGTTTTTCAGAATGCAAACAAATGCTTTAAATTCCTCCTTTGAAAACGTCTGAGTGAAGCACTGCCGCATTGAGAGCTGCACCCTGCGTGGGCCTTTCACTTATTCTCACTCTCTCTTTGCTACCCAGTCTTTCATTATCTATGTGAAAATGTCAAATCCCTCAGCTCTGCAGGAGGAATTTATGCCACACATGGCACCGGCTCATCAAGAATCATGACCCACGCTAAATTGTTAACCTAATTTTAGGTTCACGTTTCTGGCCATACAGGTCATTTCCACATTCTAAATAGGAAGATAAAGTAAACATTATAAACAGTGCTATCTTATTGTTATTTTGTTCTTCAGAGTTTTGCACCCTATTTCAGCTGCTGGAATCATAAACCAGGCAGGGGCAAACTTGACCTTTGGTTCTGAAATTGGAGAAGTTAGTCTATGACTACAAAGGGACCTAATTCCTCTTATTCCCTTTAATAGAGTCTGAGAGACAAAAAGTGACAAAGCCAGCTGAGCACAGACTAGAGCAAGACAAAGTTTTCTAAAGTACTGTCCTTTTCAAAGAGTCTGCTTTTACTAATATACATAAAACACATGTATTGTTAAAGAGAGCAGTATGAAAAAAAGAGACAGTGACAGTGTAATATGATGAAGACCTGTGTTATATGTCTAAATAAACTGTGGACTCAATTTAATAAACTATCAGCTCTGATCATTTTCTAATTGTGGATGTTGGTTTACGTGCCAGCAGTGCATGCACAATGCTTTTGACTTGCAGTAATTCACTTCTTCTAAGCAGTAGTTTCTTCTGTACTTAAAAATAAAATACATCACTCAGCTCAGTAAGAGTCAGTGTAATGTAGTTGTCATTTACAGTCGCACTGTCCTCGCCTCCTCAGCTCTCTGTTTCACCAATTCCTCTATTGTACGTCTATTCCAGAAATCCCACTGTGTGCACACCAGTGCTGGTCAAATTACTTGAAAAAAGTAATCAGTAACTAATTACTGATTACTTATTTTCAAAAGTAATTAATTACTTAGTTACATTTTAAAAACACAATTTACAACCTGAATAGGTGATAAATAGATCTTTCAGCCCAATTCTACTTTTTCTGCATAATCCATCATACAAAATGTAATCAAATGGAAAAGTCTCTTTTTAAAACTTGTTTTATTAGTTTTAATCTTTTAACTTTATGCATCAAGCAAACATTTAATTATATGCAACATTCTCTGACTGGAAGAAATTTGTTTAATATTTAAACCTATTTTCTACACATTCCAGCACATAAAATATTTTTTTTGTGTGTGTTTACACTCACTCTTTTAAAGATGCAAGTAAAACACAGCAGAAAATAAATAAAATCAAAGACTAGCGGTCCTTTTGCTCTATTTTCACCTGTAAAGCAGGAGTGGGGTAGGCGGAGGTTTTCCCTGGTGCAGGTGTGCCGCGGCGGTCAGTTGAAGAATCCACGATTTTCTCTGTGAATTTCCCATTGCGTGGTAGCGCACTCGGTGCTTGCTTCGAAGTTTAGGGGGTTTTTTTCGCTGTAAAAAGAAGTTTTCTTCCCACGCACAACGGACACTAATGCTTTTGTCACTTGTTATGGAATCAAGCTCAAAATAAGGTCAGTACTGCCACGCTTTAAACGCTGCACGCTCATACTCTCTCCGCACTCGATATATTATCCATTGTTGATCTGCAGACAGCTGTTGTCACGAACGTCGCACTTGCTTACGTCACTGTCATGAGACATTCTCGCAAAAAAATCACGGTTTCAGTAACGCAGTAACGCAGCGTTCCTACGGGAAAGTAACAGTAATCTAATTACCATTTTTGCAATAGTAATCCCTTACTTTACTCGTTACTTGAAAAAAGTAATCGGATTACAGTAACGCGTTACTGCCCATCTCTGGTGCACACACAGAGCAGAGTTAAAAAGAGAAAGGCAAAGTGAGCACTACTGACATTGTCGAGACCTAGTTACATTACTGTAATTACATCAAATTGGTCTTAATCTGTCCAAAGCCAAAGATGGATAGAGGTCTCCCCCAAACTTCTAACAGGTCAAAAGATCTGTGTTTTTAAATGTACCAAACCAGAGAAAGGACAACAGAGGAGACTGCCATTGTCTGTACCCTAGACTTTGCCACTGTGTCAAGCATCTCCCTGTATAATCAGAGTAAACAATGTGATGCAATACAACATCCTTGCAGCAACTCCTGACACTTAACTGCAATTTCGCTGCTCAGGGCAGTTCACTCGTGCATGTGACAGAAATACACTCGTTGAATCACTGAAGAGATTCGTTCTTCAGAGGTGTAGTGGTCAAATTGTCCCTGTCATTAACTGCAGACACAAAGACACTAAATACACATCCCAAAAGAAACTCTTCTTAATGTTTAGAAATGATTGGAAAAGAACTCAAACGGTTGTCTGTCTTTTGTCGTGGTTATTTTTGGCATGCTCCCAGGCTTTCTCCAGACCTCTCTCATTCCAGTGTGTTCATTCTGTTAAAGCTTCTGGCATATGGCATCATTTGATTTCAGTGTTGTAACACTATGATGTGTCATGGCAATAATGGCTTTTCAAGTTGTCACACCTGTAAACGATCACATGGTGTTACATATAAACTGCAACCTGCAGGGTATATTTTTCTTTTAATTCATAAATAGTATTTCATGGAACTGAACATCTTAAAAGCTCATTTATGATTTTTGACAGTATGTTTTTTGAGATATATATGCTAAAGTTCTAATGAGTAAGTGTGCACTTTGTTTGTGTTCTGTGCAGTAGTAGGTGGTAGTAAGTCCTTGTGTGGTTTCACATGCTTAAGATTTGTGGGACATAAACTCCATCCAAAATGTCTGGCACTAATTTGAGAAATTAGGGTTATATTCCTGAAGATCTCTTCAGTTCTTGGGGGAAACCAGGGCTGAATTTCAGGAATGTTTAGGAATACCTTTTCATATGGGTGCTGCTGGGAGCAATACTGCTTTGCTTTAATCAAATATTTTAAATACGCTACTCACCACACACCCAAGTAATGATTAGGTATAGCCTGTGGAATTTGCCTACACCTTCTCAGTGAGTCCAAAACACTGAAAGAAATCCAGTTCCATCAAAATAGTCCCTTGTCAGTTTCAGGAGCTTTCTGAGCCAACACATATGGAGCACACTGGAGACTGCTAGCAGGCATTACTGAAGCACTCTTCAGGTGCCTCTGATTGTATATAGTCCGACACATTACAGGTCATTAGGACGACCAGGAAGATGTTCAACAGGTGGCAGCTCAGAATTAGGCAACTTCTGACACTTACCATATGACACCTTTGAGCTTACTATGGTATCTTTATCAGTCTGGGAATCACGACT
Source organism: Aulonocara stuartgranti (assembly GCF_965226115.1). Taxonomy (NCBI): domain Eukaryota; kingdom Metazoa; phylum Chordata; class Actinopteri; order Cichliformes; family Cichlidae; genus Aulonocara; species Aulonocara stuartgranti. The sequence continues at coordinate 11,663,512 of NC_138960.1, forward strand.
CACTACTTTGGTCAAGCAAAGACCTTTCAGCTTGGAGCGTGCTTGCTGCTTAAGTTTTAATTTCAATGCCTAGCAACAAGGTAGCAAGGTTGGTAGCAGAAGAAACAAAGTTTAGCCTTGGGTCTTGAACCCACGACACTCCCAACCTTCGTAACTGTTGCGCTGCTAGCTCTTCAAGGTAGAGTATGGTGAGAGGGGAGGTCATATTTTGCTGCATTTATGATGTAAGACCAGCATACTGAGTATAGCGAATCATACATTAAACAGTCTATACAAACTTACACCTATTCTTAACTACATAAAACATTACTGGCAGTTTTAGATTGCTAACAGATGCAGATACACTGCTTGGTCACGTTCTTTGGTGCTTTGGTACTCACTAGGAAATTAGTGAGTACCAAATCTCAGAAAAAGAAGTGTTCAATAACAGCTGATTCTCACATTTGTTTCTATTACTGGTTTCTTAGGTATTAATATTTTAGCAGTAAAGGACACTTTTGTTATTTCCAAAAACTGAAGAACCAACTTCACATTACTGGTCAGTAAACTAAAATTAACTAACTGGTTTGCTTCACATCATGCACTAATTTCTCATTGGTATTTCTCCTGATCCTTGTGGTCTCTTTATATTTTTGACATATTTAGAGTCTAAACTTCTGTTTGCATCTTTCTGAATGCTGATATTTTTAAACTTGTGCAAACTTTATTGCAAAAAAGACTTTTTTTTAAAATAAAAAAATTTGTTTTTGCTTCATTGCTTCAGTTTTATTGCTTCATTGTCATACGAGTTCTATCCTGCAAGCTGTAGCCAGCATCAATTTTATAATGTGAAGAGTTACTTAACCTGTTAAGCCCCCAGCGGTTTCTGAACTTCCTGCTCGAAAATGAAATGCCCAAAATAAATGGAGTATTTCTCGAGTATTTGTGTGCAATTACAAACTCTGTGTATAAATCTTGGTATTAAGATAAAGCTAACACTTGTGAGATTTCATCAGAGGTGTAAATAGTACTTTAAATGTTACTATGTCAAAGTTACTGTGACTCAAACATAGAAAAAATTAGAATTTTTATTTTCTTCGCCTAATTTTTAAAAGTATTTTATAGCATATAATGCCTTTGAAAATGCACACATTTAAATCCAGAAAACCATGTAACTGCTCTTTTAACTGTTTGATGTGTCTACTTTGTTTGGTGGTTGTAGAAATGGTTTATATGAGATTTTAGCTGAGATTCAGACGTTTCTCTGGATACTACACGTCAGGATTTATATTTCTGACCCCGTGTTATATTTAAACATGATTTCCTCCCTTTTGTGCCCATCTTTGGGTGTGTGGATGCTTAAGAGGTTGACCCTTCACATTAAGACAGATTTTTCTTTTTTAATTTAACCAAACCATAATTTTCCTTCTACTGCTCCTGACACAAAAGCAAACCACAGTCTCCTGGATCCCAGACTTTTGTTTTCATAAAAGAGGGCTGTTATCTTCCATGTCCAATATTGCAGTAGCACAAGTGTCAAAGCAGTGACACCTTGGTCACTTCGCTGAGACGCTAGCTGTATTGGACAGAACTAAAAAAATTGACACCCTCGGATAAAAACATGTTTGTTTTTTTTCCTGTGCGTGATCTTCTCCCTGGATGTAGTCTCTGCTTGTGATCCCACACGACCTGCAGCTGGCACACCTGTTGGTTATTATTTCGACATCTCTTGCGGTAAAACAACCCCAGGGTTTCCACCAGTCTTCTCCACATCATTCACTCACCTAAAGTGGTGGCTAGCAGCTTTCAGGACAATCTTCATATTAACTTGGTCTGAACCTGCTTGTGTTATTGTTTTGTTTTCTTTCTGCATCATGCGGTAGCCAGCTTGCTTCGTTCACCACACACCAACATGTTGAGCCACACATCATTCCAAGTACCTGCTTGCCCATTCTTCAACATCTTCTGATTCATTCACTCACAGCTCACTCATTATGAGCTGCTTCCCTCCTGTTCAAGCCTACTACAGTGGCACCACCTCCTACATCCACCTTGAGCCCATCCATCACTTCAAATGATGCTAGTTTTGCAATCAATCTTTTAAATTGTCCCCCATGTCAGCGTGCAGCGTAGACGTCCAGTCATTCTTGTGCAAAAAATGTAAAAATCTGGTGGAGAGAAGGAAAAATGTTGGGAACACAGTCAAATTACTTCTGGCTTTGATGTATGTATGTGCTAACATAACGTTATAATTAGAAGTTAATCAGTGTTTTAATAATAACATTATATTTTTCACTAAAAAGAGGCTAGCTGTTGATGTTTGACGATTGTTGTCTCTTTTTTAAGTTCAAAAGATTTTTTCAGCAGCGTGTCAAGGTGTCTAACAAGACACTGTTTACCTGCCTTAAACCATGTTGCCTCTTTACTGCCTATCACAGCTGACAGAATTAAGAAATTAGTCGTCTTAGTAAAAAGAAAAAAATCTTATAGTAACTCCTTTAAACCCTGATGAAATATATCTGCTATTGCTCAGTATGGAATCCTGGTTATAGACGATAAATTGGAAATTTTATTTTTCAACATCATTATTATGCTGTTTAGTTCACTGCACTTACGCCTTGTAGATAAAAGTGTTGTCATCCAGGAAGACATTGCAATTAGTGGAGAAATGTGTCATGGGAAGAAAGTGGTAACTCAGAAACATCATGATAATGATGATCAGAGTTATACCAGCATACTAAAGAGGAAGTGCATAGTCCCATGCCACATTTGTGGCAATAACATACTGACTCAATTAATTACCATAAATCATTCGCATTTGCTATGCTGTTTCTCTTTTCCTCCTGTCACAGTTAGTTATTGACTTTTTAATGTTTGTTTTTATGAAACAAATGGAAAGCTACTACAGTGTTTAGTGCTTGTCCATATCTCAAACTCTGAGCAAAGGCCACTGGCTCAATGGCTTGTGTCTTTTGTTTGGGCCTCTAATAGATGTCAACATTTTCAATAAAAACTATTTGGTGATGCTAATGACATATGCAAGAATAGAGACACTCAAATGCATCACACTGTCTGCATGCTGTGCTTGGCACCAAACTACTATATGGTTACATTATGTTGATGAAAGGAGGGAAACATGCTTATAATTCTCTGACTATACCATTCAGTAATTCAGCTAATGAGCCACAGAACAGTGTGCCCTTTAGTGAAGCTCCACATAAAAGAAAACTCCCGCAAAAAATGAATATGCACATGACCTTTATTATTATATTCTTTTAGATTTCGTCACGTAAAAAGTGAGGTGAATCTCAGTTCAGTTTAGCTATATTTGTAAAAAAAACGATTTGCCATGTGGACATTTGCGTATGTAATGTTCATAATTTTTCTCTGCCTTATCGTCAGTGGACCTATTCATGGATTAGTTGTTGCGTTGCACAGACCTCTTTTTCATGTTCACTTGTGTTGGTGTTTAAGAATATATATAATTTAGCAGTCATTTTCCCATATAGTTTGACCTTTATGAATTATGTTTCATGTAGACGATGGACATGGTCTTCCCATTAAGTTGGACTCCGGCCTAAGGCTGGACTGTAGCCTTGAATTTTCACACAGTCTAGTGACATTGTGCTGCTATCTACAGCACGTGTGTACCCTACGGCCTTCATGAGTGACATTCTATTGCATTTCACAAGAGTAAAATATGCCAATGTATTTGTCAGCATGTCTGTGTTTGGCCTTTTGAATAAGTCCCCTTTGTAGATACATATTTCCTAAGGATACGAGTGCTTTCATAGTCAATCAGCAATGCCCTCACTACAACAGTGTGATAGTATTCATATGGCCATGTCCACAGTTAGTAATGGAATCAAACTAAATTAAAGTCTCAGATGAAAACAGATTTAACTCCAGTTATTTTAGATATAGAATGAAATGTGTGTTTGTGTGTGTGTGTGTGTGTGTGTGTGTGTGTGTGTGTGTGTGTGTGTGAGAGAGAGAGAGAGAGAGAGAGAGAGAGAGAGAGAATAATATGGAAATATTTGTTTGTTTGGTTATGTTTTTTACTACATAATTATTATAATAGTTGGCAGTTTTGCATACAATATTTGGGAACTATTTGAAGGGCATCAGTGTGTGGGAACAGCAGCTCCAAAAAGACACTTTCTGAATTGAGAAACTCATATTTCTGTTGAATTTATGAATGCCAGAGTAATCTACTGCCCTCACAGATGGGCTGAGATTGCACAATACTTTAAGCTGAAAACACTACAGGCTGACGGTTCATCAACAAAGTAGGAAGTCCTCAAACTAAGTTTGCCACTCACGGTTCAGCTAGTGTCATGGTAATCAGTTTTGTATTCTGGTGAGTGAAATATGATGTATGAGCATCTGCTTTCCAAATGAGTTTACACTGAAGTCAGGGCCTGATATCTCTGGGCAAAGATAATTATTTCTTGTTCTGTCTTTTAAGCTGTGAGATGGAAGAAGGTGCAGCAGAGGTGGGAGAGCCAGATGGATATTACGCTGACTTTTGAGGAATGGAAGGCAAACAAAAGGGTAACTGGGGATGAAAGCAAACTCAATCTTCCATTCCCGAGCTCCCCCCCCCCCCCCCCTATATCTGCCATGGCTTTCCTGTGTACTGTCCTAAAGACAGCAGGCTGGTAAACTGAGAGGTGAAGAACAGACACTCCAGTGACATTTTTACTTACACGTGTAGTATGGCATCACGTGCAAGTTGCAAAATAGCCGTACAAAAGATGGGCAACGGATAAAGAGAGGGAGAGTCAGAAAAGTGACGTTTGTAGCACTGCTACTCTATTTATCCTTCCAAATATAGACAGCTTTGTCGAGGATGTTTGTCTGAGGCCATTCAAATGCCTGAATTGTTGTTATTCTTAAAATTGAGCTTTATTGATGTCAATTAACTCAAGTAGATGTGAGAGGGAGAAGATATACCATGTTAAAATGTCCAACTTTACAACAGAAACAAACGTGTTAACAGAACACATTTAATTTTCAAAGCCATTTCTTCCTTTAACATTTCTTTTATTAATCAGCCTTTATATAATTATACATTGATTAGATGTTTTTTTATTAAGTAATAGTTCTTTTGACTGAGCTAACTGTGATACATACACTCATTGGATAACAACTTGGTAACCACAAGTCATTTGGTGAGCCCAGGAGCATAGTGTGCCACATCGACAAAATCTTGCTCATCTTTTATTGAATATGACCAAAAATGAGTGACTGAGTCTATAAACTCACCAGGAAAGTGTTTAAGTCAAGTCAAGGGTCAAGTCAGAGAGACATTTTTCACAGATGTCTATAGGACCAGACTTTTTGCAGACATAGAAAAAGACTTTGTCTTATTTTTGTATATATTTCTCATGTTTGCTATTTATTCCTACTGTCTACTATTTATATTTTATTCTGGCACAGCTGGTGTGGAGCTCCTAGAATTTCGTTGTACATGTGCAATGACCATAAAGTGCAATTCTATTGTATTCTGTTTTATTCTATAACTATCAGCCATGGTTGTAATTAAAAATAACTGTTAAATGTTTAAGGCCCTTTAGGTGCCAGCTTCACTTTTCAGATTAAGAAATCACATCAATGTTTTATACTGTCTGTGCTGAAAACTCCACCCTCCCATCTAAACAAAACATAATGTTCTTATGTAAGCCATATATACTTTATGGCACAAGGTTGCTTTCCATGACTGGAATGGAGGCCAAGTGTAAATAGAAAGGTTATCAAAACTGTTTCACAAAGTTCATGTAAATGAAATAGCTTAGACATCATATACATGAACTCTTCACAGACAGAGAAGTAAGAAAACAGCATAAATCTAATGTACTTTTGTTTACCTGATAGGTTTTATAGGACTGAGCAAGGCACATTTTTGTGAAATGTTTGATGTTAAGAGACAGCAAGACTTTCAAAGTTGTCTGTCTGGTCAAACTCTGTAACCAGGCAACACGGGTCTTGTGAGGGAGGTAACCAAGAACTAAGAGTCTTGTTTCTCTGCAGAGATGAAAAAAGACTTTAACAAAAACAAGCATCAATGCAGAAATTCATCAATCAGGCCTTCATTGTTCTGTGAACAGATAAAAAAAAGAACATACATATGGCAGTTCTTTGGTCGTTTTGCTGTTGGAAGTAAAATATTGTTTCAGTGGCAGGGGCCTTGAAAAAAAGTCAAGTATAATTTTGTCTTAAATAAAAGAGTATTCCAAAGTACACCTTATCTCAGCTTTAACAAAAACAGTTAATTTAGTATTTTCGAAAGCATCGGACAAAAGTATTGCAGCCTCCAGAGTAAGTCTGCCACTATCTCATGCACAGCCCATGTTTTATTGATCATGTGGTGGTACGCTTTGTGACAAATGCCCTGTGTGAGTTCTCTGGATACAGAAAGACTTCAGTGCTCAGTTGACTGTTTAATATTGCATTGTGATCAACCGTTTTTCAGCCACCATGATTCAAGGGACCAGCCACAATTCTGGTTAAGTTGTGAATTAATCTATTCTGCTGCCCTCAGACATGAATGCAAAATCCCATCAGTATGTGAAGTCAACTTTGTATCCATTTTCCTATTGTGGTTGTGAGAGGTCCATATGTCAAAACAACACTGCTTTCTGAAATTGGTAACACATTACAATTTTCATCATTATTAAATTGCTAACTGAATTCAGCTTTAGCAGATAATTACATTACTGTTAGGAAACATCCATCCATCCATCTTCATCCGCTTTGTCCGGGGCCGGGTCGCGGGGGCAGCAGCCTAAGCAACTGTTAGGAAACAATGGAATGATAATGTTATTTACCAATGTTTAGTCATTTAGCTTTGTTGATACATTATAACAAATAGAACTCCTACCCACTGGGTAACCTTAAATTAGTAAGTTCTTCAGTGGCACGCAATGTCAAGTTAAGTCAAGTTAAGTTTATTTATATAACAGGTTTAAAACAACCTCCATTGACCAACATGCTGTACAAGTTATACAAAATATACACTATATAATATCCATCCATCGATTCGGGTCCGCTTATCCTTTTCAGGGTCGCTGGAGCCTATCCCAGCCGTCATAGAGCGAGAGATGGGGTACACCCTGGACAGGTCGCCAGTCTGTCGCAGGGCCAACACACAGAGACAGACAACCACTTACACTCACATTCACTCGCTCATTCACACCTATGGGCAATTTGGATTAACCAATTAACCTATCCCCACTAAGTGCATGTCTTTGGACAGTGGGAGGAAGCCGGAGTACCCGGAGACAACACGCAAACACGGGGAGAACATACAAACTCCACACAGAAAGACCCCGGCCTGATGTTGGAATTGAACTCAGGACCTTCTTGCTGTGCGGCAACAGTGCTAACCACCGTGCCACCGTGCTGCCCACTATATAATACAAAACTTAAATTAATAATAAATATACACTAAAAATTAAATAAAACAAGTAAATAGGACAGTGATTTCGTAATAAAAACACAGGGTATTCTGCTCAACTACACACGAAAACACACAAGAACAACTAGTTTTTGAAAACTGTTTTGAAATGATTGCAAAACTGGGCAGCTCCTATGTGAAAAGTTGCTCCAAAGATTAGAAGCTGCCACTGAAAAGGCTCTATCGACTGTGCTTTTAAACCTGGATATCAGAATCTCCATTATCAGCTGTTTCATAGATCTCTGAAAAAATGTTTTGTTAAGTAAGGTGACACCAAACCACTGAGACTGTTAAAAGCGGACAATAAAATTTTAAAGAGAATCCTGAAATGGACTAGAAGGCAGTGTAAGGAGGCCAGTTTACTTGTAATGTGATTGCACCATTTCTTTTGCGTCTAAAGGCGAGCTGCTGCATTTTGAATATCTTGCAGGTGATGAAGTAAGGACTGATCAGAGTCAGAGTTACAACAGTCTATATAAGTTGAAAACAAACACTATTGTGACGGTGATGTACACTGTTTTGCTGGTATATATGTATCGATCTATCAATCGTTTGTTGTAAGATTCAGTTAATTATTTTTTTAAAAGTGAGACATTTTAAATGAGAATAAGAAAGAAAAGTATTTCTTTGTGCCCCCCTTTACCTGTTAATGCCCTACCTGCCCCCCTGGCAAAACTTTGCTAGATCCGCCCCTGCACAGTTACCAGCTGTCAGCTACGTAGAAAAAGGATCCTGGTTTTATTTGTCTCTCAGAAACAGTTCATAACTTCCCTTCAACTCATTCATGTCACCTAAAAGGTAAACCTATTTCTCCATCACCTGTTCAGTTCTGATGATCCAGTAAGGACATCTCCTGGTTTCATCTTCATGTTTCCCTCTCACCAGATAACCAAACCATATCATGACCAGCAGCTTTTACAGCTGTGGCTCCAGCAAACATCAGCTGATACTAGAAAGTAATATTAAAAAAATTCTAACAACAGCTGATCAAGCTTGAACGTGCTGCTGCTGTTTAATGCGACATCCGCTGGTTTCCTCTTTCTGGCGCAAAGTAGGCGATAAATAAACAAGAGAGAAAAGCCGATCAGCTGATCATTGATCAGTTTCATGATTGAAGTAGAAACAGGAGAGGGAGGGGGAGAGAATTATTTATACCTTTTTTTCATCCAAATAAAAGTCTCACTTTTTGTTAGCATCCATCAGCTCTGTGCGTCTGCTTTTGGGTGCACACTCTCCTCACTCCCCGCCGTCTGCCTCTCTAGACGTGACAGAAGTATAACCTAAAAACAAACAAACAAACATTGTTATTGTAATGTGTAGGCAGTATTTTCATTGAGTCAAATGGCAATTGATAACAATGTAATTCAAGCAATTACTAATAAATTGCCTTCAAAATATACATTATTTGATTCTATTCAGAAACAGTTTTATCAATCCTGAAAAACTGTGTCGTGTCCTGTGATGAAATGGGGTTTGACTTAGGTGAGTTATGGTCATATTTCTTCTCTGCTAAGTTAATCTCTCTCGGCGGATGAGAGGATAGTCAGGGCAGAAACATTTTAATTTGGAGATGGTACAGTAGCAACATTGTTTTAATGTTTTCAGGGCTTTACAGGAAAATCTTCCTCTAAGCTTCAGCCACAAAACAAAGCTATTCCTTTGATTTTGAATTACAGTAAAAGCCTTCTTCCTGTATCCCACTTTGAAGACGATTACATTTTGTCATCCTGATCAGACATGTCACCCATTCACATTATTTAAAGGTACCTCGGACAACCCTGGAGGTCTTTCAAGGTCACATTTCACTTATTCTGTATGTATCTGAATATTTGGCATCAAAGGCCATAAGCTGTATATTTGGAACTATTTGACTGGTGACCTTTTTGTGTAATATTCGCACATCAAACTGATGTCAGTGAAGTCATGTCAAAGGGTTTGGGTTTTTTTCCAAAGCTACATACTATTAATACTACTTTTCTCTGACTTTTCTAGTAGCTCTCTCCTTATCCGACCTTCTATAATTAGATCAAGCCCTTATTGTGAACCATAGGTACACAGTGGCCCACATGTTACTCCGACCAATCAGCCCCAAACGTCCAATATAATCTTCCCACCTTTGATCATGATTTCCTCCTAATCCGGTTGAAGGTGTTAGGTGAAGACAGCCAGCGGCAATATGTCTGCTCAAGGTAGGATACCCGCATCTTCTTGTGAAGAAACAGCGTTAATTGCCTCTATTCATACACGAAAACTAACCTAAGTGACCAAAGTGAAAGTTACATCTCTCGTTGGATGAATCAGCACCACAGATGATCAAGTTCCTATTGATGTAGGCTGGGAGGCACAGCTGGAGAGGCGGTGGGAGGTCAGGCTGCATCATTTCTATTCAAACTTCATTATAACTGATTAAAGTGACTTTGCAACACTGCATCATCTGGCCACATTAGATGACTGGATTAGCAGAAGGGATATTTTTACTCATTAGAGTTTTACACAGACTGTGCTTATAATCCTCACAGCATCCATTTGACACATGAAAACACACAGACTTAAATGCACACACATCCAAACCACTGTCAACTGCCATCGCATACAAAGTTCTAACCATTTGTTCTCTATTGGTTAAACTAATAACAGTAACATAATAAAAACCAGCATTGGAGTTTTATTGTGAAGCACTTTGATGTACACTAGTCTTTTAAATGTGCTATGGAAATAAACGTTGACTTGACTTGACTAATGACAGTAACATGAGAAATCATTTAAAATACTTTGTGAAACTGTTACAAAACCTTAACCCTACAGGACTGATATGATCTCTAAGGATAAATGAGCAGATAAACAGATGGAAAAAAAAAATAAATAAATAAATAAATAAATATATATATATATATATATATATATATATATATATATATATATATATATATATATATATATATATATATATATATCTGCCCTCATGATTGTGTTATGTACTTGTACTTGTTCTATTTTTTCCTCTGATCCTGATCTTTTCCACTTGCTGTTCCACATGCTGTATGAGTGTAAAACATGTGCCCTCAAACTCCCTGCTGTCAGTTAGCCTTGTTTCTGGCTTCTTCTCAGCTGTTGCCTTTGAGACTCCACGCAAACAAGTTGGCCCCTACTAATACAACGTCTTACACAAGTATCAGTCCCAACCATATCTGACTTTTAGAGTAGCATATATTTTCAAAAACATCCAGTTTAAGAGCAAAATGGAGATAGAGATCAGCTCACAACTGTTGCCGTAAGTTTTACACACTTTAGAACACCTACTGACTCTGTTTTAAACACCCGTCTGTTCAAAAACCTCAGAAAAAAGTACGAACTGCTGACATGGCTGATTGTAGCAGGCTATTGAATTCTCCACGAAGCTAGAGAAGGTGTTCTACATGTCCACTATGTAAACCTTCGACTTGCATTGGCTGACATAAACTAGAAAGCAATGACTCTCACCTGGTGTCACAATCACATGCATGTAAGGCTAATTTTATTCAGGCTGCCCTATTAGAAAGAAATGGCAGTTTTGTGTGTGTGTGTCAAAGTTTGCTAATCTCTGAATAATAGATTGGATTTTATTTTATGGATACTAAATCAAGAAATCAATCTTCATAAGAATACTGAGGCTCAACATATCAAAACTAATAATGCACTAATAATGAACAGCTGTACTTTTAACATACTAATTGAAAACACTGAATTTAGTAAACCGTGAAAGTTTTGGAGGTAACATCCTCATATTATTCCTAAAGCCACTGAGGAGTCATTTTATACCATTCCCGTCTAAAAAACTCTTTAATACAGGGTTCTTGATTGATTAGCCCTCTTGTGGTTATCCCATAGCAACTAAACTCATTTTAGCTGACTAAAGACTGCAAGGTTTCCAGTCCCTGAGATAGCAAATAACCCGTAAACCATCATCCTCCCTCCACACACAGCTGAAATTATCTTTTGGAATTGGTGTGTGGTATCTTTTCTTTCCTTCAAATTGAGAATTTCTGTCATGGAGTTTCTGCTTGTACCTCATATGGCCATGGAATATTGGGAGAATATTTTGGTGAGATTAGTGAGTTTTTTTCATGGTATCATCAAGTTTTTATTCAATGCTTTTCTTAGAGTGGGCTCAAAAAAACAAACAAACAAAAGAAAAGAAAAACGAGGTTATCGAGCTCTGCAATTATATTACCATTCACCTTGAGCTCTTTTTCAGCTCTTTTAGTTCTGCACAATTTCTCCTATGGAGACGGCCAAAAGTAATGTATTATCCCCATTTTTGTTATCATGAACTAATGAATAGTCAGCTATGAATGACTAATAAATTACAGCTTGGGAAAGCTCTAGTCTAAAGCCTTCATAAAGGCCTTAAATGGGACCACACTGACCTCTGGTCTCCGAGGACATTTTAGCACTCTTTTTCCAGGTGAAAAGCTTTTTATACTACCGAATTTTACTCAGCTCATCAGGAAGAGACAGATTCTAGACTAGTCTAGTCTTGAATTTCAATATGCTGAATGACTATGTTTTATTATTTTTTGTATTTAGATATACCCTAAATTTACATGCAACAACTGACTTCAGTTCAGTAAGTTTTAGTAGCACAGAGGACATTTGCGTCTTCCAGCCTGAATTTTAAATGTTTATTCATTTACTCAATGCGTTCAATAAAGACTTGAAAAGTACAACTGTTTGTGTGTTTTCACTTTAATCAAATCGTGTTTGCTTGTAGTTGTGACTTCGATGGAGATCCGACATAATTCAATGAGTAGTCAGCACAGATTTCAGAGACTTCTTGTATCTGAATAATGTGAAATTTAGGAAGTTAGTGTTTCTCTGTCCACCTGCCTTTACTGCTTTTCAAAACGCCAGTGAGTCATTGTCAGAAATCAACATATATTATTGTCAGTTGCTCTCACGGCTAATGAGTAATTAACACTAATGATAGCAATCAGACTTAGCACAATTCTGGCATCAAGATCTCCATAATAATCACTTGTCTTGACCTTATTGCTATTTCTGGTGCAGCAAGCCACTGGCAACTTTTCCCCAAGAGCACAATATATGGTATAACATTTGATTAAAAAATACATTAAGAGTTTATTTAAGTCAATTTTTACACATATATTATCTCCCTGGGCTGCAAGGTAACTGGACAATATAACATATTCATAATTATGCCAATTATTTGTAATACTTTGATGCATAATGTTTGAAAATAATTGCTACTGTTTGAAAATTGTCTTACAAAGCAATCTGTTGCACTCAATGACCACCTGCAATCTAAAACCCATGGACACCAAATGCTGTATTTCCTCCCTTGAGATGCTCTGCTAGGTCTGTACTGTAGTGTTTGTGTTTGTTTGTGGGTCTCTCTGTCTTCAGTTTTGTGTTACAGTGAGTTAACTAAAAGCATGGTCTAAACTGAAAAGCAGGAGACTGATATTGCTAATATTCAGTTTCATTGTCTAGAGAAATTCTTTGGTTGCTCTTATATTATGCTTTATGTCAGTATCGATTTGCACTGTGTATCGCCATCTAATCTTTTTTGTAGTATTTGGCTTAATTTGAGAAGAGAGTGTAGTCCTGTACACTTCAGAATTCATTGTGCTATTTGTATTAGCAGTCACATCATCAATAAACACTAGTGCCCTGATCCCATTGGCAGCCGTGCATGCCAATGCCATAGCGCTGTCTCCATGTCTGGCAGATGATGCGGTATGCTTCAGATAATGAGCCGTTCCTTTCCTTTTCCATATTTTTCTCCTCCAGTCATTCTAGTACAAGTTAATCTTGGTTTGAACTGTCCAAGATTATGTATTTATTTATTTGGATGTCTTCTAACAAAGTCTAATCTGGCCTTGCTGCTCTTGAGTACAACCTGCATTTACAGTCAAGGCATCTCCTGAGACTTTGACAATGATAACGTCTTCAAGAGCAATGAGTAATGTTTGGGCGTGGTGAACCTGTGAGCAGTTTGGCAAGGAAATAGATGCCGCTTTATGGAGGGAATTGTGATGCTCTGGAACCCGAAGGCATGGATATGAAGCTGGAAACTGTTGCAATGTCGAATGACAAGAAGGGCAGGTTGGAGTTTTGATGCAATGAACAGAAGCTTGCTACGAGGCTATTTAAAATCGCTTCTTGGGAGATGCTGATAAGTTCTGCGATGCTGGGGTTTAGATCTCGAACGTCGTGGCTGAAAATGAAGGAAAGGGGTTTGGAGCTGCCTCTGCGTGGGGAACCAAGGCTCTGAATGTCTGGAGGGAGAGATGAGACAGGAAGTCGGCAATGGAATTGAAGTGGCCTGGAATGTGTTCCGCTCTGAATAGGAACTGATGGGTGACTGATACTGATGTTGATAATGTCGACTACAGCGAAGTTGTCGGACCAAATGAGGATAGATTTTTTTTGACCATTCGTGGCCCCACAGTAAGGCTGCGATGAGTACCGGGTAAATTTCGTAAACAGCTGATGAAGGCAGGAACTGATCGTGGATATATTTACGGAACTCGGGTGGCCAAGCTGAAGAGAACCACCCTCGGCCATAATAGCCCCCAAAGCCGGCAGAAGGGGCGGCATCTGTGAAGAGCTGAACACCATCGGGGTGGGACAGCCGATCATTGTAGAAGAAGGTGATGCCGTTCCAGTTGGCGAGCAGAAGTTGCCAGAGACGCAGTTCGGCCCTGGAAGAGCTGTCCAGCGTGATGGAGTCGAGGAGTGACGGTTTAGATGCAGCGAGTGAAAGCAAGTGAGAGATGAAGGAGCGGCCTTGAGGGATGATGCGTAGAGCGAAGTTTAAGTGTCCCAACAGGGAGAGCAGCTGTCATTTAGAGCAAGTGGGAGCAAGGAGAAAGCTTTGGAGGAGAAGGGTGATGTGATTGAGCTTTTCGGTGGGCAGGGAGGCCTGGAAACGTTCACTGTCGAGGGTTATCCCGAGGAACTCCAGGGATGTCGAAGGTCCCTCTGTTTTCTCTTCCGACAAAGGAAGGCCAAGTTCGGAGAAGACTAACCTCAGAGTGGATAACCCGTGAGCTGGTGGTGACGTGTGAGGGGAGATGAATAGGAAGTGTTCGAGGAGGTGAACCAAAAAAGGCAGCATATGGTTGTTAGAGAGGATCCAACATAGAGCTTCGGAGAGTGAATCAAACAGCTTGGGGCTGCTTTTGCAACCGAAGGTCAGTCTGACGGCGAAATAGTAGGTATCCCTCCACTTGACTCCGAACAGGTGCCAGAAGTCAGGGTGAATCGGCAAGACCTTGAAGGCCCTTGTGATGTCAGCTTTAGAGAGCCATGCGCCTCTGCCGGCGAGTTTAATGAGAGAGATGGCATGGTTCACTGTTGAGTACTTGAGAGAGTAGTCGTCGCTGGGAATGAGGCTATTTATGCTTGGAATCTGACTGCTATGGGAAGCAGAAAGATCGATGATTATGCGATTTTTTCCTGAATATTTCCTGGTGGCGATGCCCAGAGGGTTGATGCAAAAGAGAGGGAAGGGAGGTTCGGGGAAGGGTCCGATCATGAAACCCTCCCTGACTTCCTTGGCGAGCAGGCTGTCGACGGTTTCTGGGTCTTTGAGTGCTGACTGCAGGTTATTGCAAGTGCAAGAAACCAAAGGCTGGGCGATGATCCCTGGGTGGAAGCCCTCCGAGAAACCTTTTATTAAGAAGTTGACGAAGTCTGGGTTAGGGTGATTTTGTAAGGCGACTTTTAGTGCTGGAATGTGGATGGGTGTGGAGGCTGACGGAGCTAGCCATGGCTTGGTGGGGTTGTGGGGGCATGCGGGGCGGGAATGGTTACCGCCGCAAAAGGAGCAGCAGTGAAGAGAGCGGCGTTGAGACAAGGAACAGCTGGAGTCGTTGAAGTTATTGCAAATGGTACGGCCTCCAAGGTGCTTGATGGGCCTGCCCCGCCTGTCTGAATCGTGAGGCAAAGGCATGCTGGGGGTGAAGATTGTGGGTTTAGAAGGTTCTGGTACGGGATCTGGGGTCAAGCGGGAGGGAACGGAAGGACGGCACAAGGGCTGTGAATCTTTTGGGCTGGGACTATGCAGGCGGAAGCGGGATGTGGCGGGGCGCCGCACAACTTGCAGGAGATGGAAGAACGGGCAGTGAAGATGTGGCAGTAGATTTCCTGATCGAGACTGCCCCAGAAGGTGTCTTGGTTAAATTGCTGAAGGCGAGCAGCTGCCTGAGAAGCTCTCTGTATAACGAGAAGGCTAGAGCAATCTCGACCGGGGTGAGCTCTTTCAACTGAGAAGGGGCTGCACCATGTATAATAATGGGACCATCGTGGCCATCTAGCACCCTAGGAAGAGCAGGTTGCGTGGGAGGAGGAAGAATGAGCTGGCGAAGGTTAGCAGATACAGGAGAAGGCTTTGGGGCCAGTGGGTTGGGAGGAGGAATTGCTGTGGCCATCGAAAACTGGGTGGTGTTAGCTTGGAGAAATGGAGCCTGGGCGAAAAGGCTAGGCCAGGTGCAGCTCTGAACTTCACCGATGGGAGAAGGAAAAGCTGCTGGGTAGGAGGTAGGAGCAGTCGGACGGCTGGTTGTAGGAATGTTAGCTGAAATACAGTGGGAAGTAGCGGAGGTGAGAGGACCTGGCAACGCTGTGCAGGTGTTAGCTGTGGCATTTAAAAGAGGAGGAATGAGTGGCTGAGAACCCAGCATCCCGGTGCTGACGTTACTTGTGGTGTTTAGCAGAGGAGGAAAAGGTGGCTGAAAACTTGGCATCCCGGTGCCGAGGTTGGTGGCAGAGTTTAGCAATGGAGGAATGTGTGGCTGAGGGCCTGGCAACTCGGTGCTGAGAGGGTTTGTTGGGGCAAGCTGCGAAGGGGGGGATAGGGGCACGCAGAACTGGCAACCCTAGACGAGTGTCACGCTGAGTGGGAGGAGCAGCTGAGGAGGGAGCATGCAGAGTGGTGGCGAGCTGCGGCTGTAGCTGGCTGGGTGAGGCTGAAAGGAGCGAGGAAGCGTTGTTAATGGAAGCGCTAGCTTCGTTTGTGTCCGGAAGAGAATTAACTGCGTTCGGTGAATGACTATGAAGTTAAGAAGAAACTGAATAATGTAGCCTTGCTATCGGATCGACGAAAGTGAATGCCCCTCTCTTTCAGGGCTCGTTGGAGACGGGCGACAGTAAAGTCGGTGATATTCGTGGGCAAAGAAGCTTCGGGAGACCTCACCAGAGCGTGGGAACGGCGGCGCGACGGGGAATTCATGGTGATGAGCCGAAGGGTGAGTAGGAATCAAGCTCCTAGAATTTGTGAGGTGTCTGACGACGAGGAGTGTTCGCATGAAAATGAGAACAGCGGGTATTGGAGAAGGGGAGCTTTTATAGGCTGAGGCCAGAGGGGGCATGAAGGGGGAGTGGTCCCACTCCTGAAATTCAGATGATATCTCCACTTAACTGTTAATCATACATGTTGTGGCTGATTCCCCTGCTTATTTCATTAAAATATTTTTATCTCACTTTTAATTTAAGGAGTGATTTTGGATTAGGTTTTCTATGTGTTCCACCAAAATAGTTCTGGAATACTACATCAACCTTGTGTATGCTAACATTGCAGGTTATTTAATAAAAACATTTTAACTGTCATAAAACCAGAATCTGTGATAAAACTAACATTTGGCCACTGTAACAGTCCCATAAATATGGAACTGGTTTTGACCACTGGTAGGACCAGTTTTTGCATATTTAAATTTTGTCACTGGATTTAAATCATAGCTAAGGATTTAGATTAAGATATATCCCATAGAGGTAGTAATCTATTACCACATAACAGGCAAAAACCTCATTCTCAACTATTACCGCCACTTAAGCCAGACAGTCTGGGACAGCAACCTCAGCATGGCAAGCTTGAGAAGGGGATCATCACAGTGTGCACCATGTTTGTAATACTTTTCTCCCTTGCCATAAACATGGTGGTAAAGGCTGCTGAGGTTGAGTGTAGAGGATCCTTTACCAGGACCCAGTGGTGACAACAACATGTGTCCCAGGACGTAGGTGGATTCTGAAGGGCCTCAAGGAGCTAATTACCTGGGCCTGCATGAGCTTCAAACCATTAAAGTCAAGATTTCTGGTGCTAAAGAAAGGCAAAACCTCCCACAAGTTCTGCTTCACACTTGGTAGCGTGCATCCAATCATAGAAAAACTGGTAAAGAGCCACGGGAAGGTACTCAACTGCAATCTGAGGGACACATCATCCATCTGAGTCACTAACCAAGATCTGGAAACCTGGCTAACTCTATTCAATAAATCAGGCCTACCTAGTAGGTTTAAGGCCTGGCTGTACCAAAATGCTATCCTCCTGAGAATTCTATGGCCTCTTTTAGTCTACAAGATCTCTACAGTTGTGGGCTTCAAGAGAAGAGTGAGCAGGTTTCTGGGACTGCCATAGAGCCTAACTAACATTGCCTTGTATGGATAGTGCAACAAAGTGAAGCTTCCCCTCAGCAGCCCGAATGAAGAGTTCAGGATGGCCCTGACAAGGGAGGTACTAAAGTACCAGGAATCTTCTGACTAAAAACTGTTCCAGGCAGACATCAAAGTCAGGACAGGCTATATGTGGAAGGCAGCAGAGGCTGTGATGCTGCGGAGTCATGGCTGATGCACCAAATCTTAATGGGAGTGGTAGCTCAAGGAAGAGCAGGTATTGGCACAAGTACATCACCTTGCTACAACAAGACACAAGGGGGTTTCCAGGTGTGTGCACCAGTGGAAAATGAGCAAATCAGCAGGGCAGTTGCAATGCGAAAGCAGGGAGCCTGGGCAAGATGGGAGCAAGCAGTGGAAGACAAGGTCTCATAGACTGCACTGTGGAAGGCTGTGCCCCAGCGCATCAAATCCTTTATCCAGGCTGTCTACGATGTTCTACCAAGGCCATTCAATTTGTTCTGCTGGGGGAAAGTGGAGTCAGGAGCTTGCCAGCTGTGCTCAGAGACAGGGACTCTTGATCACATCCTCAGCTGCTGTTTGAAAGCCCCGGGTGTGGGATGCTACCACTGGCACCATGACCAATCTTGAAGGCGAACGCAAACACAATGTGTAGTGGCATTAGCCACTCCAATTGCCTCCACCCAGAGAAGAAGACCATTGCCTTTGTCAGGGCTGATGGAAAAACTTGGCAGCAGCATTCCTTCCAGCCTGCTAGCAATGGCACAAGACTGGTAACTGAAAGTTAACCTGAAGACCATTAGCAGAAAAACGTTAAGGCCAGACATGGTACTGAGTTCAGCATTTAGAACTCATGAACTCATTTAGAACTCAGTGATGAGTACTGTTAAGTACTGTTAAAGATGGGGATTTTGAAATTCATCATTAAACAAGGGAAAACAAGGGAAACACAAGCAGATTCATTACCATTAAGATGTAAAAAAAACAAAAATGAAATCACACGTAATTTAAAACTGAAGAATTTCAAAATGAAATATCCTGTCAGTTTAAAATATTTACATGAAATATTAGTACTACTTTTTATTAAAACCACTACGTTAGGTTATTTAATTGTTCTTAATTATTGCTAAATATACAATGTATTGTTCATTACCAAAAAAAGCATTACAATCCACAATCCAGTCAAGTTTAATTGTAATTAAAGTTCAACCTTTGGATAGACAAGACTGCAAGTCACATTAATGGCTCAAAAAAGTGTCTTGCTGTGTCTGCCTAGAGGTTGTCTTTGTCCTGGTCTCACTGCATCTCATTTCGACCTCTGTCAGAATGTTTTATCACTCTCTCATCATTCATCATGGCCACCTTTAAATTCTCTTCTCTCCTCATTATGTTTCACAAAGGACTATTAAAACACAGAAATAGTGATGC
Source organism: Aulonocara stuartgranti (assembly GCF_965226115.1). Lineage (NCBI taxonomy): Eukaryota > Metazoa > Chordata > Actinopteri > Cichliformes > Cichlidae > Aulonocara > Aulonocara stuartgranti. The sequence goes on from NC_138960.1 coordinate 11,682,788, forward strand.
AACATTTCTACGATCTTTCTCAAGGACTTTTTACCAGTCCTTACTTCCTCCTTATTCCACTTCCCAGTGCCACAGAAGTACCACAGCCTTCTATCAAGGTACACACACACGCACACACAGACACACATGCACATCACTAGACAAAGCCCCACACATGGCTGCTTGAATAAAGTGTGAAACAATATTCAGAGCTTTCTCCATTACTTTATTTTAGGTGCACACTCCCAGAACAGTTCCACTGGTGCGCTGGGTCAACCTCTTTTACTCAGCTAGCCATCCTGTGACATTTCCCTGCCTTACTAATGAGACAGGCTTGGCGAGGAAGGCCTGTGCTGACACCAGCAACCTGGCAGAGTTTGGCCCCTGGGGCCTTTCACTGGGTCTTTATTCCCATTTATCCCTGTGAAATATTCTGCTGCTGTTTTATTACATAAAACTAAAAGTCCTCACTGCTCTCACTGCAGGTTACTGGAAGAATGATTAAAAATCAACACAAAAATCAGCAATAAAGATCTGTTGGAGACCTACAAAATGAATAATTTAGTAAAACCTTAGGTCTTTTTAAAAAAAATCAACATGTCTCTATTGATTTTATGTTAGTTGAAGACTGAATACATTTTACTAGTATAACGCCTCTTAGCTCTGAAAACTTAGTGAGTGTTAGCAGTTTTCATATTTCTAAATAGGAGTTGACTTTAGCAACTAAGACAATCTGTGGATGAGCTGAGAGTGTTGAGAGGGTTGTTATTGTGGTATAAAGACTTGGGTGTTTGATGTCGACTGTAGCTACACTTCACCTCCACGGGCATCACTAAACAACAAATGGACATACATTGATGAAATTTAAGATAATTTTGAATAATATATACTTCCTCTCTGTTCTGTTTGGTTACAATGCAAAATACTACCGAGTGGATGTATATCATGCAAGAATCTTTTCTCTGGTGATAATTAGACAGCTCAGAATGTCTTGACTCTTATATTGTGTGTGAAGTATAATTAGAAATCTTTGTGTGGTTCTGCCTTTCACCCACTGGATGGTGAAGACATTTTCTTTTATAATTTATATTTCTGGCACAACTCAGAAAATCTGTACTGAAGGAAATGCAGAGACCTTAAAAACATCTGCATTTGGTGCATTGTATCCTGACATGGAATAAAACCCTTGTAGCTCCATGCCCTCCTGGGTTTTAATTGCACCTTAGAACACATATGCATCAACACTACAATGAGCGGGTGGAGGGAGGTTTGGAGTCTTCTCCCACCCCCATTCTCTGCGGCCTGCTGGAGCGGGAGGGCTAGTAGGAGGAGTTGGCCGTCCGACTGCGGTCTGGGGTGTGGGGCCTCCCTGCTGCTGCGGAGTCGGGGTGGTCTGCCTCTCCCCACCGCAGGGAAAAGGGTAACACCACCTGGGTCTGGGTGCAATTCCCCCCTCCAGGGGCAAGGGTACCTAGACCCGGTTTGTAGAGTACGCTTGGGGAGTGTGATTGTGTGTACAGCGTCTCTTTATGTCTGTCTCCACGTTGGTTGAGTGTGGAGTGAGTGCATATGAGAGCATGAGGGTGGGAATGGATGTTTGTGTCTGTGTGTGCCTGTATGTCTGTGTCTATATGTCAGGTTGGGTATCAGACGCCACCTCTCTGGGGACACCTCAGGCCCTCCAAGGTTTGGAGGCCTATCTCCACCCACCACCACTTCCCCTGCCGGTGGCGGACTCCCTCAGGTGTCGGTGTGTTGGTGGTTCTTTGTATCTGGGGGTGGGCGTCCGGGTACACACCGGCTCACTCCTTGGCGGCCGCTTGTCGGGGCCTGGGGCCTGGGGCTCGCTCGGGCCCCTTTGGAGGTGGGGTGCCCCCGGCCTCTCGGCCTGGGGCTCGGTCACTCAGGCGCAGCTGGGGGCCGGCGGAGCTCACGGGCGCGTCACTGCAACTCCCCCTGACTTCTGCTCCGCGGCTGCTGGGCGAGCCCTCATCTGGGACTCTCCTCAGCTCTTACTGGAACAGTGGCGCGGCTGCCCCTCTGTTGGTCTTCCTTGGTCTCTTGTGTTCTGGGGGCCTCTGGATGTCTGGAGTTTTGATCTCCTCCATACCCGCTTCACACCCTGGAGGACAGGGCTGTGGCCCCCCCACACTCCCTAGCAGATCATTACATGGAGAAACCTTTGGAATGCAAGCATGCTGATCCACACAGGTATGCACACATGGGTATTCACAGACGCGGACTAAAGCTTTCTTGGCTGCTACCTCAAAGCACACTGTGCGCTGTCTATCTTGCGTGCTGCACAATATCGTTTATTATTTAGTAAATATTGATATCTATGGCTAGCTAGTTTATTGTGATGGTGCTTTGTTTTCTCTATTATTATGTTGCTCTTTGTTGTTTGCTGTCTCCTCTGTTTGTTTTTTTTGTTTGTTTGTTTTTTTTTTCTCCATACAGGTGACCCAGGAGTTCTTTTTTTTTTTTTTCTCTCTCTCTCTTCCCCCCCCTTCTCACCGTCTCTTCTCCCCTTTGGTTTTCTTTCTTTCTCTCCCCCTCTTTCTCTCATTCATTCCCCCTGTCCTATTTATTTAAAAAAAAAAAAAAAAAAAAATGACAAAGGATGAACTGAAGCTCTGCCATCACGTAATGTCGCATACTGCTGTTTCTGATGTCATTTAAAAAAGAAGGAAAAAAAAAAAAAAAAGGAATAAAACCCTTGTGTTAATAAACAGGATATTCACCATGACCTTGTTATCAGTATCTGAAACCAGGTTGGCATGTCTGCTCCTGATTCTTTGCTTTATTTAGGACATTTTGTGAAGTCTAAAAGCATTTCTGCACCTGGTGTTCTGACATTGCCTGCTCAGGGCAATACATTTTCCCTGGACACAGTGCAGCCACAGGGAGCCATTTAGAGATTTCTGGTCTCTCTCTTTCACCTACGTGTGCTGATAGCAACCTGTGTGACTAACATATTTTAACCCTCAATGTTCTCCTGTAACAGTGAGAGTTGCCAGACTTGTTGTGACTCTAATAGAAAGACCGGTAGGTAGGTTTTGACCTCTACCATGCAGTCAGGCCATTCTACCACTTCGGAGGGGGCATGTTCACCGAAAGAAAAGAAAACAGCCCATGGCACTCAAGCAGCAGGATACTTTGGAGTTGAAGCTGTGGATATAAAGGCCACAATTGATTTTTCTCCAGTCTTTCTGTAATTTTCAATTCTCATCTTACTTCATAGCTTTGTTGTGGATCTTTTTAAAGTGCAATGGCCCGTTCTCCTACCATTGTTAATATTTTCAGAAGCAGGTGTGTATGTGTTTAGTCAGTGGATGCAGGTGGTGATGGAGGGCTGGTAGTCTGGTTTCATAAGTGTTTCACCTGTAATTTATTTATTTTTTTATTTTATTTATTTTTTTATTTTTTTATTTTTTGCCTGTCCCGTTTGGCTCTTTTGCCATCAGAATTATTGTCTAAAGGCAAAGAAAAATGCCCAACGGATTTACTTTACCAAATTGACCATCCCACCCTTGCCGTAATGGTCATTTGATTCACCTTTTATTGTTTATTTTATTTTTTATTTTCACTTGCTAGATACGGGACAGACTTGAATGAGGAAAAGAAAAGGGAGAAAGAAAGAGGAAAAAAACTGCAGAGAAGGGCAAAAAACAAAAACCAACAAAATAAGCAGACAAAAATACATATATCAATCACCTGGATCACCTGTTGAGAAAGAAAAAAGAAAACAAGCATTTAACAAGGGATAAACAACATCATGATGATCTATGGGAATATAACAGTAAATACTAAGTGTTAAACATTATTGTGCAGCACGTAAGATCGACAGCGCACAGTGTGCTTTGAGGTAGGAGCCAAAAAGGGTGAAGTTTGTGTGTGTGAGCACCCGTGTGTGAGCATGAACGCGCTTATATTTAAAAGGTTCCTTCATGTAATGATCTGCTAGGTGTGAGGAGCCACAGCCCCGTCCTCCAGGGCATGAAGCGGGTATGGAGGAGATCAAAACTCCAGACATCCAGAGGCCCCCAGAACTCAAGAGACCAAGGAAGACCAACAGAGGGGCAGCCGCGCCACTGTCCCAGAAAGAGCTGAGGAGAGTCTCAGATGAAGGGTCACTCAGCAGCCGCGGAGCAGAAGCCGGGGGGGGGGGGTTGCAGTGTTGTGCCCGTGAGCTCAGCCGGCAGCCAGCTGTGCCAGAGTGACCGTAATTAATTCACCTGCAATTAAGACACTGCAGCTCAGAGAAAGTACACTGAGCTATCTTTGAATATTAATCACCATGGTATTTTTCCTCAGAAACGGTATTGCTTATCTGTGCATAGCTGATTGTGAGTCAGCGTATGATATCTACAAAAAAACCTTTCTTTTTAAAAACTTAATCTGTCCACCATCCAGGTTTTTGTTTGTGTAGGCAGATTGTTAAAAGCAGATTTTGAGGTTCTGGGAAAAAAAAAACTCTGGGAATTGGTCTTCGGCCCTACTCTCCTTCAATCTCTTATTGTTGTCTACCACTGGACTGCTTTCACCATTTGTAGTTGTTATTTTAAAGTCCATCATTGCAGGTCATGGACATCAAGCTTCTTGAAACCCAATGAGAGGATCACTGTTGTGAGAACTGGGTCGTCAGCTTGACCCATTAGACTCCATAGTTTCCAAGCCCAAAAATGGTTTTTAGGTTTTTTCTGTTAATATTCACAAGGTCTGAATTGTGAATCTTGGCACCATGTGCACGCACAGCAAACTGAAAACACCTGCCCTAGCAAGATTTACCACCCAGTGACTTTTCCCACTTCTACAAAATGAAATTTGAGGTGAAGAGCTATTGTTTTGACATAATGTTGGAAATTGAGCATGCACCTAGGCACAAGGACAATGGAGGCAGAAAAGGACTTGCAGATGTTAAAACTTCAAATTACAATTAAACTACATATCTTACAAAGTTCATTTATACCCAGTGCTAACATTATAATGCCGCATTTGCTTTGGACTTTGGATGTTTTTTCAGCTCGTTGTCTGTCGAGGCCTTGAACCTGACCGTTTGCAGATGATTAGCTTTTTTTTTTAATTAAGCCACGTAACTAAGAAAGACTCAAATGTAAAAACAGCACCTAAATAAAGGGATGGATGAGTGTTATGTGTACACATAACAGACACCTTAACAAAGACCTAATTTTAAATAGTCTTTAACCCTTTAAGACCTACCATAGAAGCAAGTCCGGCAGAGCTTACTTTATATTTTTACATGCTGTAGTGCCATTTTTGGGAGCATTTCAAGTTGCTATACATCAATACAACTGTTATAGCCCATATTTTAATAATATGTATGCATTAAGTCCATAGTAACTACATGAATTGCAAAAAAAGTGCAATAAACTACAAAAAAATTTAAAATTAAGATGTTTATCCCTCAAAACTTTAATACAAAAAAGTTCCAAAAAATAGTTTACAACAACAGGAAATTTAATTTGAGTGTCTTCATAGTTTTATTTTAGAGATACACCAATTTTTATATACTGCAGGAAAAACGAAAAACAATCCTATGATGCAAATTTGCAAAGACAACAGCACGTGCATCAAAAAAAACAATTTAAAGCAGTGCAATTCAAGTTCTAAGCATCCCAGAAACTATTCAGAAAAGCATAAAGGAGGAGGAATGGGAGGAATGCTGACCCACATCCACCCATCCACATTAAGGGGACGGCTGTGGAGCGTGTGAGCAGCTTCAAGTTCCTGGGAGTCCACATCTCCGAGGATCTCATCTGGACGACCAACTGCTCCAAGCTGGTCAAGAAGGCTCACCAGCGCCTCTTCTTCTTGAGGACTCTGAGGAAGAACCACCTGTCCTCAGACATCCTGGTGAACTTCTATCGCTGCACCATCGAGAGCATCCTGACCAACTGTATAACAGTCTGGTACAGGAACTGCTCTGCCTCGGACCGGAAGGCGTTGCAGAGGGTCGTGAAAACTGCCCAGCCTGACCTGACCTAAATTACTGGATCGGATATCGGAGAAAAATAAAAAATGTAATCCGATCCATTAAATATCACGAAAGCACCTCACAAAACTTGCAACACGCCGTAACTCACCTCAGAACGTTAGCACGTCGGAGCAGTATGCATCACGTGATAGAGCGGCTGTGGCATGCGGGACCTGTCGGTGGTCTGGATAGCATTTGGAGCTTCGCTAGCAACCTGGCATTTCATCTCCGACAAAGTTATCCCCGAGAGAAGTAAAGCAAGTGTGTAAGTCCATCTCTGAATGTTTGTAAAGCATTCCCACGTTAAGCTTAACAAGCGACTGCCTCTCGCTCTCCGCCTGCTACTTCAATCGTGAAACTGCTTAATGATCAGCTGATCGGCTTTTCTGTCGCGACTCCGTCTCTCTTCTTTGTTTTTGGCCCACTTTGCACCAGAAAGAGGAAACCAGCGGCTGAACAACAGCAGAACGTTTAAGCTTGATAAGCTGTTGTTAGAATTTATTTAATATTTTTTTCTACTCGAGGATCTTTTTCTACGTAGCTGACGGCTGGTAACTGTGCAGGGGCGGATCTAGCAAAGTTTAGCCAGGGGGGCCGATAGGGCATTAACAGGGAAAAGGGGGCACAAAGACATACTTTTCTTTCTTATTCTCATTTAAAATGTCTAGCTTTTAATAAATAATTATCTGACACCCAAAGTTTTAATTTGATGTAAAAGGAATAGAAGTCAATTACTGTATATAGTGACTATTAAGTCTAATATATATACCCTAGTAAGTATAACGCGGTTAAAGGACCAGGGCGCCTGACTGCAGCCTCATAGACAATGAGCTATCAGAATAAGATTCGACTATGGAGCCTGAGGGTGTGAATAAAACACAGGAAACAAAAGTAGAGCTCAAATATATATATATATTATGTTTGTTATGAGAAGTGTATAGACGGATGTACAAAAGAAATAAAAACATATGCATATATATCAAAAACAAAAATAATGTTGACAATACAAAAGGAGGTGGGATGAGGTGTAGTCCAGTATGTGATTTAGTTTAGTTCCATGGACCTGTGATAGGTCATGTGTCAACAATTTGTGATTCAGTCCATAGGTTCACAATTCCTACCGCAACGTAGCGGTGGTCGGGTGGCTCGCCATCTCGCGCTGATCAGGGCTGATCGCGGGAGAACAAAAAAAACCTGACCGTTGAGTCGAGTGTGAGGTAGTGTAAAGATGAATGAATCGGCCGGGTTATTGCACGCTGTCAACTGGCCTGTAGTGCAAAATTTGTCGATATCTGACAAGTACGCCAACCACAGGGACAACAGCAGCCAGAGGAGCAGGGACATGCAGCTGATTGACCCGGAACTTATACAGGATTCATTCCCGCCACAATAAAGGGACTGGCGGAAGTGTGGTCAGAAGTTACCGTGGTTACACTCTCCCCCCCTAATCTCATGGACGTCCTCGTACATGGACTAGGCTGGCAGCGAATGACTGGTTGGCTGAGGTGTGAAGGCATCGTCTCCTCTTCTTCATCATCTTGAAGAGCGAAGGAGAAGACAGAACTTAACCCATGCAGGAAGGTCTGAACGCTCTTTAACAGAGGCTTACCAGGCTTGATGTATTGCAGCCGATCAGGAGGATTCCTGGTGCGGGTTGAATGCCTCAAAGGTGGTTCTGCCTCAGGACTGAGAGGCTCTGATTCAGTAGGTGAGTGTTGTGACAAGTTACTTCTGGATGCTTCCGAATCAGAAGACAGACTTTCTTCATCGTGAGAAGTTTCGACAAGATCAACTGGCTCAAAGCCAGCTTCCACGGTTCCGCTAGCAATAACTTGTTCCTCTTCAGCAGGTACAGGTTCCTCTGAGAGGATAGCATTCTCTTCCTCTGTAGCCAATACTACAGGGACATCGGGCTGGTTGATAAGCGGCACAGGTTGCGGAGTATTGGGTAAGTCGATGGTTGTTGTGAAGGTGACAGGTTCAGCAGAGAAGGGAACAGGTAGGTATGAGATTAGTTCCTCTTCGTCATTGTTATCAGCATCATCAGCACGTACAGGAGACACGAGTAAGACAGGCATTTTCCTCTTCTGCTTAGTAAGCATTTCCTTTTCAGGTGGTAAATACCCACAGGGCAGTAGGAGGTCCCGATGTAAAGTTCTCAGGGGCTTGTCTTGGCCTTCGGGTCGAACTGTATACACAGGAAGAGTGCCGGCTTTCTTCACTACAATGTACACAGATGACTCCCATTTATCTGCAAGCTTGTGTTTGCCTCTTAGCCGCACGTTCCTCACAAGAACTCTGTCTCCAACATTCAGCTGTGATGCAGTGACATTTTTATCAAATCTGTTTTTGTTACGTTTCATCACCTTTTCTGAGTTTTCGATGGCCAGCTTGTAACTTTCTTCTAGGTGGGACTTTAGTTTGTCCACATATTGTGTGTGGGATGTTGATCCTTCTTTGGCAAGGGGTAGTCCAAAGGCCAAGTCCACCGGTAAGCGAGGTTGGCGGCCAAACATAAGCTCATATGGTGAAAAACCTGTAACATCGTTTCTTGTGCAATTGTATGCATGCACCAGGGGTTTTACAAAATCTTTCCAATGGGATTTCTGTTGAGCTGTGAGTGTTCCTAGCATATCCAGTAATGTTCGGTTAAACCGTTCAACAGGATTGCCTCTTGGATGGTATGGAGTGGTTCTTATTTTGTGGATCCCAGCCATTTCACAAAGCTCTCGGATGATTCTGGATTCAAAGTCAGGGCCTTGGTCACTGTGCAAATGTTCTGGGATACCATAATGCACAAGAAAGTTGTCCCATAAACATTTGGCAACAGTCCTGGCTTTCTGGTTTGGTGTTGGCACAGCAATGGCATATTTTGTGAAATGGTCAGTTATGACAAGTATGTCTTTGACTCCACGATCTGGTTCCACAGAGAGAAAATCCATGCACACCAGTTCCATGGGATGAGAGGTTTTGATATTGACCAGAGGTGCGGCTCGTTCAGATGGGGATTTGCGTCTCACGCATCTTTCGCACTGTCTTATTTTATTGACCACATCACTTGTCATCTTAGGCCAATAAAACCGGGAACGGACCAAGTCCAGCGTTCTGTCAATTCCCATGTGACCCATTTGATCATGTAGGTGGTTAAGTACAACTGGTCGATATTCCTCAGGTAGCACTAGCTGGTATGCGAAGTCACTTCCCACTTGTCTCTTCCTGACGAGAAGGGTGTTATGGAGCTCCAGTTTATTTACTTCTCGCAGTAATAGAGGTAGATCGGGAAGTTCTTCCCTCAGGAATGGCGGTGGTGACTCGCCTCGTTCAACCTGAGCTATGACATGCCGGATGACAGGGTCAAGGCGTTGTTTGGCTGCAAGGTCAGCTGTTGAGATTTGGGGGAGTACCATGGAGGTGAACTGGATGTCGTCCGTGAAACTGTCAGGCAGACTGTTGACATTGACAGACATGGATAACACCAGAGCAAGATCAGGATCCATGCTTGAACTGTACATCAGATGACGGTCACAAACTGCTTTGATGGTATGCTGGTCAATAGAGACATAATCTGGTTCATTGAGATGTTGCCATGCAAATCTCCAGATTCGCTCACGTTCTTTCTGTGACAGAGGATCATCAGACAGTTCACCATGAGGTCGGCGAGACAAACCATCAGCATCCGAGTTCTGCTTTCCTGCTCTGTAGATTAATTTGAAGGTGAAAGTGGACAAAGCTGAAAGCCATCTGTAACCGGTAGCGTCAAGTTTTGCTGATGATAAAAGGTATGTTAATGGGTTGCTGTCTGTCACAACTGTAAACTGAGCACCATAAAGGTAGTCGTGGAATTTTTCAGTCACCGCCCACTTCAAAGCAAGAAACTCCAATTTGTGGGCGGGATACTTTGACTCACTCCGGGAAAGACCTCTGCTGGCATATGCTACAGCTCTGTTTTTTCCATCCTGCTCTTGATACAGCACCGCACCAAGACCTGTGGCACTGGCATCAGTGTGGAGTGTGTATGGTTTCTGGGGATCAGCAAATGCCAGAACTGGGGCAGAAGTGAGTTTGTCAATAATGGACTCAAAAGCTTGTTGACACATTTGCGTCCATCGTCCTCCAAATGGCTCTTTGGGGTTGAGGTAATTCTCTGGCTTTACAGTTCGTCTCAGTTTCCTCTGGGAAGGTGGATAACCAGCAGTGAGTTCATGTAACAGCTTGACAATGGCCGAATATCCCTGGACAAAACGTCTGTAGTACCCAGCAAAACCAAGGAAAGATCTTAATTCCTTCAAGTTTTTTGGCACTGGCCAAGAAGTGAGTGTGGAAATCTTGTCCATATCAGTTTCAACACCAGCCTGGGACACTACATGGCCCAGATACTTCACCGATGTCTGGAAGAACATGCATTTCTCAAGTGAAAGCTTCAAGCCAAAATCTTTGAGTCTGGTGAGAACTTTCATCAGGCGAGCTTCATGTTCCTCAAGAGTTGGTGCAAAGACAATGAGATCGTCAATGAAAACCAAGACTTCTTTTAGATTTAATTCTCCCATGCATTTTTCCATCAGCCGTTGGAAAGTGCTTGGTGCGTTGGTAATCCCTTGTGGCATCCGATTAAATTCCCAAAATCCTACTGGGCAGACAAAGGCAGTCTTTGCCTTATCCTTCTCCTCCATTTCGATTTGGTAGTAACCCGACTTGAGGTCTAGCACCGTGAACCACTTTGATCCTGCAAGTGCGGAGAAGGTGTCTTCCAGTTTAGGCAGAGCATAAGCATCTTTGATTGTTTGCAGATTGAGTTTGCGGTAGTCAATACAAAGACGTATACTGCCGTTCTTTTTGCGTGCAACCACAATTGGAGAGGCAAATGGTGAGTCAGATTCTCTGATAACGCCAGAGTCAAGAAGTTCTTGCAGGTGCTTCCTGACAGCATCAAGATCTTGAGGGTGAATTGGTCGTGGTCTTTGCTTGAAAGGAGTTGGATCGGACAATTTGATTTGGTGTTTAACTTTGTTGGTCCTGCCGAAATCCAGATCGTGTTTGGCAAATACTTCAGGAATAGTGTTGAGTTTTTGAACAATGCGTTCTTTCCAGTCTGGAGTTAAGGGGGAATCTCCAAAGTTGTATGGTGGTTGAGATGGAGGTAACGACTCTATAGACTGTTCTGAATACTGGGTGGGTTGCTCTTTGGAAATGACCATCTTGAACTGTTCCAAAAGCGGAGTCAAGTACACTTAGTATGACTGAAGGCAATGTGTTGGGACTTAGACCTTTAACCAAATCAGCACCAGGTGACAACAGGCTCTCTATAATACGCCTGGCGACGTATAGAGCTGACAAACTGGGGTCGGCAAGCAGTAGATCAATTTGGGAACGCCATGATTCAAAATCTGCTTCACTACTTGGCTTAGGAATCCTTCCTGAAAAAGCACGGAGACGTAGTGAAGTTGTGGTGCTTATGTCTGGGTTTCGGACCACATGCTCAACAACAACCCTTTGTATTTGTGGTGGGTTGAGATCAGGGGCTGTGAGTGATACTCTTGGAGTTGGTCCAGTCTGGCTTTGACGAGGTCGTGCCCCCTGCTGGTCAGTGGAAACCTGTCTGGCAGGAGGTGAAGACAATTGCTGCCGCTCCAGTTCCCTTTCTTCTTCCTCTGCACCAATGTCCTCATCTACTCCATTTTCCTCATCATATTCAACTTTTCCATCATCACCTGCTCCTGCTTCATGCAAATGTTGACCAATCTGCCTCATTACTGTCTTCAAGACATCTTCAAACCGGTGCCCGCTGCGTTCAGCAATATGCTTGAGCTCTTTGAGGTAATTGGGAGGGGGACTGCTGCTGTCCTCCGTGGCGGCGTACTCACAGGCCAAAGCTGTGACGCGGAAAACAAGGTCGGCAACACTTTTAGAACAGTGGGTGTATGGCAGAAACGGCTCTAGAGTTGTAAAAGCAGTGGTATCTACAAACTCAGCGATCAGGTTTTTGAAGAAAGTACTTGCGGGATCATTTACGTAAAAATGACGGCTAAGATTTCCATAAGTACGCAAGTAGTCAAGAATTTCATTATCAGATTTTGTGTTAGACACACCGGAGATCATCACAGACTGTGATATATTTATGCCAGAAAGTGCAACTGAATCCATTTTTGATTTTATGTTCAGCAAAAGCGAAGTAATTAAGTAAAGAAAATTGTACGTAAGACCCCAAAATATTCACACACAAAGGCTCCTGGCTGGCTCGCCACTTATAACGCGGTTAAAGGACCAGGGCGCCTGACTGCAGCCTCATAGACAATGAGCTATCAGAATAAGATTCGACTATGGAGCCTGAGGGTGTGAATAAAACACAGGAAACAAAAAGTAGAGCTCAAATATATATATATATTATGTTTGTTATGAGAAGTGTATAGACGGATGTACAAAAGAAATAAAAACATATGCATATATATCAAAAACAAAAATAATGTTGACAATACAAAACAGCTTAGTAGGTTCCAAAAGGAGGTGGGATGAGGTGTAGTCCAGTATGTGATTTAGTTTAGTTCCATGGACCTGTGATAGGTCATGTGTCAACAATTTGTGATTCAGTCCATAGGTTCACAATTCCTACCGCAACGTAGCGGTGGTCGGGTGGCTCGCCATCTCGCGCTGATCAGGGCTGATCGCGGGAGAACAAAAAAAACCTGACCGTTGAGTCGAGTGTGAGGTAGTGTAAAGATGAATGAATCGGCCGGGTTATTGCACGCTGTCAACTGGCCTGTAGTGCAAAATTTGTCGATATCTGACAAGTACGCCAACCACAGGGACAACAGCAGCCAGAGGAGCAGGGACATGCAGCTGATTGACCCGGAACTTATACAGGATTCATTCCCGCCACAATAAAGGGACTGGCGGAAGTGGGGTCAGAAGTTACCGTGGTTACATAAGCTATAGTACTTTTTCCTTTGGGAAGGTACCATCTGTGCAGTCTGCAATTTTGTTGAAGAAAGATGTTGAATCTATTTAATATTTCTTGAAAAATAATTGATTTCTGTGCATTTTTTTTCACACTGCATCAAATTAAGGTTGATTACGTCGATTAAGCATCATGAGGTGGAGCGTGAGGGGTGGTTCCCTATTTTTTATTTATTTATTTTTGTTGTTGCTGGGAGTTGGAACCCTATTAGTTAGGTTGCTTAATATTTACGCTAAGTACTCTTTAAAATACCAGAATAGGGAGGATGGTGTAGGTTTAAGTTTATTAGATTGATCAGTATTGCTGAACTATAAAATATTTTTTTTGTATACAGGTATAACAGAATAGCTTTAGTGTAGTTGTTGTTTTAAACTTGAGTATGAACTTGCAGACTTGCAAAATGCAGCAAGATATTTTAAAAAACAGTTTTGTTGATTAAAAAACACTATATCGGATTCATATCGGTATCGGCAGATATCCAAATTTATGATATCGGTATCGGTATCGGACATAAAAAAGTGGTATCGTGCCATCTCTAATTATAACATACCATAATAGACCCATTTCTGTAATATACTCACATATCTATATTATTGCCAATATATATTGTAATATATCTATATCACTAAAGCACTTCTGGATGGATGCAAACTGCATTTCGTTGCCCTGTACCTGTGCATGTGCAATGACAATAAAGTTGAATTCTATTCTATTTTATTCTATTCTATAAAGTCAAACATGACTTATAAAAACACCAGTATAGGCTTTTAAGGCCTACAAGTAAAAGACTACATTTTCCGCGTCACTTCCGGTTTCAGGCAGGAAATGGCGGATATGCGATAGTTCGCGCTGACGTCTGTTTCAATGTGGGAAGTGTTACAAACAGCTGATCAGATCGGCAAAGCCTGTTTCTGGAATATTATGTTTTTGTTCCTGCAAGCACTTTTTATGCAATTTTTGGAAAGCTTTATGTGGAGGAAACTGTGACCTAGGACAAGCTGATGGTATAAGATGTAAGTACAACTCCTCCGGTTTCTTATGCAAAAAAAATTATTGCGCTAGCTTACGTGGTTCCGGTTCTACAGGGATTTAAAAATAGTTGCCCGCTCTGACCGGCTTTAAAGGGTTAAGCACTTTGTTACTATTAACCTGTTGGAAAATATAATTTGTTCCAATTCCTTGAATTTCATTCTGATAATTGAAGGACAAGAGGCCAATGGAGAGGCCTAAAATATCTATAGCATATAAACGATATCTCAAAAACATTTCTTAAAGAAATAAGAAAAATTCCAGCAAAGACCCATCACAGCATCTGCGAGACACATCTGGCCCTTCAGCTGATCCATCTACTGTTCAACAAAGCTTCATCAGAACTGTGTCAGTAGAAGGGTGGCCATCAAGAGCCATTCTTAATGATTTGAGACGTAGAGAAAAAGTGGAGGAATGCCAGATTTCACAAGAACCGGACTGAAAATGAGTGGCTGCAGGTGTTATGGAACGATGGAGCTACATTTTACATTTTTGATTCAAATAATCATTAATCTGTATGGAGGAGATCAAGAGAGAGGTAATATAGTACAACAGTGAGTGTCTACAGCCATTTGTAAAACACTCACATAGTTTGGAGCAGTGTTGCCAACTCCTCAGTAAGGAAAATCGCTATTGGTTGTCCTAAAAGTCGCTAGAAGTCGCTAAATGATGTCATTGCCTAATTTGCATAATTGGTCATGCTAATCTAATTGTAACCTACCTTGTTGGAGAGAGAAATAACATCGTGGAAGAGACATAAAGTGAGTAACAAACATCCTAAATGCATTTAGAGTTTATTTAGAACTACAAATTAAATTTATTTTAGCAATTATTGTTTTTTTTTAATGTCACAATTCCAACCCTGCTCCTTTACCCGGGCTTGGACCGGCAAAAGTGACCCGAAATAGGCACTCTGGTGGAGTTACTTTGTGTGTGTGTTTATAAGTAGTTTTAAACCTTGTGATCCACAAAACAGCATAAGAGTAAAAGAAGAACTGACAGCGTTACAGCGCTGTAACGCAGACATCCAACATTAAAGCTGTGTTGGACACGGACAGGGATGTCTAGCGAGACATATAAGGGGATGCTGTAAACATGATCAGCTTGAAACTAACTGGGGCAGAAGCGAAAAGAAGTGACAGAGTCAAAAGTGACACCAGATTATGTGCATACACAAAAGACTTAGATATGCTGTATCTTGCTTGTAAATAAACAAAAAACCCATAACTTGAAGTCATTGATTTTAGCAAGATCCCTTCCTATTTAATGCAGAAAATCTTTACTTATTGTTTTGCCTCTTGACATTGTTCCATCATCTGATCACGGGGTATAATGACACACAACTCTTCTCACTATCATTAAAAAAATCAGGCTTCAATAAGCAATGACAAAATGCGACAGAAGATTCATTTTATAACAGAACTGATGGCACTTTAACACCGTGTTATGTAACACAAGGTGATCCATTGTGCACCTTTTCAGTACAGCAGGGTTTATAAACACTTAATTGAGTAATACAGATTGAGTGTGCCCCAGCTTGTCCTCACCACCAAAATACACCTGTCATCACCAGAGGCACAGCCCGGTGTTATAAAGCTAACACACACTGATAAGTAAGCTTGCGCTTTAAAACTTTTCGGCTACACTGAAAAATTCAACACAGTTTTTTAAGATTGTCAGATGCTTCATGTCATGGCTGGAACTATTTCTGCATATAAATACAATAAAACCACAAACAATCTTACATACCATGTCTACCAAATATTTAAATTTTTTTCGGTTGATAGAATAGAAAATTACTATATTGTAATGTAATGTAATCTAATGTAAGCGTCCCGTTAATGTTGGTGGCGTCAGTTACACAATGGACCCGGAGCCAGCACAACAGAACCAGCAGCGCACGGGCAGGAATGCATTTCTTACTTGGAAATTCTGACACCACTTCACATTTAAAGAAGAAAGGGATGGGCGAAATCTGACCATGCAATGCAAACTTTGTTTGCCAGCAACCAAGCTGCTCTCAGCTTCAATAGACTCCACCTCCAACCTAAAGAAACATCTGGAAGTAAGTTCTTTTAAAAAAAAACTAATGTCAGCCTACTGCAACTACCTTGTTTTAGTTGTGGTAGCTACCTGGGTTATGTGCCACTTCAGTATCTTCGATGTACTATTACTGTGTGATTTGTGAGATTTATTACTTTTAATAAAGGCTACTCGTGACTGAGCTAACATTGTTAGCTGACGTTAGCTGAGGTTAGTTCATAGACTGCCGACTGTTAGACTTGATGATAGCATTAACAACCTGCTAGCTGCAAATAATCATGCACAGTCAAAAAGAAAACATATGGTTTTCTAAATGAGATAACTGCTAAAAGTGCAGCCTTACCTAATGTCCACCCTACTGTTACTCATTTTATATTAAGATTTTAAAATCTAGTTGGTATTGGTATGGCGAGTAACCTTCATTAATATTATTAAATCACACAGCAATAGTGCATTCATGTAGTTGTAAATGCATGGTAATACATTAAGTACATTTTGGGGCATGTATTCTGTAATCTGTAATGGAAAACATTTTAAAATGTAACCTTCCCAACACTGTACAGAGTGAATTAAAATTCTAATTTCTCCATGTCGTAGCTATGGCCAGAGCTGCTTTTTGGAGAAAATGACTCCAGCTGTCTGCACCAGTAAGAGGCTGACAAACAGATGTTCTTTATAATTTAAGAGCATCTTTCCAACAAACCCAATTATGAAATGCTCACTGATCGCTACCTGTTTTCTGTCTCTGCCTCTGGCTTCTATTAGCATTTAGACTCCTCCAAGTGGGGACACATGATGTGCATTAGAGTCCAGTATCCACATTCTGATTGTGGAGTATCCCACCTCTCTGCAATAATAAGAATATGTGAAATGGATACTGTTGCTCAACAAAAGTGTTCAAAAGGCTGCTTTTCCCAGTTCTTGTGTTTTGGCCAGTATATACTGTAATCTGTGATTGAGAATGATGCTAACAGCGGAAAAATCGACAGACAAGATGTAACCAATTCAGAGTCTTCCAATTACTCCATCTAAAAATATCCACAGCTATTTAAAAAAATCTAAAGAAATAACTTATTGGTTATATCAAACCTCCACCCGTGGCTCATTTTCTTTCTCCCCAGTCAGCTTTCTTTAATCATCTTCAATCATCTACATGCATGTATATGGCAGATGTTCAATTATTTAATAGCTTGTGGGAATGGATGACAATTTAGCCAATAAATTCTCTTTGATTAATACAAATGATGGTTATAAATGACTATTAACTGCAGGTTTCACTGAAGGAGGAACTACTCTAAATCTTACAGTAGTTTAAATGCCAATAACTATTGCATAAAACAATTATTTCTAAAATTACAACTGAACCATCACACCTGAACTTTTACATATTACTGTTGTATTAAACAGCCAGTATTACAATCTGTACATCCTTACTGTTAAACTATAAGTAGCACACACAGTGATCTCTGAATTTCTTTTGGTTGTTTTTTTGCTCTTTCAGTTTGTAAAAGCCTGACGTAAGTGTCACAGGCATCCTATCATCTATATTTCCACTAAATGAACAACAATGGGGATGAGTTGAGTTGGATAGTCATCGTGACAGTGTTCCGTTTGGATAAGAGTGACCCCGAGGCCAAATCATTTTCCACTATGAGGCCTGTGTTTTGCTTGCATGATAAATACTTCATGCACTATATCATGCAAAGTCTTCTCTACTCTGGCAGACAATGAGAGGAGGACCTTTCCGCGGCATGAAAGCTCCAGTCAGCAACGTCATAATTGCTTTTCTTACGGCAAATTTGCTTTTACTTTCTCTCAGTTAATGAAATTAAACCAGAACATTCCTCCCACAATCAGCAGTGCAGTAGACCTAAATGTCAGTGGCTGCTGGATTTCTTCATTCAATTTGAGCAAACACCCAGGAGAGAGAGGGTATATGGCATGAATTGATTGACAGAGTTCCATTACAAGGGCTTATCAGACCCCTGTCTGCAATTATCCAGGTTCAGTATGGTGGCGGAATTTGATTTGTGCCGGGATTATAGTCACAAAGATGTGCACAGAAAGGGGTACTGCTCCACATTGTGACTCTTCTATAATTTGCATTAGCATGTTCCCCCCTACTAACACTCGGCATTTACAGAGCCTTGAGGTGACTGTGCTATATAGCTTATTGTCTTATTGATTTTTCAGTTGGTGTTTTTGTTTGTTTTTGTGTTTTAAGTAGATTTTAATATTTAAATCTAATCATTTCATTGGCTGTAGCCTTTGACCAATGTTGTGCAAGGCAAAAACGGCAATAGCTACTTTATTAGCTGGTGACTTTTACACCAACGCTCTACGCTTGTACAACCCACTCTGTATCGTCACATGAACTGCTACTTGTTACTTTTGTAAAATCACCACTGACAGTTGATGGAATACCAAGAAGGGGGAAATATGGGGTTACATGTTGCAACACGGATATCCTTTTACCGTACCATGCTGGGATCCAGTGAGTAGACTGCACGTCTATGTGCTTGATTTTACACACCTATGATAATGGGCCTGAAAACACCTGAATTCAAAGATGAAGACGTGCAGCCCAATACCTCTCTATGTAATTAGATTTCTTTTTGATTTATTTATTTTTTTTAATAAAAGCAACATGTTGATGAATCAAATTGCAGTAAGATGAGCTACTGATGTTTGCCCATCTCTCTCTGGAATTTTAATATTCTTAATTAATAGAGTCAAAAGACTATTTTCTTGCACAGTGTAGTAAAATGAAGCAAACACATTGTGAAGTTCACACAGAAGAAGCAGAATAGAAGCTCTTTATTCCTTTTCCAACTTCACGTGTCTCGATGTGGTTTTCTTTTCTTTTTTTTCTCGCCCTGTTTTCTTGCAGCCTGTGCATTTTTCGGCAACATGTCCTGCGGTCAGCACAATTACAACAGACTGAGGCCAGTGGATGCTTGATAGGCTGGGGAAATAAATGCTTTCAGTCACAGATGCAACCAATTGTTGAAGGACAGCCGTTCCTCACAATTCACTCAGAGGGAGCAGCATGTGGTCAGATTGGTCCATTGTGAAAAAAAGGCGAAGAAATGCGGCATCATAAAGTTTTCAGCATAAATGTGATCTATAATTATCATTCCAAAATAAGAAGAGCTAGAAGAGCTTTGTTTGTTATTTTGTGTATGCTTTTTCTTCCCTCAGGCTTTGTTCCTTGAAGTTCTTTGTTTTTCTTTTGCATTTTCTAGGTTTTTCTGACTTTGGTCATTACATATTAACTAATGATATGTGATATGTGGCTGTTTTACTCAGGCAGTAAACAGTGATGCAAAGAGCTTTCAAATGTAACTAAAAAAACAAACAAGAAAATCCTAAAAGCTGAATTGAAATATTTTCTGTTGTCAGACTTGAATACTGATATATGAAATTGTATTGCTGACAGTAACAATCATGTGAAAATACTACAAAATCCTACAGTGGATGGATAGTAAAGGAGCCGAGGTGTCAGCTATCAGAAACTGAAAATCAGCCGCAACAGGTCTCATGAAGTGATCCATAGAGAGGTGGCTGTTGGTCTTGTCAAAACTGATGGAATTATGAATGCAGAAGTATCATCAGATTTTCATCAACACTGTCGGTCATGGATTGGCCTCCCCAGAGCCCGAACTTCAACATTACTGCTGCAGTGTGGGATCATCTTGACAGAGAGCAGAACAAAAAGAAATCAACGTCCAAAGAAGAGCTTTAAATGTCCTTCATGTCCTCCTAACTTCCCAGAACGATCAGTGTAACCAACCGTCAAAAATAAAAAAAAGAAACTGAGGAAATGTGAACTTTCTGCACTTTATTATTTCTATTATTTTGCTTTTGTGTCTCTTGGGTTATTCATTTATTTATTTGTCTTGAATTGTTTGCAAGTCCACATTTTTGGTGTATTTTTATTAACGGGAAAATGTAACCCTGTGGAGCAGGAAGAGGTGTGCTGAAATCGTTTGTTTAGGGCAGCGCAGGACACCAGAGCAGTACAAAATCTGACTCTTAACATAACACACTGCGTAAAAAATAAGTTATTTCGTTAAGTAAAAGAAAGAACTCACACAGCAATCTTAGTACAAACACCCAGATTCTCTGGACACGCACACCTGCAAATTCATACACAATGCTTTATTCAAGTGAAGGCGCTCCATTATATCTTTATTCATAAACGTGCATGCACAATCACATCACCACATTAAGACACACATTCACTGAAGCAAAACACTCAGCGGCTATGTACTTGCGCATGCAGTCCCAACATGCTGAGGAGATGATATAATGGCAACACGCTCATCGTAAGACACATAGACACCACGCGCACAGCACAAAGATCATCTCTAGAGGCCTCTAAACAGAGAGGAAGCAAGAAGGAATATAAAATGTAAATTTTCGCCTTGCTAGATAAAAATGCAGCCAGCACAGACAAAATGTATTTCCATAATGACTCTGGCTTGGCGTGCATATGGGGCGTTAGCTTCCCCTCGGCAGGCACTGCATGTGAAATGAGCTGCTGCTCCGGCTGCCTCTTTCATGAACTCTCGGGGGTTTGTCTGTCCACTAGCTCTTGCTGTTCTGACATTAAACCCAAAAGCTCCGAGCCAGACAGGTGGGCAACTTTATTCAACATTCGTGGCGCCTGTCTGTCCAGATTTCAAGTTGACTGGGTGAGGTGTGTCGTATGCTACACCTGTTTTACATGTAAAATATTTGTGGGTGGAATGAGAGCACATGATCCATTTATGTTAATAGTGATTTGATGCTATTTGAGTCTTCAGAAATATTTAAATGATGGTGACTAGCATGAAAAGTTTGTCCTCTTATTCTCTGGTTATAGAAAGTTTGGTTTTGGGAGAGTTTAGGGCTGATTTCAAATCAGATGTCTATTTTCTGTGATGCTTAATTTAGCAAATATGCTAAGATGTAGCGTAGTATTTCCTTACTTTAACAGAATTCTGTTTATTCTTAAGTGTCCATGCTCATCTTCTCTCTTGGCTCTATTATTATTATTTTACAGATACAACATGCAGTGTGAGCTCAATCCCCAAATAACCCTCATAGGTGTTCTCAGTGTTACGAGTGATGAAGGAAAGTTCTGCTGTTTGTTGCAGTAATTAGTAGTTTCAGTCGCAAATGTAAATAAATTAATTAGCATGCTTGATTTAAATATTCTCCTTCTTATATTTTGTGAAAACAAGGAGCTCCCAAAAATACACACACTTCAGGGTCAGTTGCAAAACTCTGACCTCTCACACACCATCATGTCAATGCTTGCTCTCTTTGTAAATACTTAGAGTTGTTTTTTTACCTGGGCACAATGCCTTCAAAAATCTAGCACTACATTTTCTAATCTATAGAGATTTTTTCTGACATTTCTCAGGCATCACATACACAGGTGTCACTATGCTTATGATGAATAGTTGGGTTTTTTTGCTTTTTTAAAAAGATCTTTGTATTCAGTGTTTTGTTTTTAACAACTTATAGCTGCATGAGTTCAAGGTTTATTCATTTTTATTTGTTTATTTTGATCTTTATTTACAGTGCAATATTAAAACTGGAGGTAAATTGAGATGGGGCGGATCTCATGACTACAAGAGAAATGCTGCTTTTTAATTCATGCTTTATTGGAAAAGTCAATAGTGTTGCTCTGCTCATCAATAAAGTCATTTCCACCAGGGCAGCAGCTTTCGTTACACAGAATGGTGAATAATTATATGAGGTTGATAATATTGACAAGACGGTTGTGCTGCAGATGATGCAGAAATGAGAAAAGTGAAAGGTATTGCTTAATAACTGACAAAAATAGTTTGGATTATCATTATGTTTTTAATATTCCCTTCAAAATGCAAATACATAGTATTATTATTGAATTGTCTTTATTTTTGAAATGCTAGTTTTGCATCTTTCTTTTTTGGCGTATCTTAATTGATTCTGAGTTTGTTGCCCCTTAAACATGTTGTGTGTTTTATGGCCTTTGCAGCGACTTAACCATTTGCGCTTTGCAGTGAAACACATGGGAAATAAACAGCTCAGCAGAGCTTAGCACGAAGGTGCAAAATTTGGCTTGGGAGATAGAAGATGGGGAAAAAAAGGCTTCTTCAAATAAACCCCGCTAATGAGCTGGTGAGAGATTTACATAGCCTGATGACTAAGGATCCTGGGTAATTACCCGTGTGCAACTTCAAGGTAGAAGCTGTGATGAGTGTAGGTCTGGTGACAATCCCAGCCAATCAATTGCTGCCTTGGGAGGTCAACAGGAACAGCACCTCCCCCGGTTTAACATCAGTTTATCTGTTGACTTTTGCAGTACAGCTCGAGCTCACCCGTGGCTTTATGAATAATTTCTTCATCTCTCAAGAGGACAGGAGCATTAATGCAGATGCAGACACACCTGAACTAATCCAGGATTTCAATGTGTTAAAAGCCTCAGAATGGGACATTTTTTCCCTACAAAGCGGTGGTGTATTGTTTATGACAACAGTGAAAACAAGTATTTCGTGGAAACCTTGGGTCTAAATAGAAAATGCAATCAAGCAGCAAGTTAAAGCTGAAGATGAGTTTGCATCTCAGCTAAACAATCTATTTTGTAAGATTTCTCTGAAAATAAAGGATGGGGGAAACAATGAAAATCAGCAACAATGAGAAATATGTAATGTTTCCTGAAAGCAGGATTTCACTTCAGGGGCTAAACATGCACTCAACTTCTAAACCTGCATGTTTTCCATGACATTACTAAAGCCATTCAAGGACTTGACTTCATTTTGAGTGAAAGCATGTCAGATTTGATTGATTGGAATGATATAATGCTTGCCTTGGGTACGACATGACCGTCATGGAAATAGGTTGACAGCTGGAGCAGATACTTTATCAGACTTATACAAACGGATTTATCTGTGGCGCCTTGCCCGCAATGGTATTAAAATACGTATCGAAGCTTTGAAAGAACCCAAGTGTCAGAGTGGAGGAATTTGCATTGTCTTTAACTATGACAGTGGTGGCAGGGAAATTAAGGTTCTGAAGTAGCTTGACGCACACGTTGCCTGGAGAAGTGCGTGCAAGGATTTTCTTGAGTTCAATTTAAGGCCAAAACTTAAAGTTGCAAGACGTCCTCAGCTATGTGATCATGCCTTGAAAGCAAAGGCAGATGATAAGTACTGTTCAAATGAATATTAATGCAATTTAGAACGAATGCTTAAAAGGTACTTCTCCCTAATTACTCACTGTATCAATAACTATCACAGAATACCTGTAAACTACTTAACTGCTTCTCAAGAGAAGAAGAATTTAAGGACATTAATCAAGGATGAATTCCAAGATTCACAAACAGATGTTTCCTCTTATTTACAGTATCAGTCCACAGTCTACAGCTTTTTGAGTCAAAACAAAGCTTTCACTTAGATATGTGCCTCGTACTCTGCTCACCTGACTGATTTCAATATAGATTTCTTAACAATACAAGCTGTTGAGACGGTCTTACATAAGGAAGCCAGGAAGATTTATGCTTGGTTAAAAGTACACAAAAATCCCATATTTTCCACCATGCTTACTGACATTCACTGAAACATGGCAAACAATGGCTCTAATGGCAACCTGTGGTCATTCAAAATCTCCTCTTGCACTAGATCAAATAAGAGCACGCACACAGCACTCAGAGCACTTTGAATAGTATTAGTGGTGACAGTTCTTGCCACAGAGGTAACAATTATTCTGGTTGTTCAACAGTCAATCTCTGTATAACACCACTTTTCATTCTTCGGGGGGTGGGGGGCTGCATGCTGGGCCTGTGAATCAGCCTTAAATTTGTAAATGATACTGCTATCAAGGGCTGTTTATTTTGAAGTGATTAATAAAAGGGAAGTAGTGCACCATAGGCAGATCCATTCACATGCTGGGAGACACAGCTCAGCATAAACACCAAATATTGCATTCAGCCAGCACTCCTTATCTTTCTCGAAAATAAAACATAAACACAGGCTCAGTATCACATCCTCCACCCAGCATGAGACTGCTCTGTTTTGACTCTTGCCTTCCAGTGGTGATAAAAGACCCCCATGTGATTACAATTTCACTGGTGAAAGCCTTCAATAATTCATGGTTACGCATTCGTACAACGAGTGGTGCTCTATGTCTCCACTTGTTTCCCCACAATCCCGACATCATCTACCTTCTTTCCTTCCTCCCATCCTCTGTCTGTCATGTCTACAGAACATCCATCCGTGCTCTGACCTCTGCTGTAAATCTCCACGCCCAATGCTGACACCAGGCGGTGTAGGCAGGTCACTGGGTGATGAGATCGAAATAAAACAACAGCTTTTATAGCTCTGGAGGAAGAAGTGGTAAAGCTTAGAAAGCGTTACACTTGATTGGAGTAAGTCACATTTACTGACCGCTGATCTCCCACTCCATTAGTTGCAGCACATAAATGCCATTAATCCACGGCATCTCCACCCAAGCTGCCTGAAAGTGGACAAATACAACAAACTGACTCTAGTAGACATGGGAGGAAGTTCAATATGGATAAATATAAACTGACTTACATTTTAAACTAGCTTAGTTATTATGGCTTAGATGCTGTGGCGCTGCTGCACCACAAACACACATCCACCACAGTGTGAGGTTAACCTCATTTCAATAGAGAGCCACTGTGATGCTGAACACAATAGTTCAGCGTGAAGCCTTCTGAAAATTAAGGCCTTTTCACAGCCCTCACAAGCAGTGACCTGGAAGGCTGGTATACAACGCATAAATGAAGTCATGGATATATAGTGCGTGACAAAACTCAGACAACCAAACAGATAGCAAGTCATCTATCAAATGTGCCAAATGCAAGATAAATGCCTGTGCAAGAGCCTGCCAAATACACATGATGAATCTGCATGGCATTAGCAGGAAGTATGCTTCGAACATATGCCAGACTCCAGACCAAGACTTCTTCAGTGAATGCAGCAGGAAAGTGAAACACATAGCTCTGATCTCTGCTGGGGCCACAACAAGATGAGTCTAATCTTGGTCAAGCCGAGCAGTAAGAAGGCTTTGCAAGCTAAGAAATAACAATCTACACGTGACAACAATAGGGCTTTGTAACACTTTACTTGAAATGATTTTATAATATTATATATTTATCAGACATACATGATGCAAACGAGAGTCAGAACACATCAGAAATGCCCTTAACTGTGTCTAAATATAATGCTAGAAAATACACACATGCACACATGCACAAAAACATTGCCTTAATATAACTGGAATTCAGAGTCTGCCTGCAGAACTGATCCCCAACAGGTCTTTAAAAACAGTAAGAAGGAAATGGAAGATGAAATGAAAGAAAGCTAAAGCCTGACTATACCAAAAATGTCTCTTCTTCTTGGTGCTGAATTCATGCAGCAATAAGAATGCAGCATTGTCACGATGGGCTTTTCAGGAAGTGGACATATTCTCGACTCAGCAGCGCTGAAGGCTGTGTCCTTGACAAGTACACTTAATTAAAGTCACAATCAGCTGTTGACTGCTTCCCCTGCCTCATCAATAAAGCAATTGAACCTGCATGCTGGGGCACCTGTCTCTTCACGTTAACTCCTCTCCTCCAAGCTGGATTGTCGGCTCATTTTCCTCTGAAAAACCTGAGCTTTATTAACATTACAGTCCCCTAAAAGGTAGGACCATTTCATTAAACTGGCCTGATTCTGTATTTCCAGTATTATAGGGGTATAAGAATTGCATGTTTTAAAACAAAGAGCGATGGTATTCAAATTACAACTTGTCTGCTCAGCATGTTGTCCCAGCCAGTAGAATCCATGTCTTATTGATGGCATGAATGCATTACTGCTAACACCTTAAATTACAGTTTATTAATACCACGTATTGACATTTTTTGGCAAAGCACAAAAAGTTTTTCATTTGCACATCTTCTCTCTCTGTCAGTCTCACTCAGATCAACAGCCTTCTGATGTTGATCTAGGTGTCATTCATCAAACTCCATGAGCACATATAATGGCGCAATTATATAAACAATGATTGGCAGCCTAAATAACATCATATTTGTGAAGAACCTTTCAAAAGGGTGTATATTTGCATAAGCGACACGGATTAATGCGATAGTCAAGCAGCTGCTCTCACCGGGAGGCCCGAACGATAACAACTTTCAGTGATTTGGTGTAATCAGGAAAACTTTCTGTTTTGAGGTTAAATTTGAGAGAATCTGAAAAGTGGAGAGAGCTGGTGAGCGGAAGGTGAACTCAGTCAGAAGAGACACGGATACAAATTCACACCCATTAAATTAGAAAATAAAACTATTCGAGTTGTTAGCAAACTGTATGTACTTCTAAATCCAGACACAAATCTAAACACACTACGAAATCTTAATGCATCTCAAATTTGAGGTTTTCAATCACTTAGATGACAGATGGGGCCTGTACTGAACTGCTAAATAGTTAAAACTGGTCGATTGGAGACAGAGACCTTTAGTAACAGTTGACAGAAAAAAGCAATAGCAAACACTCCAGCTGGACTTTTTTCCAGCTCCCTAGAGAACCACACACAACAGAAAGGTAAACTTAAATAGATTTTTACCTCTGCTGTATTTTTCCACCAGACATTAGACACAGCTGGGTGAAAATGTTTTTGAGGCAAAAAGTATCGATATGACTGAGTCAAAAATGCACAACCTGATTCAATTAAAATGTGAGGATAAAAGAAACATTAAAACTTAATTTGGGGCTGTGTTTAGTATATCATTATAGATGGTTCACAGTTTAAAAGTTATTTTCATTTGATGAAACTGACTTAAATTGAATTTCTTTACTTTTTTTTACTGGCGGGAAGTTGGATATTTTGACTTTTGGTTGTCAGGCCTTAAAAGCGTCGTATATCTCTGCGTGTTTGTGTGCTCAGTGCACCTTACATCACACCCTTTGAAAGACCCTTCGACTGAAACCTCAGCCATTCTCCCTACAACAGTATTAGCCCTGTAAAATGTCTGACACATTTCTATTTGACAGTTTCTTCCTTTCTTTTGGCATTTCTAATTTGAACCAACTGAAGCAGGTGTCACTCTCCACCAATCCAGACTCTCAGCCTGGCTTTTCATTACAGGGTCCTGGATTGCACTAGGGTGTGAGATAAATTGGTTATGTCTAAAGTCAAATTATATCCAGGTCTTTGCAATTCAATTCACTTATCGAAAAGAGGAGGGGGAAAAGCTGCTAAAAAGGAATGTTCCAAGTTGCTGCTTTCGTTAAAAGATGGATTCACAAAGAGTGAAACTCATGCCAGATTGCCTGCCAATTTCTGGTCTAGACATGAGCGAAGAGTTCTTTCACTGCCATTCATGTAATGCTTGACGGCAAAAGGAATGGTTTCAAAAAAGAACAGCCACATATTTTTCAGCAATTATTTGAAAACTACAAGGCTGCTTTTGAATACTTCAGACGGATATAGACTGTTGTCTAAATGTGTTTTCCATTTGTGTCATTCAAAGTGTTTGAAATTAGGCTAAATACCTGTCTCTCTCCTCAGCGTGATTATATCACACTGGAGTTCCATTTTATGCACATTTGTGTGTTTATTTAATGACCCAGATTGGATTTTAATAAGAATTTAATATTAACCTTGTAAACTTAGAAATGGCTGTTAATTTGTCAATTGGTCAACTGGAAAAGGATATTCCAGGTATCCAGCAGGCTTAGTGTATTAAAAATGCTTTAACTGCTTAAATACTGGATTGAAAGTTGTGGTGAATAAAGACTTTTTTCACATTTTTACAAGGTGGTTTACATCTAGAGATTAAAAACTGAAAGGGGATAAAGAAAGAGTTGCGGATCAGACCTCCCCGATCCTTACTGTGCATGTGCAAAGTCAGACCGTACAGATCAGGTCAGGTCGCATGTGCAGATGTTCTCTTCTTCTTCTGTTTCGTTCAATGGCAGTTTACTCCCCAGCGTCATTACAAATCGTGTTTGTGTATGAGTGTTAAATTTAGAAGAACGTAATTCGTTATTTTATTACCCCAGCCCAAAAAAATTCAATTATTCTCAGAATACAACATGCTGGAGGCATTGTGGACATGCAACAGCAAATCATTTTCACATTTTTTGGGAATGTCCCCGTGTGGTTCCATTTTGGAAGGAAATACATAAGGTCATGGAAACAATCTTTCAAAAGAAAATACAATTTCATTTTGCATTATTGTACCTAGGCAACTTAGAGAGTCTTAATCTATGCAAACCGGATAAATATTTGTTCAGTGTGCTGTCGGTAGCTTGCAAAAAGGCCATAACTCGCCTTTGGATTAAAGAGGATATTCCTACCATAGATGAATGGATTGATGTGATATATAATATTTTTGTTATGGAAAGAATAACTTTTAGGCTAAAATGCCAGGCGGACGCATTTGATGAATATTGGTTGAAATGGTTGAAATATGTACAAAATGGGAGGCCCGATTTTGTATAATGTCATTGTATTTCTTGGTTTGTTTGTTTTTGTGTTTTGTTTGGTCTTGTTTTGGTCCGTTTGTCTCTTATGTTGTTGTTCGATTTGGTTTTGCTTTCCCCCTCACGGTGATTAAATTGAATTTGTTGTATATGTTGTATAAATAAGAAAACTAATTTAAAAAAAAAGGATTTATTGGAATTGTTATGATGATGTCAGCTATCACCATCAATTGTCAGCAAACACTTAAAAACATATTACAAGCTTTTATTTTTATAGACAATAGGTTTGTATACGGAAGTAACCATTGTTTAAATGTCCCGGGCAGTTGAGAAGGAGGCAGAGCTGTCGAGAGATGCTAGGTGGATGCTAACTGTGTCATTCAAATATATTAACTGTCACAATGTTGGCAAAGAGAGGAAGTGAAGTAAGATTCGCGCATGCGTGGCACGGATCGGGCAGCGACAGTTATTGCACTGATGATTGTTGATTGGAAAATTTTTACACATCGCCCAACCTTAGGAGGGTATGGGGTTTTTCTTTCAGCAGCCCAGGGACACGGTCAGATTACGGCTAGTCATAGATGCAATTTTATTCCAGAACGTCATTCTGTGAATATTCGTGAATCTAATGCAAAATTCCATCCCTGGGAAATCACTTGGAAAAGTTAGATATCTTTTAAACAATGTCTGCCCAATATTATGTTACTGTGTCCAGAACTGGATCTGTATTATTGGTGTACTTGTGTTGGATAGAAACTAATCCTGTTGGTGCAACAAATTAAAGCAGTGAAACTGCATGGAGCAGGGAAAAGGAATTGGGAATCCTCGATAAGGGACTCTGTATTAGCCTGCAAGCAACCAGTGTGACAATGATAAATACAAGCAATCTGTAATTGTCTTGAGTGCCAAATATCAAATACAAAGGTACCATGCACACCAGTAGAAATGCTGTCAAACAGAACACGTGCTAGTGTTTTTTTAAAGATGGAAACCTTTTACTGCTGCTGGAACATTTAGTGATAATATTATCCTGTACTACATGGCTGATGTTTTACTTTAACAGCTGCAAGGGGCGTTCCACTTATGTGTGCCTATCAATCATGGAAGTGACTCTCTCTACGGCACAAGTGATAGCAAGGCTGACACTGAACTCTTATGCCACCAGTTCATGACTCATGACCCGCTCAAACTCATGGCCTTGAATGAGCTGTGGAGCTCAACGGTCCCTAAAAGGATTCAGTAAATGATGAACTCATGCCTGGGGGTTATGAAGGACACAATGATAGTTTTAGTGGTGAAACTGGACCAGAATAGAACTGGGGAGCTTTCTGCACAGCTAACCCTAAGCTGTCATCTATTGTCAGTGCCAGGGTAGCTTATTGACAAGCCCATTGATTTCCTGATTAATGGACCTCTCCGCCATCTGCATTTACTGCTTCCGACATCATTTTAATGTGAGCATGATCAATACCTCCATCAACATTGAGAATATCCCGCCGTCAAGCTGCGGGGGATTTGTCTGGGCATATGTTCCCGTCAGACTGATCATGGTGAGGTCCGATAGGGCATACAGTATGGGTGAAACAAAAGTCGAGTTAAATGTGAATGAGGCACATAATATTTACGAAATAACTGTGAGTATGACAGTGCATACTCAGTTTCATGTTCATAATAAAGACAAACACTTGTGAGGGATACCATGCAAGCAGTTCCACCTTAGTGGCGTGAGTTGTTTCCAGTTTAACCTGATGTTGTACACGCAATGAAATGCAAGTGTTATGAGATATAGAGAAGGTGTCAAAAGAAGCAAATCTCTATTGTAAAAGGAGATTTAATTAGATAATTTCCTCCTCTTATAAAACCCTTCTTTTAAGTTGTTGCTTACACGGATATATTACCTTATAAGCAGGCTGTTTGTGATTTGGGATTTAAGGCAATGCCCTGGGCCAGATTTACAAGGCTTGGTCAAGGCAGTAGTAATTACCTCGTTAGTCAGAGTCCACTTTTACTCACTTCTAAACACTTCATAATATTTCTGTAGAGATATAGAGCACATTTCATTGTGTCAATGTGTTGCACAAAAAAAATTGAACTATTTTTGAAACCAGGCTTTTCATTGTTTTTGACCAAAGGTGAAAAGACGTCATTAACACAAGCAGCATGCTGAAAAAGGCAAAGGAAGAAGAAGAAATTGTGATAATAATAATAATAATAAAAACCCTCGTGGATCCTTGGACTTTATTGAGACCTGAAGGGTTTCCATCAATATTTTATGGCCAGCAGGAGCAGATCATATATTGAGAATTGCAGCTAACTTCCATTAAAGTAGGACAAACCAGAATATTCTACACTTGATAATGCTTCCTGGTGGCTGTGGTCAACCTGCTCTTCCCTCAAACTCCATAACCTGAACTCCAGTAAGCTATCAAAAAGACAAAGGCTTCTTCTGGATGACCACCGCTAACATTCAGTAACTAGTGAGAAAAAACAACACACCAACAAACTTATTTTATGACTCCCATCATTTCAGCTTCGGAAAACTTCATATGGCATTTTAAACCTCTATCATAAATATTAAAAATGTTTCTCACTGGCTCATAGCAAAAAGATTACTGTACTGACCTTCAATACTGGCTAAACTGCTTTTGGACTGCTCTAAAGTTATGAGATTCTCTCAAGGATCGTGTTTATATTGTGTGGTGCACATTCTAGTATAAATATCTGAATAAAAAAGATGTCACTGCCAGCAAAGTTTGATATGTGGTGGTAATTTAAATACATTTCATCAAACAATAATAATAGTTTAGTCGTACCTGCAATATATACTACTCTAAGGCATGGACTTAAATGTCACATTAGTTTTGCCATCTGATATAAGCCATATCTAAAGGTCTTACCATATGTTTCTTAGGAAACTCTGGCAATATTGTGTTGTACACATTAAACACATCACAACAACCTAAAATTATGTACAGCTAACAAGAGTGTAGTGTGAGTTCTGTGAAACTGCACTGACTCATGGCCTAAAGGCTAATTTTTGCATGTTAAAGTGCTCCAGTGATAATCACAATACGTTCACCTTTTTCACACTCTTGTTTTAGCTTTACAGTAGAAACCTTTTTTAGCTATCATTTTTGTCCCATCGATGGTATTAAAAAAATCACGATAAGTAATAATTGCACCAGAGTTCGGTGATTTTTTTGATTATGCCTTCCAATCAGTGCCATTTTACCCCAATTCAAGTGCAATAGGGAAGGAACACACACAATTACATTCACATAAACAACAACACACTGAAGTTTCATGGGAAATATTGAGCTTCTGTTTTAGCATACACCTAACATTTTTAGACACTGAAGTTTCCTTCAAAGCATTTTCTCAACCCGAGCCACACATTTTCTTTACAGACTTGTGATATAAATGCAATAACATAAACTTTACATTTTAATTGTTAGGTTTTCACTGGTTGAATGACCTGTTTTTTTTTTCTATTCACATCAAACAGTGTACATTTAAAATTATATCTTGAAGAGAGATCTATATTTTGTGTACACAGATGCTTATCATAGTGCCATAGATCACAAACAACATGCTAGCTTGCAATAACCCAGCAAACCCAGAGCCAGGCCACTGGGTGAAAAATGCAAGAGTGAAGAGTTTGAATGTACAGATGAATGATCCTGACGATTGCCCAGGACTGTAATAAAACACTATGTCAACTCTAATGTTGTTACCATTTCATTGGTCTGCCATAAGAGGTGGTCTTTGACTTGTCTGAGTGCTTACATTAAAAAAAAAGAAATATCTGGATTCTGGTTTTAGTTTGTTCCTAAATTAAAACCAACAAGTTAAAGAAACTGAGAGCAAAGGAGGTTGTGTTACAAACCAACCTTTATTATTCTAATTTAATATGTTATTTCCATGGAAACAACAGTGTTCAAACATAGTAGGACTGAATAGGTGCAGTGTGTATCTGTCATGGTCGGCTGTGTGGCAGGCAGGCAGGAGTGGTGGACCCAAAATGCAGGATTCTCAGGACACGAGGTTTAGACAGAAAATGCAGCTTTATTGCTGGAGCAGAACATCAAGATAAAATAAAACTCACAAAAGCAAACAAAACTCTAAACAGAGATGCAGGAGGACTGGAAATCCTAAACACGCAGCAAGTGAGGGTGAACAGACGTTAACGATGCGACACCGAGTAGGGGAAGACACAGACACTAAATACAAGAGGTGAACGGAGCAAAGAGGAAACAGCTGGGAGACACGGCTGACGTTGATTACACTGGCGAGACAGGGAGAGCACAAAGCTGAACGCACTGACAAAGGACACAGACCTACAAAATAAGACAGGAAGCACACGCCAGACAGAGACAGACTCGTAAACAGGCATAATGACGTCATGGACAAACAGAGGGACATACGGGCAGAGAAGACCAAGCACAGGCAACCTAAACCAAACATAAGGGCAAGATAACAACCTAAACCAGACATAATCATCATCGTCATCAACATCATCATCAGATAACTAAAGAATCAGAATATAATTGTAATCAAAACAGTATCACCAGAGAATAACCAATCCATAATGCAAAAATAAACCAAAACATAAGAAACTCAAAAATGCTGGGTCGACCCGACCCAGGACCGTGACAGTATCACTGAGAGTACACTTAGAGCACTGCTGTAGAAAAATAAGGCATTGTTTTAGTTATTGTTCCTAAGCTAACGCTAATATTTGAATCATTTGTAAATTCCTATTTTTATGCTAGATACAAATAATACTCCTGTAATTTTTATGTGCTTCTCTGTGTGTTGTGGTGCCTTTGTGTGTGCCGTAGTTGTCTCAAAGTTATTACCCTGTCATACATTTAAGCACCATCATCCATCAGGATAAAATTTCTAGACAGTTTCCAGGCTAATTCAAATTGTCCAATGATTTATGTGATTAAAGTGACAAATCACAACTGACAGCGAGCACATAAATACAGCAAATTTATATGTAATTTTCTAATTTCCCCCCCAAGTTATTTGTTTTGTGGTAATTCTCTGGGTTGTGTTGATGCAAAAATCCTGCACAGCACATGTTTCAGTGCACAATGCCACACAGAGATCAGTATCGTTCTGTCAAACTGTTTGCTTTCTGTCAGGCTCTGATTTGATGCAATAGGGCTTTTTCGGTCTCCCCGGAGATTCGATATAATCCCAAACTTCATTCAATTCCAAATATCAGTTGTTAAAGGCATCGAGGAATTTCACTTTTTGTCAGTTTAAATCCTACTTCTTTTCTGCACTTAATCCCAAGTGTGCTTGTGGTTCTAACCTTTCATATTGATTTTAAGCCAAATAGCTGAAAAGGTCTTTATGGAAGCTGCGTACGATGGGAAGCCAACTTGGTTCCCATTCGTAGAAAGCTTCTGAAGCACAGAGATGCTCCCTTGAAGCAGCCATGGTTGCTGAGCTGAGCATTCGTAAAGCCTTGCGCCCGAGGCCGTTCCTCTGAACAGCTCTCATCTCTGGCTTCCACAGAGAGGGGCCTGATGGAAAGCTTCATGGTGACAACTGTGGAGGAGTGGCAGAGAGAAAGAAAGTCTCACCCACCAAGACGTCTTCTTCCATTCTTAAATTGACTACTGAATTTACCACATCAAGTGGAAATGGCTGGATTTCACATACAATATGTAAAAACGGAAATATTACATTCAATAAAGTCATAATAGTGTCTTAAAATCTTTAAGGGATTGACGTGCTTGCTCCAAGTATTTTATTTTAATTAGATTAAAATAGGATTATCAACATCTTTTTTCACGTGACACCTGGCCTTATAATTTATTTGTTAGTTTTTTGTAATCATTTTGTCTTCTAAAGTTAATGGATATATAACAAATGAGATAAAACAATCACAGTGCTCAATTCCATTGATTCTGAATTTAGTTCTACAAAAAAACATAATAGCAGGCACACGTATAAAATTAGGTAAATAACATAATATAACATAAGATAAAATAATATACAATGGTTCAAAGAAATAAACATTGAAAACTATTGCCAGTAATAAGGAGAGAAAATATTTAAAAGAAGGACGATTAAACAGCAATATTAGTTAACATTACTAATTCAATGTCATCCTTGATTGTCAGTCATATTGGACTCTTCTGATCATTTATTTTGTCCATTAATCTTTTCAGTTATCTAGATATGACTTTTCTCACCAGCATTTTCTATGTGGCAGTCTATTTAGATGCCAGTTTCTTTCTACTGTCTTATTTAGATAGAAAGGAGCACTGACTCCTCTCCAAACTTCCTCCAGAGGTTTAAGCTTCTTACCACACCTCTGAGAGTAAGCACAACCACTATATAGAGGAAGCTCAAATCTCTACTCTAAGCCCACAGCCATTCGTGAGGACTGGATAATGGCTCGACTACTAAAACAAAAGCGCTGCCTTCTGGCTTAGCTTCCTTCTACCCGAAACAGTCCTATACACCATTCACATTACTAATGAGTCTGCACCAGTCCACCTGTCCATCTGCTTTACCCTCACTTATGAACAAGTCCTCAAGATACTTGAACTTCATAAGGAAAATGACTCCCGGTCAGTTTTGGAGTTATTGACCATCAACACTCTTTCAACTCTATGTCTGTTTAGGCTATAAATTTTAGGCTGTTAATTTAAGTAGAATGAGCATTCCTCTCATTTCGTAAAGACACTCCCAACACCTATTGAACAGGTTCTGGCTGCGCCAAATCAAACTAAGACAAAACAAATGTATCATTTGTAATGTTAAATCAATGGGAAATAACTTACAAGGAGGACAAAACCAAGACAGTGTCTCAAACTATAGACAGGGCATCACATGGCATTGCTTCTAGCGCTAGATCAAGACACAGGGCTCCTTCAAGACCTGGCACTCTCAGAGTGCACCATCATCTCACCCTTTCATGCCAGAGTTCCAAGATGCGTATTGTGCCATTTGAATGCCTTCAAGCTGTCTGCAATCCAATTTCCTACTTTGTATTCCCAATGGAATCCAGATTGGAAGAGAATGGATACGTGCCAAATTATCGGTAAGTTTTACTGTGAGGCCTTTAAAAGCCCAGTCTTTACCTCTTAACAAGTATTTGGTACTGGTTGCCTGACTCTTAGAAATCCAAATATTGTACAAAATGTAGGTGATATACTGAACTGTCAATTCAACAGAAAGAAAATGATGAATATATCTAGCGTCATGTGGCCTTCTTTTCACAGAGTGGGTGGGGCGAGACCCCTCCTGGCTAATACCATTGTAACCCTGTTATTGTAACCTCCTCTTGGAGTAACTTCTTCCGCCTTTAGAGAATGCTTAGCTCTGTACATCCACACCAAACTTCCTCTTCAGCCTTGAATGGAACCATTCACAACCAGAACTACTGCTGCACCCTCATCATTGCCTCAGCCATTACCCCACAAGTGAGCAATAATAATAATAATAATAATAATAATAATAATAATAATAATAATAATAATAATGATGATGATGATGATGATGATGATGATAATAATAATGATACATCCAGCCATTCTGTCCTTATCACTGTTGCAGGAGGACTGAAGCTTCTAAAGGGTGGGAGGTACACCCTGAACAGGTCTCCAATCTGACACAGGACTAACAAAGAGAAACAGACAACCATTCACATCTAATGGAAATTTCAAATTACCAAAAAGACAAAAAAACGAAACAAAAGCAAAACAAAACAAAAAAGTAGCCACATAAGTTACAATAACCATGCAAAATCAGGTGATATAATTGTTAAAATAAAATGAACAAAATGACAGCTGTTGCAACAAGCTAGTATTTCTTAAATTGCTGTCAGTAAATGGGCATGTTCTTTCAACTCTCCTTGAATGTGCATCAAGAGAGGTGTCCTGTATAGTGTTATACTGATCCTACCTTAATATCTCACTGACTGAATACTTAAGTTGAGTTTTTAATAATATTGCACAAGAGATTTTGAATAATTGTGAGACTAATAACTTTTAAAGTTGCAACATACTTTTCAAGTGTATATTAAAACTTTTGCAATTCATGTTTTTTGCAATTCAAACCTCTGAAATGGGTGTTTGTCCTTCAGCATTTCTGCTGATACACTGAAGCACAGTAGAAGGGAAAAAGAGAGTAAACCATAGACTATATAAGGTAAATGAAGACACCATGACATCAACATTTGGTTTGGATTTGTAGCCGGTATCATATTTGGATGCGACGGTAAAGGCGCTGAGTGATAGTTGTAACCCTATCATTTCTTTAAAACATACATAGTGCCAGGATAATCCACCAATAAAATCAAAGCTTTGTTTATAGCAACAGTGTGGCTAACCAAGCTTTTCAAAGAGCTTGGTTAGCCACACTACTGTGGTGCTATTCTATCACTACAAGCAGTGCTCGCCATGCTTTCTCACCACTGCAACATCCTGAATCACACCATGGCCAACAGCACAAGCTATTATACTACCGTGAACAGTATGTGTAAATTTTTTCCTCTCAGTAGTCTGACAGTTACGTCTCACAGTCTGCCCAATTTGTTAGCATCAGGCACTTCTTCATTTTCAGGTTTCACACATTTATTTTCTGGTTTGTGCACTGTCTGCAGCATATTTATATTACGACATCCCATTTACAAAGTTGAGTTAATATGAGCTGCATAAAGAATGACAATTTGTTAAAAGTCCATCTGATGTTTTACAGAGTATCTGGATGAATACAAAAGCTTTTTTTCACATTCTTCATGAGGCGCCATCTCTTCATCCTATAAGCACACTGACCAGTCACCCAGGCATAACTGAGCCAGTAATTATCACTGCTTTAAAAGGTGACACGTTACATTCTGTCAGGAGGTAATATACGCTCTTGTTGAAAGATAATGCATTGTAGTGTTCTTGAGATATGGCTATACAAATGTGTATGTTTTTCATCAATACAGCAGGGTGCAATCACCCTCATTTCATTCTCACAGGCTTTTCAGTGAGCCCTTGCTGTATTAACTAAAGGCCAACAGCAACAGCTGCACACAACTATCTCTTGCTCATTAAACTGTGTTCTTTTAGTCAGCAATTAGACATAATTGTGCATTTAAAACTCATCCTATGTCCAGAAACAGTCATTCACATAATGCAAAGGGAAGCATGGGTGGAGAGTAATCTGCTATCTACCTGCCTGTGGAAGATGCATTTCTGTCGTTGTCTGAAATGCCACACAGCATTTTTTATTTATGCATCTTGTGTTTGCATCCTCTGGGCGCTACAGTCTTCTTAGGTGAACTGGAAACTGTGAATTTCCCCTAGGTGGGGATGTGAGTGTGAATGTGAATGTCTGTGTTAGAGCTTCAATGGACTGCGGACTTGTAAAGGGTTTTTCCCTTTCTTTCACTCATGCTGTGAAATGCTGACCCTGAAAATAATAAGTGAGTGTTGAAACCAGACGTACTGTACTCTAATTTAATGTAGACAACAAGCTTCCATGAAGGTGTTAGTTTGTACTTCACCAGGTTGCCTGAACATGTCTTTAGACCTGCAACATACAACTTGCATAGAATAGGTCATCACTCAAAATCTTACCTAATATTTTTGATGTAATGTAATAAAAGAGTCAACAAAATGAAGAATCTTTCCAACATGAATAAGTTGTTGAGTTTTATTTTTCATTTCCTATTCTTATGTATCCATAAAACACACTTCAGAATTTATTATTTAAATCTAAAACAAACTAATCTGTGGCCCAACCGGAAACTTAGCTGTTACATACGTAACAAGGTGACGTCTTTTATAAGTAATTTTTGTATAATTTTGCTCCACTGAAGGGGATTTTGTAACGCCAGGCAATGTCTTTTTTTCAACTTCTATTAAACATCTAGTGTTGACTCCGTACGACTTCTCTGTACGGGTTTTTTTATAGTCCAAATGTGGACGTTGCGGACGTCTTTGCAAGGTCAAACTTAGACTCATTATAGACATTGTTTTTATACTGCTTCTATAGGCTCAGTAGTCCCATGTTTCCAGAGGGTGGAGGGCATCTTTTCTGTACAGAAACAGTTATCTGTGAAGGAATGCAGAGTGATCAGCCGACGTCTTCAAGATGGTGTGGGCTCTTGATGCTAAAACAAAAGTGAGCAGCTGCACGGTGGATTTCGAGCAGAAATGTCACCAGCTTTTCACAGGCAGTTTGTAAAATGTGCACATTGAGAAAGGCTGTCGAGCAGATAGTCCAGTTCATACATTCACACTTGCACAAACTTCTCGTACTTTCCATCCACCTTCTCTCATAGCAGGCTAACGATCACAACCACATTTGCATCCTCTTACAACGCAATAAAACAGGATACCAACCTCGCTAAACTATATAAAGCATATGCTCTTTTAAACTTATTAAACACGTTGTACTTCTTTTAAAAGGATGTGGTATGAATAAGGTGCGGCGGGACCACAGGTTGTAATTATAAGCCATTTAATTACATCGACTGCAGCTCCCAAGCTGCCAGCCGCACATCACACCACAACACAATCACCAACCCCTGAGTCCCCGTGAGTCTGCACGGCACCGCCGACCACGCCTCACTACAAGGGAATTCCCAATTTTTTCTAAATACTTTAACCATTATTATTTTACATTTTAACATGAATTTCAACGTTTTTAATATGTCAACACATTTTAATAAATCATAGTTTTAACTTGGTTGCAAATAATAATTAGTTTGTTTATAAATAATCCTTGTTCATATGTATAATGTTGATAACAACAATGTTGATAT
The DNA here is from genome assembly GCF_965226115.1 of Aulonocara stuartgranti. NCBI lineage: Eukaryota > Metazoa > Chordata > Actinopteri > Cichliformes > Cichlidae > Aulonocara > Aulonocara stuartgranti. The sequence goes on from NC_138960.1 coordinate 11,722,030, forward strand.
TTGTGATTAAAACATATCAGATTTATTAATCATCTCACTGATGGAAGGAGGTTTTGGCTCAAAATCTCACGATACATGACCCCATTCATTCTGTCCTTAACACGGATCAGTCGTCCTGTCCCCTTGGCAGAAAAACAGCCCCATAGCATGATGTTTCCACCCCCATGCTTCACAGTAGGTATGGTGTTCTTGGGATGCAACTCAGTATTCTTCTTCCTCCAAACACGACGAGTTGAGTTTATACCAAAAAGTTCTACTTTGGTTTCATCTGACCACATGACATTCTCCCAATCCTCTGCTGTATCATCCATGTGCTCTCTGGCAAACTTCAGACGGGCCTGGACATGCACTGGCTTCAGCAGCGGAACACGTCTGGCACTGCGGGATTTGATTCCCTGCCGTTGTAGTGTGTTACTGATGGTGACCTTTGTTACTTTGGTCCCAGCTCTCTGCAGGTCATTCACCAGGTCCCCCCGTGTGGTTCTGGGATCTTTGCTCACCGTTCTCATGATCATTTTGACCCCACGGGATGAGATCTTGTGTGGAGCCCCAGATCGAGGGAGATTATCAGTGGTCTTGTATGTCTTCCATTTTCTGATGATTGCTCCCACAGTTGATTTTTTCACACCAAGCTGCTTGCCTATTGTAGATTCACTCTTCCCAGTCTGGTGCAGGTCTACAATACTTTTCCTGGTGTCCTTCGAAAGCTCTTTGGTCTTGGCCATGGCGGAGTTTGGAGTCTGACTGTTTGAGGCTGTGGACAGGTGTCTTTTATACAGATGATGAGTTCAAACAGGTGCCATTCATACAGGTAACGAGTGGGGGACAGAAAAGCTTCTTACAGAAGACGTTACAGGTCTGTGAGAGCCAGAGATTTTCCCTGTTTGAGGTGACCAAATACTTATTTTCCACCCTGATTTACGAATAAATTCTTTACAAATCCTACCATGTGGATTCATGGATTTTTTTTCACATTCTGTCTCTCACAGTTGAAGTGTACCTCTGGTGCAAATTACTGACCTCTGTCATCATTTTAAGTGGGGGAACTTGCACAATTGGTGGCTGACTAAATACTTTTTTGCCCCACTGTAAATTCCCTGCACCTATCATAGACGTTCATATGATGTATAAAAAAAAGACCCAGTCCGAATTTCAAATGTCGATCATCATATTGACGTTCATGTTTGGTCATGGTTGGACGTCCAAATTGTGGATCAAGTTCAGATGTCGTATAGAAGTCCAGAATTGAGCGACGGTCCAATGGACCCAATATAGACATGGTCTGCACATCTGTTCGACAACCAATGTTTAAATGCTTTCTAAAAGACAAAGAATTTCACATTGTGCATCATTAGGCTCTCTGGGATTATTTAAAGATCATAGAAAATCAAATCTGTTGTACTGGGTTCTTTATCTTTGTCACTTGTCACCGCAACAAGCTGAAAGAATTTAGAAAGCAGAGGACAATGTTGGTCCACTTCTGAAGTTAGCAGCGCTTCATTTTACTTTGTGAATAATGTAAAAAAATGTTATAACTACTAAATTATTCACATAAACATCAATGACAGTAGTATTACAGTATAAAGTGCTGCATGAACATCCACACACAAAACTCATCCTTTTACACAAATCTCACCTTGGCTACACTCCAACATGTTGCATATTCTGCTGTTGTCAGTGACTGTCTACACAAGTGGATCTTTAAACTGTGAGCATGCAAGGAATGAGGTTGGGAAGGATCCATAGTTTCCATTAACAGTAATTTCTCGTCCAATCATTTGCTGAGTAAACATGCAACCCTTCCAAGTAGCCCATTATGAACAAAGACAATGCCAAAGTGTGTAAAATCAATTCATCAACATAGGTGAATGTTAAGTTGGTTTTATTAGCTACAAAAATGCATGGTGTGGCTTTTATTATTAAAAATGCTTAGCAGTATTCTTGGTAATAGTATTTTGGTTTAAAGAACTGCAACAACACATTTCAAGTAACTAAGGCAGATACAGAAAGTGAGGTCAGAAATGTGAGTCTACATTAAATCAAACACACAGATTTTTATTATGTATTCTGAAAATATAGATCTAAAAGCCTATGAATTGCACAGCATCACCACACTTCTCATTTATTTGCATTTTTTCTGAAAGGATAAAGTGTCTGTTACTGCTTGAAGAGTCCACTTCAAGGAAAAACTGCAGTCTTTAATAAAGAGCCCTTCTATAAGTTCTCTTTGTGCACTGTTCATTACTAACTACAACGATGAAATGCTCAACAATAACAAAAGAAAAATCGATAGCTCCTTTATATTAACTTCTGCATAATAAGGCAAATGAATTCAATTCATTCTCGTCCTTGGATCAATTTACAAATGTCTTAAAAAGGGACGATAGGGTTTTGATTTTAACCTCTTCAGCGGCTTTTATAGAAACTAACAAATGTAAACAATAAAAGTCCAAAAAGAGAGCTGTGAGGTACTTCAGTATGTTAAGTACTTTAATGTGGATGAAGTTGATGAGTCTACACAAAGCGTAAGGTGGAAGAAAATGTTTTGACTATAATGCCGGTATCTTTCAGTGCCACTGATCCTCTTCTTGTTTTTCTCTTTACAGCTCAGCAGGGACACAAGCTGTGATGAAACTTTGTTCACTGCACATCATCAGGAGTTTTGATTATCTCCCTTATAAATAGTTTCAGGAGTTGCATTAAGACTGCTCTGTAACAGCTGAGTTCTGACTGTTATAAGACTGTTTTGTTTCTGCAGTGACGATGATATGACTGACTATGACTATGACACTATGAGTGTTTTAGCTACTTAGAAATCCAATGCATGTATTCAGGGCCCGGTGAATAAGGAAATTTTTGTTACATTTGGAAAGTAATGTTTCACAATAGGTGTTTCTATATTCTGGCACTGGCAGCACATAGTTATTAAAAGAGGAAATCAGAGTTACTTTTAAAAAAAGATTTGGAATTATTGTCTACTTTTAAGTATAAACAAAGTGAAGACTTGTATGTCAGCCCCGAAGGGGCTTTCAGGTAATTTCTGATGTACAACAACACAAATCCACATATACATGTTCAGTAAACATAAAACACTGAGTTCCCTAACTATGCTGAACAGGTTGTGTCCTATTTATATAACAATTGTCATTTCTTTTATTAGGCATTATTTACCAAACTGTGGAATACATCAAAGAAATTTCTCCTCTTACACTCAAGCTGAATTAAAAAGCTGTGGTTGGTTCCCACAATTAATGTCATAGCTGATTGGTTGCCAGCTATTTGGTCTAATGGCTGCATGACATGGTTTATACCCCTTAATTATAGCTAGATTATTGCCAGCCTCGGCTCTTCTGGAAAAAGCCAGGGGTGTGGATGAGCGCTGTCAGCTGTTTCTGCCCCAAGTCTCTGAATCGCAGCTTCATTGGTTGTTAAGTGTAACATATGGAATGCCTCTCCCTGCCCATGCACTTGTCCCAGATGAATAATCAAGCTATTCTCAGAAGCTCAGACTGTGGCTGCCCATCATTGTAAACTCACAGTCCATTCGCTGTCTTTCTTCCAATAGCCATTCACAGCACCACGAGTGCAATCATGGGTGACACAGAAAGATTAACAAAAATTTAAAGGTCTCTTTTAATTTTTAACAGTTAACATTAGAAATTTGTAATCTTAATTACAAGAATATTGTGTTTGTATACCACATACCTCTGACTACAAGCACTGTGGTAAATCCTTGGGTATCAGTAAATAAACTTGTTTTGTGTGTTGAATCAGTCAGAAAGTTCCAGTGTGACAATAAAAGCCAGATGAATTGGCTGTATTTCCATTTCATAGACATTATATGGCCATTGAACCTTGGCAGAGACAAGGAGGGAAAACAAGATGTGATACTCCCAGTAGCTGGCCAAAATGCCGAAAAAGGCCTTCTATGTATTCAAGGTTGATTCGTCTCCTTGGGGACCATTAGTAACAACTTTTCAGAAGTACTGATTGGAAGGAGCGGTGCTCTGCATATCAACATTCCCAGAGGTTGCTAGTCTGCTTCACAAAAGGTGTAAAGGGGAGTTGACGAAGGGAGGTGGTGCAAAATAAATGAATGAGCAAAGGGAAGGGTGTAAAAAAAAAAGAAAGGGAGAAAAAACCTGGAAAAAGAACACACGTTGATGCATGGAGCATCCACAGCGGCGCAGTAATTAAGATGCATTTAAACAACTACTTAATATGTTCAAGTACTTGTGATAGTGGAGGCATATAAGCAGGAATAATTTCATACCTCTGACAAAAGAGAATCAATGCACACAACAAACAATGTAAAGCACAAGAATAGCATGCTGTATATAAATAGGTTGCTTCATTTGACTAAATACACAGGGTGAAGAAAACTTATATTAATAATATCCATATTTCAGCAAAGGTTTAATTGTATTCATGATATGGTAGTGAAAGAGTTAAAACGGTTCGTGATATTTAGATATTTTCTTCCTCCAGTGCATCAGTATGCATACTTTTAATGAAGTGGCTCTGATATTTCACTCAGCCAACAGTAGCTATTTGATCACTGTGCTTCCTCCCCCTCTCCACTGATTTCATGCAGCCCTTCAGACACAACTATGCCATGTTTTTTTTTATAGTTCAGATAGCGCGCTATTAGCTTGTCATTAAGATATGTTCGGCTCAAGTTTTCTCTGGCGCTGAAATGAAGAAGAGCTGTGGCGCAGTCTTTAGTTCAGCAGTCAAGGAAATAATAAAACACAGAGATGTATCCTAATGAAGACATCCACAGCCAGAGACCTGCACTACTGCGCTGTGTCACGGCAAAAAGGGTGAAATATCACCCCAGCAGGAGAAAAGTGAATCAAACAGCGCACACTGCAAACCTAAAGAAGAAAGAGTTTAGAGTGTATTGGTTCATCTATCAGCACCATCTCTCTCTTCAAGGCAGTGCAGGCAGGAAAGCCATCAGTCACATTTTTAAACAATAGTCTCTCCATCTTTGTCATCCGGTGCAGGCAGAATGACATTATTTCAAATGTCTAGGGAGAAATTTGTGGATAGTGCTGGATTTTGGGGTCAATCTTAGAAAATGGCTGGACAGGCTGTTATGGAGGTTTTACTTCAAGAAACGGGTCCCTCAGTCCCCCTGCTGTGTGAAGTTAAATTCTAAGAAATGGCGGTAACTGTAACAGCCTGCACAAAGACAGCGTCAACATATTGATGGCGGCTCGCTAGAAAGCATCGATTCGAAGAGTGTGAAGATTTCTATGTGAAAAGAGCCTCTTATAAAAGTGCCATGAGTCATCGAGGTTATCTCATCCCTTTCTGTCTGTGCACACAGTCTGTTTGAGGCACAGAAAAGAATATGAATGTTACATCCAACTCTTTTATGGTGCGTTTAGAGAATGCCCGGCTATTTTCATGCAGCAATCAACTTAATTTCTATTGACATGGAAAAAATGTGGAAGTAGTATCCCATCTCCCTCAGGAGCATAAACTTTGGTTTAACCCTCCCCAGGTTAAGAGTGGTGGAAAACAACACTGCATGCGGTAAAACCTACATGTACAGCCTTTATCATCCCACTGAAATGTTTCTAGCTGCATTCATTATGCAAACAATGAATATTTCCCAAAAAGTCAATACTAGATGTGTTGGCAAAGAAAGCGCATCTAAACCAAAAAAATAAAAAATAACAAGTAAGAGCTGGTGCAAAAGACTAATCTCGTGGCTTCAGCACCCAATCTGATTGTGAAGTAGTTCCTCTATCTCTGTGCAGTGTGAGTGCCAGCTAAACTTTTGCAACAGACAATAGCAACATCTGGCTCTTAACAACATATCACTCGGAATAGTAGAGTGACCACAATCCTCTGATTCTGGGGCAGCTGACAAAATTAGAATCGGACACATTAGAATAATGCACAAAGTAAGATTACACTGATTAGCTTATCCCTCACCCTACATGCTACGTTTTGTAGTCTTTTGTTTTCCAAGGACATGACAAAACATTTTATAGAATAGACCCTTCCACACTCATTGCACTAGTGGAGTGGTTCCAGACCTGAGGATGTGATTCCAGGCAGATACCAATGGTCAAAATTTGATTTAGAAAACAAACAAATAAAAAAATAAAATAAAAAAATAAAGCATCGATGGCAAAGTGACTAGATGTTATATCTTACATATGTATGTTCGTTATGTCTAAAGCAGTTTTAATGGAGGTTATATATGCCATTTTAAGTGAAACAACAATTTCTGACTATCAGAGACTGAAACAGCAAATCACAAATGCTCCACAGGCACCATGTTAAAAAGACACCAACCGCTTTCCCTCAGCAGTGGACAATGCAAGGGGGCAGCTGACAGACCAGAATTAATTGACATGCCTCCGAGAGGTTGTTCTCTAATAACATATTGATCCACCAGGCCTGATATGCAAAGCATCTGCCAGCGAGTGTCACTGCCGAGGTGAGACAAATGCCCCCAGAATACCTTTAACCAAGCTCTGTTGATTAAGAGAGGTATTAGAGCCTATGATCACATACCAGTATGTCAGGTATTCCACTTTGAACCATGTCAGAACCTGTCCTCATTAGCAGGCAACATACTAGACAAGCACTAAAAGCTGTGGCAGACTTGCATTAAATTTTCATAAATTACAAGAATTCAATGACAGGGTTTTAGATACCAGCTTTTTGTTGTGAGACTCTATTTCGAACTAAATAAAAATGATAGTTTGAAACATTCTAAAACATTTCTCACATGTTTTAAATGCTCGAGCTGCAGTATTTGGGGCCCTGTTGAAAGAAAGGCATACAATTAAATCAAGAGGTCGGAAATGCTTCATTATTATGTGAAAACTGGTTAAAAAGCAGAGTAGCACTACAGTGTGGAATAAAATGATGCGTCAAATGAACCAACAAAATGCTGAGAAAATCTGCAGTGAAGTCAGGAGAAACTAAAACATGGGAGAAAGTAGGAGTTCACAATTAATCGAATTTTTATCTCAATTATGATTTTGGCTTTCTGCGATTAAATGACCATGATCGAATGATATTTAAGATGGATGTTCTGCTATTTAAAACGCAAAGCTAAAGCAAATCAAGAACCCCCTAAATCAATGGCTGACAAACTGCCTGGACCAATCACAGCTGTTCCCTTTTTCCTGGATACATTTAAACAAGTAACATTACATTCATTAAAGGACAGATATACAGCGGAAATCAAATATCTGACACAGCAGAAGGGGAGGAGCTTTACCCTTGAAGCAGATCACCACCCACTATTTAGAAATAATTTGAATTTGGCGTAATGTTACCCAAGACAAGATCAAATGCAAAGAGTGCTGTGTATCTACCCTGCAATCATCACAACTAACCAGGTTTTCAGCCACCTGAGAAGACGCTACAACCTGCAGTATAATTAATGCATGAAGGTTAAAAAAACAATGCAGTGGTTGCTAACATGAATCGTTCAACATTAATCTGAATGTCTATAAACGCGATCGTTCACTGAGCGTCTGTGTATTGATCCAGCTCGCAAAGATGCGCTGAAATAACCAATGCAATCGTATTCTGTTTGGTCAAAGATACGTGTTCACTAAACACAGTGCATAATGAATTTTTCAGGAAAAGGTCAACATACTGGACAAAAGATGTGTTTTCCCTCCTTCCAATTATTTTTCCAAAGTGGTGATACCTGTGTTGTTTGGGAAATGTTGCAGGGGGAAAATAGAGTGGGATCACACAGCTACCAAGTTCTTTGCAATGAATTTTATTCCTATCCATCGTGCAGATATAGTGAATGGAGTGAACGCTTTATAGTATTTGCAGTGTTCACTGTTTTGACACTAAAATCAACAAACAATTGTGAGAAATAATCATGATCTCAATACTAAAAAAAACAATTGTGAACCATCCATTCTCTGCCCCTTAACCTTTTCAGGGTTGCAGTTGGGCTGAAGCCTATCCCAGCTGTCTTAGGGCGAGAGGCAGGTTACACCCTGGACAGGTCGCCAGTCTGACACACAAACACAGACTCGCATTCAGACCTATGGGCAATTTCAGGTTTCCAATTAACCTCTTCCCACTAACTGAATGTCTTTGGACTGTGGGAATAAGCCAGAGTAACCGGAAAGAATCCACGCAAACACGATGAACATGCAAACTCCACACAGAAAGACTCCACCCTGATGGTGGAATTGAACTCTTGCAGTGAGGCAACAGTTCTAACCAGCATGCCACCGTGAATCATGCACCCCTTTGCAACTTTTGTTGCAAGATATATATTATTTAAATCTTAAAGACATTTGTTGAGTTTTTGTGTGTTTTCAGTGTGTATGCTCTTCATCCACCAGGAGCACAATACACCCTTTCTAACTGGCCCAAGGGAAAAAAGTGAAATACTGTACTGTAAGTGGTTCTTGAAAACTGGTATTGACAGGGACATTCTTTACTAGAGCAAGGTCCTCTCGAAAGGTCAGACAAGACACTCTACTTTAAATGAGGTTGTTGACAGTGAGGGCTCACTTAGGCAGAGATATTGTTTTGGTAAACCCGACTTCCACTGACTGATCAGCTCTGTTTTAAACGCTGCCACACTGCAGATAATAAAACGAACAAGACTGAGCAGTAAACTAGGCAATTTATGATCTGCATAATTTTTTACAGGCTTTAAAACGATTCTCAATGAGTTCAGGTGGTTTGTATGTTGCTGACTAATAACGCTGATTTATTGATGGCATTTAGAGAGCTATCGAAGCACAATAAAGAACAATTTAAATGCTTCAGTGTTTGTAAGAAGGAAGAACAGGTGTTTCGCAAAGCAGGGCAATGATGTTGCTCAAATAGTAGCGTGGAAAAACAGTCTTTGAAAAAAAAGATGGTGGTTGCTCAAAATTCTTCCTTACAGTAGCCGGTTTTTTCCAAAAAGGATTGTCCTGCCTTCTACAGCAGCTGTTTTTCATGCCTGAAGAAACTGAAGCGTGTTGTCTACATCTGTTTGAGTATAATTTGCAGTTGGGGAGAGAGTGTTCAGGGATAGTGGAAAAAGCTGTCTCTTCATGTAGTGTGAAACACAGCTCTGTAAAATACAGGACCTGAGAAAGATTTTTTGTCTTCAAATACACAGTGAAACACCATCAGTGATTACATTTCCATTTAACTTATTTTCTTGTAACTTGGCCAGTGTGTTTTTTGCTTTTATATTCCCAGCAAAGTTCTTTGAATATCTGTTTTGTCTGGTCAGTAGTTTATTTAAAGGCTTATTTAAAGTTCAACTGGATGGCTGCAAGTAATTTGTCCATCAAGCTTTTGCTAACTGCATCAAATTACCTATAATTCACATGGTCGTGTTTCCAGTTCTTGCTTTCTATGACTATGATGACAAGACAGAGCAAGCGGCCAATCTGCTGTTCCTGGCTGGGATACAAAGCCCACTAATTAAAAGTCTGTCCGGTGTTTAGTCCTCTCTTTGCAGACAGCTCTTATTGGATAGGAGAGCTCACAGCCCTCTGTTTTGCATTTTGATGTCTTCATCATTGTAATGGCTAGTTAAGTTGCCCTGAATTATTGATGAGCCCATACGGTAAAAACAAACCAAACAATATGCATGCTAAACAAATGCCCTCCAGTGCACAATGTTCACATGGGCTTTCACATTCTTATCGTTTTCACTTGTGATATGGTAAAGTTTGCACACCAGCTTTGGGTGTTTCATAGTTTCTGACTGGAAAATGCCCAAAGGGGGATACAGGGAGGCAATTATACACTGTGACTACAACTGTGTGTGTCTGCTCCTTTAGTGGCATAACCAAAAGGACACATGCTGTACACAATGGCTTTATCTGTGAAGGAATGCAGGACAGCTACATCCTCTGTGATCTATTTAACATAGTTCTTTTGCATTGAGTCTTGATGTCCACCTTTAGTTTAGTCAATAAACAACTGACTGTCCCTTACATGGCTGCTGGGAAAACACTGCCACCTGAAATCATGGCAAAGTGTGTAATCGACACCCTGGTCCACCATATGCATGCCATGCTTTGCTTCTCTTAAGCTTGAAATGGACGGGCATGCTTAGAAAGCTGCAGTACCAGCAGAAGGCTAAATTTTATTTCAAGATATCCTGAAAATAATAATGACATAGAAGGAACTTGGACTGTACTTTGCACCTTCCTTGGTCATTAGCGACTTGTTGGCTGTAAAAACGGCAACTTCTCCACATGTGTCCATTTCATGCTTTCGAGAAAGCTGTTGCCGTGATTGTAGGTCCAAAAAAAGTATGTCTAAAAAGCAAGTTATTGAGGATCATTTATGTACTTACTCTTTGAGTACTTGTAAACATGTGGCTGATGCGAGAACTGGACTTAATCATTGCCTTCCCAGAAAAATTATTACATTTACATCTCTATCAGCTTTTCCACAGACATGAGCTAAAAAAACGAGAAGAGCATTGACAGCATTTCAGTAAAACATAAGTAGACAAAAAGTCTCTTGTATATGAGTGAGCAAATGCACAGACTCACAAGTCATGACTACATTAACCTACTGTATATATATCAGCCATTACATATGAACGTCACTCCCAACCATGTGTTAGAGATTCCCTTTAATTTATAGCTCAACACATTTCTCCCCACTTTTCTTACATTTTTGAGAGGAAGAAATTTGTCATGAACTACTCTAGTATTGTGCAGGTTAATAAAAAAAAATTGTAATTGTACATGTATAAAATGCTGCTTTGAAATATAAAAGGTTATATGATGCTAGTAATCAAGTAACCCTGTGAAAAATGCAATAAGTAATCTATCTACTTTAATTACGTTAATGCACTGTAACGTATTAAATTACTTAATTTAAAAGGGTTTTTAAAGTAGCTATAATTAAATAGGAGATGTCGCCAGCATTTTCACTGCTTGTAAACCAGCTTTACTCTGTAGAGTGAGGTTGGAGCCCTTTCGTAGTTTTTTTATTTCGTGTTGTCAGCTGATCGCAGGCATGGCCGAGTCTGGTGGCAATATGCAATGATTTGACTGACAGAACGCATCAAATGTATCATATTCATCAAGAATACCAATCCATTGTCATGATTGTGTTGCGCACACATCAGTTACAAAGTGACAGTTTGAATTTCATAATTTGCATGTTAAGAGATTTAAAAATATATCTTGTGCAATGGTTTAACTAGTTCCTCCGATTAACTAGTAATCACTTTAACTTTCAAATGTGTTTTGTTTTACTATTTGTATATAATGTAAATTGTTTACTAAAGAAAAAAGTAAAGTGAATACTGCATTACTTTTACTTATTTATTGGTTTAGTTCTATTTGTTCCATTATGTTTACAGATTTATGTTCAGTAAGATACTATTTATCTTCATGTTAGCCAAGTGAAGCGCTGGTGCTGTGAGTACAGAGAAGACATCAGATGATGCCCATGAGAAGATGCTCCTGTTAACAAAGATATATATATGTATATGTACTATATATTCAGTGTCTATCTGTTATTGCTAAAAGAAACTGCTATACACAGAGTTCCACTTTGCAGCCATATTTATATGCAAGACAAAAATTGGCCTATTTGACTTGCAATAAGTGCACTACATACCTAAAAATCTGGGCCACCTACACATTACCCCATAGCAGCTGCCTGGCTATGTAAAGTTAATCCACTGAAGCTCCCAATGCAGTTTTTGTGCTGATGTTAATTCCAGGGGAGGTTTGGAGCTATCCAGCTACTGAGTCAGCAGAGTGCTGGGAACTTTTACACACTACGCTAAGCACCTGGTAAGCTCTGCTCTGTAACTTTATGTATGCTGCCATTATGTAGCAGAGTTGCTGTAGTTCCTGAAAACGTCTGCTTGTAGTTCATTGTGAAATATCTAGAAGCTGAGAAATTTTACAACATGACTTGCTAAAACCAGAATTCACTGAGCTAGTTAGAATGATCCATTCTTTCAGAAATGTTTGAAAAGGGACACTGCATAGCCAAAGAACTATTTGGTAAACTAGACAATTCTTAGATCTACAGTAAATCATGCATTTATTTGTCTATTTATTGCTACATAATGTTATTAAGCAGTGTCTTCTGTTAATCTCAAAATAGACAGCATTGTGTGTCGTAAATTAATTCCTTCTTTCGGTCCTTATTTCTCCTAAAGCAGGGTTTATAAAAAATAAATAAATAAAAAAACCAGGTCAGAATTCAATAAGCTCCTAATAAGAAGATTATTTATTTCTCATGAGATAAAGAAAAAAAGCAACATTTTTTCCTCTGGTGTAGCAGGTGGGTCAGCCGGCCTTAATGAGATAAAGTAATTCCATTTGCTGAATTCAGTATCTGTGATGGTTAAAATGCTGCTAAGAGGACCTCTAACCCATCAAGAATGATCTTCTCTGGGCACATCAATGTGTACAATAACCACTGGATATGCAGCAAAAAAAAAAAAAAAAAAGACGCAGTTTAAGTGTTGAAATGGATTTTAAACCACAGTGTAAGTTACTTGTCATGCATCATGCTGTGCTCTGTCTGCCAAGTCAAAATTTATTAGTCATAAAAAAGTGACAGCATGGTTCTCCAAACTGCATGAGAAACTCATATTTATGCGGAACAGTGGATTAGGGCTGATTGATAATTGTTTATGCCGTTGGCAGTGGTGAATATGTGTATTTCAGGAAAATTCACCAAAGCCAGGGCTACAAAGAGAAGAAGGAGTGCTAGCCAGCGTGCAGAAGTGGGTGGTAAGTTTAGAGATGCATATGACACAGCCTGCTTAGTAAACACACTGTGCTAACTCCTTCCATTCTCTGCTTTGCAGAGATCAAGCATAGGCTGGAGTGTTACTGCTCAAACGCACTGAAATCTCAATTATATAAAATAAAAAAACATGGCACAAGCATTACCATCAGCGAAAAGACCAACCAATCTAAACCTAACACAAAAGATGAACTTGTTTATTTGTGTTTCTGTTGATTAGTGTGGTTTTCAAATCCTTTTTAAATATTTTAGGTGTAAGTAATTTCTCATTTGCATTTTAAATATATTTTTAATGTCTTTGAAGTTAAGCACCATGCTAAAACCTGCAATATCTGATCTCATCACTTCTTTCTCAATTAGCATAACTGCCTAATTTAAGAGTTATGACAGGTTTGTTAAGCAGTAGATAAGAATAATGGTTGTAGAATGACCATGAACAGTATTGTTCTGGCCATGTCTCAGTCTATTCTATTCTATTCTATTCTATGCTATTCTTGTGATCTCTTAAGTGGACAGCTCCGGGACATATCAAGCTTTGTTCTAAGCATTCCTTATACTGTGTTTACAATGGATATAGACAGAATAAAATCTTCACAGGCTGATGATTCACTTCCATTTTCTTTACTGCTTATCCACATGATAGTCGCAGGGGTACAGAGGCTGTCCCAGCTTTCATAGGATGAGATCCAGGGAACGGTTGCCCGGTTTATCACAGGGACAGACTGATCAGTCATTCAAAAATGACAACTCGCAGTGGTGAAGTAACCATATCTGTTCTTCTATCAATAACAAGGTCTAAGACCAGCCTCAAAGGTCATGAGTTGACTCGAATCATCATAGCCCCAGTGGGCCTCATAGCTCAATCTAGGCCTCTAGGAAACTGTAAACTAAGCCCTTACACTGATCAATGCCTTTTCAGTGTACCCAACCCTGCACAGAAACCACATGTGGGCATCAGATCCCTGCCCCCAATCCATATCTCTCTGTTTCTGTATTTACAGCAAATGAAACATTCAGACAGAAAGGCGGCTGACATCGATTGGCTTGTGGGTACACTTTTTTGAGTGACATTTCATAAATGGCGTCGCCTCTTGAAATAGTAATGAGCTGATGGTGATAAGCATTCAACTTTAATATGGCATGATTGATTAGATATTCAAATTTCACTTGGCCAAGGTTAAATATTGAAGGCAAGTATAAGAAAAATCCCACAAACAATACATAAACTATTGGAGGTTTTTGTTCTTTATTGGTTAATGAAAGCCATGCCATTAGCCACTGAAAAAAAGTCATCCTTTGAGAGTTTGTGCATTTCTAGTTGGTACTTTAGGTGGGAAACACAAACAACCTTTCATAGCAGTGTTGGTATTCTTTAGCACATAAGGTAATATCTGTACAAACCAATAATTTCAAATATGTACAGTAAGAGTGTAAATGTTTTCTTTTATAAAGAAAGAAGGGTTTTATATATTGATCAACTTATCTAAGGCCTATGCCGTTATATAAAAAAAAAAACAAGGACACAGTATAGGGAGTGCACACTTAGTATTCCAGCCTTGTATACAGAGAGAGAGATTGCACCTGTACAAGCTCTTAGGTGATGTCTGTGTCGCTTGGACGACCACTATCTGTAGCCAAGCATTTCCTTGAGGTATGGAATTGGTTGTCTCAGGAAAATCTGATTAGTCACCGCTGACAATGCAGAGACAAGGAAATTACTTTCTTGTGCATATCATTAAAGAAAAATCAATATGACAAATGTGGTGAGGGCCAAGCCTATTTATTGTGGCTGAACTAAGGGCAAAACAGGCTCTGTTTGCATTGGCCTCATTTAATTTGTTCCCAGGACAAAAACTTACCAGTTGCAGTTGGTGTTTCCTGTAGTTTCCTCTCATTAACGTATCACAGTATGCACCACCAGTATCTTCCAAAATGTCTCTTAATTGTAGTAGAATAAATAGTTTCATAGAGAAATGCAAGTAATACTTTAAAGTTCGACATCTTAATTGTTCTGAGAAGTAATATTATTACAGCGTTATTCTGTTTTTATGGCACTTCAAAGCCTTAAGAGGTGAAGTAACAAGGAAAACACTTTATAAAGAATGCATTTATAAGACGCTACAAAAGTACAATAACGTGAAGGGTCAAGAAGGTGTTTTTTATTTATTATCAGAAACACCTTTACAAATGAAAGGCTCTTTAGGACTTCTGTTTTCTAATATAATTAAAACATTTTCATTTTACTTGTGGTTTTTCATTGATATACGGGAGGACTTTTAATATTTAAAAAAAAATCACATTTTAATATAAAAATAACAGTGAAGTCTCAATGACATTATTTCATAGATCAGTAAATTCTGATTCTGCCTATTGTGAAATAAAAATCATCCCTATCATATTCAGTTGCCAGTTGCAACACTTTGGTTTGACAGCTTGATGTTACGATGTTGTACTTGTAGTCAGTTCTTTTCCACCTCCTACGCAGGTCAGATGTCAGATCCTTTGCATTCAATACAATGAATGGGCGGCTTTTTCCTTCGGGATATGCTTATAGGACAAATCAATAACAACAAAAAGACAAAAACAACATCAACAAAAACACATATGGGGGGTTTTTTTTGTTTTTGTTTTTGTTTTTGTTTTACTTTACTGTAGTTTGTTTTGCTTTTGTTTTTGTTTTGTTTGTTTGTTTGGTTGGTTTTGTTTGGGGGGGGGGGGGGGGTTGTACTAATGACAATCTACAAGGCACTAGTCAGTGAACAGGCAATGCTCTCTACAGAGAGTTTTTTCTTACCCAATCTGTGTGTGATTAGATTTCTTGCATAAATAAGAAAGATCTACAGTATGTTCCTATCTGTTCCAGCATTGCTTTTTCTTTGGACTTGTCCTGCTCTTCCACTCTATTGTTATTTCAGTTGTCTTCCCTGTCAAACTTGCCTCATCCACAGTCCTATCATCAGCCGTCTTCCCAAACTTCAGTCTGCACTTCCAATTCCTTAAAAACCAGTGCTATTATGCCAGTTTACCTTTTAGACCACTGTTTGTGCAAACCACCTCCTCCATCATCTCCGTTTCATCCTGGAACATGTCTCATCCAAGTCACTCCTTGCGATCTGTTCCACTGCCGAACTCTGCAGACTAGTAAATAATAATCTTTATTGTTAAATGATCTTAAATGATTCACCAGCAAAAAAATCGAACATAAGTCAGTTTATTTATTTATTTTAGAAATCTTCAAAAACATATTATAGTTAGTGGTAATGGGTTACTGAGTGTATTCCGACTGACAAAGATAGTAATTTTATCCATGAAAATTTTAATGTATACTGCCAGATGTGTGCAAAAAGTCTTTCTGGCGTCTCAATACTGGATAATAATGGTTTTCTGACTTTCATGAGCTATAAGCCATAATCATGCAAATTACGTTTAAATTAAGTTCAGCACTATTAGCTACTCATTTGGACCATGCTTCTTATACACAGGTGAGCTATCGTAATAATAATGCTTGTGTTATTCATCATTTAATTTAAGTTGAATTTAAAATAATATTTATTGGCGTGAACATTTCATATAATCTATTAACTAATAAAGAGGTATTAACAAAAAACAATTTCTTTCCACTTAGGCGATTCTATTGGAAAACCTACAAGCGTTAAATAAAGGCAGATGTATCTTAAGCAATCTTGTAAGATTAAGATGATATCATAGACATGGCAGCGAAACACTGTCCGAAAAATGACTGACTATAATAGAGAGCTTGTTATTGGAAAAGGGAAAAAGTTCAACCTAAAGATTAATTGGTTTGAGAGAAAGTCGCCATGTTTCTAAGTTCAAGGTATGACATTTAGAGCCAACAGGGGAGTGAACTTCATTATAAAGATTTATGAAAATGATTCAGGTAGAATATTCCATTCAGCCTTCCTATTATTAATTCTATCTTAAAAAGCAAATTGAATTAAGTGGCACATTATTCTTTCTAACTAGAAAGTGCATTTTCTGAAGAAACTGCAGTGTGAATGCTTGAATCTGAATGTATGCACTGAAATGAATTAATTGCTGAATTTTGAGTTAAAAATATTGAATGAGATTAAAAAAAAAAAAAAAAAACGAATTTAACCTGAAAACAAAGGTGCTGAACTGCTAAAAGCTGAAGGTTACACAGAAGAAGGAGTTGGAAAAAAACTGAAAATGTTTTAAATGTAAATTAGAAAACCCTAAGAAATGAGAAAAGAACATTTAGAGTCAGAAAACATCTGAATGAATATTAAAAGGTCATATTCTTTGAATCACTGAATGACTCAAATGTGATGCCTCCACTTTGATCCACACAGTTTAAAAAGTTTAAATGCCTGAGCTTTGAAAGATACGGTGTTGGAAAGAGAACAATAATGGCGACAATTTGAGGGTAAAATGATGGCTGTAACACTGTGGACACAGCAGCAGTTGAAAGAGAAGTGCTTAAGATGAATCTTGGTACAGTGGCAGGCAGAGCTCGTTAAGCAGGCAGGTGTGAGCCTGGTTGCTATAGTGACCGCACCCAATGGCTCCATACACACGTACACAGACATGCGCCTCACTTTTGCTGCTTAAAATGAACAGAAAAGTCAGGCCGAAACAAATCGTTCCCAAATGAAAAGTAAAAGTCGTACTGACAAAATTCTTTCACCGTGAGCGACAGCCATGTCTAGTCTACCTAATTCTCAGTTTTCATGCCTGTGGAGTTTATTATATGGACGTGGTGACAGTGTAAAGACACCATGCTCTTCTGATTTTCAAACGAACCTTCTGAGCCATTTTAACATTAGAGTCTATGGAAGAGTTGGAGGGAGGAGGCTGTGCATTGGTGACATTTATGAAAGAACCGTAACACCTAGGACAATAGTAAACACATTGGATGAAAGAGGACAGCGATGGCTACGTTTTGAGGGTAAAATCATACCTGTAGAGCAAACGCTGCGGACACAGCAGCAGTTTTAAAAAAGATTTTAAGATTAATTTTTTTGCTCCTCTCACTCTAGCAGTTGAGCTGCCTCACTCTAGCCCCAACATTCCGTCCCATACACACCCATTATAAACTCTGAAACGGGTGAAAAAACATCATGAAACTTAAACTGGAACTGAAGAAAAAGTATAATAGATATTGAAAAGATAAATACAAGTTGAATAGTTGAATGTCTTGTCTTCGTTTTAAAGTTTGAATGGTGGCTCTATGTCAATGTATGTGGAAGTAGTAAGAGTTTAAAAATGAGTAAGTTGAATGAGAATTTGAAGGGTCTCCCCATTGAAATACATGGGAAATTTTTGTTGAATAAAGTTGAATAAAATTAAAAATATAAATGTTAAAAATGAGAAAAATAGAAGCAATCATGTCCAAAATAATAGGAATCTAACGATGTTTGAATGGTTTTTCTAAGTTGAACGGTTTTGAAGGAGTAGGCTTTCAAAAAACGTACGGAATAGATAATAATAAAATAGAACTAGAAAGTGCATTTTCTGAAGAAACTGCAGTGTGAATGCTTGAATCTGAATGTATGCACTGAAATGAATTAATTGCTGAATTTTGAGTTAAAAATATTGAATGAGATTAAAAAAAAACAAAAAAAAAAAACGAATTTAACCTGAAAACAAAGGTGCTGAACTACTAAAAGCTGAAGGTTACACAGAAGGAGGAGTTGGAAAAAAACTGAAAATGTTTTAAATGTAAATTAGAAAACCCTAAGAAATGAGAAAAGAACATTTAGAGTCAGAAAACATCTGAATGAATATTAAAAGGTCATATTCTTTGAATCACTGAATGAAGAAAATGTGATCCCTCCACTTGGACCCACACAGTTTAAAAAGTTTACATCTCTGAGCTTTGAAAGACAAGATGTTGGAAAAAGAACAACGATGGCGACGTTTTGAGGGTAAAATGATGGCTTTAACACTGTGGACACAGCAGCAGTTGAAAGAGAAGTGCTTAAGATGAATCTTGGTACAGTGGCAGGCAGAGCTCGTTAAGCAGGCAGGTGTGAGCCTGGTTGCTATAGTGACTGCACCCAAGGGCTCCATACACACGTACACAGACATGCGCCTCACTTTTGCTGCTTAAAATGAACAGAAAAGTCAGGCCGAAACAAATCGCTCCCAAATGAAAAGTAAAAGTCGTATTGACAAAATTCTTTCACCGTGAGCGGCAGCAATGTCTAGTCTACCTAATTCTCAGTTTTCATGCCTGTGGAGCTTATTATATGGACGTGGTGACAGTGGAAAGACACCATGCTCTTCTGATTTTCAAACGAACCTTCTGAGCCATTTTAACATTAGAGTCTATGGAAGAGTTGGAGGGAGGAGGCTGTGCATTGGTGACATTTATGAAAGAACCATAACACCTAGGACAATAATAAACACATTGGATGAAAGAGGACAGCGATGGCTACGTTTTGAGGGTAAAATGGCGGCTGTAGAGCAAATGCTGTGGACACAGCAGCAGTTTTAAAAAAGATTTTAAGATTAATTTTTTTGCTCCTCTCACTCTAGCAGTTGAGCTCTCTCACTCTAGCCCGAACATTCCGTCCCATACACACCCATTATAAACTCTGAAACGGGTGAAAAAACATCATGAAACTTAAACTGGAACTGAAGAAAAAGTATAATAGATATTGAAAAGATAAATACAAGTTGAATAGTTGAATGTCTTGTCTTCGTTTTAAAGTTTGAATGGTGGCTCTATGTCAATGTATGTGGAAGTAGTAAGAGTTTAAAAATGAATAAGTTGAATGAGAATTTGAAGGGTCTCCCCATTGAAATACATGGGAAATTTTGGGAAATTTTTGTTGAATAAAGTTGAATAAAATTAAAAATATAAATGTTAAAAATGAGAAAAATAGAAGCAGTCATGTCCAAAAGAAGAGGAATCTAATGGTGTTTGAATGGTTTTTCTAAGTTGAACGGTTTTGAAGGAGTAGGAGTACAAAAAACGTACGGAATACAGAATAAAATAGAACTAGAAAAAATTGCATTTCCTGCGAAAATGCTGTGTGGATGCCTTACGCTGAAGATTTCTGCTGAAAAAAGCAGAAAAAGTTGAAAAAACAAAAAACATTGCCCTGAGCGAGATTCGAACCTGGCCTTTCTGATCTATAGGCGGCGTCTCACCTTACTGGACCAAACTGATTCTTACAAAGAAGAGGTGGAGAGACTGACAATTCTGGTGAAATTAGCAGAAGCTGCTTAGTATTGTGCTAATAAGAGGTGAAAAGGCTAAACATTTAGCAGAAAAGAGGTGAATCAGAAGAAGTTCTGCTGAAAAGAGGTAAAGAAGCAAAAAGATGAGTTGAAAAGAGGTGTAGAAGTGCTTGCTGAAGATGGCTGTATGTGTAATGACACACTGGAGAGTGTCAAGAAAGCAGAGCGCATGCAAGCAGGGAACATGTGTAGCAACTGTCACAGGTAGGATTCGAAACTCTGCCCCCGGGTCTCACGGCAGCTGCCCTACCCTCTGAGCCAAATGAGTTCTGGTCTCAAGCAAATATATGATGAGAGAGAAAATGTGCACTGTGGAGCAGAAGCTCAAATTAGCAGAAAAGAGGTGAAGAGGAAGAACTTTGTTGTGAAATGAGGTAAAGAAACTGAAATTTGTGCTTAAAACAAGTGAAAAAGCTGAACTCTGAAATCCTGCTAAAACAGTAGTAGAGGCTGATATTTTTCAGCTACTCACTGAGCCAAACTGGTTCTCACGTAACTGAAAAAAGGTGGAAAAGCTTAAAATTCTAATGAAAACAGCAGAAGAGGCTAAGTGCACTGTGGAGCAGGAGCTCTAATTAGCAGAAAAGAGGTGAAGAGGAATAATTTCTGCTGAAAAGAGGTAAAGAAGCAAAAAGCCGAGTTGAAAAGAAGTGTAGAAGCAGAAGTGCTTGCTGAAGATGGCTGTATGTGTAATGACACACTGGAGAGTGTCAAGAAAGCAGAGCGCATGCAAGCAGTGAACATGTGTAGCAGCTGTCACAGGTAGGATTCGAACCTCTGCCACCGGGTCTCACGACAGATGCCCTACCCTCTGAGCCAAATGAGTTCTGGTCACAAGCAAAGATATGATGAGAGGGAAAATGTGCACTGTGGAGCAGCAGCTCAAATTAGCAGAAAAGAGGTGAAGAGGAAGAACTTTGTTGTGAAATGAGGTAAAGAAACTGAAATTTGTGCTTAAAACAAGTGAAAAAGCTGAACTCTGAAATCCTGCTAAAACAGCAGAAGAGGCTGATATTTTTCAGCTACTCATTGAGCCAAACTGGTTCTCACGTAACTGAAAAAAGGTGGAAAAGCTTAAAATTCTAATGAAAACAGCAGAAGAGGCTGAGTGCACTGTGGAACAGAAGCTCAAATTAGCAGAAAAGAGGTGAAAACAGCAGAAGAGGGTGAGATTTGTGCTGATAAGAGGTGAAACTGCGGAACCAATCAGAGGTACTGCTTCTGTCTGCTTCATCAGGCTGTGTACTTGTATGTATTTCTGCCATAGACTGTTAACCAGAATCTGAGGTCCATATTAGAAAAGCTGCTAAAATCATTAAACTTTGCAGAATTGTAATAAATTATCAATATGAATTACCGGTCTGTGATAGTGTATAAATTTGTAGTTAAAAAAAAAACATGTGGGCCAAGGTGGAATCGAACCCACGACCTCTGGTCTGAAGAGCGGTGTCATTACCAATCGCGCCACCTCTAAGGGGGCGGGCGCTTTGAAAAAAAGGGTGATGAGGAGTCAGAATTAGATCGCGGTGAGACGCGAAAAACGCCGTTTTTTGGAGTTACAAAACGTCGTGTAACTCAAAAACTAGGTGGGATAGAAGCATAATTCTTGCACTGGGTGAATCAGCGGACTTTGGTGTACTTTGACTGCGATTTACATAGCTCTTTGTATCTCCGTCGCGGAGATATGACGAGAGAAGAAACGGCTTCATTTTCGGAATTTGAAAAATGAGAGGAGGACAGATTTCCACCCCTCAAACAAGTCTAACTCATCTCAGAACGGTAATAGGTGAGAAAATAATTCTTGAATTGTGAGTGTCAGGAGTGTCTGAAGATATACAGGGACAAGCCTCATGTCTTAACTTTGCTTCGTTAAGGAGATATGACGATTTGAAAATGCCTTCAGTTTCAGTATTTCAGCTCTGAGTTTCACAACCTCCCCATAGACTTTGAATGGGGAGTTTTTAGACCATGTGTCACTTCGAGGCAAATTGTGAAAAAAACGTAACTCTCACAATAATTATAGTGACACTGTCTTAAAGCCAGCAAAAATACCTACGTTTTGATGTATAATTTGTGGAAGTTGAGTGGAAATTGAGCGAGTAGCAAGGAGTTGTTCAGACATGAAGAGAAAATTCAGAACGGACGAGTGTGCAGTGGGAGTTAATTGCATAGCAACCATAGCAACACATGTATTTTCTGAAAAATCACAAAGTTGTAACTGAAAACTTAAAGAGTCATTACATGAAAACGGTAACAGATATGAAAAAGCTGAATCACACAGGAATAGCCCAATCATCTGAGAACGTTTTAAAGTTTGAATGGAGTTTCTAGGTGAAAGTATGAGGAAGTAGTTAAGTTTCAAAGACAAGCAAGTTTTAGCAGAATTGTAGAAGTTTCCCATTCATTTCAATGGGACAAATTAAAGGAAAAAAGTGTAATATTTTAAAAAGTATAATAGTAATAAGTACCAAAAGATATAGCAGTCGAAAGCAGAAATAGCAGAACAGTTTAGAGTTTGAATGGTAAAAATCGGCTGAAAACTGAGGGAGTAGTTAAGCGGCAAAGAAACGGAGCAACTAGAATAATAAAGGATAAAGAATAAAGAGAAACAGGATCTCAATAGTGTGGATGCCTACGGCATCCACCCAATAAAGATTAGAAGAACAATACTGTGAATGCTTTTCAAGCATTCACACTAATAATAACTAGAAAAAATTGCATTTCCTGCGAAAATGCTGTGTGGATGCCTTACGCTGAAGATTTCTGCTGAAAAAAGCAGAAAAAGTTGAAAAAACAAAAAACATTGCCCTGAGCGAGATTCGAACCTGGCCTTTCTGATCTATAGGCGGCATCTCACCTTACTGGACCAAACTGATTCTTACAAAGAAGAGGTGGAGAGACTGACAATTCTGGTGAAATTAGCAGAAGCTGCTTAGTATTGTGCTAATAAGAGGTGAAAAGGCTAAACATTTAGCAGAAAAGAGGTGAATCAGAAGAAGTTCTGCTGAAAAGAGGTAAAGAAGCAAAAAGATGAGTTGAAAAGAGGTGTAGAAGTGCTTGCTGAAGATGGCTGTATGTGTAATGACACACTGGAGAGTGTCAAGAAAGCAGAGCGCATGCAAGCAGTGAACATGTGTAGCAACTGTCACAGGTAGGATTCGAAACTCTGCCCCCGGGTCTCACGGCAGCTGCCCTACCCTCTGAGCCAAATGAGTTCTGGTCTCAAGCAAATATATGATGAGAGAGAAAATGTGCACTGTGGAGCAGAAGCTCAAATTAGCAGAAAAGAGGTGAAGAGGAAGAACTTTGTTGTGAAATGAGGTAAAGAAACTGAAATTTGTGCTTAAAACAAGTGAAAAAGCTGAACTCTGAAATCCTGCTAAAACAGTAGTAGAGGCTGATATTTTTCAGCTACTCACTGAGCCAAACTGGTTCTCACGTAACTGAAAAAAGGTGGAAAAGCTTAAAATTCTAATGAAAACAGCAGAAGAGGCTAAGTGCACTGTGGAGCAGGAGCTCTAATTAGCAGAAAAGAGGTGAAGAGGAATAATTTCTGCTGAAAAGAGGTAAAGAAGCAAAAAGCCGAGTTGAAAAGAAGTGTAGAAGCAGAAGTGCTTGCTGAAGATGGCTGTATGTGTAATGACACACTGGAGAGTGTCAAGAAAGCAGAGCGCATGCAAGCAGTGAACATGTGTAGCAGCTGTCACAGGTAGGATTCGAACCTCTGCCACCGGGTCTCACGACAGATGCCCTACCCTCTGAGCCAAATGAGTTCTGGTCACAAGCAAAGATATGATGAGAGGGAAAATGTGCACTGTGGAGCAGCAGCTCAAATTAGCAGAAAAGAGGTGAAGAGGAAGAACTTTGTTGTGAAATGAGGTAAAGAAACTGAAATTTGTGCTTAAAACAAGTGAAAAAGCTGAACTCTGAAATCCTGCTAAAACAGCAGAAGAGGCTGATATTTTTCAGCTACTCATTGAGCCAAACTGGTTCTCACGTAACTGAAAAAAGGTGGAAAAGCTTAAAATTCTAATGAAAACAGCAGAAGAGGCTGAGTGCACTGTGGAACAGAAGCTCAAATTAGCAGAAAAGAGGTGAAAACAGCAGAAGAGGGTGAGATTTGTGCTGATAAGAGGTGAAACTGCGGAACCAATCAGAGGTACTGCTTCTGTCTGCTTCATCAGGCTGTGTACTTGTATGTATTTCTGCCATAGACTGTTAACCAGAATCTGAGGTCCATATTAGAAAAGCTGCTAAAATCATTAAACTTTGCAGAATTGTAATAAATTATCAATATGAATTACCGGTCTGTGATAGTGTATAAATTTGTAGTTAAAAAAAAAACATGTGGGCCAAGGTGGAATCGAACCCACGACCTCTGGTCTGAAGAGCGGTGTCATTACCAATCGCGCCACCTCTAAGGGGGCGGGCGCTTTGAAAAAAAGGGTGATGAGGAGTCAGAATTAGATCGCGGTGAGACGCGAAAAACGCCGTTTTTTGGAGTTACAAAACGTCGTGTAACTCAAAAACTAGGTGGGATAGAAGCATAATTCTTGCACTGGGTGAATCAGCGGACTTTGGTGTACTTTGACTGCGATTTACATAGCTCTTTGTATCTCCGTCGCGGAGATATGACGAGAGAAGAAACGGCTTCATTTTCGGAATTTGAAAAATGAGAGGAGGACAGATTTCCACCCCTCAAACAAGTCTAACTCATCTCAGAACGGTAATAGGTGAGAAAATAATTCTTGAATTGTGAGTGTCAGGAGTGTCTGAAGATATACAGGGACAAGCCTCATGTCTTAACTTTGCTTCGTTAAGGAGATATGACGATTTGAAAATGCCTTCAGTTTCAGTATTTCAGCTCTGAGTTTCACAACCTCCCCATAGACTTTGAATGGGGAGTTTTTAGACCATGTGTCACTTCGAGGCAAATTGTGAAAAAAACGTAACTCTCACAATAATTATAGTGACACTGTCTTAAAGCCAGCAAAAATACCTACGTTTTGATGTATAATTTGTGGAAGTTGAGTGGAAATTGAGCGAGTAGCAAGGAGTTGTTCAGACATGAAGAGAAAATTCAGAACGGACGAGTGTGCAGTGGGAGTTAATTGCATAGCAACCATAGCAACACATGTATTTTCTGAAAAATCACAAAGTTGTAACTGAAAACTTAAAGAGTCATTACATGAAAACGGTAACAGATATGAAAAAGCTGAATCACACAGGAATAGCCCAATCATCTGAGAACGTTTTAAAGTTTGAATGGAGTTTCTAGGTGAAAGTATGAGGAAGTAGTTAAGTTTCAAAGACAAGCAAGTTTTAGCAGAATTGTAGAAGTTTCCCATTCATTTCAATGGGACAAATTAAAGGAAAAAAGTGTAATATTTTAAAAAGTATAATAGTAATAAGTACCAAAAGATATAGCAGTCGAAAGCAGAAATAGCAGAACAGTTTAGAGTTTGAATGGTAAAAATCGGCTGAAAACTGAGGGAGTAGTTAAGCGGCAAAGAAACGGAGCAACTAGAATAATAAAGGATAAAGAATAAAGAGAAACAGGATCTCAATAGTGTGGATGCCTACGGCATCCACCCAATAATAAAGATTCGAATAACAATACTGTGAATGCTTTTCAAGCATTCACACTAATTATGATGTCCATATTAGTTCTTTTAAAAAGTCAACTGATGTTGAATAAAAGAGATGTGAAACACAAAGCCTCTCTAACCTGACCAAATTTAAAATGAATCAGCTTTGTTCTGGTAACTCTTTGTTGTGTGAGTAATACCACGTAATAGAAGAAGAAAGCACAGACTACAGAGTTGTCTCTCTCTCTCTCTCTCTCTGCAAAGTCTTATTTGTTTCTGTAAAGCCAGCTTTGACCATTAGTATACAGAGGAGATGAGAGGTTATTGAACCATTATTGACTGTACACTGGGAAAGTCTAGTGATTTATATATTGTCCTTTTCCAAGATAAGCAGCCAATAAGTATTCGAATGATTTAATTCCACATTTTTGTGGTTTGTTATGACAGTTTATCATTTTCTTACTTTTCTTACGCATCATACCCATCATTCCAAATGCAGAGGCTTTAATGGAAAATTGAAGCAGATGGCACTAAACAGTGGTGACTGATCAAGAAACATAGATGTGACAGACACATTTTGTTGAAAGAAATTTACTTATTCACATATATATATATTAAGTTCAGTGGATAAAACAC
This sequence comes from Aulonocara stuartgranti, assembly GCF_965226115.1. Classification (NCBI taxonomy): domain Eukaryota; kingdom Metazoa; phylum Chordata; class Actinopteri; order Cichliformes; family Cichlidae; genus Aulonocara; species Aulonocara stuartgranti. Next base: position 11,748,228 of record NC_138960.1, read on the forward strand.
AGTCATATTATTTGTTGCTAATTAATGTTAATTTAATGACTAAACTTAAAATCTGCTGCTGATGGTCTTTATACCTTAAAAACAATACTGTAGAGTTACAAATTATTCTTCCTGGAGTTTCAACAACTCAAATTAGGTGTGCAAATCAAGGGCAGCATTTATTGTCATAATTCAATTCACAGTTTTTGTTATGTTACTGCTTAGTTAATTTCATGTTTTAAATGTTAGTAAGTGCGCCGCCCTGCGGTCCCTTTAAGTCGATATTTTGTGACAGTAGAAGAAGAGTTAGACAGGAAGTTCATGTTTGCTTGCGATGCTGCTTCAAGATGGCTGCTCCACATTCGTGTCCTTCTTTGGGTGTTTGTTAAAGCATTGTCTGTAAGTACTCAATGGTAAAGCAACGAGGCATTCAAAGTGCTGTCTTTATGTGTGATGGACCACAGTTAGCAAGTTTTCTATGTGCTATTCATATGTAAATGAGATCGCCAGTTCATATGCTAATTAACGGTGCTAATCGTCATGTTAGCTCTTCGAATGCATTGTTAGATCATTGGCACATGTTGTTGTTAACAGTACAGATTATTAATGTACATTTCCACATATGTTTTATTGTTACAGTTTCACAAAATGAAAGAACCAGTAAACTTCTCAAGATCTCATCTATTGTCTGGAGTTCCTGGGTTCATGTTTAGCTGTGTGGATAGCTAGTCAGACTTCTAGCGAGGCCATTTACAGTGAAAAGACAGCACCACAGCAAACATCATAGCTACAGAAGCCACCGCGTGGAGCTACAACCATCCTATAAGCTAAGTAAAGTATACGGGCGGACACAATCAAAATACAACAAATCCAAAATGTCTGAAAGTAAATCCTCCAAAGCCGAGACAGAGTCAGTCCGTTCCCACAAACCACCATCAAGAGCAGGTTCGTCAGCTAGCATTGAACTGCTCAGAGCAAGAGCAAAGGCTGAAGCTGCCCAAACAAGAGCCTCATATACAAAGAAAGAAATAGAAATTAAAGTCGAGCAAGCACGCTTACAAGCTACTCTTGACGCGCTGAGAGCGGAACAAGAGAAGGAAGCTGCCATAGCAGAAGCTAATTCTTTAGAAGCTGGTCTACTTGAATTAGGCTTCGAAACACGCAGTGTAGCTTATGGGCCACCCCTATCTGAGAGCAAAGAAAAACGCACTGCGCAGTATGTTTTGGAACAAACAGCTATCAATGCAGCAGAATCAACAGCCCCAGTAAAAACTGAATACAAAGACCCTACACCCGCCTTTCAAGAAATTGCTATAAAAGAAGGAAACAAAGCAAACTGTGCTGCTACTCATAACGAACTGTACAAGCCCCCATCCACCAACTACAAAGAGTTTACACCTCTTGTTCAGACACCATATAAATCCAGTTATACTCAGGGCAATGAACATGCCCCGAGCCAACACACTTACGACCTCGCCAAATATCTAGCCCGCAGCCAGCTCATTACTACAGGCCTTACCAGCTTTGATGACCAACCCATGAGTTACTGGGCATGGAAATCATCTTTCAAAACCGCAATAGCAGGGTTAGACCTTTCACCAGGAGAAGAGCTGGATTTGCTGGTGCGCTACCTTGGTAAAGATTCAGCTAAACAAGCCAAACAAATGAGAGCTGTCAATATCAGATGCCCTGAAGTTGGTTTAGCTATGGCTTGGGACAGACTTGAAGAAATATATGGCTCCCCAGAAGCTGTAGAGCAAGCTCTCTTTCAAAAGGTCGACAGCTTCCCTAAAATCACACTTAAAGAGCCTTATAGACTCCGTGATCTTGCCGACCTAATGTTAGAGCTAGAGACAGCCAAGTTGGACGGTTACTTACCTGGCTTGACCTACTTAGACACATCAAGAGGGATCCAAGCGATAGTCGAAAAATTGCCGTACAATCTACAAGAAAGGTGGATGAATATTGGTTCAAGGTACAAGCACGATTATGGCGTCAGCTTTCCCCCCTTTACTGTGTTTGTCAACTTCATTCGCACTGAAGCCAGAACACGAACTGACCCTAGCTTCAGCGTCCACAGCCCTAACCAACCCATAACATCAGAACGAAGACACATGCACGAAAGGTTCTCCAAAGGACCCATATCTGTTCACAAAACTCAAGTACAGGACAAGGCAGATGCAGAAAAGTCTAAGTATGCTGTGAATCCAAATAAACAGTGCCCAATTCACAGCAAGCCTCATCCTCTGAAAAGGTGCAGAGGGTTCAGAGAGAAACCCTTGGAAGAGCGCAAACAGATCCTCAAAAAATTAAACGTCTGCTTTCGCTGCTGCTCATCTACTGACCATTTAGCCAAGAACTGTGAATCAGAAACCACGTGCACTGAGTGTGACAGCAAAAATCACATTTCTGCCCTCCACCCAGGTCCAGCACCATGGGAGTCTAAATCGCCCCCTTCCCCACATCAAGGCGGGGAGAGAGACAAAGCAGACACCCAAGAAGTCACGTCTCGGTGTACTGAGGTGTGTGGGGAAGGAGTGAGCGCCAGAGAATGTTCAAAAATCACACTAGTGAATGTATACCCTGCTGGACACAGAGATCAAACAAAGAAAATGTATGCAATCTTGGACGATCAGAGCAATCGATCGCTGGCACGTTCCCAGTTCTTTGATGTTTTTCAGGTCCAAGGAGAGAGTCGCCCGTACATGTTAAAGACGTGTGCCGGACTCACAGGAGTATCAGGGAGAAGTGCTTCTGGCTTTATAGTAGAGTCAGTGAATGGAAAGGCAAGTCTTCCTCTGCCAACACTCCTCGAATGTAACGAAATTCCAGATAACCGCTCTGAGATACCAACTCCAGAAGCTGCCCAACACCACGCCCATCTACGACAGATTGCCAACTTGATCCCGCCATTAGACCCAAATGCTGACATACTACTACTGCTGGGACGAGACATGCTTCGAGTCCACAAAGTCCGGGAGCAGATAAACGGCCCAGACGACGCCCCATTTGCTCAGAGACTCGACATGGGTTGGGTCGTGGTAGGTGACATCTGTCTCGATGGAGTGCACAGACCCCCACACGTGAACAGCTATAAGACTTTCATACTGGAGAATGGCCGTGCAAGCCATTTTCAGCCATGCAACGGTCAAATAACTGTTAAAGAGACATTTACCAAAGCTCCTGAGCGCAGTCACAGCCTCCCAAGCCTTCCTGTGTCAGGATGTAATGTGGACAGCATTGGTCAGCAGGTCTTCACACGAACAGCGGATGATCACAAACTTGCACCATCAGTTGAGGATATGCAGTTTCTCCAAATAATGGACTCAGAGTTCTATCAGGGCAGCGACAATAGCTGGGTTGGTCCTCTGCCTTTTCGATCGCCTCGACAACGGCTCCCGAACAACAGACAACTAGCCTACGATCGCCTTATGTCACTCCGGCGCACTCTTGAAAAACGACCTGAAATGAAAACACACTTTCTGGAGTTTATGGAGAACATGCTTACCAGAGGACATGCTGAAGTGGCACCAGCTCTCAGTCAGAACCAGGAATGCTGGTACCTCCCTTTGTTTGGGGTTTACCATCCAAAGAAACCCGCCAAAATTAGGGTCGTGTTCGACTCAAGCGCCCCACATGAAGGAGTCTCTCTCAACGACGTGTTGCTAACAGGCCCCGACCTCAACAACAGTCTTGTTGGGGTGCTCATAAGATTCAGAAAGGAGCAGGTGGCCATAACGGCGGACATTGAACATATGTTCCACTGTTTTGTTGTCAAAGAGAGCCACAGAGACTTTCTCCGCTTCTTGTGGTACAAAGATAACGACATGTCATCTGAAGTTATAGAGTATCGCATGCGAGTGCACATTTTTGGGAACAGTCCCTCCCCCTCTGTCGCCATATATGGGTTGAAGAAAGCAGCAGCGACTGGTGAGCTAGATTTTGGGATTGAGGTGCGGACATTCATTGAGCGAGATTTCTATGTCGATGACGCTCTCAAGTCATTTCCTACTGAAGAAAAGGCCATACAAGTTCTCCAACAAGCTCAACGGGCTCTTGCTTCTTCAAACCTCAGACTACACAAAGTAATCTCCAACCGCCCTACAGTCCTAGAAGCTTTCCCACCAGAGGACAGGGCAAAAAACATTGGAAACTTAGACCTGTGTGCTCAAGACTCGCCAGTGCAACGCAGTTTGGGGCTGCTGTGGAATGTTGACACAGACACCTTCACATTCAAAGTTGACAATGAGCAAAAGGCCTTCACACGTAGAGGTGTCCTCTCTACTGTCAACAGTCTCTACGACCCTCTGGGGTTTCTCGCTCCAATCACAATTCAAGGCAGACTGATTCTTAGAGAACTTACCAGCTTGACGGACGACTGGGATGCAGCACTCCCAGACAACATGAAGGCAGAGTGGAGCAATTGGAAGGACTCACTTCAAGATTTAGAAGATCTCCAAATACCACGCCCCTACACTTCTCTCTCTACATCTGGCGCCCAAACCAAAACACTTTGTGTATTCGCTGATGCATCCGTGAAAGCCATTGCAGCTGTCGCTTACATCAAACTGTCTACTTCGAACAAAACAGAAATCGGCTTTGTGTTTGGAAAAACAAAGCTAGCTCCTCAAGCCGGCCTCACAATTCCAAGATTAGAGTTATGTGCCGCAGTGCTTGCAGTTGAAGTTGCGGAGCTGATAGTAGCAGAAATAGACATCATGTTTGACGACATTGAGTACTACACTGACAGTAAAGTCGTGCTAGGCTACATCCACAATCAGTCACGAAGATTTTATGTGTACGTGCATAACAGGGTCCAACGCATCCTCCAATCAACATGCTCCAACCAGTGGAGGCACGTTCCATCCGAACTCAACCCAGCAGATCATGGGTCCCGCTCCGTTGCAGCAGCGCAACTGAGCAGCACAACATGGTTTAAAGGGCCAGCCTTTCTCCTCAAACCGTCCGCACAGTCGCAATCTCCAGTCACGTTTGACCTTGTGGATCCCACTCTTGATACAGAAATACGTCCGCTGGTGACAACAAATCTGACACAAATCGCAAGGTCAACAGTAAGTTCATCCCATCTTGAGAGGTTTTCCAACTACAGTCCTCTCCTCAGAGCAGTTGCCCGCTTGACCCACATTGCTCGTTCCTTTGGTCGATCCAACCAAGCATCCAGCTGTCGTGGTTGGCATCTCTGTCAACCCACAGTGGAAGAATTGGAAAATGCGAAGGTCTGTATCATAAAGAGCGTTCAGAGTGAGTGCTACGAAAAGGAAATAAAGTGTATTCAGGAAGGGATCCCTATTCCCCCCTCAAGCAGTCTTTGGAAACTGCATCCTATTCTAGATAGCAATGGACTCTTAAGAGTTGGAGGCCGAATCATACAATCTGAACTGGGTATCGACACCACTCACCCTCTCATCATCCCTGCCCGACACCACTTGGGAACGCTCTTAATACGGCACTATCACGAGACTGTGAAACACCAAGGAAGACATTTCACGGAAGGTGCCATTAGAGCTGCAGGATTCTGGATGGTAGGAGCCAAAAGGGCTATCAGCACAGTGCTTTTTAAGTGTGTCACATGCAAGAAATTGAGAGGAAAAGCGGAATGTCAGCAAATGGGAAACTTACCATCTGAACGAATGCAAGTTGCACCCCCCTTCACATATGTGGGTGTAGACGTGTTCGGGCCATGGGACATTGTAACCCGGCGCACGAGAGGAGGACAAGCTAGCTCTAAAAGGTGGGCCGTGATGTTCTCATGTCTGTCAACAAGAGCAGTCCATATCGAGTTGATCGAATCAATGAGCACAGACAGCTTTATAAATGCTTTAAGGCGACTTTTTGCAATCAGAGGCCCAGCAAGACAACTAAGATCGGATTGCGGTACGAACTTTATCGGCGCCTCTCGGGAACTGAAAATGGACGGATCGAACATGTCAGTCAAGGATGTCGAAGGCTACTTAAGCAAACAAAACTGTTCATGGATCTTCAACCCACCTCATGCATCCCATATGGGCGGTGCCTGGGAGCGGATGATTGGGATTGCGAGGCGAATCCTCGACTCTATGTTACAGGACTGCAAAAGAACACTACTAACACATGAACTGTTGTCAACATTCATGGCAGAAGTCTGTGCCATCATGAATGCTCGCCCCCTGATTCCTGTGTCCACCGATCCTGAGTCACCCCTCATCCTCACGCCGTCGATGCTGCTCACGATGAAACCAGACTCAGCAGCGCCACCCCCTGGTGACTTTGGAAAGGGGATATTTCTGAAAGAACAATGGAGAAGAGTACAAGGTCTCGCTGACATGTTCTGGTCCAAATGGAGACGGGAATACCTTCATACTCTTCAGTTGCGACACAAATGGCAGGACAAGAAACAAAGTCTCAAGGAAGGAGACATCGTTCTGCTCAAAGACATTCAGGTGAAGAGGGGCGATTGGCCCATGTGTATCATAACCAAGACTTTCCCAGGGAACGATGGACTTGTCCGGAAAGTCGAAGTAACTACTTCGCACTCAGGCGATAAGAAGACTTTCTGTCGTCCTGTAACAGAAGTGGTTTTGCTGCTGTCTCCCGAAAAGTTTAGTGACTGACAGTTTAATGTGGGATTGTTATAATCCCAGGCGGGGAGTGTTATGTTACTGCTTAGTTAATTTCATGTTTTAAATGTTAGTAAGTGCGCCGCCCTGCGGTCCCTTTAAGTCGATATTTTGTGACAGTAGAAGAAGAGTTAGACAGGAAGTTCATGTTTGCTTGCGATGCTGCTTCAAGATGGCTGCTCCACATTCGTGTCCTTCTTTGGGTGTTTGTTAAAGCATTGTCTGTAAGTACTCAATGGTAAAGCAACGAGGCATTCAAAGTGCTGTCTTTATGTGTGATGGACCACAGTTAGCAAGTTTTCTATGTGCTATTCATATGTAAATGAGATCGCCAGTTCATATGCTAATTAACGGTGCTAATCGTCATGTTAGCTCTTCGAATGCATTGTTAGATCATTGGCACATGTTGTTGTTAACAGTACAGATTATTAATGTACATTTCCACATATGTTTTATTGTTACAGTTTCACAAAATGAAAGAACCAGTAAACTTCTCAAGATCTCATCTATTGTCTGGAGTTCCTGGGTTCATGTTTAGCTGTGTGGATAGCTAGTCAGACTTCTAGCGAGGCCATTTACAGTTTTTCTTTGTTTAAACAACAAAGAAATAGTGTCGATCTGCAGGACAAACAAAAAAAAAAACCCTAATCCCTGATCTTATGATCCATACCCAGATAGTGCGGGGTTCTGGAGTTGATGTGGGTGAGAGGACTCCCACCTGACTGCCCCGACGTCTACCTCAGGTCACACGACAACAGGGATACTATATTACTCAGCTTCACTGGGTGCCAAAGCAGTAACTCCTGCTCTTGAGATGCAAATGGCAAGTAAGTGACAGTACATCTGAAAGGCTTTGGCAAGTTCTGAATAAAATAAAAGGAGTGTGTCAGAGTTTTATAGTTATATATATTAGGGGCCTATGAGAGCGTATGAATATGGAGACTGGGAATACGAGGAAGAGAAAATGTAATCACTATGGCAGCTTTAAGATCTGCTGCTTCTAAACAAAATCAAATAGCTTTATAAATTTTGTATGCATTTGCTTACACAAACTATAGCGCTGTTTGACCTTCACTAACCTTTAGTATGGTGCAAACACAAACCAGGTAGCTGGAAATGGGAATGTGCATGATAATGTACAAATGAATTTCAAAACCCACACACTATTCAGTGGAAGAAGCCAAAATTCATTTTGGGCCATGTTTGCCTTAATTTGCCATCTGTCCTTGTTGAGAAGAAGGTATCTGCACTTAAATGACGTTGACAAATCTTCCGCAAAGTCCTGCTTTCAAAGTGCTAGAAAGCCCAGAGAGGACTGACACGTGGATGGTTTCAATTTCCACGATTTACATTGCCACAAAAGCCAGAACATGTGCTCTAACTCTCTTTCTTTTGCATTTTTCTTTGTGTTCCCTCTCCAACTCGCTTGTAAATCCAGTAGCATTTAACATCTGAATGTAAAAATTACTTGTTAATTTTCTACCAACAGCTCTTTTTGTATCACTAAGTAATGATGTAACCAGCATACAAGAATAGACAATGCATATCACATGTACCTGAGAAAGAAATGCAGAGCACAATGACAAAAGGTCTGTGCTGAAGAACGGATTGCTTTCTATTTAGAACTTTCAAAGTGAGCACCACTGTCGTGGAGACATCAGGTTTCTTATTACTTGGCTAAGCAGACTCCCTTATTAAGGATTCTGGTTGGACGCATTTTCTCAGAGAATCCTAATTAGTGTGACTTTAACAAAAGATGTAGGATTGTGCCATCTGCCTCATATAACGAGGATTCCTCACTAATTAAAAACACCTAGGAAAGCACTTAGGAAGTAATACCTGGTTAGGTTTGAGAGGTTAGTGAGATCTAATGAACATGAAAATCAGTTTATACTGCTCCAAGTTCAAGTCGAGTCCTGCTTCTGTAATGGTAGGCATTGTCTCTTTGGGTTGGCACATCTGTGCATGACAAATGTCCCCTGCTTATGTTACAGGTTACACGCCAAAAACATATGTATAGAATAATGTTTGTAGTGCATTCATTTAGGCACAATATCACAAACATGGTTCAAGACAAGGACCTGTTCAGTAGAGGATTCAAGCACAACTTCACCTTCTTCCAAGGTGCATGCAGAAGTGGCTTTATCACTTGTTAAAGAAACAATGTGATTTATACATTACAGTGTCCATGTTATAAAATATCTATCAGAAATTTTTTCTACATTATTAATCCTTTGCTAAGCACCGAAAATTGTGCTTTTCTATTGTTTCTCTTTTTCTTGAAACATGTAAAAGCTTTCTTTACATTTGAAAACTATTTCTTGTACTGATTTTTAGATTTGCTGACTCTAAATGCAGGTTACATACATTCCTTAGGTCAAAGTAGGTGCTGCACCAAAAACCTCTTTGTGACACTTTGGTCGGTAGCATATTGTCACATTCTCCTGTAGTTTGAACCGAAGATGCCAACTTTTCTGTAAACATGCCAAACAGTTGTAAAACTTGAAAAAAGCTGGCGTCCACCAGTTCTGCTCCTCAGCCTCCTGCTAGATGCCCCATGGTTTAAATAGTCAAAACGTCTAGTTTTCGTCTTTCTCAAGTTATGTTCACAAGAATTTCAGAAATCTTCTAACCTGGACATTGAGGGTAAAGTTCCCCGAGATTCAGATTCAATTTAGACTTGTACAGAGGCAACAGGCCTCTCTTTCTGTTTTGTGTTGCATTTTTAGCAGTTTCACTGTCGCTCAGAGTACAGTTTGCAAGTGTTTTACAACTGTTCAACTAGTAAAAGTAGCAATACCAAACACTGACCACTGAAAATACTTCACTATATGTAAAATCTGTGTTAGTGACAAAATTAAAAAATTCTTTAAAGGAATTATTCTGGAGGAAAGTGTCCCCATCACTGTTATATATGGATCATTATTAATAGATAGAAAAACTGTCGACGGATATGTTTTCACCTGCAGTATTAGGTGGACCAGGACTAGACTCTCCAGGATCTTCATCACATGTGATAAGAGGGCGTCTGGTCTGTCTCCTACCTCAGACTCATTTTGGGTTTACAGACAGTTGGCTAGTCCAGGTCATCAGAAGGGCAGATACCCTCAGGGTATTCAGGATCTGCAAGCTATTCACAGTAGCTGACCAATTTTTGCATGCCACTCTAGATTACACATGCAGCCCTTCTGTGGTGAATGATTTATGCCGTATTCCTGTTAACTTCTATATTAGCTTCTATACAACTCTGAAGTGCCCCAAAAAAAGTTAATTTTCATGCATAACACTGGAGTGAACTGAAAAGTTGCATCTTAACATATGGTAAAATGTCACCTTACTGACTGTCTGTAGTCATCTGCACAATGGCATGTGCGTAAAATGTCTTTTTTTTTAATAGCAAAGTGCCGTCAAAGTGACTGAACCTGAGGAGAGGCAAAGCAAATTTCTGCAAGTCCGTAATTGATAGCTGAGGCTAAAAGCTGATTCACTTGAAAAGATATTTTGGTCAAAATGAATTTGTCACAGTGTTTAGTTGTCTGAGCGTGTCAAGACAAAGAGAAAAAAGGGTTCAGTAATTGTCAGGCTACAACAGCATTTAAGTTCATGCCAATTTAAGTGAAGAATAATTGAATAAAAAGAGGTGAAAATAAATCTGGCCACTGAGTATTTTGTTAGCAATTTAGGTACACATAATCATGTGTATCATGCTTTTTAAGCTCAGTACCTGTAAATTAAAGATATTTACATATTGTCATGATTATCCACAATTTTAATTGCTGTCATGTTCAAAGGAACTTTTTTTTATCTTTTATCCACGCCTAAAGCTACAAGAAAGGCTATTAACCAGACACACACACGCACACACACACACACACGCACACAAATATATCATCTCCTCCATACACTGCAAATGCCCTCCAGACACAGGTTTCATTTGAGCACATTCATTACCTTTTAATTGCTTCTAAATTGCAATGTGACCCATCACATCAATAACACTATATTTGTAACAAGAGAAATAAACCTCAGCATGCTTTTGTGCATATGTATATGCATCTGTAACTGTGTGTAAATACATGTATGTGTTTTTTTTATGAACAAAGGAAAATAAAGATTGCATTACTACTACTAGCAAAAACATTTGGCAGGCCTGTGGCACACCAAAGTCTTCATTATGTATTTAGTGCTCAATCAAACACAATTCCACCATGGATACAAATTTTGGTGACATTTAGGTTACATATGGGTAATGTCCACTGAATATTAGATTTGCAGGGAAATGATGCAATAATAACATAATGCGTACAAATAAAATCTAAACAATTTGGATTTATAATAAATCTTTTGTTAAATATATAGATGTGAATAATTGCTATGCATGCAGTGTCGCTAATATTGACCCCATTAAGGAGGAGACAGGTTACGTCATTATTATAAGATGTGTCCTGTATATTACTTATACATTACCGCTGCTACATATAGTAACTTGTTTCACCAATGAATGCAAATTAAAGTCTAAAGGTTTTATGAAATGTGTGACTGAATAATACATTTCAGGCAAAAACAGGAATTCTACAGATTTACAAGTGAATTCTCGGTTCTAGGTGTGCGAGCTAATCCTGGAGAAACAGACTGAGAAAACAGCCAGGGTCATGAATCTGAGCCTCACAGAGCAGGTGGACCAAAACACACCTATACACTGACCAGAATCAAACAGTAGCAGCAAACCTTGAAAATGTGATGGCATATGGACATTAACTTCATCAGGTATTCAATTTAATTCAATTTTATTTATATAGCACCAAGTTACAACAACAATTGCCTTAAGGTATTTTATGTCATAAGGTAAAGACCCCATAGAGAGAAAACCTCAGCAATTAGACAAATCCCTATCTACAAGCACTTGGTGACAGTGGGAAGGAAAAACTCCCTTTTAACAGAAAGAAGCCTCCAGCAGAACAGATGGTTGCCAGTGAGAGGCAACTATCTGTGATGGATGAGAGGAGGGAGACAGAACAAAAGGAAGAGAGCCAGAGTTAGCCATCATGGCACGCACCTAGCAGCCTAGACTTACTGCAGCATAACTAAGAGAGGGTTCAGCATCATTTGAACCAACCTTCAGCCTTATCAAAAAGGAAAATGATAAGCCTAGACTGAAAAGCAGGGATAGTGTCTGTCTACCAAATTCAAACTGCTAGCTGGTTCCTCAGAAGCAGGTTCTGGAAGCTGAAGGCTCTGCTTCCTACTCTACTTTTACAAACTCTAGAAACCACAAGCCTGCAGAAGCCTGCAGTCTGAGAGCAAAGTGCGCTATTAGAGTGATTTGCTACTATGAGGTCTTTAAGATAAGATGGGGCCTGATTATTCAAGACTTTTTATTTGAGGAGAAGGATTTTAAATTTGGTTTTGGATTTAACAGGAAGCCAGTGAAGAGATGCTAATAAGGAAAAATATTCTCTCTTTTCTAGTCCTCATCAGCCCTCTCACTGCAGCATTTTGGATTAACTGAAGGGTTTTCAAGGAGCTTTTAGAACAACCTGATAATAATAAATGACAATTTTCCAGTCTAGAAGCAATAAATGCATCAACCAGTTTTTCAGAGTGACTCTGAGACAGGATACCAGTTTTAGAGAAATGCAAGAAAGCAGTCCTATATTTTTTATGCACGTTGAAGAACCTGCCCTGGTTAAAAGGACGTTAAGATACCTTGGGCATAAGGAGAACAGAAATACATGTTTTTCAGTACACATGCACTTGTGTCTTGACTTAAAGGTGGTATAGAGATGTTGGTTCATTTTATACCTTGCTCTCAAAATCAATGCCCTCTGCCTCCTTCTGTTTTTATCTTGTGGGGCTGAATAATGATGTTGAGCACACTTTTAACTTTGACAATGATGAGACGCATTATCATTTCTTGTAGGATGCACAGTCTTCATATAGTGGAATATAATTTTGCCAATCAGAGTAAAGTTTCTGTAGCAATGCATTTTCAGTCATCTCTATTATCGGATTAATTCACTGAATATCTCACAGTCTCATGTGGTGCTGTGAGAATATTAATCTATGTCCTGTTACTTAAATAAACAGAGAGGAAATTAATTCATAACAGACACACTGTCCAATTTATAATATCCAGTTCAGCTTTTTTGTATTTTTGTGGATATTTTTAATTCATTTTAACACTTTAAACTCTGTACATTTGTTAAGAAAAGTGTTTGTAGAGTTCATGTATTATTATAGTTCTCCTCACAGATCCAGGAACCTCGACTCTTCTAGCCAAAGGTGTCATTGACTTTCCAGTCCCTCCAGCATTACCTCAAAACAAGCTTTTGCAGAATACCACGCTAACCAGCCACTCTAAACGCAGGCTATGCTACTCATTACAGTACTGTGGACCTGTGCTGTGCATTGCATACCTGCATCGCCATTACCTTTGAGCATTGCCAGCCACAGAATTAATTAAATTCTAATATAGCCTTGTCTGGGGAAAGCAGCGGTCTGAGGGGTTGTTAAAAGCAAATCAAGACAGGAGTGCCTTCCTGGATCTGAGAAAATGACTCTTAAATGTAAGGCGCAATTAAGTGGGAGAGCAGTGTTACCTGGCATACAGGGTCTGCAGGGAAATCTTCAGTTAAGCTACACTTTTCTCTTTCATTCTATCAGCACCGTCTTTCACTGAACTCATAGTTCAGTGTTTGACACAGTAGTGACAGGCAGTTGTTCAGGTGAGATTTTCAGAGAGATTGCTTGTGAGTAAAGATACTGATGCTATTATGCAATACAAAAAACAGTAACTACTTTAGCACTCTGCCAGGTCGCAGTTTTATTTCATAAATTTTATTTTGATTCTGCATTTTTGGTCAAACATTTTACCGCAGGGGGTTTCACGACATTTAGGATAGAGTCAGTTTATCACAAGCCTTATCCTTTTTCTGTGGTATTTCATGAAAACTGATTTTATGCAGTCCTGGCTCAGCAATCAGATCTTCATCTGTAAATTCTAAACAAAAACTACTTCCTACTTTACTACTTCTTTGGTTCAAGAACATGTTTTCAAGGAAAGACAGACACTAAAGGACAATTAAATTTATGTATATCTGTAAAAGTGCATGGCAAATTTATACTGTACTTTTAATTCAGTTTACACTCCTAAATAGTATTCAATTAGCACCTGATTTCCTTAGACACCAGGTGATTATGCAGTCAATATTAGATCACCATTCGGTATGTGGCCGTCATTCATCCATCCATTTTAAAGAGAAAGGATATACTGGACAGATCCACCGCAGGGCTTGCATGGAAGAAATAAAATTCACACCTAAACCCAATGTAGAATCACCAGTTAACCTAACAAGCATGACTTTGTGTGGGAGGAAGCCAGTGGACCCTGGGAGAACCCATGACAACAGAAGGAGGTAGACTATACAGATGGCCAACCCACTATCATGGCAAAGCATGTAATGGACATGCTAGTCCACTGTGTGAATGTCACGCTTTGCCTTTACTAAGCATGAAATGGATACACCTACAGGAGTTGCAGTACCAGTAAGGGAAGATAATATATGCAAAGCAAACAAGTCACTACTGACCAAGAAGGGTATGAAATACATTCCAAGCTCCTTCTATGCCTGGTAAGATAACGCTAGGTGGCTGATATGTAAATGTTTCTTTAAGTGTTTGTTTTCATGATGGGTTGAAATAAAATATCTCCTGCTGCTAGTACTGCAGCTTACTGCAACGTATTGCAACTTCTGCATGTGTGTCCATTTCACGCTTTGGAGAGGCAAAGCGTGACATCTGCGCTTTGCCATGTTATTGAGACTGGTGTGGTATTTTCATGGTCAGTGGTTAATTGAGTTCACTTTATCTTCTTTTACAACTTTTCTTAAAATCTTATATTTTAAGTGACATTGATGCATAAAAACTCCAAAGGACTTACGAGTAGTTAAGCATACAATAAATGCCTAATATTACGCTGCAGACTATCGAAACTTCTTTAGTAATGAATAAGAACCAGTAAGTGGATCAATAAACAATATTAATTAGATTTTAGTCTTCTGCCTCCTTGTGCCATACTATACTAAATATTTTGTTTTGTATTTTGCTATGGGTTAAGGTTTTCACTGACATGAAATAGCTCTCAACTTGCTTAAACTACAGATTTTAATTTATAAATGTAACACCAACAAGCACAATATTTGTTGCACCAAATGTTTTTGGTATTTTATCACCTTTTTCTGTTATAAACACGCTACCTAATCAAAATCTGCCTAGAATAAGCATGTAGTGTGGGAAACAACATTGCCCTCATGCTAGCGACAAACCCCAAAAGGTCCATCCTATGACTATAACTGCTCTGTGCTGTCGATAAGTCATCATGGTTGATAATATGAAAAGCAGACACCCTGGACATCAGGTCATCAGTCCACTGCATGCCTACCGTGAGAGATGGAAAACTTCTGTTCACATTCAGATCTATAGCAAGTTTATCAGCAGTAGAAAGTACATGTATCTGGACTGTGCACTTACAGAGTTAGGATTGAAACTGCACATAGACAGGCCCAGTCAACCAGCCTCTACAAACCAGAAGCTTCATATTAACCACTCTATGGTACCACCATGCTCTAAAGAATTAAATCTAAATGAGCAATTTTCAAATAATAATTATAAATGGAAAAACCCAGAATAATAAAAATACTACTGAACGTGTAAATTTACCAGTCCAGAATGATTAACCTCATAATGACATGTCTTTACTTCCAATTAAGTATTAGAACCTGCGATTTTCAGATGATTCACAAGGATTAATATAAATTGGAGAGGCATCTATTATAATGAAAGGTAATACCACTTTCTTAATTTCTCAAAGAGGCAGGTGTCTTGAAATTAAAGCATCAAAAGCTAACCTGCTGGACCTCGTGTCATATGTAGAGATTTCATTCTTGAGTCAAAGACCTTCACTCAAACTATCGGAGCAAGTAAAGGCTACAGCCCAGTTGATCCATACAGAGGAGGAAATGGACTCATCAAAGCCCTCCGAACTCTTTGAAGATATTGTGTTCGGCCCATCCCAATCCCTTGCAAGATAAAGCGCTGACGACAAGATAAAAAGAAATAGTTTCCACAACCCCCACTCCGCAGTGAAAACAGTAGCAGTGGGTGTAGGCGCTATGTAGTGACAGAGGTATTCAGACTGAACAAACTAACAATATTTGATGTGATATATTTAAAAAGAATAATCAGAACAGATCATTCTTGACTATAATGTGTAACTATAGAGTGATTAGTACTGGTAGGTTTGATGGAAAGTGGAAAATTTGTGCAGCCTTCTTTAAGGATTATTGTGCAGAAAATGTCAAGAATTTAAATTTCACATTATGTCTCATGTTGAGGTGTTGAATACTTTGGCATTCACAAAGTTAACAAGGTTTTATAATCGTTTACCCCTATTGCTTCAGCCACTTGTATACCTACCTTCTATACCAACCTACATATTAAAATGACTGAAATCTCAGCTTGGATACTTTTGTCTCAGCCTGATCTATACTCAGATAATTCACTGATTATTTATTGCTTACAACATGAGGCACACCAAACATGCCCTCATCATGACTAGGCAGGGAGCTTAATATATTTTTCTGTTGCAATTTTTCCTATATGTCTAAAGAGGGGTGGGGGAATCTTTAGAATCAGGATCCATCCATGATGATGAGGAAAGAGTGATAAAAAGCAAGCCATATATAGATGACGAATTAATTTCCCAGGGAAAAACAGCTTTTTGAATATTTAATGGGACAGACTTTCATTTCTCTGATGCAGAGAAAGAGGAGTTGCCTTCTTTCTTCAAGAAAAGTTTCGATATAGTTTAGTTAATCAATCTATCATCCTTGTAATGTGCATTCTATAGATCTAATAACTGAAATACAAACAGAGTGTGAGAAACCACAATGTTTTGGGGGGCGGGGGGTTAGGTAGTATGTCTGCATGTCCCTCAAGTAGATTCTTCATTTTGCAGGTTCTGTGGCAATTGCTGCGATGTGTGGCAAAACATCAAAAGTAAACAGGTGTTTATAAATCTGCTGCCTCTTGGCTCAGTGCCTAATTTCCATAAAATGATGCATTAACATTTTCACTGAATATTCAGCCCTTTCTACAAACACCCACTTGTTAGTCATTCAAATTAAATTATAAAAAATGCAGAATGGTGAGGCGTCCAAGAGACAGTGCAGTGTCCTACACATATGCAGCATATGGTTTTGGGAATACCCCTCATTCATGTGGTTGATTGATTGGCGCACTGTTGCCATCCTGGTGTCAATCAAACGTTTGCTCCATTGAATGAGACCACCAGCCTCAAAGCAACTGAAAATATAAATATTCTTAGCAGGCACGTGCTTTTTGGACATTTCTTTGCATTTGTATTGTACTGACTACCAGATTGCATGTGAATGTCACTATAACCGTGAACTACAAACCATTTCTTGTTGCTCCATTGCTAATTTTTACTGCAACACTGGCGACAACGGTTTCAAACAGTAAATTATGATCTTAGTCAAGATTTCTCTTTGTAATGTTGGTAGTATATTACAAAATATTGATACCCATGAACATATCAGATGAAAGATGCAATGAAAAGTGTTTTGCATGTTACCAAACAGTAATACATGCATAATGTGGCCTGTTAGGGGCCTCAAAGCTGAAGGCTCTTTCTCTCATTCTACTTGTAAATACTCTAGGAACCACAAGTAAGCCTGCAGTCTGAGACCAAAGAGCTCTAACGGGGTGATATGGTACTATAAGGTTATTAAGATGGGGCCTGATTATTCAAGACCTTGTATGTGAGAAGCAGGACTTTAAATTCTATTCTGGATTTGACAGGGAGCCAATGAAGAGAAGCCAGTATGGCAGAAATAAGCTCTCTCTGTCTAGTCCCTGTCAGTACTCTTCCTGCATCATTTTAGATCAGCTGAATGCTACACAGGTCCCATGATGATACAGTGCCACATTACTGCAACCCTATGTAGCCTTGTCACAATCCAGCACAACTGAAAGTTACAATAAAGGACAATTGGCATGCAAGGTCTTCTCTCATCTCCTGCCATGTTTTCTTGGTTGAACACACTGTGCATTTCACCTGGTGGGCAACAGCTGGAGGGCTGTTTGATTAAAAAAAAAAAAAACCTCCCCGCTTACCAGCCCATCCTTTTGTGCTCACAGCACATGCAGGTGGAGAACATCTGAGCCACAGACTTGCTTTTATTATACAGCATGACATAACCTGTTAATGCTCACTCCCCAGTCATTCTGGAAAAATTAAAGTCACATCATATTTCACATTTTCTCTGTGTGAAATAAGATGACGGTGGAATATAAACTACGGTTTCATAAATAACGCTGAGGCCCACAAATGTGTGTGTTTCTCTGTGATTAATCGTCACTCAAGAGGCATTTATCATTATCAAAAGTAGGATTTATTGCGCCCATGGCAGCATGCAGAAACAAAACTTTAAAACGGAAGACGGTTTCTAAATGGTTAGTTTGCTATAAAAAATAAACAATATAGGTACTATACGAATAAAGGTATTTTCAGCGGATTCTTTCTCAAGGACTTTAGCATCATGCTTGTGATGCATCAAGGCCTATTTTTTTGCCAAAAAGAGGCTATGGAACATAAAAAAAAGCTCAGCCCAACCATTCAGACACCTATTCTCTGTGTTCCAGGACACCAATTCCTTTCTTGTACAGTTACATTAAAAAATGCTTTTGTAATCTTCTCAGATAACAGTGTATCGACACAAATACACCATACGTACATCTTTTTGTTCTGGAATATTTAAACTGTTGGAAAATAATGACTCGTGAATAAGCCACACAAATTTAGCCTCTCATTAATTGAAAGTAGACTGCTTGTTCAACTTGGCTGCATCACTCATCAAAGTCTTGGCTGTCTGCTTTCTGGCTGCGAATGAAAGTTGTTCATGTCTACAAATCTGAAAAGGCAAAATAACATGTAGCTCTTAAACCGAGTGTTGATAGGTCTTTAATGTCTCAAAGAGGCAGCACAATGGCATTGTTTTACAGTTCTATAAAAAAAAGCAGGCTTTGAAATGTGCATTTTCGTTGTAGTCTGCTGCTCTGCCCCCTCGTGATGACAATGTCTGTATTTTTTTTTGCTCTGCCTTTAGGTTCGGCTTTACTTATGACTTGCCAGCAGAAAAAAAAAATAGAACATTTGGATGGAAAAGTACTGTTGCCTTGAATGGTTAACATGGGAATTGCTGTGAGAGTTGTAAAGACAAATGTTATCCATCACATTGATTAAATTCCTCTTAGCTAGTGTCCTTGGCCAAGTAAGTTTGTGCGAGCGGCTGTGGTGCTAACAGCAGTCCCATGGAGAGTTAGTGGATTAATTAGAATTGTACCAAATGGCTGGTCCTGAAGTCAATCTGCTTCCAGTTATATCACTTGTCACATTTCTTCCTGTAATTGTGATGTTTTGCGACTAATGTAAAGTACATATTTGTGAACATTGTGGCGTGCTGCGCTTTCTATATTTAGGTGAATAGAATGTATGGGAAATATACCAATGGGAAATACATTGGTATATGTAAAACACATTTTGTTTTTAAATTGAAAATGAGTGCTGAAAATATCACAGAAAGATTGCTACTGGAAACTACTCTTTGGTGGTATGCAATCAGCGGCTGTGAATTCATCTTTTTCATACAGTATTCTCGAGAAAAGTTCAAAGAAAAGATTTCCTTCAAACGATTAGTCGTCTCTGGGTGTGCCAGCTGTGCACTAGTATTCTAAAGGCACATCTTATCGTAACCCCAATCTCCATCTTAAGTGCCCCTGGGTTATGTTCATATTGAATTAGCTCACTTCAAAGCCATTCCACATAACAAGCCTTTTAAGATTAAATGCACGTTTAATTCTCTGATTACAAACTATTTACTACATTGAGACACTCTTTCCTAGATAAAAATGATATCAGTCCTACAGTTTATAACTGCATTGATAACATGAACAATTTTTAAACAAAACTCACAATGCCTGCAAATCAAAGAACAAATTTTCAGTCAAATACACCATGTTTCACAGATTTAAAGCAAACACATAGTTTTGTATTCAGGACTGTGTGTAATGTACTTTACTTTAAACATCTCTGTGAAGTCAAATACAAGACAGGACACAAAGAAAGGATCAACATCAAAGAAGACACCAGCACTTGCTTCCACCCTCATTTTGATTCATTACTGTAACAAGGAATGACTTATAGAAAAACGTGGCTAAAAGCCCTTCTCAAAAGGCTAATGCCATTAACTGCTTACAAGAAACAAATGTAGATAGATACTAACATGAACGTCAGTGTCATCTTCAGTGGCTGGATCCCTTAGCTATTTAATCAGTAGTTTGATATAAGCCTTGAAAATCTGTCAGAGTTGGTTATACTATGAGTCACTTGGACAGTCAGCATCAGTTGTTGCAGGCATTCACTGAGATTGATTCATTTTAAAGGAGGATTGGGCTCCACCAGTCACCTAATCTTGATAGATGTGACCGATTTAGGAAAGCTGAAGAAAAGGGCCCAGACAGATTAAAATGGATGATTATTTTCATGATACAGCCTTTACTGCAGACTAGCAATTGAGGCACCTACAAACATATATTTTGAGAAAACTTACTTTGTATTTGCCACAAAATGCCCCGTCTCCTTTAGCTATTCTCCTCCCCTTTGTCATTAAGCTGCCAATCAGAGTTAGGGAGAGGCTTGGGATCCAATCAATCAAGCTGATTGGGAGTGTCAGGAAGTAGCTGCTCTAAGCAGCCAGAGGTTGTGCCTGTTGCAAACATCATTTACCGACACAGCATGTTTAGGCAGCATAATAATTAGGACAATGTCCTTGCTCATCTCCCCTCTTAAGCTCAGACCAAATGTAACTCAAACTGTTAAAAGAACAGACTATGCTGTTACTAAATGTGTTAAATAATTAAAGATACTGTGCTTTGATATTTTTATTAGAGCGCAAACTGAAGAGAAGTCTGGATCAGAAAATATTATTTTGGAGATTACATGCTGTGAACAGCATATGACCAAGGTTGTACATCATTGTGTTTCATTGCTTTTCCAAGTTCTTTATCAATACCCCAAAATACACAGCTATTTTCTAATTGGTGAGACTTTCTCTGCAAAAATATATCAAACTGCTCGTGCATAAGATGAATTTCTGGCTTCAATTAAACCCTTTCAAGATCACGCTTTAGTGGATGGACCAACAAACAAACTGTGTGTTTCAAATAAGCCTTCACAAACATCCTCAGGCAAAATTTAAAGATAGTATGTGTCACAACACAAAACAAATTTCCATATAAAATTTTACAATAAAGCACGCCAGCCATTACTAATAATGATTAGGATTGCCGTGAAGCTGTATGAATAAAAGATAGCTGACCACCTTAAATCTCAAGCAACACTTAATGTCAGGTCAATGTACACAAACTTTGTTTTTTATATAATGTAAAAAAAAAGAATTAGGTAGTGGATTAGAAAGTAGTCCAATCCAACTACTCAGTATATTACTCAGTATAAGTCAGTATATTAAATTCAATAACAATCCAAAACTAAAATCTGTTTTACTGTAGTCCCAAGACCCAATTTGTCAATTACAGCCTTAGACCAACCAACTGGATCAGGAACAAAAACTAAATATTTAGACCAATAAAATACATATTTGATCAGAATATTTGATCAGCTGACTATAATTTAATTTTTGGTGATGCACATACATTTTACAAAATACACAATCAATGGGCTTATTCTTAACAATCTTTAAAGGAGTGGCTCTTTGCTCCTCTGAAGCTGAGTCCTTTGGTTGGGTAAATTAATGTTATTAAGCACAGGTTATACTGTTTATTTACAGAAAGCGTCAGTTCATTATCCATAACTATTTATACTTTTAGTGTTGCAGAAGGGCTAGAACCATCCCACCAATACGGAGAGCTCCCGCTGTCTCTTGCTCCTCTGTTTAGAATGAGTATATATCCATCCATTCTCTTCTGCTCATCCTTAAGCATGAGAAATAAGTTTGGTTTGAAAATCAGTCAGATAATATATTTATACGTGGATTTATTTATTTACTTATTTTAGATAAACTATCTAGAAACTTACCCACTAACATTCAAAATTGTGATTGCTGCCAAGTGGCAGCACCTCAATGTCTGTGGAGTTGATGTAGCAATGTGTCCAAGAGTCAGTGATGCCATTTCTATGTGACACAACCACACAAAAGTCAGAGATGTCATTTGTATGTGACACAAACACATCTGTAAATGAAACAAACCTTGACACAACAGAGGACGTACCTGCTGCTCGGTCTACGGCTTTTTTTCAGGGGCCATGGTTTTGTTTTTTGTAGCCATTTTCCTCGATGCCAGGTTTCAAAAATGTTTAATTTTTGTGAAGGAGTTGCTCTCATGACTCGTCAAGTGACACCACTGACTGGCCCATCAGTGCCATGCAGTCTGCTGACGCCACGTTTTCAGATTGACTCAGATTGCTTGGAACCCCAGTGGAGTACTAAACAGTACCTGGTACCTGGTACTACCAGTTAATGGAAAACTAAGCAAAGCTGTGCTGAGTAGCTACTTGTGGAAAAGGCCTATCATTTTAAATACCACAGCCTACTTGAGTATTGTATGCATCCTTTTATAGTCTACCCATCTGATGGATACTTCCAGCAGGACACCATGCCATGTCAAAAAGCAAAAAAACCATCTCAAATTATTTCTTGAGCACAACAGTGAGTTCAGTTTACTTAAATTGCTGCATGATGATATAATGTCAGTATGGACAAAAATCTCACAGAAATGTTCCCAACTGTTATTGGCTAGAGGTATTATATTTTTATAATAATTAAGGCAGTTCTGAAGTCCTAGCTGTGGACCATCCCGGCTACCATAGTCACCTTGACACTGTCACGGACCGGCTCTGGGGACTCGGTGTGTTGACACATTTGGTGTGTTGTCTGCACTGCCTCTGTTCACATCTGTATGTAGGCATGTGTGTGTGTTGCCTCTTTTCTGTGGCCAAGTTACAGGCACCTTCAGCCCTGGGGGCGTGGCCTGGCTTGAGGACTGGCCACACCCGAAGTCCTTGCCACACACCTGCTCCTCATCTGGGCTCGTCGGGGGAGCTATTTAGAAGAGCGATGGAGCTTCCACCGATGCTGGATTATTGCGTTTGACTTCACGTCAGTCTTATAGCATAGTCAGAAAGTCTGTGAGTGTATGCTTGCCGGGATAAGGTGTGTTAAAGGCTGCCTCTATTGTTTTCCCTCATGAGGAATGTGGGACGAGACGGTGAGCACGGGGAGTGCAGACACACTGGAGCAGAGAGCACTACACTGGGACTTTTGCGAAGAAGACACGACACGGGAGTCTGGGACACTAGGGGATTTATTGTTGCTTGCTTTCACCACCTTGTAAATAAACGCACTGCTTATACACAGAGCACCGTGCCTGGATCCTCCTTTCCCCACCTCCCCACGGTCTGCCAGCCAGACCGTGACAGACAGGTCGCCATTCTCTCGCAGAGGTGCACTCACATTCACACGCATTGGCAATTTAGAATCATCAATTAAAGTTGCATGCCTTTTGACTGTATAAGGAAGCCAGAATCCCAGGAAGAACCCATGCAAACAGAGTGAAAACATGCAAACTCCACACAGAAAGGTTATTGGCAAATTTCACTTCACACCAGCCTTGGCATTGCTATGGGGGTTGCAGTTATCCTGTTATTGTACAATCTGCTCTTGAAATATCTATGTCTTTGAACAACTAGTATAGAATGCACAGAAATTAATGTACAGAGATTAACCAAACACAAATCCAAAAAATAGCTTTATAAAAATAACATCAGGATTAGCTTTGTTTTTAAACGCTGTGTCACCTGGCACTACAGGCTGAGGTCTCCTCTTATGCAGGTTAGGTTAGGGTCTTGATAGTTTCATAATTTTAGAGCAGGTACTTCCAAAAATAATATCAAACTTATGAACAGAGCTTACAGCAAAAAATGGGCTTGCATGGATTACCACAGTGGCCAGCTTCAGTAGAGAATAAGACCCGAGCCCCAAAGCCATCTCTCCATCACTCCCCCCTCCCATCTCTGCTGAACCAGTGCTGTCTGTCTCCCTGAGCTGTCAATAGAGCTGATGGCCCTTTTAGACACTTATCAATATTTAACCAGCCTCCCCCATTGACTCAGCAATTACTGCCTAATTGATCCGGGATTGATTATCATTTGCACCATAACAGCAGTGCTAGTCAGAGGCAAGAGATGATAAAAATCCTTAGTGTAAAATTAATTAACCTTTTTATGCAACCAGTGTGTGTGTGTGTGTGTGTCTGTGTGTGCATGCGTGTGTGTAAAGAATGAAAAGGGACTGTACTATATGAAGGTGGGTGCAAACTTCCATAGCTTATCTCAGCTGCTTCCAGTGAGACATCCTCTTGTTGACAACAATGAAAAGATGGCTGCAGATATGTTTTCTCCCTCAGGCTTTCTTCACAACACTGAAGCAGAAATCCAAATTTAATGACAAAATCTTGTTAGCTTATTAAAAGAGAAATCCTGCTGTCACTGTGTAATAGAACGTCATAAGGCTTGAGCATTGTACAACAAAAGAAGTTCAGAGATATTTAACCAGAAACTACTAATTTCTTTGGTAACTTAAAGCTTCTTTTCCTATACAGATTCAACTGAAAAGGTTAAGATGTTGTGGTGTTTTTGGTCGACTAGTACAAGCCCAAACAGTATTGTTTTTAGTGCTTATGCTGTTGGCAAAGTGATGTACTTAATCACAGTGAGAAAAGTATAAATAGGGTTGGCAGATATTGTTTATTTGCTAAAACAAAAAGAGGGGTGGGGGGGGGGGCTTCCACTATAAATCCACTTTTGTGGCTATAAATGAGATATTGTTATTGTGAAATTAAAACGACAGGATAGGATGCTTGAATCAGATATTTTCTTATGGTACTCTAGGTATATAAAGGTTTTAAGACAGATCACGTTAGCCTGCTGCTAGGTGACTGCCAAGGAACCTTATTGGGTCTAACATATTTCATGCATAACCTCAGTTTTGTAGATAGCAATTTGATGTTTTTGTTTCAAACTAAAAAACAGTAATGCAACACTGTGCGTTGCTAAAAACTGGTCATTTCAGCCTATTACTAGGTTGTTGCTAGGCAATGTGACAACTATATGTGACAATTATATCTGCTATAGATAAGAACCTTTAATGCCTAAGATTAACTCCTGGTGGTGTATGAGTTGGAAGTTGTAAATTGTATTATAGTAAGATGAGACAGGAACATTAATTTCTTTTTCAGCACTTTAAATAATGACAACCTGTTAGGTAACCATTTTTGTCTTTTAAATACATGCTACTCAAGGAATGCAGAAAAAAAATCAATCCAACTCATATAGAACCTAACATGTTACATTACCATGACCATAGTCAATTGTCTTCCAGGGGCCAGAGCAGAGCAGAGCAGGCGACATTGAAGGAAATTTAAAACTGCTGGCTAAGGGTAAACGTAAATTCAGTAAAATCATAATTCACGTCGGCAGTAATGACACCTGGTTACGCCAATCGGAGGTCACTAAAATCAATATTGAATCGGTGTGCAACTTTGCTAAAACAATGTCGGACTCTGTAGTTTTCTCTGGTCCCCTCCCCAATCAGACCAGGAGTGACATGTTTAGCCGCATGTTCTCCTTAAATTGCTGGCTGTCTGAGTGGTGTCCCAGAAACGATGTGGGCTTCATAATTGGCAACCCTTCTGGAGGAAACCTGGTCTTGTTAGGAGAGACGGCATCCATCCCACTTTGGATGGAGCAGCTCTCATTTCTAGAAATATGGACAAATTTATTAAACCCCCCAAAATATGACTATCCAGAGTTGGGACCAGGAAGCAGAGTTGCAGTCTTACACGCCTCTCTGCAGCTTCTCTCCTCCTGCTACCCCCCCAAAAACCCATCTCCATAGAGACTGTGTCAGCTTCCAAAAAGACAAAAAACAAACTAAAAACCAGCAACAAACAACTTAAACATAAACAATTACAAAGAAAGAACAATAAAGTATCCACATCTGAACCAAAGAGTAAAACAGTGAAATGTGGATTATTAAATATTAGGTCTCTCTCCTCCAAGTCTCTGTTAGTACATGACTTAATAATTGATCAACAAATCGATTTACTCTGCCTTACAGAAACCTGGTTGCAGCAGGATGATTATGTTAGTTTAAATGAATCAACACCCCCGAGTCATTCTAACTACCAGAAACCTCGAAGCACAGGCCGAGGGGGCGGTGTGGCAGCAATTTTTCACACCAGCCTGTTAATTAATGAAAGACCAAGACAGACTTTTAATTCATTTGAAAGCCTGATGCTTAACATTCTCCACCCCAGCTGTAAAACTCAGAAACCAGTCTTACTTGTTATCATCTATCGTCCACCTGGGCCTTACACAGAGTTTCTGTCTGATTTCTCAGACTTTATATCTAATTTAGTTCTGAGCTCAGATAAAATAATTATTGTGGGTGATTTTAACATCCATGTAGATGCTAAAAATGACAGCCTCAACATGGCATTTAATCTGTTATTAGACTCAATTTGCTTCTCTCAAAATGTAAAAGAACCCACCCACCACTTTAATCACACTCTAGATCTTGTTTTAACATATGGCATAGAAACTGAACATTTAACAGTGTTTCCTAAAAACCCTCTCCTGTCTGATCATTTCCTGATAACATTTACATTTACAATAATTGATTACACAGCGGTGGAGAGTAGACTTTATCAAAGTAGATGTCTTTCTGAAAGCGCTGTAACTAAGTTTAAGAATATAATCCACCCACTGTTATCATCTTCAATGCCCTGTACCAACACAGAGCAGAGCAGCTATCTGAACGCTACCCCAACAGAGGTCGATTATCTTGTTAATAATTTCACCTCCTCACTACGTACGACTCTGGATACTGTAGCTCCTGTGAAAACTAAGGTCTCTAATCAGAAGTACCTGACTCCGTGGTATAATTCTCAAACACGTAGCCTAAAGCAGATGACTCGTAATCTGGAGAGGAAATGGCGTGTCACAAATTTAGAGGATCATCATTTACTCTTAGTACCATTGATGTTAAGTTAGACTCTTTTTCTCTAATTGATCTTTCTAAGTTAACTTCAATAATTACTTCCTCCAAACCATCAACGTGTCTTTTAGACCCCATTCCTACAAAACTGCTCAAAGAAGTCCTTAATTAATTCTTCGATCTTAAATATGATCAACCTATCTCTAATAATCGGCTATGTACCACAGGCCTTCAAGCTGGCTGTAGTTAAACCTTTACTCAAAAAGCCATCTCTAGACCCAGCAGTCTTAGCTAATTATAGGCCAATCTCCAACCTTCCTTTCATATCAAAAATCCTTGAAAGAGTAGTTGTCAAACAGCTAACAGATCATCTGCAGAGGAATGGTTTATTTGAAGAGTTTCAGTCAGGTTTCAGAGCTCATCACAGCACAGAAACAGCTTTAGTGAAGGTTACAAATGATCTTCTTATGGCCTCTGACAGTGGACTCATCTCTGTGCTTGTCCTGCTAGACCTCAGTGCAGCGTTCGATACTGTTGACCATAATATCCTATTAGAGCGATTAGAACATGCTGTAGGTATTACAGGTACTGCACTGCAGTGGTTTGTATCATATCTATCTAATAGACTCCAATTTGTGCATGTAAATGGAGAGTCCTCTTCACACACTGAGGTTAATTATGGAGTTCCACAGGGTTCAGTGCTAGGACCAATTCTGTTTACATTATACATGCTTCCCTTAGGCAGCATCATTAGAAGACATAGCATACATTTTCACTGTTATGCCGATGACACCCAGCTCTATCTGTCCATGAAGCCAGATAGCACACACCAATTAGTTAGACTGCAGGAATGTCTTAAAGACAGAAAGACCTGGATGGCCGCTAACTTTCTGCTTCTTAATTCAGATAAAACTGAGGTTATTGTACTCGGCCCTGAAAATCGTAGAAATATGGCATCTAACCAGATTCTTACTCTGGATGGCATTACCTTGGCCTCCAGTAACACTGTGAGGAACCTTGGAGTCATTTTTGACCAGGACATGTCCTTCAACGCACATATTAAACAAATATGTAAGACTGCTTTCTTCCATTTGCGCAACATCTCTAAAATTAGAAATATCCTGTCTCAGAGTGACGCTGAAAAACTAGTTCATGCATTTATTACTTCCAGGCTGGACTACTGTAATTCATTATTATCAGGATGTCCAAAAAACTCGCTGAAAAGCCTTCAACTAATCCAAAATGCTGCAGCAAGAGTCCTGACAGGGACTAGAAAGAGAGAGCATATTTCTCCTGTTTTGGCTTCCCTTCATTGGCTTCCTGTTAAATCCAGAATTGAATTCAAAATCCTGCTCCTCACATACAAGGTCTTAAATAATCAGGCCCCATCTTATCTTAATGACCTTGTAGTACCATATCACCCTATTAGAGCACTTCGCTCTCGCTCTGCAGGCCTACTTGTTGTTCCTAGAGTATTTAAAAGTAGAATGGGAGGGAGAGCCTTCAGTTTTCAGGCCCCTCTTCTGTGGAACCAGCTTCCAGTTTGGATTCGGGAGACAGACACTATCTCTACTTTCAAGATTAGGCTTAAAACTTTCCTTTTTGCTAAAGCATATAGTTAGGGCTGGACCAGGTGATCCTGAATCCTCCCTTAGTTATGCTGCAATAGACTTAGGCTGCCGGGGGATTCCCATGATGCATTGAGTTTTTCCTTTCCAGTCACCTTTCTCACTCACTATGTATTAATAGACCTCTCTGCATTGAATCATATCTGTTATTAACCTCTGTCTCTCTTCCACAGCATGTCTTTTATCCTGTCTTCCTTCTCTCACCCCAACCGGTCGCAGCAGATGGCCGCCCCTCCCTGAGCCTGGTTCTGCCGGAGGTTTCTTCCTGTTAAAAGGGAGTTTTTCCTTCCCACTGTCGCCAAAGTGCTTGCTCATAGGGGGTCATATGATTGTTGGGTTTTTCTCTGTATCTATGAAGCGCCTTGAGGCGACTTTTGTTGTGATTTGGCGCTATATAAATAAAATTGAATTGAATTGAATTAATGCAAGCTGTTAAATTATTAGCATATCTGTAATTTAGTTCTCAGGTCATACCTACTCTTAAAGGTTGACAGAGCTCTTTGCTTTATCCTTAACTTGTCTTTTCAATGTAAACTGCCACTGCATACAATGAGCAACAACCCAAATGAAGCCTCTAACCAGTGTCAACTATTAGCTTGAAAAAGACAGTCAACTGTTAAACAAATGAAGAAACTTGACAAGAGAGGCAACTAACAATAAATCACCCTTCAATTACACTGCAGTTGTTCCAAGCTTAACTTGTAATCCTCTGACTACAATACTATATACAAAAAAAAAGCAACTGTATCACCCAATGAGCTAATTAGCCGTTAATAAGCACCAAATTAAAACGGAAGTGGCCATTGCTTATGTCAGGGCAGCACTTACACAACCAGGGGAAAATTGCTCATTTATTACTTACACATTTACAGAGCATAACATCTTGTTCACTCACTTTCACTGAGCAGGAAACATAAAGTAAAGTTCTCCTCAAACTTTACTGGCAGCTGGGCTCAGGATGAGGAGATGACTTGTTGAAGCTTTGCCTTCAGTAGACATTTTAACCTATCACAGCAAGAAAAGCACAGGAGGAAATAATCAAATTTGATTATTTCCTCCTGTGCTTTTCTTGCTACCTCATGCTACCTCAAGTACAATTGGATGTGCAATAGCATGTGTAGCTAAATGCATTTGGTGTATTCTGCAAAAAAGGTGGGGGAAAGTATTTCATTTATTCAATTAATTTGGGGCACAGTTTTATTAAATTATCCCTTTTCAATCCTGATGAGCCATTGTTTTCATACCATATTCGTGAGTCTCCCGTGGGCATTGCACAACCATCACTCATGGGTGAAGTCCCTCACAGTGCCTCCTAACCTAACCACGTGTAAAGGTGTCTGTGGAATGCCATCTTGTTATCTGGTGAAACCTCTTTTTGTGGTCTCAGTTTTGAGGGCAGTAGTAAAATGCTACTGTCTTATGCTGTCCTCAATTCCCCGATGCTCCAGTATATCTTAATTCACAGACTTTTCAATAGACTTCTTTTATTACACTGCTGTCCTAAGGCCAATTTGGGATTTTGCAGAATAGAGACTTGTTTAAGGTTTTCCCCACCTTGTGCCCCATGACAGCTGGGATCCAGCTCCTGTGACTCCAAATTGGCTAAATGCAAGGAAACGGATGTATGAATGGTTTATCTCCAACATAAGTGTCAATCCTAAATTAGCAATAGAGAAAATCACTTAAAAATTGTTTCACAAAAAGAACACTATTACCACTCATGAACTGGGCAGTTTTACAGAATAAGACAGTGCTTTACTAGTAAGTGTCCAAAAACTAACAAGAGGCAGCAGAGTGTCTTCAGTGCAAGCCCAGATGAAGTACAGATATATATTTATCCACAGGACTCCACAAGGTTAGGAACAAAGTGAGTGCTATGTGTTGCCCCTCGTTGAACATGACAGCTTAGTAGAAGAGGGTGGTTGTGAGGACCAATACAGGTCATTAGCCTGCTGAAATACCGCTGGCTTAATTTATTTCTGAAGTGATTATGACTGCATGATAGGCTAATTACGAACTCTGCTTAACATTTTACAGAGACTGTTTGTAAAGCATTAGCTTCAACTGATTAAGTGGAATCCTTGATGAGCGCTCGCCTGTGTGTTTGACAGGAGAATTTGCACTACAGCTGCATGGAAATTCTGCATTTAGGAATTTCCTTGAAAGACGAACAGTCAAATGCGCATGATTCTGTTTACATGAAATTATTCTGCTGCATGAGGCAAATACAAACAGTTCTTCTTCACAAAATAATCAGCCATTTTGTCAAAAAACTGGAATCTGCTGTCAAAAAATGAAAGGATTTTCTTGATGTTATTTTGCTCTTTGTATCATACTTTGTCTTCAACCTTTTCTACTTAACCTATCTGCTTACACTGATTTGATTTTGTCCATTTTACCATCTCCCTCATCCTCCATCGCCGTCTTTTCCTTCCATCTTCCTACTGTCCACTTATCCGATTCTTAAAAGTCATCCCAGGTTAGGCGGAATGTCACATCACTCAAGTGTGGCCTCTGGGGCAGCTCTTGTTATTTTAAGGGGTCATGTACATTTATCCAAGCAATGAA
Organism: Aulonocara stuartgranti; assembly: GCF_965226115.1. Classification (NCBI taxonomy): domain Eukaryota; kingdom Metazoa; phylum Chordata; class Actinopteri; order Cichliformes; family Cichlidae; genus Aulonocara; species Aulonocara stuartgranti. Next base: position 11,779,170 of record NC_138960.1, read on the forward strand.
TAAAGAAGCACTCAGAGGCCCGAAGAGCCATGAATGAAAGGATGGAAAACATTTACCTTGGAGGAGCATACTTGGAGCCTTTCCAAAGGTCACAGGTCAAAGATCATTTGCCACGTGTCACTGGCTAACTTTAGGCCTGGCTTAGTAGCCCATGAACTCCTGGTCGTTGAGAGGAAATATGGCAGTATACTGCAAATTTCACTGTCCATGTATAAATGTTACCACCACAAAGAACCTCTGAAACATAAGTGAGCAGCACACTGAAAGTCACATTAATGAGGTTCCTTTAGGGTCAACAGCTCCTTAAGGTGGTCTGACACCTATTCAATTAATAACCATGACTTATAAATGCAGGGTGTTTGAGTCCTTGTGTTTGTTATATATTTTGATTTTTAAAAGTTAAAGTATGTAAACATGTTAATTAACTCAAGAGATATTCTTATGTGCACACAGGGGGGAAAAGTCTATTTTAGGCTTTTTTTCTATTAGCTGCTGCCTGGAATGCTTGCAGTGGGTGCAGTGCTCATTAAGCAGTGATATAAAGCACAATCTCATAATGACTAAAGATCTGTTGTCTGGTAAGCACTAACAAAACGATTGATTCGTAAGCAGAGGAAGAGAGGAGGCCAGGAGGAAAGGGAGAAATTATAATGAGAGTGTGAGAGAGGGAGGGAGAAAGAGGCATTTAGTTGGCAGACAGTTTCCTGATTCAGCCAGGCTGGAGAGCAGGGGTAGCTGTCTTCTTCCATGTACCTCATCTATCACTGCCTACTTCTAGGAGACTCACCCATTTCCACTACCACACACAGATGGAAGGGAGGGAGAATTCAATCTTTCCCTGCCTCACAGTCATCTGCAGAAATGCATTCGTTCACCCTTCGCGGCAGGGCCACAAAACCTGCCAATAATCGTCCACCGGGGCGGGAAAGAATGACTGCAGGTAACTAAGCTTTTCTCACGTGATCTTTTTCCAATCTGTAAAGTCCCACCAGTAGATTAGGAACAAGTGGAAACCCGATTTGAAAATTGCACTGGCCTTTGAAAGCAGGGGTCCTGTGGCACTTGTGGAACATACATATGCACCATATCATTCAAGAGCTGAGAACCAAATTCAACAAGGAATTACTCCATTTCCTTTTCAGGAAAATTATTCGATAACATTTTCCCAGAATTTAGTGTGAGGGCAGGCTAAACCAGTGCCGACCACAATGCTTACCTGCAGTATGGTGACATGCCAAACGTGCCTCTTTAAACATGCAGCAGAAAGTAAGCAATATTATCATTCATTTGGAGTTGTGCTACTCTGCAGTTTTTATGGAAGACAAACTCCACAACAAAGTGGAAACAACACAATCTTACACAAAGTATAAGTACTGCTATAAAGGCGATATGACTAACACTAGTGAGAAATCATATCTGTGCACGTCTGGTGGAAAAGAGAAGCATCAAAAGTATTTATTTTTAGTCATTTATTTGTTCTTTGGAATGTTAAAGAATATTTTTTGTAAGAGATTCTGTTAAACTGCAAATTCTCCATTTTTATCACCAGCTACCTGCCATTCTCTCTGCCACTGAGCACTGAACAAGAAGCAAGACATTGTGGCGTAATATTATAATATGGTGTTTAGAGCACAAGTGCATCCTTTCAAACATCTGGGCATGGAAGGTCACATGTGTGCTAGAAACTGGGGAAAGCATTGTCCCAGAAGACGTGTTAATATCAGCTGTTTCATGGTAATTTAATGTCACGCTGAGAGACATTTATTATCTTAGTCTACTTAACTGTTGGTCTAAAATGCTATCTGTGGAAATATCATCAAGAGAAAAACGGAGCAGGCCCTCAGGGGACTGCCTCGATGGCAATAAACTGTTTTGTTCAGGATGTAATTTATTTATTTCATGTTTATGCGTACGTACATTTCCGATGTTGGTGCAAGCTGTTATGTCGACATCTGCTCCGCATCGGAATATTATTTATAAGGAAATTCCATATTAATATGCAGTCTGGCTCTCCCCTTGAATACAACAGGCTCATCATCAGACTGACGGGCTAAGAAATGCTTCCACGCTGAGCACCTTCAAACATAGAGACGACCTTTTCACCAGAACTATCTACATCAGGTCAGAACAAGGGGACGATGATCACAGCGTCTCAAATAAAACTATCTCCCTCTGGTGAATGCCAACACACGTTTGCTGACGTCCAGACTCTTCCTTTTCCCCCCTCTCGTTGCTCATCGCTCTTTCTTAGTTATTTGCATAATCCCTGTGACTCTCTGATTAATAACTCCTGATTTGCATATCTATGCTGAAATTTAGGACAGACATTCACAGAGTAAATACAGTCCAGCAAAAAAAATAAAATAACATAATAAAGTAAAATATACTGCCAAATGTGAGGGTTTTTTTATGGGATCTTCAGGGAGATGGACAAATGTAGAATGCTCTCATCTTATAACATGCACAAATGTCCAGGCATGCATGCACAGACACACATATTTTAAAGTGTGCTTTCTAACTTCACCTGCATGTCTCCTCTCTGGTCCTTGTCCCAGACACATATAGGAGGGCAGACTTAACTACTCCAGCAGTTCCTTGCAGCAGAGGAAGATACAACACCCCAAAAATGACCAAGGCATCCAAACAGACTCTGATTTAAACCATTTTGACCACTGAAGGCAGATTAGGCGTTACACTTGTATTTGCTTCAACAGTGCCCCCCAGTGGGTGAAAAAAAACGGCTCATCATCATTTCTGCTTGATTTACCATCAGATCACTGCACTCTGCAGATATCATCAACAAGTTAAAAGTCCATTAACAGTGCACTTATTGCATCACAACAGCAAATAAACTGAATATTTCCATAAATCCAACATTTTCAAACAAGACATTTATCTTTGGTTGATTTATTTACTGAAATAGGCAAAAAAAAATGTATTCACATTTAAAATGATTTGGCGTCTGTGTATTAAAAAAAGACATATCCCATGAGTTCTTCTGATTCGTGCCATTATGTTCATGTTTATGTCACAGCCTGATGAATATTTTCTGAAAACTTTACTATTATTTCACTGCCATCTGAAAATACCCATCATTTAACACATTTAATTATATAAATACATTTGATGGAACTATAATTACTCCAGTTTTCATAATGAACATTTTAATAAGAGGTTTACAAGTCTCTACAGAAGTGGCTATAAACAACGAATGTATGACTGGGCGGGTCTAGTTTTCAACTATCTGAATCCTTCTATACTAAGATGTTTTAGGGATTTGTGATGAAAGCAAAAAACTTTTGAGATTTTGTTTTATGAGCAAAACACTGAGTGTCTCACCACATGTCTGGCGGATGAGTGAGTTGTGCACACACCTTTGCACGCAAGCAAATTCTCGCTGTCCCTGGGAGACCAAAGGCTGGAAATGACAAGCCTGCAATGAGGTAATGACATTTCCTCCTGCGTAATGTGGCCAAAGGCATCTCTTTCTCTCTTGGGCGACCCGACGGAGATATCTGGCCAGCTCCTGTGACAAGCCCTGCTCTAATCGGCAGGTACAGCTTTCACTGCAGCTCAGGACCGAGCCACAGAGTAGCAGCTAAATAATTGAACAGGTGCAATATGTTAAGGCAGGGCGGGGGGGGGAGAGGTTTGGTAGTGTGTGGGGTGTGGGAGGGGTCAACCAAAATGTCTGCAGTGTCCTATGCTTGGGGTAAAATTCATCAAGTGTTGGTTTGGGGAAAATGTCAGAGTACTTGCCTCATCCTGTTTGGTCCACAAACATGCTCCCGTCCACTTTATTCCCCCAAGGGCATTAGCTGTCAGCAGCTATTATTATTTATTTATTTTTTTTTAGCTTTCAATTCTCAGATTCTCCAACACATTGTCCCTTCATACCAGATGTTGGTAAAACACATGATTTATTATCACGTCTTTTTGCTTTCAGTTCTTATATCAGGTGTTCAGGTTGCCATGACAAAAAATTGGGATGTCATGCTAGCATTTCACCCTGATCTTGCCTCATGCGAGCAACGACTTGTTGGCCATACTGATTTCTGATTTCATGGAAAAGGTTGTCAGCGGTGGGAAGTGAGGGGGAATAAGTGTGGGGTTGTGTGTGTGTGTCAGGTTGACTGACCTTGGGAGACTGTCCCTGTGCAGGGTATAGGGAGAGGGAGGAATGGATTCAGCTGAAGCAGGTACATAGTCTCCCAGCCACACATGGCAAGTGCCACAGCTGCAGTCAGCTGAAACAGAAGTGGCCTCTTTGTGAAGGCAAAGCGCTGCCCTCTGACACAAACAACAACAGTCCAGTGTACAAGTTTGGGTACATGAGCAGACAGTATATTAGTTAAAAGGTTCAAATATAAAAGGCTCAGGAAACTTAAAAGAGGCTTAGTCAAAGGGAAGAATGATAAAATGACTAAAACTAAAAGAATTTAATAAGGTAAAATTTCATTTCCTATGGCCCACTTTATACTTGCCCTGCAACTGTTTCCAGCCTGTAACTATGTCATATTTAAAGATGTATGGCAAACTAACCTAGCAATTAATCTATGTACAGGCAGCTTTTGCTTTAGTCTGTCCTAATTTATTATCATTAATTACCATGACAAGCTGCTGTGTTTATATAAAACAAACCGGTGGCGGATGAGAGCTGCTAAAAAGTGAACTTTCATGTGTCTAATGGGTGGTTCGATAAAAGAGTTTTTCAACTCCACGTACACTAACAAGTGTCTAGTATTTCAACTACTAACAAAAAAGTCATATTACTCTTACCTTCATGTCTGCATTATCAAGCATATGGTTGAAAAAAAAATGCGTAAGCTGAATTTGTTTGTAATACGTACTATATATTGTTCCTAAATACATTTTATAGTTTGCACACATCCAGCTGAACATGCATACAAAGGGAGTTTACATGCACTCATCATGGGCATGAACGTCATGGTAATTTTGGGCTTTTAATCATTTCTTTCAACTGTTTGAACTTTTCCCAGTAATTTGAATGACTGTGAGTTTACATCTTATATGACTTGAAAAAAAGTGTGAATTTATGTTGGATTTTCTCAAATCTTCACATCAAAATTAAATATATAAGCTTAAATACAAACATACACCCCACCTTGATGTTAGCCTGTTCTATTCATTACAAAACCAGCTGTGATGTGTTGTGTGCTTGGGATCACTGCCCTGCATCCAATAGTTTCAATCCTCTAGCTGTTGATTTGAGGAAATGTTTAAGAATTTGAAGGTAGGCCTTATTCTTCATTATGCTATCCACATTGCGCAAAGTACACCATGATCTCAGAGCATCATGGTACCACCACCATGCTTTACAGTCGGTACGGTGTTTTTAGGTTTGAAACCCTCACATTCACTCCTCCAAACATACACATTGTCGTTGTGGTCAATTTTTGTTGACAAAGGCATTTGATTTGTCCATGTAGGGAGCTGAAATTTCAGTAAGCAGGGCCTTCTTTCTTGGTCAGCGCACTCTTTCTCCATGGTTACATAAACTCATTTCACTGTGAACAGGGGCTCTGGTGTTGCAGCAGTTTCCAGTTCATGCTGGGCTTGAGACCCGGTTGTTCCTGCGTTGTCCTCAAACATCCTAACCAATTTCCTCTCATCAGAGGGTGACAGGTCTTCTTTCAGATGCTGGCAAAGTGGGACACATGTGAATAACTTGTACTTATGTACAGTTGTTTGAATTGGAATCTGCAGTTATTTAGAAATGGATCAAAGATACTTTCCAACTTTTTGTATGTAAAACTTAATATTCAGGCATGTAGTTTAAAATTTGCCAAAAGCCTTTGACCATTATTTAAAGAATAAGCCTTTGCAAATGAATGATTCTTTTTTATACACCCTGAATTTTGGGCAGTATGACAGAGTCCATCATCTTTTGCTTCCTCTTCCTACACTCTTGATGTGTAATATGAATTGGTTAATGTAACGATTCAGACTTCATCACCTACGTGTTGGGAATTAAGTTTTGGTGGGAGCAGCTTGAGTAAGGCTTTGAATCACACATTCAGCATTCATAAAGTTTCAGTGGGACTCCTTAAAAAATAATTATGTGTCAAAGTCTTCTATGGAAGCTTTCACTCTTATAAGTTTGACTGTGCCAATCAATCAAATTGGCGTTTTAGGAGAATAATATGTGTTTTCTCTCAAGAATGCCCGTCAAAGAGGTATTGTGTTTGAAACCTCTTCTGGACCCACAAAGGTGTCACAGTAAGCAAGGGTTGTCAGAGGCTTGTCACTGCTGGGTGGTTTGAAAGCATGAAAAATGCCCTCTCTGGGGATGGAAGGACAAGTGCTGAGGAAAGAGGGAATGTGTTGGTGTGTGTGTGTGCATGTGTGAAGACCTTAACTTGATTTAGCCTGTTGCATCAACCCTTGTCAATCCTCTAGACAATAGGTCTCCATCCATGCAGCGGACCTTTTTCACCTTCAAGGGTGATGGCTATATTATTCAGCTTGACAAGCACTGCCACAGAGAGATCAAAATCTTTGCCTAATTGAATGCTTACAGTTTAAGTTCACTCACACTCAGGGCTGTATGGAGACTGATTATTTGACTGAATTGGATTATTATGGGGTAAAGATTCCATCAAAAAGTAATTTTGGCATTCAGCATTACTTATCTCTGACAGCAAAGCACCTTTGACACAGCTGACAGCTATGTCCTAAAAACAATATCCATCTCACAGAAGATTTATCCTGGGTGCCATCTACATTTTTCAGTGGCTTCGCTTCAAATAGATGACTGGTAACAATTTCTGGGTTTTAAACATTTATATGTAAACACTGCCCAACAATCATTAAATGTACCGTGTACTCTTCCTGTGCCACATACTCTTGGAATACTGTTGAGTTCAGCTACACTCCAACAAATTCAGTTTCAATCAATTTTTGAACGTATTTTTGTCTATCAGCCGGTATTGATGCTTCTGAATTAGTACAATCTGTGTGACTATAATTGATGATTCTGACTCTGCTATGTTTGTTCGACAACGTCAGTGGATAAGCCGCTGTGTTTGTACATGCTGTAAAAGCTTCCACCCGCAAAATCTCATACGTCCAACTTGTAATTATGATACCATGACTGAATGCAGCAGTCCCAGGCAGCAAATCTTCAGCTAATACAGCTCAAAATAGCAAGTCTGCAGTCAGTACGTGGATGCATTATAGTATATGATAAAGAAAAAGTTGGTAACAGGTTTAGCTGCAAACTAAAGGTAACAGCATCATTGACGTAAGGGATTTTATTAAAATAACAAATGACCTTAACAACCAGTCCTTTAGAACTGAGTCAGTTCTGTTAAATTTAAACTAGTCACATTAATGCAACTCCTCTGTATTTTCTTACATACTTACTCACAGTGGTTTTTAAACTACAATATCTCCCGAACCACAAAATATTTTTTTGGTTCAGTAAGGGTTATCTGTTATTAGTCTGGGTGCCGTGCTCCTCCTGATGACGCATTCTTAATTAATTTCTTTGCCCCCTGCAGACTTCATTTTAATCCATTATTTGTTATCACAAACAGCTGCTCCTTTTATAAGATATCTGAACTGGAGCCCAAACAATAAATCGGTCCACACTGGTCTATCACAGATATGACTGACAGCATGTAAGCATCTGATAAGTAGTGTATAAGGTGTATGATATAAAAACTGTCAAAGAACAATATGGCTGGGGTAATTCATCCCAGTCTGTATTAGCATCGGCCCCAAACACTCGAGTATGTGTCAGGCTCTAGTGCAGCCACTTTCACTGCAACTTTTGAAACATAAATTTGGCCTTTTAGGATACATCTATATGCACCATCTTTATGCAGCATAAGTATTATTTAGCTTATAAAAAACCCAGAGCAAACAATACAATCTGATTCTGAAATTCTGAGCAGAGAATGAAAGCTAATTAATTATAACATATATAGTTATTGTGTACCAAAAGACAATGTAATCTAAAAAGGAAATCATCGTCCTTGAGCTAAACGTCCTATTTTGGTGTGCTTCTTTTTTCATGTCAGTTGTGATAAGAGACAAGTAGAATGGATTATGCTTTTCCGGGGTCTCTGGGGATTGGCTTGGCTCTGGTTAGAATTCATTTAGTCAGATAGCCTCTGTGGATTATCCCTGTTTTTCAAAAGCTTGCATTTCTGACAGGTCATTATTGTACATCACACTGGGACCTACTGCAGAGAGCATCACACAGAAAGCCCCACCAAGCAGCTGAAGTTCTGTTCTGTACAGCAGGTTCTATGTGCCCACATATTTTAGAATATGCAAATAAATAAATAAAACTTGCTCATCTGATACTCTGAAAGTTTAGTGGTGGACCTCATAGATCCTGTGCTCTGGCTCTTTATCATCAGTAGTGTTGGTATACATAACCGGGGCCATGGAGAGGACTCATATGTACAAGCAATGAAGAGAATGCCTGGTGGGAAGACCTGAAGCCTTCATTTAAATAATGGAGATAGGAGTTGGTATTGACACCTCTGTATATCATGCATATGAAAGACAAAAGTGTCAATGTACTTGCATAAACATGCTTTCAGTACTTTAAGTCAAAGATAAGCAGGTAATTCTAGGGTTGCTGTCAATGAATCTAAATGAAATTGAAAGAAATGCACTATTAAGTGTCGATAGATGCTACAATCACACATTCTGCTTTCTGCAATGGTCACAGAAAACAGAAAAAAAAATCTTTGTGCTGCAGATACACCTATTTTATTTTATTTATTTTTTTTACTGTTTAGTCTATGTTCCATTGAGTGCCCAGAAACATGAATATATTGGGCAATAAATAATATCTCATACTGAAACTTTATGAAATGGCGCCTCTGAGAATCAGCCAAATGGGAATGTGTTTACTTTTCTGCAAAATGAATCGCCATTACCCCTGGAGAGGCAGGCAAGAGGGGCTTGAAATTCAGCCAAACATGACTCCACTTGACCTCTAATAAACACAAATGATTGAGGCTCTGACAAAGACCTGACCTGGCTGTCTGACAGTTGACTGACAGTTGGACTTTGCTGGAGAGTATGCTTTATCTCCCCAAACTGAGGCAGGCTCAAGAACAAGAGCAGACGGCTCATCATATCCCCTAAGAAATATGCAACTGGTCCTCAACATACAGTGCCTTGGTTTGCTGGCTTAACTCCCAAATTTAAAAAAAATGTGCAAAAATAATAATAATAGGAATTTCTGTGCAGGTTCAATGGGATTTCATATGAATAAGGCCTTGCAATCTGCCATAGTAGTGTTAACAAGTGACCTGACAACCATTAATGAGAATTAGAAGAAAATTTCCAGTACCACACACAGCTAATATTCACAGCTAATTAGTGAGTGTTAGCTGCCTGTCTATCAAAACCGTGACAACAGAGAAGAATTACAAAGAGCTGCTATGGGAATGAGTGGATATCTAGATGGGATTAATGTAAACAAGTGAGAAATTGTTTATGATGAGGTTCCTGCCCGTCGAGGGACCGTTCCTGGAGTGTAGCTCAAAGAATTAAGCAGCGAGGAACTATACTGTCCCACTGAAAATGTGTCACTGAGTACACATCCAGGAACCAGGGCGCCTGTTGAATGCTAAAACGAGTAAAGACAATCAACCAGCAACTCGGCAAGGTCACTGTTTCTGAATCTTCCTTGTAATTATTCTTGATACAAGGATTAATATCTAATTCCAAGCGAAGGCCTGGATGACTCTTTTGTTATTAACTTTGGTACAGTGGGGGAACCTTACAGGATTATTTCAATTCAGTGATTACTTTGGGCCTAGCAGCTGATTGCAGACTGTGCTGGTAGGTTTACTCACCACATTGATTTCCTTGCCAATATTGAGGGTAGAGCTCCCAAGACATATCACCCTGGTCTCTCTACTATACTTTCTGTAAATCTTATTAGAGATGGAAGCTGATAGAAGCGCCTTCCCTGCACGATACTGAGAAGAGTACAAGGTTAAAGAAAGAGACAAGTTTGACTGAGGTTGAAAAGATGTTGTCTCCAACTTACAGTGCTTCTGTCATAAAAGAGATTAACACACGTGTGTTTACTGCGGGAATGCCTGCCTGCCTTTCTTCTGCTGAATGATAGTGAATTTCTGTACTGCTTATGTAGCCCAGGATGTATGTTATAGTGAGTGTCACTGAAAAATATTTAAAAGTTACATTAACAGCAAATTTGTTCCCCCTGCATCGGCCATCATTTATGCAAATTTTGAAAGGTACTATAATTTGTTGCACACGTTATTATCGATAATACCTATTTTTGTTCCCTTTGTTTGAGTCCTTTGTTCCACACTGTTTGGATGTTTACAGGAATAATACCCATATCTCCACCAATATCCATTACCGTTTACAAAGGGACAGGAAAACAATCCCGCCAATCCAACATGGCTAATTAAAAAAAAAAAGACTCAATATGACAAATGCATTTATACGCTTTTTTTCTGGAAGTCAAACAAACATGCTAACACAGAGAAAAGACCCATTACTGTAGGTCATAAATGTAAATATAGCTATGTCAAGTCAGTGAGAAGGCAGGAAACCATGCAGTCATAAACATTTTTACAAGCCAATGATATGCAGCAACTGTTTATGTCAGCTTATTCTGCTGTTGTCCTGTAGCTGTTAGCAGTTAAGACAAGTGCAGAACAATTATGTGCATAAATAACTACAAATATCTGGAAACGGCTACCGATAACCAGAAATTCTTAGAATAGTGAGATGCATTAATGTAGACAGGATCTTGATGGTATTGCCCTATAAATCCTGCATCGATGTCAGGAAATGAATCAGTGTGTTTCTCCATAATCTGATGGTTTGGTAATCTCAGTGTTGCAATCAAATTTCCTGTAATAAAGATTGAGCTTTAGTCCCACTTACTGTGAAAGTAACTGGCTTCTACATACTGCACATACTATGCTTGTTACACTTTTTTTTCATAACGAGCTATAGCTTTCACTATAACTACTCCCTCCCAAGGACGGAGTGCGTGATACACAAATAAACCCCACACACATGCATACACACACACACACACACACACCCCTACGAAAAGTTGCTGAGTCAGACCCCTGTTGGGTGTTAGGTAATGATACCAGCTCACGGTAGATGGATAGCCAGGCGGCGTTTCACTTTAGAGGCGAAGGCCATCTTAGCCGCATTAAAAGCACAACAGTGTCGCCATAGCACTGTTTGGCATGCTGCTCGGCCTCTGTGTGTTACTCACATAGAGTCACCCGGGGAATACTTTCCACCTCTACTGATCACCGGCCCGCACCTCCTGGCCCTGAGAAATCAACAGCCAGGATTTATAGATTTACCTTAGATTGGCTGTCCCGCATTTGTACCCCCATAAATACTTTTACAGCTTTGCTAATGCCACTGTTGGGAATAAACAAGGTTACAGCGGACAAGATGAGGCTGAGATTTAGTTGGCAACTCGGACAGCGCAGGGCAGAGCAATGAGGAAAGAGGTGTTATGTCAGAAAAAAAAGGAGGCAGCTCACATTGGGGATGAGCAGTTTATAGCATGCAGTCTGCACTTTTACATACCGACAGAGGCTTTATAGGGCTATGCAATAACCAGCCGAGAGCTTACGTTCACTGCATAACTTCGGAATGAAGTTCTTGCGTTCTTTGGAAAAGCTGAGCCATTATTAGCTATTTTTTTCTGTCACTCATCATATAAAAAAGAAGAAGTCCATCCATAAGGTTCCGAACATAAACAAGCTAAATATGCAATTAAGATGAATAAATAAGCTTCTTGGCATAAATAAAACTGATGACCTTGGTTGTACTTCTCATCAAAGACATTATAGATTAATTATTCAAGCACATTACTTCACTTCAGTTTTAAATGCTACTCATTCGGACAACTTCATGAAATTTGCAAGGATTAAAAGCATGAAATATGAATGGTCAAGCCATCGCTCTCTTCATAATGAATTAGCATACCTTAGAATTGACACGTTCACTCTTGGAAAGACTTGTAAGACTGATGACATACATAGACTCTTGAGTTGACTAAGCAGTGCGTGCCTTCCTGCTATTTGCTCCGTCAAAGTCAGCAAAAGCTCACGGTTAAGTTGATCGAGGCAGGAAGAAAATTCAATGATGGACATCAATTGTTTATAATGGTTTCGGTTCAAAAAGAGGTCAAGAGGGACAAAGTGATTAATGCAGCTCGGCAGACAGCTTGTTTTGTCTGCATAGATTTAATTTAGTCTCCTGAAAATATAAACATGATAGACTAAAAAATAAGCAGTTAGAAAACATTAAAGGTCAAACAAACCTGCTGTGAAATAGAAATACAATGACAAAATGATGGAAACACATAAAACCCATGACCCTTTCAGTAAGGGCATTTGGTGGCTGTGTTATGCTGTCAGGAGCATTTCACTGGAATTTTTTGGGCCCACTTGTCTTCTTGAACAGAAGGGCCATTGCAAACCAAGACATGTGTGCTCTGAACAACTATTTCTATCTTTCAGAGCCACATTTTTACCCTGATGAGAAAGTGACCTCTTCAAGACTGACAATGCCTTCATTCACAGGGCATCACGGGTCACTGATGGTGCTGATGGTTTGATGAGCAACTACGAAGCTACTGCAGTTAGCACAGCTCAGCATGAAGATTAGGTACGGTAAAGAGCTAGCTTGGTTATACTGAAAACTTGTAATGTTTTAAAGCCCAATAATTAGCATAATTGCCATTATAGTGTTAGCATTATATAGTGTGTATACACTTGTTTTGCACTTTATTTGAATATATGTCGTCGTCTCTGGATTGAGTGCTAGCAGTTTAACGTTTTTCTGCTAAGCATCACTTTCATCACTTCAGGACTGACAATGCCCTCATTCATCATGAGCATGAAAATGATCTGAATCAAACACTGTGGTCTTTATAATCCTTACACAAAGGCAAGTTGTTCTGTTTTGTCCCTTTAATTTGTCACCATCTTGTATGTAAAATTCCTTTTAGTGCAACATCTTGTCAGTCACCTCAAAATGAACCCTTGTGGTGCGCCAATGTAACCAGTGACTGACAGTCTGTTAGAAATGTTCTTCATGTTAAGTGAACATTCACAATGATGTTCTTTTTATTGATATGTCAGTTTATAAAGCTGGAAGCTTTCAGGGTCAAAGAAGCAGTTTTTTCTTTTAAAGAGAATACACTTTGAATGTTTTTCCACCTACACTGAATGGGTGTATATAAATCTACTGCAGAAGGCTACTTCACTTTCAAGGCAGCTGAAGGTAATACAGTCATTAAACACTGAGACCATGACGATCATAATCTCGGGGGAAGAAGCCCAGTTTAGGTAATCCCTGCTAAAGAATACAAACAAACAAACAAAAAAAAAAAACCCCACTAGCAATTAGTGAAATAGGATTCAGCTGCTACATCTATACATTAACTATGAAGCCACTGCAGTTAGCACAGCTTAGCATGAAGATTAGGCACAGCAAAGAGCTAGCTTGGTTATACTGAAAAATAATATTGTTTTAAAGGCCAATAATTAGCATAATTACCATTATGGTGTTAGCATTATATAGTGTTATTTAATCTACAACACTGGTTTTGCACTTTATTTGATATTTGTAGTCATCTTTAGATGGCGCGCTAGCAGTTTAACGTTTTCCTGGTAAGCATCACTTTCAAATAAATATTCTGAACTTTTATTTATTTTTATTTATTATGAGCCTTATTTATTATTGCCCTTGCTGAGTCAACGCAACTGTAGATATGATTTATTGTCTGATCCTCTGTTGTGTTTGCCTGTTTCCAGAAGTGAGTAAGGGTTTGATGGGTTAACAATTCTGTCTGATATCAAGTTTCTTTTATGTCTTGTAACCTTTTGAAATGTGCATGTGTTACCTGTATCTGTATCGAGGCATGTAACACTTCTTTGGTAACACTGATGTGGAATTAAATGTAGGTTTCATCTCAACTTTATGTAAGATTAATTAGCAAACTAGAAAAAAACAGCTTAGAAACCCAAAAATTGTACTGTCAAGATTTACTTTAACAATCTTTTTATGGTTATTAAGCAGTCTGTTTTTTTCACAGTGCCAGAGAACCTGCAGACTGAGATCGCTGTGTATATTGGAGATGATTACAGTACTTGTGTGGACTCATAATTTCTGAAATCTACAATTTTTGCCACATAGGTGTACAGGTAAACATCTGAAACTTGACATAAAGGAAGAAGAGTGAAAACTGGAAGAGGAACAACAGAACCAAGAAAAACAAGAGATGAAGTAAAACCAGAAGAGGAATGAGCAACAGTATAACTGATGAAATTACGCTTGTTACAGCATTAGGAGGCTGGGAAAGTGGTTTGACCAATTGTGAACCAATGCATCCAATATGAGAGGGTATTTCCTACTTCAGTTTAATTTATTGAATTGGATTTATTCAATTTGTTTGCTGGAATTTGGGCTGCTCAAATTTATGATTTAGATGATTTAATATAAGCTTTTTGGTCAGTGTTGTGAGGTTTGCAAAGGTAGTCTCTAAGCAGTCAGAAAAACATGTAAGTCATATTCTAAATTAGCAACATCGTGCGAAGAAAAGATGATAAACTAAGAACGAGACATCGAAATCAAAATTGCTGATGCATACCTTAGCATTTTTAAGTGTGCATACTGAGTGCAGGTTTCATGTATTTTCTATACACATCAGTTGGTGTGTGTGATGAGAGCCGCAATGAATACTGTGGGGGAAGAGGAAGGCAGAAACCTTAGGGCTGTTACACACTGTGTTGAAAAAGAAGATGCAAAGAAAAGATGACACAGAGTATGCACCACACAAGGAGACACAGCTGAGAGTTAACATCTATAAGAAACTTTAAATCAAGAATTTGCAAGTACATGCTGTAGGTGTTAGTTTTGTCTCTGCTTTGCCGTCAGCTCAGAGAAGTATCGACAACAACAGCTCATTATGTGTATCCCTGCTGCTCTTTTACCTCGTGTTTTTATTTTTGAAAATCTCAAAAAAGGATAGCACGGAGGTATAATTTTCACCAGACTGAAATGCTGCGGGTGATGTGTATTAAGGAATATTGAAGTAACTTTGATCAAGATACAGTACATCTCTATTAGAGTGTGTCGTTCGCCATTTAATTGGTTAAAACCCGACAAGTTTAACTCCCCGCATTTACTCAGATATGTATGCAAATGAAGCTGTGGCCGATGAGAGGCCCGTGCACCCCAACAGCTCCAGGCTATGACTCGTTGGCTGTGAATTCTACAGTTATTCGCTAACATCAATTCACTCAGGGAAGGCAATGCCTCATAATGTTGGTTCACTGTCAGGTTGAATGTTATCCAACAGCTGGTTTCCCAGTACCGATATACTGACAGAAAAATGCATGTATTCTCTTTGAACCATGCCTTTCTAAAAGTTTCCATTTAAATGCCAGCACAAATAAATCAAACTATTTTAAAATATTCTGTCTGTCTTTTTTTGTTTTTATACATATTAATTCTAAATCGAAAATGACATTTCAGTGTCACTGGTGGCAACGCCTTATTTAATACCCCCTCCTTTGGTCCACGGTTCTTTACAGTATTGCTTCAGTTCATTAAGGTTTGGGTATTTTCATTTATGGACACATTTCAATCAGGTTTACTAAATTAAATAACGCACACTACAACATTACAAAATAGCTCTAATAAATACAAATAGCTCTAACTGTGAATATCCCAGTATATTAAACAAAATTACATATCTCTGGTTGACATTGAGGTGCATACTGTCGTACTGTACTTTGTTATTTTCTCTGTAAAGGATGTGCAGATAGTAATGTTGTGCAACTATTGCATTGTGTACGTGTGCGTTAGATGGAGGAGTTGTCCAGGAATGATTTCCTGTGTCATTCAATGTTGCATCTCAGTCTATCACAGAGCATCCTCCTATGACTGGCCAGCACGTTATGGAGTGGATAGGAAGTTTTGTCCAGCATTGTCCTTATCTTGGACAACAAGGCGCCCAGGTCCTATGGCTTGATAGGCTGTCTTTGTTTTTCATTAAAACATGGAACACATGTGTACTATGCCCAAACACCTCGATTTTGGTCTCCTCTGTCCAAAGGACATTGTTCCAGAAGTTTTGTGGTTTGTTGAGATGCAATTCTGAAAACCTAAGATGTGTTGCCATGTTCATTTTAGAGACAAGGGGCTTTCTCCTGGAAACCCTCCCAAAAAGCTACACATGCTTTGTCTTTATCTAATTGTACTGCTGTGAACTTTAACATTTAACATGCTAACTGAGGCCTGTTGCTCCTGGGTTTTTTGCAATGTCTCTATGCACTGCAGTCTGACCTAGAGGCCAGTTTTCTGTGACATTCATTCCTGAGAAGTTTTATGACATTTTGTTAAAACATGCTTGAACGGCTGAATCCAGACTAGCAAACTGCAAAAACGTGTAGATTATATCCACAATAGAGTGCATGCTGTATCTACTCAATAAACAATAAATCTAATTTTGTGTTAATGCCCAATTGCATTAAAACTATTTTACTAAATATGGTTAAAACACTGACAGACAATATAAATATATTTTTGGGATAAATTCCACCCTGTAAAATTGTTGATGAATTACATAGTTTTTTCATAGACTTCATACAATTTCTCCACCATGAAGTACAAAACGAATTGATGAGCAAAATGCTTTTTGGCTTCACTTTAAGCCAGCAAAGTGCTGATTGTGGACATTTCTTTAATTTTCCTCTGTCATTAATTCCCCTTGACACATAACTTTTTGATAAACTGCATTCAAGCACAGGACCTTACCTTAATCATCTGATTAACATCAGCTGTTTTATTCACGCTTCACAATCACTGTGTCATTCACAGCTGACACCCAACACTCAGTTATATTGATTCAGGTATAGGTATTATAATCTGACAGCACAAATGGATCCCTTACATGCCAACAGCTCTTAATGTATTACCTCCTCCCACCACCCCAACGTTGTAGTTTCATTCAGTTTTAGCCTGAACGGAACATTTAAGAAGTGCTTATAAAGCCAAATCTTCTCTGCTGCTTTGGTTCCGTCAAAGAGCATCGCCTCCCTCCAAATCTATCAGTTTAACTCTTAGCTTTTGTGTCTGATTAAACCTTCATGTAGCAAACCAGTTCTTTACTGGTATTAATAATTTTATGAGCACTGCATTCAGACTGTACTGGGGATATCCAGTACACAACCACAAAGGCTGAAAGCCTGTTGATTCATACAACTGTGATCAGTGACCAGAACAGGTACTTGCAGGCATCCAACTTAGCAACATATAATGCCCACTTGTGGACACACATTCAGCAATCCAAAGGCTTGGCTAGACTCAGTAAGTATTTTGCACACCTGGTTGAACCCAAAATATGAAACATTATCACGATATTACTTCTGGGTAGTTGCAGTAGGTATTAAACAAAGACAGAGCCCGTTTAGAGGAAAGGAAGAACATACATCTTTATCAGCGTCCACTTACAAAAGGTTATCTTCCCTATTGCTCAAATGTTACCTGATAAATGTCCTGGTAACTCTCAATATTTTCACTGCGGGTGGCACATTTGTCATCGTTGAGGTGGCGGGCAGAGTAGGGCACAGATGGGAACTACTCCTACACACTGGCGTTGACATATGAGCAGCGGGTCGGACCAGACAAGCACGTGTTTGATTGATAACCCCTCGTGCGTACATCTTAACTACCGAGAAGCTGAACTCATGTGCAACGCTGGAATGTAATGAACTACAAGAAGCTTCATAGGTAAAGTTATACAAAAAGTAAGATTACCCCGCATTACTTGGGTAAAACTGTTGCAACGGCAACCACTCTCTCTGCCAACTTTAAATCATACCTCCAAGCTGGTATATGAAGCCTTTTGTGCTTACATGCCGGGGGGGGGGGGGGGGATAACTCAATGAAACAGCATTGTGTGATGTAGCAGATAGCACATTCCTGATTTGTGGTAGAGTATCAGCTACTTGAAGGTAGTATGCCCACTTTAAAATCAACTTGTCAAATGTGACAAGGAAGATCCAGTAATTAGTACATATTGTCATTCCCTGAAAATAGATGTATTCAGACAACTCGTACCTATACTGATCTGCACATTCATCACGACCCATTTAAATCTATTCTTTGTTGTATGCTTTTTTTATTGCCATTTTGGAACCCTTCCACAGGCTGCACTGTACACTTGTCATGTGTGCATTCAAATTTATTAAAAACCTGTAAGATAGAACAGTAGGTGTATGTGAAGGGTACATCCACCACCAGTTTACGGGAGGCTCGCATGTTACTGTGTGTGGGCAAGCTGAGAAGAACGGCTCGAGCGAATACAAGAAAAGATACAATGCAACCCTTGTATGGATCTGACGCATTGTAAAAAGGTGTCCCTCGGCTGCTCTGCATCTACTTTTAAAGCGCTCCAAGTTGGGGAAAGCTTAACATAAGGACAATCTTCTCACATCATCAGATTAACGTTTTCTCTTCTTTTGATGCCTAAATATCAGCGACATCACAAACTTTACTTTGTGATTGACGTGAGCCAAAGCACACAAAACAATTTTATTTCCAAATCTTTAGATATGATGGCTGCTGAGGGGAGAAGTTCACCCTCCAAGGTTTACTCTCTATAATCACACAGATGGAGCCAGCCAGGGATTGTAAAGGTAAGCTAACCCAGTCCCAGCAATTTTTCCACACACAGCAGTCTGTTTGGTTTGTTTGCTGTCTCTTCAGGACTGTGGGTTTTTTTTTCCCCCCACTGTTTTGACAGCCTACCATCTGCTTCAGAGCCAATCTCGATCTCATATACCTTCCCCAGTCTGTATTTACTCGGCTGACAGGACTTCAAGTTTGGGACTAAAGATAATCAGTAATGATAGTTTGACTGAAGTGTACGTGCAAATGCTGACACGTGTTTGAGGCGATGATTGGAATAAACCACGACAAAAATAATTTTAATAAAATATTGTATTTAATGGCAGAAAGGAAGAAAACATGCTCTGATGACCTCCACCTGAAATTCAGTCAAAAAGGGCAGAAATCAATGAAGAAGTTTAAGATTCAAAAATAGCTTATGGTTACAAAGTCAGTGCTAAAAAAAGACATAAGATACAATAGGCTAGAAAAAGAAAAGAAACCAAAAAAAGCTATACTATAATAATATATTTGTGCTACAATATCTGCAGTTAAACCGCTCCACCCTCATTTTTTCCCCAAAGGATATGACACAATAAGGATACAAATGGTTCTGCTGGGCCACAATATCAAGCCTTGGTATCTTGAATAGATAAAGTGTAAACATAACTGTGAAGCGAAAACACCATTGCAATAAACATAAGGCTTGTTCTATATATGCACAGTGGCATCATGAGAAAAGGCAAATCATTTCCATATTATCATTTCATCACCATATCATCGCTCACCTGCTGACTTCACCTCTGTTTTGGCCCTCTCTTGGTAGCTGTGTTGTCTTGTTTCGGTCTTGCAGATCGAGCAAATTGCTGAGAATTGTAGAGTTAAGGTCTGGGGCAGCAAATATTTTCAATTCTATGTACTACTGCAATCTATAATTCATTAATTATCTCACAGCCATGGAGTGTCATTTATTTCTGAACTTGCACAGAGCAGCTTTAGGCCACATCGGCCTTCTTCCTTGTGACACTCACTGCCTCATGAATTTAATCTGAGTAAAGGTCTCAGCTATTTGTTCATAAATGCCAGAAGACTTCTGGCCAAAATTGACCTTATAAGAGTTTGGGTCTCTTGGTTTCCTGAGGTTGCCTCACTTACTCAGTGATATAACCATAATCATAGACTGATAAACAGTTCACCTCACGTAGCAGGTTAAATAAAGAGAAGAGATCCAAATGTGTGGAAGACTGTGACCGGAGTGTTTTTGCTAACAAACCTCAGACTAAAACATATGAGGATTTTATGCCGGGTTTTCTTCAAGCTTACCAATTTTTGCAGCTCTTGGTAAGTGCCATACTGCAGTCTCAGGCAAACTGAAAAAAATCATGACAGGGAATTCAAACTGGGACTGGCTGTCCTCTGCCTAAAGATATCTGTACCTGAATGAACCTCTGTTCACTTTCTGATACTGCAAACAGACTAGAAAAATATCACATTTAAGCTATGAGTACATGCTTATTTCATTTTACAACAAACGTACGCAAACAAGCCAATCCAGGAAACATTTCTCAGAATAAAGGACTAATTATACAATAATAATTGTAGCGTATAACTTAATATCCAGAGCAAAATTTGGGATTAAAAATCTTAACATTTTTACAGTAGCAGTAATTATATAAATAATTTTTGGGAAAACTTAATTTTTTTGCTCAGAGTTGGATGAGAACGTTGACACCAAGCTTATCAGTGTAGCCAGCAGCCACTGTGAATGGTGCAATAGCAAGTGGCACAGCTGTTTGTTATTACCTGGTTGGCCCTTGCTTTATGCTAAGCTAATCTTACTGGCAGCCTCCATCAAATTAGTTTTTAATCAAACAGACTTGAAAAGGCACAGCATTACACACAAGAGGAACCAATAAATGCAATCTCAAAGAGTCAAGCAGCTGAGATTGACACAGAGATCAGAAATGAAGGTGAAAGGTAACAAAGTTAACATGTCAACTTCAGGTCAGCCTGCCAAGTGAGCTTCTCCCAACACTGCTGTTGCTGCTTGGACTGCTCCATCAACTGAGAAGACTTCTTTTAATCTTTTATTGCATTATATTCAGATTTTAATTTATTTAGATTGAATTTTTTTTAATTTCCTATTTATTTAGCTCCCACTGAATGTTTTTTTTAAGTTTTCTGAGCTACTTTGTATTTGGATATGTAGCAAGGTCAGTTCTCCTGCTTTGGAATAACGTCCAAACTTTTGGAATAAATAAAGTGCATTCCCATACTGATATCTTCTGACATAAAAAATACCGGCAACCAAAAAAAAAAGACCATCCCACATTTTACTAATCACATAGTGGCTAAAATATTATAAATATGAATAAAACTGAATTGATACTGAGAGACAAATTTTATCCTCTTTTTTATTTTTCCTGCAACACAGCTGAATGCAGGACAACACCTGAAGTAAATTATGCTGCAGACATCTCTGTTCACTCTTTGAGCTGAAAGACTAATATGCTGTCGACAAGCTAATTGGGTGCAGGATGCACATTAAAACACTATCAAAGTCAATAGCCTTGTTCCATTAAACAAGTTCAAATGTTGATGCATGGTTATCTCTGGAAAGAGGAAGAAAAACAGGTGGTGGTTCAGAGCTGCCAGATATTAGACCATATCCTCCTGAAGGTACCGAGGACCAAAGCCAAAAGCACATCTGTGAAAGCAAGTGCCCACTTGATAAATCATCTCTCAACTACCCCTTGATGTCTGTACCATTTTCTGCACGTTCACTTACATGTCATAGCCACTTAGATCACTTCCTTCTGTTTACCATGTTTTTACCTGCACTGTATTGTTATGCTAAATAATGCACACTAATGGTTACGTTTTTAAATCCAAACAAATATCAGTGCAACCTGAATTCACACGTTGTCTTTGTTTCATCTGACAGAAAGGATACAACAACCAGAGGTTTGTCATAAAGTACGTAGCCGTTGGTTTCCTTCAGGGCTTTCTCTGCACTCTGCACACTGGGGAGTCCGACGAAGGCCTGCCCTTTCATCCGCCCCTCCTTCATTAACACAATGTCAAACCTATGGAACAGGAATAAAGACACATCATTATCATTCAAAGCTTGTGGCCTGGTCGACTCAACGTTAAGCTCTGGCTTTTCAGCGTTACAAAAGGAAAATGTTATCTGCTCCTGCGAGCTCATAAAACAGCGGCTGTCGGTCATGCGTTAGTGAGACCCAGCAACCTGCAGGTTTTTATTCCAATTAATTGATTCAACTGAGTCGATATTTAGCTGGTAGAATAATTGAAACTCTGTATTAAAGTGCAGTCTACTACCAAAACATTAGGCATGTCTAACTACACTGAACACAACATGTCTATCCAGCACACAGTGAAACCTGAAACACTGAATCTCTCTTCTTCATTTCTAATCATTTGGCAACATCAGGTAAGCAGATGGACAGAAAAAGGTAGCTGACTAAATCATTATTTTAAGGTTGACTTCATCAATATAAGTACATGTTAATGACAAACAGCTGTGTAATCACACACATTAACAATTTAAAACTGTGATGACAAAGAAATTTAGAGACGACAGAAAGCTGTCTTTAATTTTGCTGCTGCACAGCTGACTGTGAGTGAGCAGCTGCAGACAGCTGGTTAAGTTATCAAGTGACAACATTCACTCACGTTCACCTTAGTTCTCTTAGGACCAGCTTTTCTGTGCTACAGTTTATTTGAATTCACTAAAGACAAGCTGTCATTTGCATAAATCATCAATTCCCCAAAAACCTGAGATGCTGTTGAAAATACAATTAAAAACAAAAATCTCCCAATTTTCAAAACCCCCATAGTTAACTTAAAACAGGATATTAAAAAATCATATATAATATTTGAAGGTAAAAAATGTACCATTTTAAGAAAAACATTAGCTCATTTTGAATCTCCCCCCATTTATGAACGAGACCCAGAGACACTTGAACTTGACCCAGAGTGGGCACTTCACCCTCTTCTGGAACCATGGCCACAGACTTGGAGGTGCTAACTGTTATTCCCACCACTTTGCACTCAGCTGTGAATGTCTCCAGCGCAAGCGGCAGGTCACCATTTTTGGAAAACATGCACCCTGCATACCCCATATATGCATATATAAAGGTTTTAGAGCAACAGAGCTCTCATACAGACAACAACATATTTTGCATATTTCAGCAATACGATGCTAAACTGCATCCTGCACAAACATCTTTGTAGATTACTTCAGACCTTTCCCCAACTGGAAACATTTTGCAGATCATAAAATTAAAAAACATGAAAGCCAACAGGAAAATATGAAAGTTCAGGACTGTTGAGCAGCTAGAATTCTAAATCAGACAATAATGGGGCAACATTCCTCTCCCAGCAGACCAACAGCTGGTCTCCTCAGTTCCCAGATGTTTGCAGATTGTTGTTAAAGAAGAGTGAATGCGACACCATGTTAAACATGGCCCCACAACAACTTTCTTATACATGTTGCTGCCTTCAAATTCCAAATGACTCATTTTTTTCCCCTTGAAATTGAACATTTTCGCAGTTTAAACACTCAAAATGTTTTCACTGTTGCAAAAAAAGCTGGTGTTCAGAACTCTTTTTCAAAAGTGTTGAGGTCACTAATTGTTGTAAACGCCAAAGAAAAAAGAAAAAAGCCAAGCAGGTCACTAAAGTGAGAAACTGATTGGCTCGCAGAGTTGCAGTTTCCTTTTTATCACCTGAATCTGTGTTCAGAGTCCGTCCTCAACATAAGCTCGGTTTGATGACTCAGGTGGAATATTCATTTGAAGTAGTGCTGATGCACAAACATAAAAACATCCCTCATGATCTCTACATCAGTTTAGGTACTTATTAATAACACAAGACAGTGTCAGCATGAATAACTAAAAACTCTCAAGAGAAAGTGACAAATTGCTAGAGTCAAAAAATAGCTCATGAAGAGAAACTTGGGGGGGGGGGGGGGAGTGAATCACAAGTTGTGTTAATATGAAGTAAAGACATGATACGGAGGATTGATGTTAACATACATGTTTCTCTCCTTGGATAAATCAGCTCGACACAGCCGGGAGGTTAACGGTGGAGATTAAGGCAGCCTGACCTTCAGGTGAGCCCAGAGACGCCCACACAGAGAACACTTTCGCTGCCGCCTTTTTTCTCACCTTCACCAGGGCCGTTACTCACAGCTGTGAGCTACGGCTAAGAAGGCCTGCGAATTCACTGAACAGCTTCCGTATCAAATGTAAGGGAAGAAATATCACCATTTTCCCAGGAAGCATAGGGTCAAACAGTAGTAATGTATGACATCATCCTGATATAATGCATTGCAAGAACACCTTTTATGAGGTAGTGGCACCTGTTATATGCTTTATGCAATAGCAGTTATCATCAAGCTTCTAAAACAAGACATTTTTAAAGATAACTGATGCTATGCCAATTTAATATATAGGACGATGATCCCAGACTCTCACGAAACAACTCCAGTGAACCAAACAACCGCATAAAAGTGGATCAAAGAGCTAAAATTGGACCTACCTTCTCTTCCACTTGCTTTGCAATGTTCTTCACGTATAGTCTGCAGGTCGGCTCGCCAGGTTCATAATTTTTAAACACAGACATCCTTTTTATCTCTGTTTTAAAAGAGAGAAGGAGGGGGTGCCTTGATGCAAGGTGAATTTCAAAAAAAACAGGTACAAAGGATCACAGGGCTGCCTATACCAAAAAATTTAAATAAATTCAAAGTCGTTGCAACTCAATACCATCCGCTCAATGTTTTATTTAAGACAGGATTGAGAAAGAACTAGGCTTAGAAGCTCCATGACTTTAAAGCAATGATTACATGTATGAACTTGTTTTTCAGTGTAATTGGGCATATCGTGTGTTAGCTGGTGTATACGTGCTTCTAAAAACACGGCGTCAGAGAACATGAGACAAAGTATTGGTTGGATAGCCCAACTATTTAATAAAGGTCTACCTTTCTGTCAAATTTGCTCTCATGCCAGGGAGAAACAAAACAAGTTGTATAAAATGGTTTAAATATACATGAAAATGTGCATTTTTCCACATTTAAACCTATGTAAATGGACAGCAGAGCCAGAGGAATGTCAGTGTTTATTTGGAGGTGTGTTTTCACCTATTCAACTAAACAGCAGGATTTGAAAGCAGCTCTGCCCTGAAGCTGAATTTAAGCTAACCTGCCCTGCAAAGCCGAGTAGACCTGTAAATGATAATTCTGTCTGTGAGTCACTGGATAAATTGTAAATAATTACGATAACGGAATCTTAAAATCACAACCTCATTAGAGAAAATGACTTGTAATCATCATCATCCCTACAACCCTGCTAATGTCAGTAATGTTGATCATTTTTGGCCTTCCTGAGTAATGGAAGTTTCAAAGTTTTATATAACACACCCCAACAGCTAGACAGACAAAAGCACTGGGCCACCTACCAGATCAGTCTTTGAGCTGATGTCTTATGAGTCAGCAGAGCGTTGGTGACTTTTAGCCACTATACGCCTCAGCACTCAGCGCCACCGTTCTGTAAATTTATGTGGCTGCCACTTTGTTGCCGACACGCTGTGGTTCCTAACCACTTCCACTTTGCAATAATACCACTTACAGCTGATTGTAGAGTATCTAGGAAGGAACTGATCGGCGGCAACAAGTATTACAGTCAAGCTACTTTCGACTGCTCGCTTGTCACAAGGGGCTGCCGCAGTGGGAAGCTCTGCATGTTTGATGTGGCAGCTTTACGGCAGACGCTCTTCCCAACGCAACCCACAAAGGGTCTGGAATTACCTTCTGGTGGTAAACTCGGGCTGGAATTGAACCAGTGACCTTTTGCCTGCCAATCAAACATGTGAACCACTAAAGGTAGACTGCACGGCTAGGTTGTTGATTCTACACAGGGAGAACGATGTTACTTTACTCCCTTATCTCGTCTTAAAATGTTTCAGATTAACAATATGCTGACGCTGAATGCTTTGATATTTTGCACTCAAAAAAAGGTGAGTGTAATATTAGACAGTCACAGTCAGTAGAAGCTAATTAGAAGCAGGGTTTTGCAATGCCAAAAGAAAATTCTGTTCCATATTTACCACCAACTCCTGTTTCTGTGAAGGATTTCTTTCAAGGCAGATTTTCCACAATTTGCACTTCTTTTTTGTTTTAGCCATGATGCCTCTCAGCTAACTGGCAGTTTACGCCAATATGCATTTCAAAGTATCTACTGCTTCTACTCTACTCGCATCTAAACAAAGGAGGGAATCAGAATATATTACAGCTCCTTGAAATGGAAAGCAAGGACTTTTGGAAACTGACACAGCAGCTGATGCACAATAAACTGGACCAACAGAACAACAGTTCCATGAAAAAGTGACTACTGTAATCACATAGCTAACCTAAAACTGCATCGATGACATGCTGATAGCACGAGGTGGCCCAACCCCTTTACTAAGAGACTTTGTTGCCTTTTCCTTTAATCTGTCACATTTCTGTGCGTTACATTTACCATCTCTTGACAGCCGTCCTTTCTCCAGCTCCTTCCTCGAGATGACATCTGAGACGAGATCCTGCTCGTTGTCGCTGTGCTCCTCCTGCTGCTTTGATGCCTGCGTGCTGAAGTAAAGCTTCCCAAAACCTTTAGTCTCTGCTTCCTCCTCATTGCTGCTGGGCTTGATCTCGCTCTGATCCACTTGAATGGACGATGCTAAGGGAGAAAAGTGTAAGCGTGCTAAAACCTGTGTATCACATTGTTACATTAATTATGCACGTATTTCTCATGTGCCACTAGGTTAGATCTGCTCAACCGCTTTATGGTATCAAAAACAGGAGGATGACACTCTCCCTCTAGCACAGTTGAGGTTTTCAAAGTGTTTACCAGTAGCAGATGGTGAAATAATCACTTCCAAAATGTTTATCCTCTTCAGTAAACAACACCAGCTCTGGATGGGGATGGGAGGGTGGAAGCAAATCCTCTTGGTCACAATTAGTTTAACATATTGATATTTAAATTTCTAACTGTGGCATCAGTATAATCCGAGTTGGAAATAATGATTTCTTTGTCGGGATTAATACAACAGGGTTTCATAAGGCAAAGAAATAATGAAAAAGGTGGAAGGTTAAACTTGGTGGCGCTGACTACTGGAAGACGAGCAAACATAAGCACATTCAGTCTCTGTGAAATAAAGAACTGTAATCAAAATTCCCTCCTGTTTTGCAAACATGAGTTTGAAAGGCGGTGGAAGGATAACTCTTTTGAGGAGCACATGAATGCACACACACACACACACACACACACACACACACACACACACACACACGTTGTAGATGGAATTACTAAGAGCAGTGAGCCTCTACAAATCCGAGGAGGGTGGGGGGAGTTGTCACCCACGCAAGGTGTATGTGTGTGTGCACTGGAGCAAGCAGCGTTGGGGAGCTTTTCTGATACACTCTCTGCAGAGAACTAGATCGCTGCTTTCAAAATTATCCTTCTCCTTATCTACCCCCACCTCCCCTTTTCATTTAAATAGCTTGTTTATCGGATCCCACACCTCCACTTCCCCAAAACAAGACTAATCCAAAAAGCCACCTGTCATAGTTTATCTTTCCCCTGCCTTTAGGAAATCTTTTGTGTTTGACTTTGAGATCTATTTTACTTCGCAGGGACTTGCCAGAGAGTGAAGTTGTAGCTAGAGAGCAGGGAGATAAGGCAAACAGGGAACTGCACAGCTGACAAGTAACACAGACTGTGCCCTCAATGACATTTGCTCATACAGATTAATGGTTAAACCTTTTTGGTGGCAGTTTCTACCGTGATATACTGCTGTGTAACACTTGGCTGCGACTTCGTCCATGGTGCGGGCTTTAACTTATGTCAATAGGAACATCAAAACACCTCCTGCATCAATGTGATAATAAACATGATGTATAGTAATAACTAAATCCCTACACTGCCTCAGCTGCACAGAAGGACATAAGCAAACCCATCTTTAAACTTTTGCGATATATTTGGAGACTGCAGCATTGGTCTGATTTATCTTAACGGTAACTATAAAAGTAGCTTTTTGCATGTCTTAATACAACTTAGCCTTTGTTTCTCACATGCTAGAGATTTAACAATTTTCCACATCTGTCGCTCAGTACACATGTGGATTTTTTTTTTTTTTTTTTTTTTTTTTTTTTTATAAATAGAGGGGGAAAAGCAAACTTCGGGTAGGTCATCCACATAAAGAACGCCGGTGGGTTGATCCCTGACTTCTCCAATCCACATGCTGAAATATCCGTGGCCAGGACATGGACAATACATCCATCAGCATGTGTCAATGACAGAAAGTGCTTGAAAGCTATGTGTGATCATGGTTAACTAGCACAATCAACATTGGAAACTGACTAATTAACATTGCATCATTACATAGTTGTCATGGCTGCCACTTCTCATTTCTTAATGATGTCATATTTTAACACTGCTTATGCTAATTTAAAACACAACTTTCATCATTCACTTTTATTCATGCACGTGCTCTCTGTCGAACATGCACACACATTCATTGGTGCACTGGAGAGCAGCTCTGGGTTAGGATCTTGATCAGAGGTATTTGACATGCAGACTGGAAGCAGCCTGGGATCAAAGAATCAACCTTCCGATTAGTAGATGACCTGTCCTACCTCCTTCTACAGTTTCTGCTCTTCACCTTTACCACATTTCTACATCCTCATAAAGTTTATTAGTAACTCACTGAGAGCTCTATAGCTCTGGCAGCAGGTTGGAAGAAGCAAATTATAGAGATCATATTTTATTGTTAGAAGTAGGGCTGCTCAATTAATCGAATTTTAATCACGATTACGATCTGGGCTTTCAACGATCATTAAAAATGACTGAGCCGATTATTAGCCCCTCCCTCATTTATCCGCGACACCTTAAAGGCCGGTCCGTGAAAATATTGTCGGGCATAAACCGGTCCGTGGCGCAAAAAAGGTTGGAGACCGCTGATTAAGGGGACCCGAGGGAAGCTCGGAAAGCTAAGCAGAAGTTATTTGGAGAGTGACTGCCGTTGGTTGAAAAGAGTTAAAAAAAAAAAACTTCAGTGGTGTTGCACACTATTTTATATTATTTTTTTAAAGTCATTGTTAACCCTTTAAAGCCGGTCAGAGCAGCACGCTCCGTTTTGCGTAACTATTTTTAAATCCCTGTAGAACCTGAACCGTGTAAGCTAGCGCAATAATTTGTTTTGCATATGAAACCGGAGGAGTTGTACTTACATCTGATGCCATCAGCTTGTCCTCGGTCACGGTTTCGTTCCACATATAGCTTTGCAAAAATTGCATAAAAAGCGCTTGCAGGAACAAAAGCATAATATTCCAGAAACACGCTTTGCCGTTCCTGTCAGCTGTTCGTAACACTTCCCACAGTGAAATGATGCACCTGCTGTTTTCTTTGCAAATTTGCATCATAGGATTGTTTTTTGTTTTTCCTGCAGTATATAAAAATTGCTGTATCTCCAAAATAAAACTATGAAGACACTCAAAATAAATTTCCTGTGGTGGGAAACTATTTTTTGCAACTTTTTTTGTATTTAAAGTTTTGAGGGATAAACCTCTTAAACTTCTCCAAGTAGAAATATATGTAAACAAAACAAAAGCGATTTTCAATTTTTTTTTGTAGTTTATTGCCTTTTTTTTGCAATTTATGTAATTACTATGCACTTAATGCATACATATTATTAAAATATGGGCTATAACAGTTGTATTGATGTATAGCAACTTGAAATGCTCCCACAAATGGCACTACAGCATGTAAAAAAAAATAAATAAAAATAATATAAGCTCTGGTGGACTTGGTTCTATAGTAGGTCTTAAAGGGTTAAATAAATATCGTCAAATAATCGTGATCTCAATTTCAGTGAAAATAATCGTGATTATCATTTTTGCCATAATCGAGCAGCCCTAGTTGGAAGTATTAAATCCACCTTTAGCAAAGGTCTGTATATCCCTCTTTGGAATCGCACTAAAAGTTAAGCAGCGATTAAAAGTAAAAATAAATAAATATCTTGTGATAATTAAGCACAAGCATTTGGATGGTACCTTAAAATGTAAATAAATTAAAAACAGATAATTTACTGTGAAATGATCCTTGTCATTCTGTAATCCTTTAATCATATTATGTTACATTGATCATCGTCTGTGCCTCAAGCTTTCATGTCTTGTGCATAACTAAACACAAACAAATTACGGTCTTGCAAAGCCACCTGTGGTTGATGGACGACTTCTTCTATCTCAATTTCCTTTTCAAACAGTAACTCTGGCTGAACTGTATCTTTCCAGCGTCATCAGTACAACTTAAATAAGTTCAGTCAAGAGAAGGACCAACAATAACTTTGATAACTGGGACAAAAAGTCTCAATTTCATTTTTGTACCTTTTTTGTTACCATTTCTGTGAAACAGTTATTTTTACCCTTCAACAATGGCAGGCTCCTTTATCTCAGCTCTGTTTGTCCTTTTCAAAAAAAACAAAACAAAAAAAACCCATCATGAATTTCTACAACTGATTAACTACTCTAAACTTCCTCCTGCTTTCCTCTTTATATTACTCGAAACTGAATATCTCTCGATCTTCAGTTTCAGAGGCATCAGCTTGGAAACTGTCATGACTCAACAAAAAAGCTCAATCCAGTAAAACTAGCCAACATAATTGACAGCAGAAATTGTGGGAGGGAGGATTACCTTTGCCTTCGTCGTCTTCAGGCTGAGCTGGCCTACTTCCTTCAACAGCAGCTGCTACATCCGGAGCTGAAATGCGGAACTCAATTTTCCTCGGACCGGCGGCGTGGGGCTGCTCAAACACATCCGAGGGCTGCAGAGTCGCAGCACTGAGGACAACAAAGACAATCACTGCTACCCTCTACTGCAATCTCTAAAAATAACCTACAATAAAACTGAGCTCCTGAGCCCCTTACGGTTCAGGATATTTTGTTCTGGTCAACCTGAGATATTTCCCAGCCCACAAACATGTGGCCAGGAGACTGTGTGTTTGTGTATATTTATAGTTTAGTAACAGAGTTTGTGGCCTGTCATTAAGGGAGTGTGTGAGTGTGTGATGCTGAAACAACAAGTCTCCAAGCCGCACGAGGCTGTGTTTATGAGGAAGACTTATTATCTGGAGGTTTTTGCCCTCTCTCTTTAGCTGCCTGTGAATACTGTCCTGAGATGAGCTATGCGTGAGGACTGTGACATGAATGAGTGCCTTTGGTCTACCTCTGAGAGTCTGGCTTGGGAGCATAGAGTAGATCCTTGATCCTGGGCTTCTTTCGTTTTGAAGCTGTTTTTGGTCTCAAGGGTCGCTTGCATGCTTGGTTGACCAGGCCCATCAGACGAACAATCCTGAAATAAACCAAGCATAGGAAATAAGGGGGAAATCGTCCAACTTGGTCCAAAAAATAAAAAATAAAAAAATCTATGAAGCTAGTACTGTAATCACACATTTGCAAATGTATATGGATAGTTACATATCTGCTGTAATCAGATTTAGAAATGTATAAAAAAAAAAAATTCTCTAAATTTATATTCTGATTTGTAAATGTGCAGAAGGATCATTGATTTTCCAGGTCTCTGGAGCTCAGCTGGAGGGCTGGGACATCACTTTGGTGATTATCTTCTATAACACGTCAGTCTAAAATCATCCATAGGTGGTCAACTAGGGAGGAGACCTGGTGACCGCAAAGACAATAGTATATGATTCACACTAGTTTTTTTTTTTACTCATCAGACCATTCAGCATCCTCAGACCCTAACACTGGAGGCACAGCCGTTCTGGAAGATACCACTCCCATCAGGACAGGAATGTTTCATCACACCATAAAGGTGATCACTCAGAGCAACTTCATATCGATTGGCAGTGACCCAAACCATGCCAGTATCATTCCACTGACAGCCAGCCAACGCCGTCGATGTAAGGTTCAAAGATTCATATTTGCCCTTTAGTTTGTCACCTGCTGCTAAAGTGGAGCAAAAGTCAGACACGAAAATCTTTGCATTTACACAATTGTGGATCTACACGAGCTTTCTGCATATTTAGAAAATATGACAGGGAGTGAGATACAGATGTGAAAGTCTCCACACACGTTTGCAACTAATCTTTTCTCTAGAAAGATTAATACTGATGAATAATATGTTAATACGCCGGCATGACCGTTAGCTATGATGAGGTGCAAAACTATCTCAAACAGTGTTTGTGCTGCACTCTGTCGTCGCCTCACCTCTCTTTGTCTTCGTCGTCTCCACTCTCATACTCGGATTCTTCCTCGCTGCTCATTTCCATCTCCTCCTCTGGTAAAGGGGGATAATCGGGAGGGAAGGGAGGAGGCATGGGGATGGGTGGAGCAGGAGGCAGGAGTTCAAACTGCGGGAAAGAAAATTACATGGCTTAGCATACAAATGGGAGAAGCGATGGCTGATTTTGATTTTAAATTAAATACAGATATTTTAAATTCGACAACAGTCAAAGGAGACGACTTTACGGTACTAAAAACAACAATTATTTTTGCAGTTGAGCAACCTGACGACCAGCTTCTAATAACTAATAAAATGTAAGAAAATGAGCGCACAATAGAACCAACGTGTCAGAGGAAAAAAGGAAACTCCTAGCACAGCTGGACACAGCATTCCCGGACATTTTGCATGAGAGAGGATCTCTCCCTTCACATCCTATCAATTGTTTTTTTTGTCTATGACTTTGACATTTTGAACATTGGAATTTCCTTGAATATTGAGCATCATTGCTCTGCTTCTGAACCACCATGTCAGTTACATACAGTTAAATGTAAAGTTTCTGTTGTATTCTCTGTCTCTGCTGTTTTTGCTGCTTGCATGTGTACAGTATATGAACCCTTTTGTAATCACTAAGGCTGGAAAAGACGAGTGAAAGCCTGACTTTAATAATTAACGGACCCTCTAATAGCAGCAGCCTCCATCAGACCTTGGCTGTAGCTGCTTCTGACACTTCCAAATGGTTTTTGGCATCTTTTTGGACCGCTCCTCTTTACAAAGCTGTTTCAGTCCATCAATATTTCTGGGATGTTTTGATTAAACACAATTCCTCAGGTCATGCCACAGAATGAAAACCGAGTTAAGGTCAGGTCTCTGTCTTGCGAGTTTCATCCTTTTAACCATCCTTCTGTTGATCTACTCGTGTGCTTTTTGTCACTGCCCTGTTGCATCACCCAACCTCCCCTGAACTTCAGGGCATGGACTTCTTGCCTACATTTCTCCTGTAAAATTCATTATTCCTTCAATGATAGCAAAGGAAAGTGTTTTGGGACAGGCGGTTGATTTTCTTTTCTCTTTTCCTATTTTGCAAACCTTTTTTGTGGACTGTAGCGCTTTGGGGTGTCCTTCCATTAACACAATTCTTTCTCAGCGCTTTTCTAACAGTTGAGACATCAAAAAGGATTTCACAAGTTTACCAAGAGATTTCTGCAGGTACTTTTATGTTACCCTCGGGTTGTTTTTTCACTTCTTGCAGGACTGCACACTGTGTTCTTGTGTGATCTTTGCCCACTCCACTTCAGCTAAAGTAGCAACCTGTCCTGAATTTGTCCTATTTGTATGCACTTTGCAGACTGATGAGCACTCAGGTCTTTAGAACGGCCGTTGCAGCCTTCTCCAGCTTTGGGTATAAAGCCTGCTGTGATTTTGTTGAGGTATGGTTCATGCCAACCAATCATTTGAGGGAAGAGCAGCACCTGCATCTGCTTTACTGAAACACCAAACTCAAAGTAGTTTTTGGAGAAGTTCTGAATGTGAATATTTACTCATTAGTTTTCCCTGTTTGTGTATTATTAGTTTACTCAGACTGTGTCTGAATAAAGTACTCATAAAATACCTTTTATGAGTACTCAGTGTAGAAATACTGATCATACTAAAGTGTTCCTGCATCTGAAAGTGTGACGTGAACACATGAAAGTTCTGATGATTAATAAACAAGCTAACTAGTACATTTGTATATTTATATGTGCATTTTGACAAAAAAAAGAATATGAACTATGAATGGAGAGAAAGTAGGAATATTTTGGCTGATCTGGGAAAAGTGCTCACATTTACTGCTCAAACATGTTCTTTTTACATTTAAGAACTTTCAGTCTCCGTATTTGGGAGAGTCAAAAAGTTAAGGAAAGGTAGGGATCTATAGTTCTGCTCATCAACCTAAAGACACACAGCTGAGTGTTACTGCCTTAACAAGCTGTCTAACTCTCAGAAGTACATTTTGTGAAACATAACACCTGCTTTTATAAAAAAAAAAAATAAAAAAAAATCTTCACATTTACACACTTGGAAAGAGCTTTACATTCAGTGATGGTGTACAGAAGCTTACCATGGGTGGTCTGGCTGTGATTGGGCCAAAAGGACATGGCAAATTCATCTTGTTCATCAGATGAAGTACCTGTATAGTTTGAGATACGAGTTTGAGAAGAGTGAAAATTCATAGCACAGGCTGGGGGGAGAGAGCAGGTAATATAAATATATATTGCCGCTCTCAAACAGGCAGCCGGAAACTCGGGCTCCATATGTAAAACAGATTTCCAGGCTTTCGCATACAAATACGAGGATCAAGGTGAGATTGAGGCTCGAATGAGATGCCTACAATGAGGCAGAGCACCGGGAGAGCTTCTCCGAAACACACTAGCACCACCAAGCTGCTGACACGGGGAACAGCAGCAATTAAAATCCAGGCAGCGCGGCTCCCAGGGAAATGTTAAACCCATAACTCATGCCGCCCACTTATGGTTTATTATTAATACTTGCTTCCCAAATTGAGATTTAAAAGGCAAATGTTTGCTGTTTGATCTTTAAGAGCCTGGATGCAGTTCAAAAACCTCTGGGACACTTATTCCAGAATCATATTCCTATTTTACAATATAAATGTAGGGACTCGAAATGCTGTCACATTAGCTTGAGTTTTTTCTTTCCTGCACTAATTCCCACTTACCAAAAATGAACACAGGGACATCATTATTATGGCCAGCATCTGCGCATCAAGGTAAAATAACAAATAAAACCACACAAAGGAAGCTGTGTTTACTCACTTGAACATAAAACTTTGGCACGCTCATGAGGGCGTGTGTTATATTTGTCAGAATGCCATTAGAGGGTGGTGGATATAAATATTTCAAAGTGGGATTTGATTGAAACTTCAACCTGTAGGAGACAAAGAGAGGGGGAAAAAAAGAGTGTTAGTTTAAACCTGCAACTCTCTGCCTTAAACACAATAAAGCCTTCACTGAAAAACAGTCACGAGAAAAAAAAAAAAAGTATGGAAATTAGCGTGGAAACAACTGACGTTTTGAATACATCTGAAGGAGCAAACACTCGAT
This sequence comes from Aulonocara stuartgranti, assembly GCF_965226115.1. Lineage (NCBI taxonomy): Eukaryota > Metazoa > Chordata > Actinopteri > Cichliformes > Cichlidae > Aulonocara > Aulonocara stuartgranti. Next base: position 11,814,253 of record NC_138960.1, read on the forward strand.
CCATTTCAAATGAGTGCATACAGATGAAGGTGATGTACTCTAAACAAATTCAGTCATTTTCTCAATTTCTATACACAAAGCAGTCAAACGGGAACGAAGCATGTACACTTCTATATTTATCTCCTTCACCTTCAAATCTAAAATTGGAATCCAGATTAAAGCACAAGTGATCCGAGTCTGCTCTGGGGAACGACAGGCGGAAACGGTCTGAAGCCAAGAAATCCTAGAAAGGACTAAACCACGCTTGGCTGGTGACCAGACAGGAAAACACCCAACCTTTAGGAATAATGTGCTCTGTACTAGCAAATCAAAAACAGTGTTTTGGGGTTACGCTGTTAGTTTATGGCTTTACGGAGCATGTCCCTTGCAGTCTCTGATTCAACTGTAAAGTCTGCATCACACCAAGGACTGCTTGAAGATCATTTTAGGCCATCTGCACCAAGAATTAATGCTGAACCAGAAGTGACTTTTGAAGAGGATAATGATCCTAAGAACAGCAGCAAATCCACCAAAAAATGGTTTCGGCATGAGAAACGGAGAGGTAGAGGAGAAGGAACGGTCTCGTCAAAGCTCAGATTTAATCCCACTGAAATCATGGGATTAAATCATGCAAGAAAACCCTCAAACATCCTGAGAATGAATGAATATTGCATATAAATTGGTCAAAAGTTAAAGCAAGATGATGTCAGAGACTGGCAGACAATTATGTAACACGTCCCTGTTTTGTTTTTTGTTCTTTTTATAAGCACTGTTCAAAGATAATCACGCGTTTGCTTTCTCAAATACTTTTTATGGGATAAACTTCTTCACATGACTATATGTCAAAACAGTCACACATCAGTGTGTGGCCCAGGCAGTGGCCCTACCTCTTGCTAGGAGGCCTGTCATTAAGATTAAAAGCACAAGCCATGCCGTGTCAGCACAGCAAGGTTGGTCCTCGGGAAATAGATTTCTTAAGGTGCCAATCTACACAGCATGGGCCAACAAATTCACCTACACTCAAGACTAATGAGCAAAGACTGAAGGTAGGAGAGAGTTATTTAATTTGCCACTAGAAACAGCAGTTAAAGGTGCGGAGGCCTGGTAAATGGTGCCTTAACAGCACTCCAACTCACCTTCGTCATCATTTGATTTAGTGAATGTAGATTCTGTTGTGTTGCGGCTTGAAGCCACGTCATCAGCAAGATGTTTTTCCCCACAAACATTTCTCCTTTGTTCCAGCGCTCAACCACAACTTCTCCAATTAGAATGAAAGCAAGCTGAAGTTAAGGACTTAACCACAGAGCCCGACCGATACTGATATTTAAGGATTTTAAAAAGTCATTCTGATCTTTTGAACCACTGTTTTTTTTTTTTTAGATTTACCAAACATTTGCAACATGTAGTCATTTATTTACCCGACTTGACTGGATCAGCTGGTTGTTGTGCTTGTGGTTCCAAACACGTGCTTCTTGTGTTTAAAATTGAAAAACAGGGATGTTGCAAATCGCCCTCTGGTGGGCAAACTATGAAACATCAACACTCATAATATAGTTGAAGGGTGTTTCTCCCATTTCCTCTTTACTTTTAAAACGTTCCCTTACCGACCATTATGAATGCAGCTAATATTATTGGTCGCTAGCAGCAAACAGCTAGTAGGGGTCGCCGATAAAGTCGGACTGTGGTTGTATGCCTCTCCCAGCTCAGTTTTTTCCAGTTTGCATCAATGTGAAATTTGCAAGATGATTAAAATCTCCTCTTCTGCTCTTTAATTATTAATGGCCAGGAAAAAAAATACATGTTTTGCAACGCATCAGCATATCACAGTGAAGCTGACCTTTGCCCACAAAAATCCAATCAGCTCATCCATGACTTCCATAAAAAATGTTTTTAAATTCATTGCGGCAACTCAAATACACATCTTGAGCCACAGCTCTCCACAGTAAAATAAATCTATATTACATCCTGACGTCATCTGATTGAAAGGGTTTAAATATCTGGTTTCAACTCTGTAATCATTACATGCATTATGATGCTAAAGATATTATTAAAATCTTGAAGCTTATTTCACCCGCTGGCATTTGAGTCTGTCTGATTTGCACCTACTCAAACAGACTTTACTTATTTCTTCTAAAGAAAACAACGTAAAATTGTTTTCTTAATTATTAGCATATAATTTGCCACAGAACAAATTGCAAAAATGTAAATGTGTACAAAATGCAGTTCTAGCCTTTCTGCTTATACAATGATTGAATTAAGAAAATGAGCATAGCTGACCACTATTTTAGAGTCCCCTTTTTTTAAAAGCACAGATTAATGTATTTTAAATTCACTTAATATCCCTCAATGTATTATTTAGTCCATAAAAGGAACCAAAGACTAGTGAAAAACAGTGAAAAACATCAGAGTTCTCCTTCTGCAATCACATTTTTGCTGTACAGGAGATTTAAAATACGCCGTCATTGGTGAACTCAAGCTCAAAATAACCAGCAAGTGCAGCTAGCAGGACATCTCAATTTGTCCCTAATCCAACCTTTCTACAAGCTCTAACACACCTAAATGCAATATACTCGTCTAACCAGACAGCACATTCTCTCAGTTTGTGCAGACTAGTATTAGAATATGGAGCTCTTAAGTCTGGGTTGCTGTAGCAGCAGCAGCAAGACAAACTGTCAGAAATGGAGTGAAAGGTATCAAAGACCACCTGGTCCCACCAACTGGCAGGACAGACGGCCTGTCAGGCGCTCAGTGGCGGCCTGGCTATCTAATTGGACACAAGGCGTTTGACAGCTCCCAACTACAGCTCTCAGATTCTCATCCAGGTTTACTGTCAGCCAGCCTCCAGGCAGTTTCTGCATAGCCAAACTGGCAACACTCCGCAGTTTGGAGAACATGTGTCACACATGCATATTTAATCGAATAAGACAGAGTTTGGGCAGGTAATGACTCACAAACTCTGGGTAATGGGAGACAGGGCCTGTCACCAAAAGGCAGAATGCAATATAGTGTTTTTGTTTTCTTTTTTTAACCCCACAAAATGGCAAAAGGAACAAAGACTAGAAATCTACAAGGTATCTAATGAATAATGCACTAGAGAATAACATCAGCCAAAAAAATAAAAATAAAATAAAAAAACAAAACAAGTGATAAAAATAAAATGTTTCCTTCCCTCATGTCACACCAGCTTCATGATGACATGCTTTCATTCTTACCCGAGACTCGGTGCAACGCCCGTCTCTATGATGGGAATATTTGGCTTTTTACTCTCCTGCTTCTTCTGCTCTTGTTTGACATTTTCACCGCTACAGAAAGGCAGAGGGGAGGTTCAGACCACTACAAGGGATGCAATCATCTGCTGTTAACTGACAGAGGCATTAACAGTCCATCAATTTACATAAGAATGAAGGTCTGTGCAGCCCGGGGTTATTCAGACAGCTCACCTTTCTGACACAGGCGGGTCCTTTAGCACTGTTATGTGATCTTGGCCTTTTGCAAACTCCACAATGAGTGTCTGATCAAGAACCTCTAACTGATGGAGTCTGCTTAGAGCCTATAAAAAAAAAAAGATGTTAAGGGGACTGAAAAAGACCATACAGGACAAAGTGAGAGAAAAACCAGAGGAAGTCTCAAACAAAACGCTTACCCTTGCCGCTGACTTTTCACTCCTAAACGTTGCAAAGGCTGCATGTTTCTGTGGAAATGGACAAACATGTTCAGACTGCCTGGCAACTCAAATGAATGTCAGGATGTGAGATACAGCTCATGGGATAATCGGTGAGGAGAAACGTACCAAGCGGCCCCTGTTTGAGAAGACTCTGACTGACTCAGCTCCGAAATACTTCAGGAGGTCTTCCTTCTCTTCCTCGCTGAGCTCAGCTGGTAAGTGGTGGACAAGCAGTGTTTTACTGCAGTTTGTTTGGACTGGGTCTTCATTCATTTTGCTGCAGGACAGCAGTAAGAGAAATGGCAGCAAGAGAAATGGCAGCAAGTTAAGCTCACAAACCTCCAACAGTGAGCAGCACTCACCTCCTGTGTCCAGTGATAACCACTACCTAATAAGCAACCTTTCACCTAAAAGAGCAATTTCACAGGCTAACTGGTGGTGCAATGCCTCTTGATACTGTCTGCCCCACTGATGCTTTTGACCGGCCCTATGTTCAATATCTAAATCGTTTAATTTGGTGCCAGCCTTCGCATACAATCATATATAATAGTCCTGTGACCATACGAGTAGTGAAGATTTAGGTTACACCAGATGCAGCACATCAGTCTGATACTAACGCTGATGTATTAGACTGGACATCTGACACGTGCTTCTAACAGGCTGAGCAAGCCTCTGTTCAACCCCTAGCAATCGTTAAAGACAATGAGAAATGTGCGTGACTGCAGGCTGAGGTACTAGGTTTAGGCTCATTTATAGAAAAACGTTGGTATTTATTTAAATAAATGATGCCGAATTAATTAATTAATTATGGTCATTTAAAAAAAAAAAAAAGCTGAAGTGAAGCGATATAAGACGTGCTGCTTTTTCCACTAGCAAAGCCAAGTTTAATATGCCTTTCCTCCAATAGCTGCTCTACTCCACGATGACTAAGTCCTTACCGTAATGTGCCGCTAACGCTGGTGCTACACGGAGCTAACGTTAAGCTAATTTATCTCAGCCTTTATATGTTCTGGACACTTTCGAGAACCAAAGTAAAGATTTTAAAACATAAAACAGAGTTCCGAACCGCAATAAACCTTTCTGATCAGAAACTTGCCTCCAAAACCAGCCAGTAAACAAACCCACTTCCGTATTCTCTTCTTCTTATAACATTTGACAGCATCAGGAATGTACATTAGCGCCACCCTGTGGACTGGAGTATAAAATGCCTAACTTCTTTTTGCGAGTCCCCCTTCCTCCGGGACTCTCGTACAGAACACGCATATATGTAAATATAATTTTAAAATGTACTAATATGTAATATTTGATAGTAATACATAGCTCACTGAAGCTTCTTTCATCACTTATTTGAAAGCGAAAGCTCTAGTGTTTATTATGAAGGAAATACCGGAAGTAGTTGGTGTAGTCATTCAGTTAGACCACTATAGAACATACACGGTAACAATAAATGGTTAGTTTTGGTCTCATGTTTTATAGATGAACTTAAATTATAGCTCGCATTCTGTATTCCTTGTTCCTCTAGTGCGCATCATTTTAATACTGATTTAAGTATTAAAATGATGCGCACTAGTGGCTTCAAGTGAAGACTGACAATGGGAGGCAAACCTGAGCAAAGCAGTCGAATTAATAAGCCGATAACGTGTTACAGTAAAGACTGACATGATACCTTCTCATTTCCCACAGAGATGGCTACTTGAAGATGCGTGTTTTTATCGCCCTCTAGTGGTTACAATGAATTACTAAATTCGTCAAGTCAAAGGTGAGAGCACGTGGACACTTCCAATGACTACCTCCAAAATACAACGACAAAAATCGAGGAAATAAACAAATACGGGAACCTGTCAGCGTGCCTGCTCATTTCGAGGTTTCTTGTGCACCCACACGTCCAGCCGATACATTACGATTTAAAAAAAGAAGAAGAAGCATATTTAAGCTTCCTGTACCAAAAAAAAAATCTTATTTTTTCTTTTTTTAAATTATTAAATCACAATACGTAGATATCGATTCATAGAAATTTGTTACAAAATTGCTGAAAACTATATTTTTTTATGCTAATTGCTCTTTCAAAAGTACAATAAAGTACACACTTTCTTCTTCTTTCCCGGTCATGGATTCTATATCATTTAGTACAATCCATGTATAAATGCTATAAAAAAATTCAGAGGCACAATAAATTCACAGCTCTATGCAGTATAATGCGTTAGTGGTGATTTTTCACCAGCAGGTGGCATACTCACTACATCAGACTCTGATTAGTCTGACTGCTCTAAGCAGGTTCAGCAGTAACTTCCAGATTCTCCCTTAAGCCACAGTTATATTGTATTTTATTATTAAACAAAACAGTGCGATGTGATTAAAGCTAAGCGTGTTTTAATAATACAAAAAAAACCTGTCTAATGTAACTGACCATTTTCTAAGAAAAACAAGTTTACAGTGTTCTTGTTTGTTTATATTGTATGAATTCTGATCTGTTACTGTCACAGAGACTCAAGTTAAGATCTGTCCTTCTCCTGTCCAGCCTCGTGAAAACATCCAGGTTCCTATCCCCACCTCTGAGAAAATCTCCCTACACCTCTCGAGGTCCCTCCAAATTCCTGGCCAAATGAGGCCTTTTCTTTGACGAGCGACGTGAGGGCATTCCTCATCAGGGGGACACAATACCCCCTTTCACCGTGGCCTGGCTCTGAAATTTCACAGGTGATGGGAGGAACGGCGGACACTCGATCCTCCCTCCCCTCTCCAGTGTAACACATCAGCCTGAGGAAGCGGGAATGTGGCTGCTGCATGGAGAAAGAGAAAAAATGCGGAGTGTGGAGCACTGACTCAGTATCTGTTGACTGTGCTGAGAGCATTATTTCAGGGACTAAAGATGCAGATTGTTAATAATTTGTGATGAAATCGTGATGTTTGACATATCAGAGGTGGCTCAATCGCACCGTTAATAAAATGCAAGCCCCACCCTACATATGGGTTTTAAGGAAAGAGGTGAAAAGCAGGGCATGGACTACTAAAACTGTAAAAGAGTTTCAGGTAGTGAGAGAGATGAAGATGAAAGGCTGTGGCTGCCTCTGTAAGAAATCTGAGGAAATGACACAATTAGAAAAAGGCCCCTGTCTTTCTCAGTAGGACATTTTAAATGCAGAGAGGCCCCCGTGGGAGATATTGATGCTCCTACTTGTCATTTAGCCAATCCTCTCATCCAGACACACTTACAGCTTTGGGATGCAGAGTAAGATTCTCATTTCAGCCCAAAAGAAAAAAAGCTTAGCAGCCTTTCAGTGATTTATTGGAAAATCAAACAGAGTCATTTGGAGACGTTAAGGCTCAATATAGAAGCAGCATGCTCCTTTTAAGTGGAGGTGTTAGATCTATTATTTTTATTTCCATCACTGCTGCACTGCTTCTCTGTCTCTCTCAGAAAACACAGTATTACTGTTTGTTTTATTTCCAAAGCTCATTTTGATAGTTTTTATGCCTGCTAACTCGACATTTGTTACTACAGCCAGGAAACTGGTTGGTGGAAGCAGTAGAAAGCAATAACAATCATGGCACATGAGCTGAGTTGATCTGGATAGTATATGTCAACTGTATTTCAGTATTTAAAAAAAAAAAAAAAAAGCATTGCATATATGAAGGTGTCCACTTAAAGTAACATCCTCTGGAAAAGTGTATGTGAGTTCTTACTGCTGTGCCATCAGTGTGGTATTAAAACATGACAACAAACAACAACAACAAGCCTGTAAATCTCCCAGACTTAATCTGTAGTCTTCTGATTTCCTCTACTTCATGAAATTTCTTGTAGACTTGGCACAAGGTGGGCTCGCTCCCCCTCCTGCCACACAACAACAACAACAATGCGTTTTGGTCTTTGCACAGAAAAAATTATAAATGCTTTTGTCAGTGCTGAGCAGGACAGGCAGGTGAGGTCTGGTGATGAACAGTGTTGTGGAAATGGTGTTTGACGTGTGATTAAGGCATGAACAAGACCAGAGGCAGGGGTTTTCTATTTGTAATCACTGATATTAAATCCTAAGGAGATATCCTGATTTGGGTAGTTAGCTGAGGCTAAATGAGGCTAATGCGGGATTTGTGGTACTGCGTTTGTGTAGGTATTTGTCAGAATGACCTTTGCAGATGTACTTTTGAGCAGTCCCCCCAAAAAAAACACGGTGAGTGTCAGGTGTAAGGATTGTGACCAAGATGCCCAAACAGGTGTGTGAAACCTCTTGAGATCTGTAAGTCACGTGACAGTGATCCTGGCTTAGAAAGAGACACGGTGACAGTTTACTGCAAGTTTTTGTTGTTTTTAATACTTTCTTCCTCTTCACTATAAAATAATTCTTTGTATATTCTTCCTTCACTTCATCAGCGGCTGAGCTAAAACACCAACAACAGCAAAAATGTGAAGAAGAGCAGTTTTTGACTCTAAACCCAGTGGTCACAGTGTTGGTCTGCAAAGCTGTGTGTAGGCTTTTTAAGGGACCAGCACACAACCGTGCTGTTCCTGGTACTCAGCTGTGTTGTCAACAGCGGACCAAGAGTTAGGAAGTTCTGGCCTAGTGCCAGTTACCAGATTATGGTTAGGTTTGAGGTGTGAAGATCCGGGCCTGTTTGGGCAAAGAATTAGCACTTTTATCCTTATTTATGGACCAAATATGACCTGAACTGAGCAAAAATGAAATTTTGAAAAATTCGCTAAATTGCTGCTTTACTTAGTCAGATGTTACAATAATAGTTTATAATGCGATATGAAGTGACCTTGCTTAGGTGTTTGTGTTGAATTAATTATGTTTTATGTTGATGTTAATCTACCAGACACAGTTTCTCTCCTGGCTATTTAAAGTGAAGGCACAAGGATTTAGGGGAATGCTTGAAATTCTACTTGCCTCTTCAGTATTGCATCTTTTTTCCCCGAGTTTGCCCACCAAAATACTTTCCTGCGTGGTTCTACCCACACAAGAAAAATACTGGAAACTACACACACCGACTCCTGTTTGTGAGTTTGAGGGACAACCTGAAAAAACAAAAAAAGAAAGAACCTTACAGCATTTCAGCTGGAAGAGCGATCCGAATACATTCAAATAAACCTATAAGAAAACGCACGCTTCCTTCATATGTGATGAGTGTTTTTGCCCAGAAATTCAAACTAATTTGGGAGCAAAATAATCTCTTCAGGCTCTGCACCTTCAACAGGGTCCTACAGTCCTCATCAACTCCCCATGACCAGTTTTCCCTGACTGGACACACAAGGATTTAGGCTAATACCCCTTAGACAGTAAACTCAGGTCATGCCCAGCCTCTGACGCTTTAAATGGACTCTTTCATGGTTGGGGGCAATGTACAGGGCAAAAGGGGGCTCTGTGGTGGGATAGTGTGTATTTCCAGAACCCATCATGGAAACAGCATTGAAGAACTTAGACTCCACTATAACATGCCTCTATTGTGCTTGTACAAATATGTCACATCAGACTTGGTGGTGCTGATTGAGACATGTCTGTTTGTTTGTTTTTTGAAATTTCCTTTTATACATATTTTTTAAATAGTCTTTGTTACTTTAGTATAGACAGACCTAGTTACCCGTTTCCCAACCCTGGGTTAAAGTATTCTAACTGACTGTCTGCTCTGGCTTCACAATGAAGATGTGACAGATAACTTAACATATTTGCCCAAACGTCAAACTATTCCTTTCACAGTGAGTGCACCTAGCTTTCATTTTGCTAGTTGCATGCAGAGCAGGCAGCTGAATCCCTTCCTCTTCCTGTCTGTCTGTTTGAAACTTTGCATGTGTGTGTTTGACAAAGGCCATCTCTCGGATTGGTGTGGAATGCAAGCACACAGTCTTCGCTCTCCTCTCTCTTAGAGCAGCAATCTTTCGCTCCGGTCATTCATGGTTATAGAAGTGTAGAAGCCACAGTAAATATTCAAAAAACAAACATTCACTATTTATATATTTGTGTGTTGTAAGTCGTGACTTTCACAGAGGCACCTGCCAGTAACTAGGACTGATTGTTACTAGAATTTAACTATTGTGTGAAATGGTAATCGCTGAAATAAATAAATAGCAATTTATTATTGCCTGTTAGTCAATACACATTAAACAGACTTCCATGGGACTAAACACGCCTCATGATTCAACAGCTTGTAGAACAATGCTTAACAGTGATATTTATTGCATGTTATCAGTCTCTCACATTGTTGTGGAGGAATTCGGCCACCTGCTCTTTACGGCGTTGCTTCAGTTCATTGAGGTTTGAGAGCATTCATTTGTGCACAGCGCTCTTAAGATCCCACCGCTGCTTTTCAATCAGGTTGAAGTTTGGACTTTTTTCTCTTTCAGCTGTTCTGTAGCAGATTTGTTGCTCATTGTCCTGCTGGATGATTTGAGACAAGCTTTAGTTGTCAGACAGATGGTCTCAACTCTGGAATCCTTTGGTGTACAGTCATCAAGTTAACTCGATGACTGCAAGGTTGCCAGGTCATGTGGACGCAAAACAAGCCCCAATCATCACCCCTCCACCACCATGCCTGACGGCGAGTATGAGGTGTTTGTGCTGATGTTTGAGTTGTTCATTAGCTTTAACAAGTTTAACAAAGTTCCAAAGTTTTTTTCTTTTATAGAGGCGCTCACATTTGCTGATGATCACTGACCAAATACTTGTGATTAATCGCACCTGACTGCTACTTACCCTCTTAATTGCTGTGGAAACAGTAAGGATGTACTTAGTTTTACACATGACTGCACACAGTAACTCTTTTTCACATGACTTTATATTGGTACAGTGGTGGATGCCCTTTAACCATGGCCAAGATTTTCAAATAAAAGGGTCAAATTATGCCCAAGTAAGGCCTGTAAGCCAAAAACTCGGCCTAAAAAATCAGTAAAAAGTTCTGCACAGTGTATCAATGTATTCTTTTAAAATTAAGGAATTTTTTGTAATAATATCCATCCATCCATCCATCCATCCATTTTCTTCCGCTTATCCGGGGCTGGGTCACGGGGGCAGCAGCCCAAGCAGAGAAGCCCAGACCTCCCTCTCCCCAGCCACCTCCTCCAGCTTATCCGGGGGAATACCAAGGCGTTCCCAGGCCAGCCGAGAGATATAATCTCTCCAGCGTGTCCTGGGTCTGCCCCGGGAGGATTATTATTAGGATTAGGATTATTTTTGTAATAATAATAATGATAATTACAGACTAATGTAAAGACAGAAAATATTTTCCTTTTCTTTTACCTTAAAAAATATTTTATTTTGTTTTTAGCTTTCATTTTACAGTGGATCACTTTCGGCGAACAAATCTGGTTGTGAACACAGCCTAGAAACAGAAACCAAGGTCCAATATACAGAAGTTTTGAACTGTAAATTATGCAAAACTACTCTAGTAGAGCCCATAGCTGGAAACTAGTATTGTAGTTCCTATTTGAGGCTGATTAAATTGCAGCAGTTAGACCAAACGCAGAAATTATCTTCAAGATTTTGACATTATCGAAAGCTTCAGAGATAATTATGTCATCTAAGTCTTCTTTCAGGTTTTGGTTGTATGCAACATGTGTACAAAGTACAACGATGTTGATGGGAATGACATTTGTTCAGTAACTCTTTAGTAATGTGATTATTTGAATTTCTTCCACAGTGAGCCTAAACGTCATTGAAACCACCGAGGCAACACAATTCAGCTCAGTTAACATAGAAAAATTAGCAAGACAGCTAACAGAATCATACCAAATCCTTTCATTTTAAAGCATCTGCTAAGTAGTTGCTTACTGCAAACCAGCAATGCTGGTGGTTGCTTCTGCTAGATTCAATTTCCTTGTGTTTAAGTCATTTAACAAGACAGTCTGTCTTTTGAGACGCCATAAAAACATCCCACAGACATATGAATGATGAACTGAATGTCCCAAGCTGACACTGCATATAAATTATGTTTCAGCCAGTCACAACGGGCACCACATGCTGTTTGTGTTGCGTTTAATTTGTGTCAGAGTGGATTACAAAGTCATTGTGCTGACAGATATAGTGGATCAAGCCATGTGAAAACTGAAGATTCATGTGGCCTGCAGATGTTCCATATTGGAGGTACTATGAAGTTATAATTTGAATGTCATTATAAGTTACGCAACAGTTACTATAGTTTGAGTCTCTTTGTAAGAAATATTCTAGCATAATGTCTGTTTTCCCCTTGAGCCTAAACAATGCTTAGAAAAAGGAGATGTGGCATGTGATATTTAAAGATGCACATTGTGGATCTGGATAGCGCAAGTTGGTAATCATGGCATAGAGTGGTTCTCGGGTACTGAGCTAACCTCTCATTCTCAGGAGTCCTTGCAGCTTATCGGAGTCCGGGCAAAGACGGAAATAACATGAACTGGAGAGCTGTTGTTTAAACAGCATTTCCCAACAAGCATTTGATGGGTGGTGATGGAGAGGAAATGGTAAAGTTCAGCCTACTAGGTTTTACATGATAAGCAGTTTCAGAATCAGCCCAAACATGAGCTTTAAAGTCACAACGATGTAGTGTAACTGTGTGTTAAAACACACCAAAATCACTTTGCCAAAAAGTAAAGCTGCAGTCGTAAAATCTTTCTTTTCTTCTGTTCTGCAGACAGAAGATACTGAAGAACAAATCCCCCTGATTTAGAATCGTGTAAACAGGCTACTTGAGAGATCATTTATGTCTGGCCAGTCCACACACCACTCCAGCCCTCAGCTGTGCTCTGCGATTAATGATAGTACAGGCTGCACTGTCATTGGATAGGCTTAAACAAGCTCACGAGTTTCCTTTTGTCTTCCTGACTATGCAGGGAAAGCCTTGATGAAAGAAGGCAAGAAGCGAGCAGGGGATCAAACACCGCGTCACCCACCGTGGAAGAAGACTGCAAGGGGTGAAGGGAGGTCAGGAATCCAGGGTTGAGGCAGAATGTGAGGAATGTTCCCTCCAGACCTGAACAGTGAAAACCAGCAGCCATAGAGAGATGCTATCTAAGGATTTGCAGAGCAGCAGCAAAGGGGTCAAAGTTAAAGGCTGAGCTATATTAGTGAGGGTCCAGCCCAAATGCATGAAGTCGTGTGAAGGAAGGGCCGTTTGCACCGATGAAGGGCTGCACCTTTTTCAGCAAGTAAAATGAAAACAAGCTGTGCATGACTTTCAAATTATTATTTCACATTAAAGCACGTAACTCAAAACACGTGCAGTAACATGTCAGTTGAAGCATTTTCTTCCTCCTAGTGGCGTGCTTCGACACCATTACATGATCTTCATCCATGCTGAGGTTTGAGGAAACCACAGAGGGCTCTGGGCATAAGGCTGTTAAGCTGTGGTTTATGCTAGCGCTAGTCAGCTGGTATGGTGACGGATTCTCTTAGCCTGGAATATGACTCGATCAATACAATGAAGACGTGAAAAGTTTTCAAGAAGAAAAGCTGCAATAATGATTTGAATTCCTTTTAAAGTCTACATGATAGTTTTACCCTTCGTTTGAACAGGACTGAGAGTTTATTTATTTATTGCCTCTGTCAGGAAGTAGTTAGTCACAGCAGTGCTTTGAGCGAGTCACTAATGGCAGAATGTTCACAACAACAATGCTGAGATCTGATCTTTAGCAGATGTTTAACACGTTCAACATGATGTTTGTGTTAACATGTTTGCATTCACTGATTAGTGTCAAATACATACAGCTGAGGTTGAATAGCCTTTCTTTAAATCAGGGAGTTACTTTAAAAAATCATTAGAATTGCATATATTAAACTTTAATAATGAAAACATATCAAATGTCACTGATACATTTGGGTCAGGAGATTTCCTCTCCATTGTCACTAAGTGCTTACTCGAGGGAGAAATGTCTCTAAAATACTGTAAGGTCTTTCCCTTGTCATGTAAAATGATCCCATTGCACGATAGTCTCCAGTATACCTTCACCAGCCACTTTTCGATGCAGCTGTTCAACTGCTTGTTAACACAAATATCTAATCAGCCAATCACGGGGCATCAGCTCCAAACATTTAGGCTTGGAGATCTGGTCACAATGACCTGCTGAAGTGTGAACGGAGCATCAGTTATTTAAATGACTTTTAATTTGATGTTCATAGTCACTTAAATCACTGCTGATAGGATTTTCCCACAGAACCATCTGTACGGTTTAAAGAGAATGATCTGAAAAAGATTTATTTATTTTGGGTAAAAATTCCTTGTTGATGCCAGAAGTCTGGAAAATCGTTTTCAACTGGTCTGAGGTGAAAAGCAACAATAACTGACCCCACAAAGCTCGAATGATTTCAGAATCATGGACATGCAGCCAGCAAATCTGCAGCAACTGTGTGATGCTGTCATGTCAATGTGGACCAAAATCTCTGAGGAATGCTTCGAGCATCTTGCTGAATCTATGCGATGGAGATATAAGGCAGTTCAAGGAGGGAGAAGCAACATGTACGTGCACTCAAGTGTCTGGTGAATGCATTACAAGTATATTTGTGCTCTCTGTCACTCAAAATAGGAACCAAAGAAAATAATCCTTAAAATGTCCAATGTTAGCAAATGGTGGGAGCACTTTCTGAATAGAAACCAAAATGTAAACTAGGCCACAGCACTTTGCTCAGCTCAAAGGTCCTTTATTGACAATTTTAGTAAAAAGGTCTTTTACCCTGTATTTTGCTTTGCCATCCTGTTTGATATTTTGTCAGGCCACATCATCCCAATCTGCCCGTTCAGCCTGCGCCCACCCCAAACTGCTAATTATCTCTCTAATGCAAGGGCACCTCCCAGAGTCTGACTGGACCACATTGAGACTGTAAGCACACAGCTGGATTAAAGCAGGCATCTTCCACTTTCTGCAGGCATTTCATGTCCCTTAAAGGTTGTTTCAGCCACAGATTTGTGTCTCGGCGATTATGTTTCTTTTTTATGTAAAAAGAAACAGTTGTTTCTTTTTATGTAACACAATAATTGAGCATGATTTTATCTTTACTTCACTCTGACATTACCTCAAAGGCTTTTCCCTAAAAAATCAGATTGTCAACACTAGAAAACAGAGAAAAATTATTGAAAACAGCGATTTCAGTCCCATCAAAAAACTATTTTCCAGAAAGAAAAAAAGAAAAGAAAACAAGAAAAGAAAAGAGCAAAAACCCTCCACATTGATCTGACATAATTTAAACACCTCACAAAATATACCAAGTGAGAATTCCGTGGCATTGGGAACAAAAGGCACATACGGAGACCATTCACAAATCTGATAGATTCCAGATACGGCCTCGCAGCTGTGCTCAAAACCACTGCTGCAGAAAACAGGCGTTGATTTAATGGTAGTACACACACATCTTTCTTCTCATAACATGATCATTTTTTGCTTTGGGACGTTAGACTCATTGTTAAGCTTCAAATGGTCTTATACATTAGCTCTTTTCATGCACTAAAATGCTCTATGCAGCCACGTGTGGGATTGCTGGGATTCACAATCCATAACAGTACTGAAGTGATATGGAAGAGATTTCCCATGCAGTTAAAGTCACAGGGCTATTTAAGGACAGCCGTAATGTGGGAAGGATGGAGAAAGATTCCCACCTCTTTACATGTCGTGCCTGCTAGTCTCCACTAACTCTCTTGTCAGGCTGGAATTCTCCAACTCATAGCTGTTGAAATCCAAATCCAATTTATTTATATAGCACATGTAAAACAGAGGTTGGAGTGGGCACAGTAAAAAGAGTGTCAGTCAACTCGGAAAAAAATCCTGTAAATGATAATCTTTTAAATATCCTGTGATGACTCATCAACCTTACATTACTTATTAGTTTACATAAAATCTTAGATATAAATAAGAGATAATAATAATGATCATTCTCTGCCAGAGAGATATAGTGTACTGTAAAGGGTGACAGAATGAGCGAAAGATTTCTTTTATGCGTCCTCAGCAGAGCTGAATCAGGCTGTTTCAGACTGCTGCCTGTTCAGTAAGTGGTGCAACAGCTGGTCAGGATTCTCCATAAACTAACAGCTTGTCAGTGACCTCCTCTCAATCACAGCTTCAGAAGTGTCCAGTTTGCCACCAATCACAGGGTCAGCCTTTCTGATCATTTATTCAGTCCATCTGATGCTGCTCCCCCAGCAGACCACAGCAAAGTACACTTCCCTCATAACAACTGAATACTAGAAAATCTTAATCATTTTGCGGCACACACTGAAGGACCCGCTCCTCCTCTTTCAGCCTGCTATCAGTGCCCAGGCACCCCATCCATCCATATCCTGTCTCAGGATTAACACAGACTGTGTGGTTATTCTCTTCCCTCTGAAATTAATCATCTCTTTGTTCTTATTCACAGAGGATTTCTTTCAGATCACTTAGTGTTTTTAGTATAATGTGATCACTGTTTTTGTCCTTGTCACATGATCTGTAAATAGTGTCTCTGCATGTTTTTACTAACTTGTGTTTAACACCAACCTGCCAGAGGGTCTGCAGGTGGAAATTAGCCCAAGGCTATAATCTGGCATATTTACATTTGTTAAGATGTTCATTAATATGTATTGCCCCTCTTTCTAAAGAAAATAAATAAAATAAATGTCACAAAATCATCCACTTGTGCTCATACTCCTCCTCCTGCCCATCATTAATGCATCCAACCACTGCAGAATCATCTGAGTATTTCTAAAGATAGCATGACCCGGACTTGTGCTCAAAGTTTGAGGTGTTCCAGGTGAACAGGAATTGATACAGCACATGAGCTCTCCCTGCTTCTTTACTGCACATCACAAAATCAGGCAGAGCACTTCCTACTTCCACTTATACATCCTGTCTGTCAGGCAGTCAGTGATCCACGAGATAGTGGATGTGTTTAGCTCTCAGTTGCTGCTGGATCATGTTAAATGCATTTGTGAAATCAAAGAAAGCCATTCTCACCATTCACCTGTCACTTTATAGATGGAAAGAAGCTCTTTGCAGCAGGTTGATGGTCATCCACTCTCAGATTTGGTCTGTATGCAAACTATAGAGTGTTGAAAGGTGTTTTTCAACTGTGGTCTCAGGACTAGTCAAGGCTAGTCTCTCCAGCACCTTCTTCACATGTGATAAAAAATGATGGTCCAGGATCAGCATTGAAACTGAGCAGCCACTGAGCTTATGCTAATTAAATCTGGCTAGCAAACTAACATGAGTAACTTATATTGGCTCAATATTTTACCTCAGTTACACTCAAGAGAATGCATATGTAACCGGTGTGTTCCTGCGTTATGTCTGACAATGAAAGGTAAAAGAAAGAAAGACCTCCAAGTAATTAACTTGCCCGCTCCAGCTCCTCTCCCACAGGGGAATTGTAGAAGAGGGCTGCATTTATTTTTACATTTAACATAAAGTACGAACTTGCATGGAACATTTGATATAAGTTTAAAAAAGGACACCAACACGAAATCAGACATAACTGACAATGAAAGGTAAAAAAAAGAAAGACCTCCAAGTAATTAACTTGCCCGCTCCAGCTTCTACAACCAAATACAAACAGTAGGGAAGAGGGTTAGCTCAACCCACCACAACTTCCAAGCTAGCCAGAATTATCTATTCATGCTAGCGTTAACTGTGCCTATAACACAGACGCGGCACATACGTACTACACATTTACAGGATCTAGGAAAGACAGAAGAAAAGAAATTACACCAACCTCTCCCACAGGGGAAGTGTAGAAAAGGGGAGAGGCCAAAGGGGTACCCTGTATTTATAGGGTTGCACCAAAGAAGAAGAAGAAGAATGAGGAGGGGCTCTAACTGATAATGAACACAACTACACGCTTGGAGGTCCTAAAAGTCAGGTTTAAAAGGAATGGTTTGGGGTCACATTTTGTTTAATTATAACAATATGTAATTTATGACCCAGTTACACATATGTCCACAGTGGATACCTCCAAAGCTAGGCAGTTCACGCTAAAATAACCAAGAAGAATACATTTATATAAATCAGATTTTTCTGACATACTTTTTGCAGCATACCTGAACACTGAAGTGCAGTTGAAGTTTACTCCAAGCTTACCTTGGGGCCCTGTGTTGGATAACTTGCACAGACCCAACAGGGTAAAAGAACATACAAAACAGACAGCTCTGGTTGGGGTTCAGGATTTGATGACTTGTTTTGATTTTGGGACTTCTTCATCAAACTCTCAGAGGGGTTAAAGGCTAAACAAAACAGGGCAACTAAACATAAAAGCAGCATGATACCTAACATTTCCATCCAACCCTTTTTCATTCAGTTCCTGACAATGAGCTAATAAGTTTGCTGGCCAAAATCACAATTGATTGCCAGGATGACAAATTCAACTCATGGACACTCATTCACCCTCTGAGCTATGATGTAGTCAATAGTTACTTTGTAAAAAAATGTTTTTACATTCATATTTTTTTTTTCAAATTCATGCCAAAATGAAAAAGTAAACATTCAATGCACAGTCCAAATACTGTTCATGCATATACTAAGTAATGTCTTTATTTATTATTTAAAGCATTTGTCGGCATTTGTGTTTTATTGTATTTATTTTAGTTTAAGACTTTTTCTAAAGTGTGCTTTGAATTTGCTGTGATTCCTGTGTTTTCAGCAGCAGCTGGTCACAAGTCATGACTGAGTGGTATGAGCACCAGCTTGCAGAAACGTGCAAGCTGCTTGACATGTCATCCATCACAGTGAAATACAGTGAATGCTCACACTTACTTTACTCTTGGTGTTATCACTGCATTGAAATGTTGATGCCTGAAAGGAGTCGTAGGATTTTCCAGCTGCCTGTGTAACTCGCTACATGGCAACTGCAACGTACGGAAAAAAGACTTTTTATTTGGAATGTAGCATCGAGTGAGTTAGTAGTGGGATAATTATGTGGTCAGTTAACTAGCAGAGGGGTTTTGATCACTTTCTGCTGCTTTGGTGTTAATGAAATAACAACAGGTGCACTAGAGGGCCAACAATGAGACAACCCCCCAAAACAGGAATGGTTTAACAGTTGGAGGCCTCTGACATTTTGTCCCTTGTCATCTTTTCTCAATGTTTTTCGCCTAGTTTCATTTGGCTAATGTCAGTGTCTACTGGCAGAATGAGTTGATACCTGGACCCTAAAGACGTTGCACAGATATTCCAGCTCTTCCAGAATGGCACATCAATACATACCATTGCCAGAGGGTTTGCTGTGACTAACAGCACAGTCTCAAGAGTACGATGGAGATTCCAGAAGACAGGCTGTAGAAGACCCTTAAGCAATCCGGAGGACTTGTATCTCCTTTGAGCAAGGAGGAACAGGATGAACACTGCCAAGGAACAATGAGCAAGTAGTGTGCAGTTAAAATGTCATTTTTTTATCCTCAAATCTCCCGTTTTTAAGTAAGATCATTGAAAAAGCAGTTTCTCAACAGCTCAGTTACTTCTTAAAACAGAATAATTGCTACGATGCCTTCCAGTCAGGTTTTAGACAGAACCACAGCACTGAAACTGCTCTGACCAAAGTGTTTAATGACATATGTCTGAATACAGACGGTGGAAAAATGTCAGTCTTAGTTTTACTGGATCTCAGTGCAGCATTTGATACAGTTGACCACAACATATTACTCAAACGACTGGAGAACTGGGCAGGTCTTTCAGGAACTGTACTAAACTGGTTCAAAACATACTTAGAAAACAGGAAATACTTTGTATCAATAGGTAACTTCACATCCGAGCAGACAAGTATCACATGTGGAGTTCCCCAAGGTTCCATCTTGGGACCCCCTCTGTTTAACATTTACATGCTCCCACTGGCACAGATTATAAAGAACAGCAAAATAAACTATCATAGCTATGCAGATGACACACAAATATATATCACAATGTCACCAGGAGACCGAGGCCCTGTACAGGCTCTTGGTAAATGCATTGAGGAAATTAATGACTGGTTGTGCCACAATTTTCTCCAACTAAACAAAAACAAAACTGAAGTAATAGTCTTTGGCGCCAAAGAAAAACGATTACAGGTCACCAGAGAACTTCAATCTATACATCTAAAAACCACAAACCAGGCGAGAAATTTGGGTGTAGTGATGGATGCAGACCTAAACTTAGAAAAACACATTAAGGCAATAAAGTCAGCTTACTATCACCTCAAGAATATATCAAAGATAAAAGATCTGATGTCTCAACAGGACCTGGAAAAACTAGTCCATGCATTCATCTTTAGTAGGCTTGATTACTGTAACAGCATCTTTACAGGTCTACCTAAAAAATCAGTCAGACAACTACAGCTCATTCAGAACTCTGCTGCTCGAGTCCTCACTAAGACCAAAAAAGTGGACCACATCAGTCCAGCTCTGAGGTCTTTACACTGGCTGCCTGTCCGTCAGAGGATAGACTTTAAAGTTCTGATGCTGGCCTATAAAGCGCTGAATGGTTTAGGACCAAAATACATCTGTGACCTCCTGACCCAGTATGAACCTTCCAGATCCCTCAGGTCATCTGGATCCGGTCTTTTATCAGTTCCCAGAGTCAGAACCAGACACGGAGAAGCTGCATTCAGCTTTTATGCTCCTTATATCTGGAACAAACTCCCAGAAAGCCTCAGATCAGCTGAAACACTCAGTTTATTTAAATCCAGGTTGAAGACTCACCTATTCTCAGCTGCATTTGAATAAAGCACCAAATCCACACTTTTAAGCTAAAATTTCAAAACTTACACTAACTACTGATCTTATCTATTTCTGATTTTATCTGTTTTGATTTTATATACTGTTTTGTTTGTTTGTTAAGCTTAAATTTCAAAACTTACATTAACTACTGATTTTATCTACTGTTCTGATTTTATCTGTTTTGATTTTATATACTGTTTTGTTTGTTTGTTTGTTTGTTTGTTTGTTTGTTTGTTTGTTAAGTGGGTTTAGAGCTCTGGGTAGCTCCCCAACTGGGTCTAGACTGGGTCTAGAGAGTATTTTAAATTCAGGGAATTTAAAATAGAAAGTAGCTCGTCCACAGAAGGACTGGTAGCTCCCCTTACGATAAGGGTTCAGATCGCGCGAACAGGTGTGAAATGTGTGTGTTTAGTTAGTTAGTTTGTTTGCTTGTTTTAATCAATTTTAAATCATGCTTTTTATTTGTTTTTGTTTCTAATGTCTCTGTAAAGCACTTTGAATCACCTTGTTGTTGAATTGTGCTATACAAATAAATTTGCCTTGCCTTGCCTTGCCTTGCCTCTAAAATGGGCAGAGTGAGTCAGTCATCAGCTTGGTTATTTTTGGTTGATCACTGTTGAACATTTTCCAGAACATCTTTGGGCTTAGCTAAATAACTGAGTTACTCGTGTTTTCTTTAAGTTCATTTTGACAGTTTAAAAAAAATATTCCCATTCCAAAATGTTATGTGACAATCTCATTGGCTTACAGACTGATGATGTCACAAAGACATCATGAAGGATCTTAGACCCTTTGCATGCAGAAAGGAGAGTAGGAATCAGCAATTTTTAGTCAGTTTGTTCACAGCAGTTGTGCTCGTAGCCTTCAAACGTTTGACCAGAGATACATTTGGAAACCTGTGTACAGACTCCAACATGTATCCACAAAAACGCCAACAAAGAAGAAAAGATTACGCCGCCTCTCCTTCCTGGCGTGGCCAGCAAATTAATCATTCAAAGGGCATTACAAAAAAGTAGGAAGGAAAACTACGACCTACAGAACAAAATTAATCAACTAGAGGAGAAGTGCAGACGAATGGAAGCACAAAATAAAGAGCTGGAAGAAAAACAACAATGCCAGCCAGACATAAAAAGAAAACAAGAAAAAGAGTGCTTCAAGACAGAACCGCTACTATTGAGGTGATCCAATGGGATCTCCAAGACATGGAGCAAAATAATCAGATGCTCAGAGGAAAGCTCTATGAAGCGCTGGAAAAAAAATAAAGAAATCCTCCAACAGAAGGAAGAAAAGGACATAAAGCAGAGAGAAATGGAGCGTTAATTCAAAGGCATGGAGGAAGAAAACAGAGTGCTGAAAGCCAGACTTGGTCAAACACTGCGCAACAATGAAGAGCTTCTTCGAGAAAAAGAGCAACAGAAGGAAAGACAGGAAGAAGAAAAACGTATTCTGCAGGACTTTAAGAGGAAAAACCTGCAACTGCAACAATTCTGTGATAAAATGAAGGGCAAAACAAATGAACTTGAAGGAGAAAAGGAAAGACTGGAAAAACGATCCTCAGAGATGCAGCATAGGATCAGTGGAATAGCAAGAAACAACTCACAGCACATTAAGGTGATGTTGTTGAACTACAATGACTTGAAGCGTGAAAACACAGAAATGCAGGCACAAAAGCAACAGCAAGAGAAAATGAATGAAGACCTGCAGCGTACGCTTCAAGAAGTCCAAAGAAGAAATGAGCAGTTGCAAAACGAAGGACACGAGGCAAAATCGAAAGAACTGAAAGAAAAGCTTGAAGAAACACAAGCAACGTTAGAAGTGAAGCAAAGATACCAGAAACTCGAGAAGCAAAATGCTGAAACAATCGATGAGTTGAAA
The DNA here is from genome assembly GCF_965226115.1 of Aulonocara stuartgranti. Taxonomy (NCBI): domain Eukaryota; kingdom Metazoa; phylum Chordata; class Actinopteri; order Cichliformes; family Cichlidae; genus Aulonocara; species Aulonocara stuartgranti. The sequence continues at coordinate 11,836,379 of NC_138960.1, forward strand.
ATCCTCATTCTGGAGAAAAAAGTGTCTGAAAAAGAAGGAAAAAGCGCTTGCACTTGTTCCAAAGGAAAGACATCTCACCCCCAACCAGTCCTGGCAGTTGACTGCCCCCTCCTGAGCCTGGTTCTGCTGGAGGTTTCTGTTTAAAGGCACTTTTTCCTCCCCACTGTCCCCAAGTCTTGCTCAGAGGGGATCGTTGGGGTTTTCTCTCCTCTGTCTTGTTTCTTTATTTACTCGTTTAACTTTTTTTGCTCTTCGTATGTAACAAAATAATAAACCGACTGAATTGCTCCTTTGATTATTTTTCATCTATTCATTACAGAATTTTTCCAAAACAATTTCAAACATTCAGATCTGTCTTTTTTTCCCTGTTGAAGCCTCATAAATGGTGAACTAAAACACTGGAATTGTTTCAATTGAAACCGGCAAAGTCATACGTACGTGTGTGTGTGTGTGTGTGTGTGTGTGTGTGTGTGTGTGTGTGTGTGTGTGTGTGTGTGTGTAAAAAGAAAGAGAGAGAGACATCATAAGGCCACAGAACTCTTACCCCTGCAAGAACCAAGTTTAGTAGACATGACTGAATATGTTTGGCATAGAAGCTGACTGGCTTGCTTTAAACCCTGACCTTAACCCCATCGAGCACCATTGTGATGGACCGGAATGGAGATTGCAAACATCCAACATCGGTGTCTGACCTAACAAACACTCTTCTGAATGGGCAAAAACAACAACAAAAAATGAAGAAAAAAAAAATCCACAGACACTTTAAAAAATCTTGTAGAAATCCTTGGCTGACAAACGTAAGCCATTAAAGCTGGCAATGGGTGGAGGGGATAAAGAACGTGACATCATGCTGTAGGTGTAATGTGTAGGTGGCCCAATACATGTCTGTAGAACGTATCAAAAAAATGAGTCCATTTAATGTAAGTAAGGGAAAGTCTCTCTTAATGTGCATGTATCAAATTAAAGAGAGTATGGTTACAGTGTTTTGTACCACCCAAAAATTAAATGAGTATACTGAACATTTGCCTGTATAAACATCTGTGATTGTAAGTAGCCCAACCCATCATTTTAAATCTCTTGACAGTATGGGTACAAGTGAACTTGTATAAACTCAATATTTGGGTCTTTTTAGTTTGGGGTGAATTCTTAAGAAGTTCTTCGGAACTTTTAGGAAATGGATAACCATGTACGCAAACTGTGTATTAGCATAAGTGGGGTGGTCATGTTTATATGTGAAAGAAGCTGATAAAACAAACGCTAATGCTCATAAACTCTTTTACAATCATATGGTGGTTGCAGACAGACTTGGATCAAACACTGCATCCAAACTCCACCACATCAAATGCGTATGGTAATGCACACACCCTGTCATTTTGTAACATGAATAGCAAACTATAGTTTACCTCCTACAATTCATCACTCAGCCAGTCTTCCTCATGGGCTTCCATTTAGAGGCTGCAGTATTTTCAGTGCCACCCCTGTGGGTGCGCTCAGTTACAGGGTGGGAGGAGAGAGACATAGTGCATGAAAAGGAGCTCTATGAATGAAGCCTGACTCCAGCTGCCCACAGAGCAAACCCGGAAACACGAGGAAGAATATTTTAGTTGATGCCTGCTAAGAAACCTCTGCTTTGTATTGGTGACATGTGTGCAGCTAAGGCACTTGATGGGCTTCTTATAACTTCATTATTACAGGATTATTACTACTGTTCAGTTAACTCACTCCGGTTTTCACATATTATTACATAGTGATAGATGGTGGCTTCCTCACTGACCTATAAAAATGTTTGTTGCTTACAAACACAAAAAACGCTAGCTAGTTGTGGGCCATCCTCCATTACTTCACAGTAGAGTTGCTATCTTGTGATTCAGCCACAGTGTTCACCTGCTTTCTTCACTCATACTCCAGTCAGTCCAAGTTTGCTTCAATCCTTTGTAAAATGTTCTTCTTTATTCAACTGTTTCGCGTTAGTGTCACAGCACACCTTGCTCCTAGTGTCATGATCTTCACCTTAACACCTGTAAGAAGAATGATGTGCAGTATGTTTTTCCACAGACTTTTACACGCCACGTTTGTGCAACTCTTCTAATCCTCCATTGTCCTGAGGGCTCACTTTGGAAGCGCCCTGATCAGTTGGTGGAAAAATGTGCAGCTCTCTTTTGATTGGCTGAATGCAGCGCTTCTTTTCAGTGAAGGAAACTGTTCAAACTGTCCATCAATATATTAAATGAAGTTATTCTGATGTGCTCTGGTATGTTTTATGGTACGGCTGAAATTTGAAAATGATTTTCTTTCTTTTTTTTTTTTCTTACTATGGCTCTCTGCGCTTTATGAGCAAAAAGTAGAACAGTATTCTTAAATCACAGGGCTAGCACACTAGAAATGCTGACTACATTTCCGCTCTGTCTTGTGAGACAAACTTACCCGAGATCTGGATCTGAGCTGTTATTACCTGTGGCTCATATAGCATACATAAAATAGTAATTATTAAGCCATCTGAGTTGTGAATATCACAGCACCCTTGAAATTATACTTTTATCAACCGAAGCCATCATTTTAGATGCCTCTTAGCTACAGCGTGCTCAGACGGAAAGACATTCCTGACTTTCTGAGACACATAAATGGCTTGTTGCATGTCTGGCTGCAAAATTGCTGCTTTCTTTCTCTTATGTGCTGTAGCATTGAGTTGCTTCCCATTAAGAACACCTGTAGACCAGGCCAGACTGACTGCAGTTCATTTCTTTTTCTCTTGGCCCAAAATAGTTGACACAGATTTGTGTTTTTTATCCATATAAACAATAGAGGCATGTTTGGAGGAGCTTTTATCTCAGGCCTGCTTAAAACAGATTGTTAAATTTAATAAGCAACACAAACCCCATATAAATAGTTCTCTTGTGCCCAAGAATATCCTTTAGCCAGATTTTTTGTTAATTATTTGTGTGTGTGTGAGAGCGAGAGAGAGAGAAAGTCGTAAAAGATACATATGTTTATATAAATAGAAAGATACATATCTTTATATTTACTGTGCAAAAGTCTTGAGTCGTCTATCATTTCTTCATTTTTGCTTCGAAGGAACCATATGTTCTTGTTCTTTTTTCAAAGTGGTCTTGAGGAATAGTTCTCCACGCTTTCTAAAGGTCCCTCAGAGTTTTCTTTGGATATTGGCCTGATCATTTTCAGAGGAATGTTTTTTTAAGCCAATTAACACTGACCCATGAATCATTCAACCATAAAAAGGCACCTAACTGGTGAGACAAACCAATATTGTGTCTTTAGGCACATAACAGAAAATTTAGCAAAGAAGTCATTTTAGATTGTGTTTCAAGAGACTTTGTTACTAGCAGCCTGTTGTAAAATCATGTAAAATGCCAAACATAATATAGTTTGATTGGCACAAGATGGCATTTTTTAACCAATAAGATGATTCCCAGACTGCTATTAGCCAAAACTTGGCAAAGCTTGGATTTATTCTGAAAACAAACTATCTATACTAACATATGAACGGTATCTGAACAGCCCACCCTTAAGAAAAAGACAAAAAAACACCTGACACACGACCTCAGAGGTACATACGCCCCTTCTGTTGATCTACTGTTCACTGAAGCCTAATCAGAAAAGGTCGCTGTGAAAGGGTTGCAGGGACAAAAAAGCCAAATTATACAACAACTGGACTGAAAATCAGTTTCAACAGGTCTTATGAAGCTATGAATCCAAATGTAACATTTTTTCATGTTGTATGTACAAGAGGGAGGACCAACAGTGACTGTCTAAAGCCCTAAGTTAAACACACTGAAGGCTCCATCATGGTTTGAAGTTCCTTTTCAGCCATTGGTGTTGAGGGTTGAAAGTGATGAGTCAGTTTTTCATCATCCAATATCAGCTTGAAACATCTGATTGTCAACAGTTCAATTTTTCAGCATAACAATGACCCCAAACACACTGCCAATGTGGTAAAAGCTCAACTGGATAGAAAAACACAGTACAGACCTTAAAAATGATGGTAGCAGTGTGGAATCATCTCGACAAAGCGCAGAAAAGGCAGAAACCTCTGAAGAAGAGCTTTGAATGTCCTTCAAGAAGCCTGGAGAACTATTCCTGAAGACTACTTAGAGACATTACAAGAAAGCTGTGTAAGAGAGTTCAGGCTGTGATACCACCAAATATTGACTTTCAAGCAAATTAGACTTCAACTTTTGCTTTATATACTGTATTTCCTTATGTTTGCAAAAGTTTCAATAAACTTCCTTCCTTTTCCTAGAAAATAGAAGCTAATGATTGTTGGCTCAAGACTTTTGCACAGTACTGTATATATCATTTGCAATACAGTAACAGCCAAAAATAATATTACTGAAGTCAGGGAACCTTTTCTTACTTGTTTTAGACAGAGGACTAGAGTGAGTGTGGAGAAAGAGCTCTTTATACTCGCCTCTGTGCAGTGTGTAAACAGTGACAGACAGTGGCTGGAGGGTGGCTCAAGTTTGCCTGTGAAAAGTGCTTGTGTTTCAATACCATGTCAGGTAAAAGTCAAAGCAGGTTAAAGAACTCTAATTTTTACACTTCTGCTTATATAGTATTTTTATTGCAGGTCTATTTTGCGTTAGAAGGGTTCTGTGTTTTGTGCTTGAAATATCACTGACTGCTGTTCCATATGTTTAAATTAAGGTTTTGACAAATGGCAAAATAGTTGCAAATGATTTGCAATCCTTAACATAGATTTGCATATTTGCCACTTTAGCACATTAACACACAAGCTTGCTTTTATGCAGACTGATTTTTATTCTGACCTTCATTGTATCAACAACACACACAATTTCTTTTATGTCTCTTAACACTCTTAGTTATAAAATAGATTTTTTCCTCACATGAATGAATAAATTATAAATCCCTTTATGTGTTACTCGGTCAAATGTGTCGAAATAGTGATAAATTGATATCAGTTTGCAATTGAATGCGGTCAAGTTGGCAAATGCATCACATCAGTTTGTAATAATACAGTGAATAACTTTGATAAATAACTTTGATAAATCAACAAAAATTGCAAAATTTCAAATTAAACAAAACCTTATAGATCTGAGACAAAATTCAGAAATTCCTCCACCTTTAGTGACACAGCAGCATGGTGATTGAACTGCATAATGACAGAGGCACTTGGGAACCTTGCTTTTACATACGAATAAAACCAGTATACTGCAAACAGCTGAGTTAAGTCTCCAATTTCAGAGAGACGATTCACAGATGTGTTGCATTCTTTGTTGCAACCTGACAAAACTGGTTGCAACATGCTGGAAATCTGTTTGCATTTTTAAGTTAATATATTTGCAAGCCTTACCAGTCTCGGGGTGATTACTAGAGGTTGCCTTCCTACAGGTGACCTTGGCGACCATGCAGTCACCTAGGAACTGAAAGCAAGGTTGAGAGGGTTGCACGTTCAACCGCTGGACAATCAGCTGCTCACCTCAATAACTTGCAACTGGTTAACAAATACAAAGAAAAATCAGCGCAGTCATCAAGCAACCATCAATTCTTCCTAGCTGCAAGGAGGTTACCGACCTATTATAACTCTATTGTGACTGAGCCATAACACAGCATGCTTGAACTAAACCAGTACTAACTCCTCCTACACTTTTCCTACTGTGACCAAATAATAACTAATAAAAGCATTCTCAGCAGTTTCTGGATATACATGTAATAATGAATATTGAATTGTATAACTGTAAATACCATAACCCCAAAGTTGTAGCAGAGCACTACCCAAACTCTTGTGCAGTTATAGTCTTCATACAGCAATATATACTAATTTTGGCTGTAAGACATAAACACTTATTTACAAGTTGCTGAACAGAATCAGTAATCATTACTGTGGAAATAGTAAGAGACTAAAGCAGATAGCCAGAGAGATTATTCATCACTTCTCTGGCAGCAGTTAGTTGGCTTTGGTTCTTTTGGTTTTAGGGCCATCTCATTAGTGGAGATGGTAATAATTTTGAACAAAGGCTGATTGTTCTAATATTCACAGCTGATAACAGCTACATACACACGCTGGCAGTAATTACGGGAGAATATCTGAGACAGACTATATATCACACTGAAAGAGTTTTTATTTTATAAATAGGGACCATGAAACAGTTAAAACGTCATTAAATGGATGTCAACTCTAAAGTCCACCTCTAATGTGTCACTTTAACTATACATGCATTTAGCATACATTACACCCAACAGATTAGGCACATAAAGCTTTCTGGCACTACTTGTATTTAGCTATCTAATATTTGTAACAACATAAATAATCACTAAGTACAATTATTTGGTTGCGCCCTATTTCTAAAACACGGGGGAGAATTTGCTTTACTTATTGTCCAACAGGAAATCAAACCAGCCTTAAGTGTGCCTCAATGTCCCCGGGGCTACCATCTGCTGCTGCTGTCACCCTGGCATCTTTGAACTGTACTGTAGCTGATTCACTCCAAGTTCCAAGTTCCAAGTTCAACTTTATTGTCACTTCAACCATATACAGTTTAAAAATACACAGTGAGGCGAAACAACGTTCCTCCAGGAACCAAGGTGCTACAAGACAAGTTAGTGCAAAAAAAATAATAATATATAATATATCTAGTAATAATATTGTGCAAAAGAGCATTTACAGGTTGGTGTGTGCGATGGTTTGGTGGTGTAGGTCAGTGTGTTTGCGCTTTGTGTTGGTTAGTGGAAAAAAGCTGTTGCACAGTCTGGATGTGCGTGCCCGAATGCTTCGGTACCTTTTTCCAGATGGCAGGAGTGTAAAGAGTGTGTGAGAGGGGTGTGTCCGATCACTCACCCCAACTTTATCTCCTTTGAAGTGCACTTCTGACTCTAAAGCAATAAAAATAAGTGAAAATACACACAAAAATAAGATTCTTTGCCCTGAAAGACTTGCCAATCATGCAAATTTCATTTGACCAGATGTTTTATTAGACCAATGTAGCAAAGTTACGTGCATGATTTACATCTGATCAGGAAAATAACAATAAAAACAGTTAAGATCCTACAAGCTAGATACATTGACACCAAATGTGTCTTAAATTTTTAACTGGAACAATTTCTTATGAACCAAAAAATAAAATTACACTCAGGATTAAGCAGACCTCCAAAAGAACCCATGGACGTCACTGGAGCCCACTTTTCTTGAATGACTGCCCCTGCTCTGTGAACCATGCTAGGATGAGATGTAGTATGAAACCATCTCTGACCAGACAGCTATTCTTCCCAGCCATGGATTCGGTCACTGGGCACTGGGACTAGCATCTGATACGATTTGGCTGGGAGCTGGCTGGGCTGGCCTGGGAGGATGAGCTGGCTGAAAAGACAGAGGCTGATCAGAGCTCTTGCCATCAGTGGAGTGAGCCAAAAGACATACAGATCTGACTCCTAAATCCTGGAATGCTTCAACTTCATTCAATTACAAGTTAAAGTTGTTTAAAAGAAAAAAAAAAACAAAAGAAGGTAACTTGCCTTAGTGTGTTGTGGTCCAAGAAATTGAGGAAGTAACTCTCTGTCTTTCTGTCTTTTTTTTTCTTTCCTTTAAAAAAACTTTAAAAGCAAAATGACCTAATCACTGATCTAGAAAGCACAACATAAGGTTTATTGGCTTTGAATAAGAGCATGGTGTAAGTATAAAAAAGCGATAACATTAGCAAATAAAATGAAATGTATCTTCAGGTTTTGTTGTTATTTCTTTTTTTAGTTTAACTACACATCAGGAGAACATTACCCTTCATGACCAAAAACAAACAAACAAACAAACAAATAATATTCTGTTAGCTTGTTGAAGGTCAGTGTATGACTAAAATATTCCGTAGGTCTAGTTGGTCTGGATGTTTATGAGGCATAACATCAAAACATTTATTGATCTCTCATACCCCAAAGCAAAACATCTGCATTCCTCTAATTTATTCAAGTGTTTTCTTTCATTCCACACCCGCAGGACCTTTCAGGATCGGTTTTCTTTTCCTTTTTCATGTTTCTGTCCACGGAAAATCCTGTTGATTAGTATTTGTAGTGATGTAAAATATTGAATCCTCAGTGACTCTGTAGCACTGTCTGGTGTTTTGTTTGATTCAATGGTGCATTATAATTCACTACTATTATTTTTGAATGGTGTATAAGAAAACATTGTGGATAACAAATGATGTAGTCTCTGGTGAATTGTAGATATTATCAATGTTACCGAACATCCTGCGTGCACAGTTTTCCCAGGTCATTATGAGCTGTGTCAGAGTTTTCTTTCATGAAAAGCGCTCTGAAGAGACTTCGGGGGGGCGCACAACAAAGCCAATGGGTGGACCCGAAGGAGAATTTCCAGCCCCGTGATTTGCTAATCGGGGGCTGGTTCACTTGTCATTTCCCTGTAATCCTTGCTCTGGTTTGTGGAGCTCGCCCAGCCCTCCTGTCCGTGGACGCACCAAGTGTACCGATTGCACTCTTTGCGTTTTGGATAAAGCCCGACTACCTTCACTGTGAAGGCTGGGCACGGTACAGGAGGATCAGGGCCTCGTTGTGGCTGAGAGAAGAGGCTTAAATTCGTCACATATGGCTTTTTTGTAGGACAGTATCTATCATTACTTGGGATTGTGGAAGGGACGTCAGTAAAAATCACTTAAGTCGCCCAGAAGTTTTATACACTTGTGGGCGCGCGACCATGGAGATGCAAAGGTGGTCCACAAGGTGGAAAACGAAAAGGTGGCTTATGGATTCCACTGTAACCGGATTCATCACTATAACCTTGGTTCTACAGGCTGCTAATGTCAGAGCAGGTAAGATTACTAGGTCCCAAACGCCTCTAATAAACTTTGTATTGCCGAAAAGGGGACGGTGTACGGAACGCCGACTGGATGGCAAACCTAGGTAACTGATGATGGAGATTGGGGGGTGGGGGTGTAACATACTTACCTGGAGAAGGCAGCGTTATGCTCGCATCGCAATTAGACGTGTTTTCCCGTTTCACAAACAAACGAGTCACAATAAGGTGAGACTGCCCCATATTTAGAAGCCGATGAAAGCCGAACCAAAGGCACCGCAAAGGTGTGCCCTGTTACTGCCACTGTGAGGAGAACCGTTAAATACTTTGAGACAGGCGGCGCAGGTAGTGCTCGTGAGGAATCGCTTGAAATGCGTGTATTAGTTGATCAAAATCCCGTTAATTAAAGCAAATTTTACCTCGTGCTACTTTTACGCATGAATGAAAAGCGTCTGCGGCAAATATGAAACACATGGCCTAATTAAATTCATCCTAAGCCGCTGGTATGCACTTATAAAGATCAGGAAACAGAGCATGGTGCTTTTTCTCTCTCTTTTTTGTAAGATTCACTTGGGCAAAAAGAAACCTCTTTGTTTGAACTGTGGTCCCCTAGGTGGATTGGAACACGGTTAGCAGGGTGGGCTTTTCCAGCCAGATGGCACTGGACATTTGTCGGACCCTGGACTTTGTTCACTTGTTTCTTACAACTGTTTAACTGCACCACTCATATCAGAATGCAGTTCTTTACTTCATGCCTGGCTGAAGATATATTCAACAGTGGATTGGTGTTTAACTTTGGCCGTGATCTGATTGCCAGTCTCATATTATACAGTGGGTGAAATTCTAACGTGTGAACGTGTGGAAAGATATTTAATTGAAGGTTCTTGGGCACAAACATTTTGACGTGAAAGTTGTGGTTTGCGGAACAGCAGCAATCGTTTCATGAAATCCGCTTTTATGAAAGGTCTCAGTGGATCTCCGACCTGTCAGAGCAGAGTGCAAATCAACTGTCGGTGTGGGTGCTAATGTGGTCATGCAGGTTCACCCTATCTCCACACTGCCCTGGTCCACACCAAAGCCCAAAAACTGGCCTGTGCATCCCCCCTCCCCCTTGCCACCCACCAACTTTGCACTTAAAGGTTTGGTCAGCTGCAGGACAAGGCTGTGTTGTGTCCGTGGTGGGAATGCTTCCTCTCTAAGTATTGAGCAGTTATTTGATGATGGTCCTTTTTGAGCTTCCCTATGATTTAAGAGCCTTCAAAGAGCAGACCTGCGTATGGGCCTAGCCTACCATTACAGCCACAAGTGACATGGTTCAGGATTACATGGGTCTCACATCTTGGCCGACAACTCTGTAAGGACTCCTTGTTTAAAAAAAGGCTGTTGGAGATAAACATGAACTTCATAGTGATATTTATCCAATACCTGCAGTTTGTCTAGTGGGTTTTCAGTGGTAGACTGAAAGCGTGTTCTGCAAAACAAGAAATAAATGCAGTTTAATTGTTTCACTTGATGTTGTGCAAATGCAGGGGTTCATGATTACGTTGTTGTGCATTTATCTACTTCACACAGCATTTTGGTATCATTTGTTGTGTTAAAGTACTACAGAACCTGTTAAATTTGATGAAAATTACTGAATTTATGGTCTAAATTGAAAATGTACCGTTTAATAACTAAACAACTAGAGACATTTTTATACAATTTAAATATCCTCCTGCAGACTTTGTGCTCTATGGTCCTAATTTCTTCTCCACTCTTTATGGCAGTAGGAGCTGTTCCTGCAGGGTGCCCTCTCCATCTAGCAGTGTACAGACACGTTTTCTCAGCCCCTGGGGCGTAGGCTCAGATGTGCATTCCAGCAGACAAAGCTAGCATTTCCAGAGTCTTCTCCTTAAAATGCCCAACTGTGAACAAGAGCTAATCAGCTCCTTGCTGGACCTTTGTCTGCTGAAGCTGTCACACATTTATTGTTATTGTCAGTTCATTTAGAGATTTAAACACAATGGGGCAAACAAACCCATATTTCCATATGGAGGCATACAGTAAAAAGAGATAGTGTGAGGAAAAGTAAAGTGAAGGAAGAGGAGTGGGGGGAAATGCTTTGAAAACTGGGTTGGTCTCAGTGAAGTTTCTTTGGTATGACAGCAGCATAAAGCCGTCTTGTTTTAGCCGGCAGCGTGGTGGAAGTTAAAGGAAGCAGAGAGGGAGAGTGGGGGAGAGGGGCTATATATATAGAAAGAGAGAGAGAGGGAGAGAGACACTCTGAAGATGTTATTAGAGTCTCAGGGAGCTGCAGGTGAAAAGGTCCTCTTCTATTTATCAGCCAATTTTACATTTCTTTACCTTAAAAGACAAAAATGCTGAAAATGAGAAAGTGAGTGTGGGATTTATTATAGGAGTGTTATGTACAGTTTAGTTAGAGTTGAGAGTATTTGGCCTCAGATGTGAATGATGATATCTTTTGGAACATGCAGTTTACAATGATGTACACTTGTGAACATGACAAATAAATTAAATCTGTCCATTGTGATGTCTTATGGCAACAAAGCTTTATATTGCTCCTCCCATTCTCCTCTTTCTCTATAGTTTGCATTATCATCCACGCAAGGAGTGATGGAACAACAGAGTATTTAGCAGCTCAGGTACTGGTTCCTCCTCCACACTAAGGAAGGTCCATCCTGAGTTCTTCTCACAGCTATGTGGCCTATTTACTTAGCCTTGAGGGCAAACACACCAGCTCATCAGATGCACTCTTTTAAAATCTGTGCACACTCATTTGGCCACCTTGATGGATTGGCCAGTATTGACGTTTTCACAGCACCACTGTATGAGGGTCGTAGCCTGGCCAAATTGGCACATCTGGAACATATGAGTCCTGGAGTCTGAACTGAAAGCAACTCTGCGGGAACTCACAATAAGCTCCTCAGTTCACGCTCCAAAATAAGTAGTTGCTTCATCCTCACAAGCTACAAAAATGACCATGTTGTCCTTAGTGAGGGTATTCCCACAGTCACGGCTGATAATGCTCTCAACTTCGCATTTATTTAAGATGTTTTTAGATACTTTGCCTTATCTTCCTTTGAGCGTTTTATTGAAATGCGAGTGAGTTAATCAGCCAACACAGATTTTTCTTAGAGGGATCTATTAGCGGTTGGTGTTTGTGAACGGCCTTGTGACTTCTTCAGATTTCAAAGTTCAAAGTGCACCAAGTTTAAGGAGATCAGCTCTCTGCTAGCATTTTGACCTGTTGTGACTATCTAATGATCTTATACAAGCCTTCTGTATGAGAGCTGCTAGTGGCACATTCAGTATTCAGTTGTAGATGTTAAGACAGGAGCTTGTTCCCAGAGCACATGCTTCTCCGAATGAATGAAACATGCTCTTTCTTTTCTTTTCCTTGCCATTGCTGGAATGTTAACCAGAAAGTGTTGAGATCGACATCAGTGACTTTTTTTAACATCCTCTTGTGTCAAGAAGTTAGAGAAATACAAGAGTTATTTGACCTCAACATGCCAACCATAACAGCGGCTTGAGAGCGATCAGAAGAGGCTTACTGATGCTTTCAGGCACCTTTGCATGCTTCCGCTCCAGAAAAACACATTAGTGTTATTACATCCAGCAGTCTGCAGTTGTATTGCCTGATTTATTCAGATACCGCTGTCTGCTTCATGGAGTAAACTGAGCAACTGTCATTTGAGCATATTCAGGAGTTAAACTCATTTGTCTATAAATAACGCTTGCTGAATTTATCCATCAAATATTTCACATTTTTATCAGACCTTGGGCAGGAAAAAAAATCTTCCAGCTGCTAATGGCCTATATGGCCAATGTTGGTATATATACATATGGTATATGTTGCAGTTGATGTTTTCCCAACCTAATGTTTTATGATGAGACAGTGGTCTGAATAGAAGGCATAATTACAATGCTTTCCCATGGGAGTCCATTTGCACCCACATAGGCTCCTTTATGTAAAGCACATCAGATTGAAGAGTCTTATCAAGGTAAACCTATCCAGGTGTTATAGAGCTCGAATTCTGTTGGTGCATTGTTCATTGGTATGCTTGGCTTAGACATTTCCTGTCAGATGAGATTGTAGAGCCTGGGCAAGGCCACATTTCCTAATTTAACTATTTATTGTAAGAAACTGAACTCCACATTTAACCAGCATAACACACATATTTTTGATAAAAAGCCATAATTTATAAAAATTTAATTTAACATTAGGTAGAAGTCCTGTTAGTGCCCTGCATTTATTTACAAGCACAATGACATGTTTATTTATATAAAAAAAAAATGTTAAAAGCCCCAACACTCATCATTGTTCCCTTAATATCTTTGGACTTTGTTGAGAATGCACCTTCACTTTAGCATACTATCTTGATGGACTGCGTTTTATGTTTCCAACCTGAATCGTTCATGAGGTGGTTATGAAAAGGAAGCGCACCTTCATGTTGCCCACAGAAATAACCTGATGTTTTCTTTGCCTTTTAAACAGCAGAGCCAGTGGATGTCCTAAAAGTATTAGCATTTGAAAATTACCCCAAAGGAGTGACAAAAACTACAGGATTTTGCGCAAACCGAAGAGCATCGACGCCAGATACAGCTTACAGAGTTGCCAAGGAGGTCCAGATCAGTGCCCCCACCACACAGCTATTCCCTGGTAAGTACCTTTAACCTTAGACTGCTATGTGCAAACTGCTAGTGACTGCTTTTATCACGACATTAGGTGAGCATGAGAAAAACATACCATGCAGATATGTGTAGATTTCCATGCGCCTTAATATTTTACCAAAATTAAAAGCGAGTAATGTCGCATCATTATAGTGTTATTATTATTGTAATTCACTGTGATAAAATGAGTATTTACTGAGAACGTACTAAAAATATTTATTGGTAGTTATTTATTACTTTTGAAAAGAAAAGTGATGCTGGGCGAAATTAAATTTTATTTATTAGATCATCTCAGTCACATTAACTTTTCTGTTTTGACCATGCAGGTGGTGTTTTTCCTGAGGATTTCGCCATCCTAGCCACAGTGCGTCCCAAATCTGGCATCCAGTCCTTCTTGCTGTCCATTTACAACGAGCAAGGAGTCCAGCAGCTGGGCGTGGAGGTTGGACGCTCACCTATCTTCCTGTATGAGGATCATAATGGCAAGCCAGTCCCAGAGGAATACCCCCTGTTTGATGGTCTTAACCTTGCTGACGGAAAGTACGTCAGATCTCGAACATTCACTCACGTAGTCACGTATTCGAACACATGCACAGGACCTCAGAGGGAATGGGTGTGGAGAGTGAAGGGTGTTAAAATGCAACATGGGGCAAAGGAAACATGCCAGTGCTTTGGCATTTTGCAGCACTGAATAGTTTTGAACAAAGTGATCCAGCATTTATTTATTGGTGCCAGTTTTGCTGGACTATGCGTTCCTATAATGCATTGAATGCTATTTTAATCAGCCTAAAAATAGTTTAATGACCATGTAAAGCTAAATATTTTCTGATTCCCACTGACTTGTTCTTTTTAATAAAAGTGAGAAAACAACCCCTTGTTGCGCTGCAGGTGCTCATCACCGGATTAGCCATCTCATCAGGGGTCTGTGGGCATAGAGACAGGTCAGAGACAGACACTGGATTATTGGGGCACAGCAGGACTGCTATGGACAACCTGACCTCATCTATGAACTCACTGCCTCTGCTATTTTAGAGACAGAGGCAAGGGGCAGTACCAGAAATACAGGCCTCTTAACATTTAGCATAAACCTGATTATCTTCTCCCATGTTCAAAAATCACAAAATGCTCAGTGGGAGTTTTTAGGTCACTGTCAAGAGTCCATGTGCAGGGACAGGCTGGGGATAAATAATCAGAAAGGATGCTGTGCTTTACAGTTTCTTCCAGTGTTATTAAAGGATTTTGCACTTGCTGAACATGCTGAACTTTAGAAGGAAGTCAGAACCCAGTCACAATATTTTTGTGCTCTAAATTGGCTTAAGATGAGTTATAGTATATATGCTGTTATCATAATAGAAATAAGCTTGACAAATCCTTGAAAAGTCAGCAATAATGCTGCTTCGTGAGCATTTTTCAGCAAATGAAAGATACTCTGAGCCGGCTTTGTGCTAGTCTTGTAGGCGGTTTTGCCCATTATGTGCTACTTGCTTTGTTAGAGAGTGCACTGTTTTTGGTGGAGGACTTTCCAGCTCAAGGTCTTGTTTAAAACTTCAGTGGCTATAGCTGCATGCATGGATGGATTCACTGGTACTAGCAAGCAGACACTCAGGCTGAATAGGGAGGTACAATGATCTGCTATTAATGAGGTAAAAAGGAGCATTCTTTTATTTAGAAAAATGGATAAGATATGATGCAACTTAGTTTTGCCATAATTACACTTTTTAAATATGATTTTTATAATAATATGCTATTTCAAATATAATCTTACCCCTCCGATCAATATGCACTTAAAGTCTGAGAAAACTGACTGAAGTCAACGATTGCTTTTCTGCCACATAAGGTGACAAATAGTCCTTTGTGCCGTAGTGCTTATCCCAGAGAGTGTTGCACATTTATTTTTCTCCAAGCTCCATTTCCTGCCCTGGAATGTGTCTGTATGACTTAGCTGATATTCAAAGACACATTTTCACTTTTGGTAACACAATTGACCACGCAGATAAATGAATTATCAGAAACAGTTATATCTGTGATTAAAAAAAAGGTCTTTGATTGCTATCTTAAGTTAAGATGTTGTCAGGTCTCATCTTCCACCTGTGAACAATGTTTTGACTGTCTGTCTCCTGCTCTGGCAAGGCAAGCCTTCCTGGATCTTGACACACACTTTCCACAATGTTCACAACGTCTGTCATGCTAAGTAACCCAGAAGGAGGATTAAGTTTGGAGTTTAATGAGTGTAATCCCGTGTTAAACAGGGCCAAAGTGTGGGGGCAAGAATGTGGTCCAGTGCTGCCTGGTATGCAATAGCCCTCAAGTGCAGCGCAAATGGTGCAGAGGCAAGGAAGGTGTCAGACTCACGTGTGACCCCAGTTAACCCATTGCATCGATGGCGGTTGCCGATCAAAATATACCATAAACACTGGAGCATGTATTGTAATGAGTATTGTGAATTTCTTTCTCCTTGAGTTGTGTTGTGAAGCAGTCAAAGTGGACTACATACTGTTAAAGTGCTGATGTTGTTTTAGATTATGATTAAATTAAATTAAATTAGATATCCTAATTTGTACTTGACACCTATAATAATATTTTTTAGCAGCTATCTGCTGTGTCAAGGCCTTTTTATTATGTGAGAATTCCCACAGCAACAACATGCAACAACATTTCAAAAATGATTAAATAACAAGCAGTTAACTTATTGAACTTTATAGATGTTTCCTTTTTTTCATTTATTGCTTTTCTCCTTGTGTGTGTCCTTGATTAGGTGGCATCGTGTAGCCATCAGTGTGGAGAACAAAGTGGCCACTATCATTGTAGACTGTAAGAACAAGGTCACCAAAAACCTCCCCAGGAGTGACCATGCCTCCGTCAGCACCGATGGCATTACTGTGTTCGGCACCAGGATACTGGATCAGGAGGGTTTCCAGGTAAGGTTGTCAACGTGGTGGATTGCATATGTACAGTGTTTGTGATTGAGTTTTCTAATCTGCATTTTGACACATTTGCTTTGTATTTTGGCACATTGTTTAGGAACCATGCATCTGCCATCTGTGACTGAAAAAGTAGAAGTTTAATCCATTACTGTGTGTATTAAATGCATTTTTCCCTTGTTTAATTTGAAAGAGTATTTACTGTCTACCCAGTTTTGAAAGTGCGTTGTTTAGTAGGTTATAGTTTAAATCCCGCTGGCACAGATCCTTGTGATCCTGACAACATGCGTATCAGATATGAGATATCTGAGACCATTTGAGCTTTGTCGCTTCTCATTTTCAGTAAAGCTACCTTGTGGCAACTTTAACATTTGCTGTTTTATTTGATCTTCCCACAGAAGAATTTTCCATAACTAAGGGATATTGAATATAAATCGAATACAAATCTGCTTTGTTCTGCTTCAAACTCCCAGACTGTATGAGTAACTGTCTGGGAGTTTGGGTTTGTTACCATTTGTTCGTTCAGTGTGATGTTTGTTCTGCTTTGAGGCGCAGGTCATCCAGAGGTTGATGGTGGCAGTGGGTCAGGCAGACGTAAATAATGACAAACAGAGGCTGAATTGTCATGATATTTATGGTGAAACATAAAGGTCACTGGGTGGCTGCATGAGAACTATTTTGGACTGAGGTTTGCCTAAGTGGTACAGACTAGATTTACTGCCTACTTTTACTTTTATTTAAAAAAGTAACCATTGCAGGTGTATATTAAAGCATATATTTATGTGGATGATTCACTTATGTATTTTAATATATTCCACAAAGATGAGAAAAGATAAAACAAAGACATCAGTGTCTAATATATAAATCCAACATTAAAGACCTTTAAAAGCTCAAATCAGACACAAAGACATAGACAGCACAAACAGTCACACCACTTCATGTTATGAGAACATGTTTGCTTATCCTGTTTACGTTTATAAAGCATTATTTTGCTTTTTATGTTGTATATCCTGATTATTTTTGTGAGAGCCCCTTAAAAAAGGATTGTTCATCTCAAGTGAATAATCTTTCTAAAAACATCTAAAAAATGTTTATCAGCTGACAAAACCAGATTGTAGTTTATGATTTATGATGGCCGACTTATTCCTATTTGTTGTACTATTTTTTTAAACGTTTATAAGCAGATTTGCTTTCACATATCCTGTCAGTTTTGATTAGATTTATGGGGGGGGGGGGGCACTGAGGCCCGTGTTTGTATCAAACAGTGTGTCTAGTCAGAGGCTGGCAGTGGAAGGGCTGAAAATATGAGCCATAAGTCACCTAACAGGATCTTCTCTGTGTAGTTTTTGGAACAGGTCTCCTGTCTGTTCTCTGTCCTTGCGCTCTTCAGATATCCTCAGTGCCCATTGCATGCTGGGATGTACAGTAGAGGGGAAGGAAATACCTCGACCTTTTACATTCATGCCAATTTTTTTATAATGAGAGATGATGTCAGACCTCCCCCTGATGTTTTGATCTTTTTTTTTTTTTTTGTAAAATTGGTCATTGCTCGAGTTTTATGAGATTTGACCTGGTAAAAATATAACTATGTATAAGAAAATTTAAAAAATGTTTTGAAATGTAAGAAATACAAAATTGCCAGTTTGTCCAAAAGTTTTACTTCTCTGTTAAATGAGTAGTGTTCGATTTATAGGGTTAGATAGCACACATTGCTGTTATGTGTTTCTTTACTCAAATTTTGGAATTTATTTTCCCAACTTCACCTGCATTTTTCATAAATGTCTATTCATGCAGTACCTGCCTCAGGTTTGAGGCGACCACCATGGCAAAGGGATCTGGCTTAGATGAATGGGAGTCTTTCATTGAGCCTTCAGGCCTTCTTAGTTGCTCATCTCCTCCCCTCCCTGCATACTCACCCATGCTCACCACCCCCTCCTCCCACTGTATCCTCCCTAGGTTCAGGCCTCCCTACTGTGTTAAACGAGACTGTCTATTCATGCCTGGTGAAAACACTCACACATATACACACACACATATATATATGTATAAATGCACAGATATATCACTTTGCCTTTTGAGTTCTTTTTCTTACTTGCGCATTCTAGTGTTTACTAGGATTATAAATCACATATTGTTGTAATTGTTGTATGAGGCTGTCTAATTACAGCTGACTGTGGTTAGACTTAAAGGTATGTTGCCTTTGGCTACAGTATGTCAAAGGACACATGCTGATGATAAATTTGGCCAGTGATAACTTGCCTCTGTATTTAGAACTTGAAGTAGGACTTTAACTGAGAGAGAAAAACAAACAAATAGCTAACTGTCACAGAAAAAGGTGACATTGCTGCATGCTAATGGTTCAAAAAATAGATGTTATTTCAATATACCTCTCGATTCCAACAATTTTACTATGCGTGGACCTCTTCCATGTTTATTTATATCCCAAGATGCCTTGTGGTTAGGATGAGGTAGAATGTAAAAAAAGATATATGTCAGAATTTGCCCTTTGCAGATCACAAATATGATTATTTTCCAGGTTTATTTCTGTCACTTTGTGCTACATAAAGTATAAGACAGATGCAGTTTTTCCAAAAAAAACAAACATAACTTTTTATTAGCGACTCCTTGACTTAACTAGTACATGTTAACAACGATCCGTGAAATAAACAAAGACATGTTTCAGATAATAATGTAATAACTGGTAAATTTATTTGAAAATTATAATAATGTTCTTCGTAACTGCTTTGACCCTGCTTATCCTGATTAACTAAAATTAGCATAGCTTTAATTTTAGTTACTTTTCCCTTGTTAGATTCTTTAACAGATCCATTGGATGTGTGGGTGAGGGTGATTTAAGTGTCTGATTACATTTGTTATGGTATTTGTTTTTGTGACAACAGATGCAGTTTACATTGGCAAACTTTGTGTCTGCACACACAGTGAAGAGCTTCCATGCTAACGACATGTTAGCATGTGGCTGTGAGTGCTGTGAGCGTGCACACGTGTGGATGTTGCGCATGCCTGAAACAGACCGCCTTGAACAATTTGGAAATCAGTTGATTGTGGTCCCTGGCTGGTTGATCAGTGCATCTCCGTTTCTTAGTCTTGTATTTTGCTTTAACTTCTTTGCCAAAGCCCTTTGTGAAAGTGGATTTTTTTCAAAGGCATTACATAACTTTACTATTTTGGTAGCATGGGATGCTTCACAAGGTGGATAAAGCAGGTATAGAGTAGCAAACTGATTTCTACAAGGACTGACAAGTATCAGCTGTTGATCTTAGTCCCACTGCTCTTATTCATGCCCTCCCTTTTCTTATTGACCTCTAACAGTGCAGTCATTAATGTATAACCTCATGGGCTTGCTTCCATGCTGCACAGAGGTATTCTGTAGCCAGGAGGGGCATATTTTGGAGTTCTGGCTTTACTCCAAGTTGCTTTGGCTTTTTTCACCCCTTTTTTTCTCAGCAGTCCACATTAGAAGACAGGCTTAGAACTGTGGTGTAACTCTTCCCAGGTGTTTCCCAGTACAAAACATCTTTTACCATCCCAGCTGCTCTCTCTAAATCCCCGTCTGTCTCTGGAGCCCTCATGGTGTTACTTTCCAGATTTAATATTAGTTTCTCTCTTACCTTGTCTTGGTTTTGTGGTTTGGCTCTTGTTTGTAATGCAGGTCTGCAGCAGTCTTATTATTTACTGGAAAGACATTTTAATGAACCGTTAAAGGAAGAAGCTGTCTGTGGGATTTCGGTTTATACCTGAGAGATGAAAGAAGAACTTGGCAGGTATATTGATGATGAGATGATTCATATAGATTTGCTTCAACATTTATCATCCCAGCAGTCTCCAAGAATAAAATCTTAAATTTAATTTAAAATGTTTTTATCTATTAAAACTTTACTGGTGTTCTTGATTGTGAATGCCCATCTTTGATCATTTTTTTTCTAATTATAACTATTGTTGAATATGTTGGTCATGACGCAGTCAGAAGTTTACTAATTGTGCTGAGCTGGTTTTGAGTGAGAACACCATGTCTCCACAACCTATTTGTGTGCAGAAGGGTGGCTCTCAGACGTGGACTAATTACAGCTGACTCAAATCAGGGTTCAAGCATTCACTGTTGGTCTTATGGTGACACATGTGAGGTAATACATGTCAGCTTGATTCAGGAGAAAGCTTGATCTTACCTTTTTTTATTGAGTCCCCTCCCCCAAAACACTTGGACTGAGGCACACACAAATCTCTTTCCAGGCTTGATTTATAGCTGTTCAATGATCATTATACAAGTAAAATTTTGATTTAATGAACAATATGGCAAATGTCTTCAAATGATAACACAAGTTAATTTTTTATTTGTAAATGTATACACAGACAGGTATGTTAAATCAAACTAAACAAAAAGACATCACCCTTAAGCTTTATAAATGTGTGTTTGGGCTCTGTGTCTGGCATTTTGCTGCTATTGTTTGTCTCCATTTGTGTCCTTAGAGGGAAGAGACCGGACCTTGGTACTGAGTGGTTACTAAAAGCTTAGTTGTGTGGTATCTTTCAGACACTGTGGGTACAGCTATTTAATTGTCCCACTGTGCGATCCAAGAGTGTGGCTACTAAAATGTAATATATGTAGTGTAATGACTTGGCATGAGCAGAACTGTTGTGACTAGCCTAATAAAACAGAAAGTTTGAATTAGGTATGACAGATAAGATCAGATGTTTGGCAGTCCAAGGAATGGAGCAACTGCAGTAGCTAGAAGAACCAGAGACAGAGAAGATGCTTTCTATGGTACATCAGATAGACTTTTGTGTGCAGTTGCAGTGTGTTTAACTTTAAACTGACAGTATGAGGTTTAATTTTTACAAATGCATTCCTACATTCAGAAACATAGGCAGGATTCTCTGGACTGCCAAAGTGATGCAGTCAAACACGATGCGGATGGATCGTTATACACGGAGCAAGCCCTAACACATTGATGTTTATTCTGAGGTACATGTCAAGGATTCCATAGATCTGTTTTTTTAACAAAAGGAGAGTTCATGCATGCACACACAAACGTGCACACAGACACACAAACACATTCTCCTGCCAAGTTTCAGCTTCCTTGATTCCTCTTCTGTCTGACTTCCAATACTCTGTTCTGCTCTTCGACCTATAGTGCCTCTGCTGACACAGATATGTTGGGATTGTACCTGTGAGCTGCCTCAGATCCAACACCCTTCACCCAGCCATTGGTTCAGTGGTGGTGTAGCGTGTAGATGCACAAAGTCAGTCTGCAGAGACTCAGTTCAAGCAGTTCTAGACGCCAAAGAAAAAAACTGTTTGATTTGGCTATAAGACCAAGGGCTTGGCAGTGCTGGAGTGGTGTCAAGCGTTGCGGTATCCGGTCACACAGTAAACATTCATAAATCATGTTTGAAATCTACCTTTGTTTGTGTTTTAGGAACTTAAAACTGTGTGCAATACAAATTTTGCTTAATTGGTTGTCTTTATTTAGTGGTCAGCTGAGCTGTAACACAATTGCCTTTCGACACTCACTACAATCGACTTTATGGGTAAACATGTCGTCTTGTGGGTTTGCTAGGCAAATCAGAAAATACTGAGTTTGAGTCAGATAGCTGGCTGACTTGTGAACAAGGATTCGAGGGGAAACAAAGATTCTTGTGTTTGCTTTTTACGTACCCAACATTTTTGGCAAATATGTTTTTTATTTTTTGAAGTGGTGTAAAAAAGCTGTGTGCTGTGGCAGGATATGAAGTTAGAATTAAATGATCAAAACCACAAATGACACTTAAATTTTATTTTTCTCAATGTATATTCCCTGTGCACATGTGATAAGGCATATGTGGGATAAAAACAGAAATACTGCATTGCCAGGATTGTTTGCATTTCATTTTCTTATCTTTCGTTCACTATAGTTGTTGTACTGAGTATAAAGTCTTTTATATTTATAGTAAAACACACGACTACACCAGGTGTTTCTTGTGTCTTGATGATACTCGTTTATTTATTTTTCCTGAGGTAAAATCCAGTGCTGATAACAATAATTTCCCAGTGTCTGAACTCGGTTTCCTCCCTGCGCCTTGTCGGTGTGGATTCTGTGGTCTGTGCTTCAAGCTGTTTAATCATACAAGACTCTACTCTGCCAGACTCTATAAGTGTCTATAATTTAAGATTTTCATTTATTCCACTTTACACAGTGTGTGTGGATGTTGTGTGAGTCTGTGAGCAAGATGAGGCATGACCCTCATGCCAGTAGGCCTGGGTACAGCATTGCCTTGTCAGGGAGGTAGTGATCAGGTTTCATAATCCTTTAGGGAGTTGTCAGTACTAGTAATATTCATGCAAATTAACATGCAACGAAATAAGGATTTCAGATGTTGACTGTATATTTTTAAAGCTGGCAAAGAAATTCATGTGTGGTAGAAATTTGCTTATTTTTTCTGTTTTTCTGTTTTCTGCAGGGGGACATCCAGCAGCTTCTGATTGTAGAGGATCCCAAAGCAGCATACGACTACTGTGAACATTACAGCCCAGACTGTGACACTGCCCTCAGCGATTCTTTGCAGGCACAGGAGCCAGAAGAGGTCAGGCAACCACCAGGGAGGGTGGTGGAGATTCCACAAATCAACCATAGTAGCTAACATAAAAATAGGAATATAAACTAAACTGTGACAGAGGAGGGGCTTAGATGTTTTAAAGCCTTAATTACCCTTCTTTTTATATTTTAATGTATTAAAATAAATTCGATATTGGGAAATACTCCCCAGGGTAAAGTGCAATGCTTTGACTTGATCTTTCACTGTTTCACAAACCTAAAGGTTTATGATCCTGGAGAATCAGTTCATCATTTGCACTAGAGTGATGCATGCTGACATACCGACAGACATGCAAAGCTGTTAGGATTTAATAATCATGACTAAAACTTCTACTACTACTGCAATGTTGTATTTTTGTTGCAGACTATACAAATAAGGAGTAAAAGAGTACTGATTGGCTGATTTTCCATTTGTGTTCAGTACAATACAGATATATTTATCCAACACATCCATGAATTCTCGGTTATCTGGAGCTGTCCAAAACCTGCCCTTTATTTTTTCACATACTCAGAAAGATGCCATAAATTGCACTATTGATTATTCATTGGTGAATACACAGTCATGTCAGAAGCTGCTGTACATCTGGCCACAGCGATGTCCTGGAAGGTGTATTTGTACCTTAAGGGCCAATATAAGTGTGATCTACCTGTTTTTGATCAATTAGTAACTGCTAAAAGAAATTCTACCTGCCTTAATATTTTAATCATTTAACCATGAAGGCATCATGTTGAGACTGCAAATTAAAGTTCAAAAGTCACCATCACTCCTTAATAAGGAACTGCTATATAATAGTTCCACTTTTATTTTTTTTAATCAGACCAGGTATTCCAGCTGATCTTAGAAGTCCTGTCGTGTATAATTTACATGACTTCTGTGAGAAATTTCTATTACGATGTCCCTGAAATGCTGCTTGTAATTTAGTCTCTGTTGTTTTTCTCTGTTTTATGAGATTTGACACCATCCCCACCTGTTTGCTTGTAGGTCAAACCTGTATTGCTAGATTCAGTATTAGTTTCCTAAAATAAGACTACTATTTAATTTAGCAACTCGTTGTTATTTGAAGAGACCATCATAAAAAATATTAGCTATAAAATATACATATAATTTTCATGCATACACTATAATGGAATATAACATTGCATTACATTGTGTGTCTTGTAGCAGTTCAGATAATGCTTAATGTAGTTGAACTGTCAACACCTTACCTCAAGCATATTTTCTAACTGTTTGCTGTTTAAACACATCGGATGATGAAGCTGATTTAAATTATGTGTGTCATTTTCTTGTTGAAAGAAGTTGAAAGAAGATGTGTCTTGCTATTGCTAACATGAAAACCTCTCTCCCTCCTCTGTCATCCTCTCCAGTACACTACTGATGATTTAGATTACTCTGTGTTTGATGAGTATTCAGAGGGAACGACAGAAACCAGTCCAACCTATGATGATTTTGAGCCGCAGGTAAATGGAAAAAGCGAAGGACAAGATGTTTTTGTGTTGTCTCATTTAGATTTTGGTTCTTTCGTGTATTGTCTCCGTGTCCCACTGTTATGTTTACATTCATGTCAAAGCTAAAAAGGTCGACTTGCCCTGCGACATGAAAATATTGAGATCATGCCCTTAGTGTGCAGTACTGCAGGTGTAAATTTGAATGTGGATGCAAACATACACAGTGTGCTAGTCCTGTCTTGTCTGTCTACAGCCTTCTCTTGGAATGCCATCTGCTTTAAGTGAATTTCCAGCATATCTTTGAAAGTACTGTATACACTGTGGAATATCAGCAACTCTGTACTCTTCTGTGGATTTCATATCTATGCATTTATTTATTTGTTTTTTGTGCGCTTGTGCCTGACTGTGTCCTAAAATCGTTCCTGTGTGTCACATGAACAGCTCAGTCCTTGATTGTTGTACAGCACCCTGTTCTACCCAACTGTCACGCAGTAGTATTAACATGATCAGGGCTCCAGTTGCAGCCCTTTTTAGTTGATCTGCATGAACAATATGTAAAGTGATACGTGCAGACCAAGTACTGTGTATCCAGCTGCTTCTGGAAACACAATTGTATTGAAAAAATACTGTACATCAATCAAGGAGTGTGGCTTCAAATCATTTCCATTTTCCATTTTCCATGTTTGGTATTATTTATCACCGTCACCTCTTCCAGAGAAAGAAACGTAGTCTGTCCTCGAAAAAGAAGATGACCAGAAAGCCCCCCAGTAAAACTAAGCCCAAGCCCTTAAAAGCTAAAAAGTATTCCACTAAGAAGAAACATCAGATGCCTGGCTACCAGGCTACAGCACCGGAGCAACACCGAGGCGATATTAGGGTAAAAATTCATTTCGAGATTAGAGAACATCCCATCAAGATCTTCCCGCCCTGAATTCAGAAGGGAAAATCTGTGATGGCAGATTTCAGCCTCGCTAACCTTCTCAGTGTAGAGGTAGCAGCGACTTCAGTCAGCTTGAGAAGACCTCAGCAAATAACCTCTAGTCTGAGCTTTTATGCTAACCTTTATTCTTCTTTGCTTTTTTCAACATGACTCAGATAAACAATTTAGAAGGAGATTACAATACAGACATTGACTACGGAACTGTAGATGGTACTCACACTCAGTCCCCCTTTGCCACGAGTGGACCCTATGAGGTAATTTTCAACTCACTTCTGTGTTAGTTATTTTGGGGAGTATGAACCAGGATTTTACCCAAGGAAGTGCCTGGTATGATATGACAAAGACATGGAGATTCAAGTCAGTGAATCTCTGTCTTTTGACCTTTGAATTGATGGACAGAGGATAATTTTAAATGCTTAAAAACAAAAATACACACACACAAACACACAAACATATATATACATATATATTAGTGCTGTCAGTGTTGATCTCATAAAAATTACGCTGTAACCGCATTAACGCGGCAAATCTCCATTAGCGAGGATTGCCCCGTTTGTGGGGCTGCACGGCGTCAACGGGTTAGCTTGGTTAGCTCGTATATATACATATTTGTGTGTGTGTGTATATATATATATATATACATATGTGTGTGTGTTTGTATGGCAGAAGCTGTGTCATCCAAAAATGCTGATTGTAAATTATTTAGCAGAGATTATCTGCTAAACAAAAAATAAAATTTCCTGTTGTCCATCACAACATGAGCCTTGTGTTGGTCACTATTTGTTCTTATTACCTTGAAAAGAACTATGATCAAAAGGCTTAACGCTCACAGCCAGCTATGACTGTGCATTGTATACTGCAGTTTTTGACAAAGTTGATGTGATTATTTTAATGCTTAATTTGCCTAAATGTCCACAGCAAGTGTAATTGCATCCACTTTGTCTTGCTCTAGAACTAAATCCACAGCGATCACCACTGTGTTTGAAAAGCACTATTGTGCCAGGTAATCGTGGTTGTGGTGAAAATCGCTGTGGCTAAAACATTTTAATAGAAATTGATTTGCTAATTTTGATTTTATTTGCGTTTCAGTTACTTCACTTCAAATAATTTGATGTTTTTGCAAGTTGCTGATGTCTTTAGTGACATCTGTTTGAGCCTTTCTTTGCTTTTTGCATCAGTATGCCATTTACAGAACGGCCATACGATGAGAGAGAAAAGCAGGCTCGGATAACATCAAGCCTTTCTTTATATCTATGATTGCCAAACTGATAATGATTATGTTTTGTTATCATGGTAACACTTTATTTATTCCTTTTTTTCTGGTATAACAAGTCAATTTATTGAAATACATATATCACAGTACTTGGCTGTAATGGAGTGATATATTGAAGAGTGAAAAGAGTGTAGTTGTTTTTCTCACATTAAAGATAATCTAAGATTGACAATATGGTATTCAAAATAAGTGAAGTGTTACCATTTCTTTTCTTTTCTGCATTTCCTGTTGAATGAACTTGCAATTTTCTTTAATAACATCTTAAAATGGATTATTTTACCTCAGTCGCTTAACTAACATTGTCATTTCCTTGGTTGCTCACTATTATCCCCACCCCCTTGGCTTGGTTAACACATGAAAGGCTGAGGAGGAAGATGTTGTCGGTGCATATGTCACCGAGGCCACTCACGTTGCTCCAGAGCCCACCGTTGTTGCAGAAGCACAGGACACCTTGGATACTGGTGCGGACGCATATGACTTTAAGGAGTATGACCTAAACCAGTATGACTTGGGCGAGGTTGACAGCAGGTTGTATGATTATGGGGCGTATGATGAGTATGGCACAGCCCTGCCTAAACCTGAGGCGACCTACGATGATGAGGTGGGGCCTGGGGTCGCTGCTGAAACCGATGTTTCGGAGAGTACTGTAAGTATCACACCCGGACCTGGTGACTGACGGGTGTGCGCATGAACAGCATGCATTAGAGACTCTGTGTGTCGTGGTTTCACTTAGTCCTTCAGTGCACGTCTTCTTTGTTTGTTGCTTGGCATGGGAAATGCGTCATTGACACGTTAAGTGTGGAATCAGGTGATCTGCTGCTGTTTCAACAGTGTGTGTCTGGTGATTCAGCGGTCATAGGGACTATGCATGCATCTATTTCGCTATAGTTTTTGTTATTAAGGTGGATTTCTATTTAACATAGCACAGACACTTATTCCATACACATCTTTTAATCAGTGTATGCTGACCCAGCCTACACCCACTGATACCAAACAAGGCCTATTGCACCTCCCTACCCACCTCATCTTTCAGCAGCTGGCTGTGATCCCTCCCTCTGCTCGTCTCACTGTGGACTGCAATTAGCCTATAAATCGTAGGCAGCTGTCTGCATAGTGCACCCACACAGTTGTAAAGAACATGCAGACTTTACTAATCAACAGTTTGTCACAGTATGTTATTTAGTCAGTATAAAGACCATATAAATTAACATAACTCCTCATTTTGTGTCTATGTTGGAAAATTTGGCCCCAACTTTGTGCTAAATGTACACAACCAGACTCCATTAAGTGCATTATGTGTCTGTGCGCCTTTGGGTATTGATACTGTAGAATGTTAAGATGAGGCCTTATATGCCTTTTACTACCCATCTCACACACAGCTCACCCAGACTTGCACCTTCTAATCTCACCACACCTTCTCCACCTCCATAAGGAAGAACTTACTCATATTATACATTTGTTATGTTCAGCTACTCATGTGTATTTGCTAAATTGCAATGTTGGAAAAATAATGGGAAATAAAATATACTAAATTTACATAGATAACCGCTGGTATGTTATATTGGGTGATCATTTATTAACCACACTGCTCAGTGACGATGCAATGACAGCACGACTCCATTTCAAGCATGCAGAGGTCCGTTGTCGCTCATGAGGATTACCCTTCTTCTTTGTTAGTGTTTGTTAATGTCTCGCTTTGTATTATCCATGATTTACTTAGTCTAGTGCTATTTGTACCTGTGGAGAATAACTGCTCCATGGTTTAGCTTTACATTTATAAAGCTGCCTCCACTTTTCTTGCTTAACTGCAGGTCGCTGGTTCCGTAGCAGGCTTTGGACAGAAGGGAGAGAAGGGCGAGCCGGCTGTGATTGAACCTGTAAGCTCCAAAAAGTCGATAATTGTCCAAATGTTATGACTTATTATCACTTTCCTGGTACACATATTTTTTAGAAAAATGTTATTCTCAGAGCGAGCAGTCTCACTTTTATTAGAACTTTAAATCATATTAAACCCAAACGAAATAGTGACAAACCCAAACCACAGTTTTATTTATATACTTCTTTAAATATCCCATTGCAGTGCTATCTAAACATCTCCAGAACACAATTTTTTCCTATTATTATCTAATCTGGAACTTATCTATGATACTGCTTTTGCATATCCCACTATTTGTGGTGATAAACACTTTGCTTGTATTTTAAGGGAATGCTAATTGAAGGACCACCAGGACCCCCCGGCCCAGCAGTGAGTATATTTTTTTGGGAAAAAAAGAGACCTAATTATGCGAAATTATCAACTCTTGTCAGAATTTCCTGAGTTGACACTCCGTTGGTCTGCTAACTTTGTTTTGCTTATTCAGGGTCTTCCAGGACCAGCAGGCCTACAAGGACCCCCAGGCACCTCTGGAGATCCTGGGGACAGGGTAGGTTTATCATTTATGTCTCCAAGCTCATAGTTTTTTATGTGGATTTACTCTGAATTCTGAATTCAACTATGTTCTTTCCGGTTATACTCTTTCAGAAAATGAATGTCTGGACAGCTTAATAGACACTCCGAATTAGTGAAATTATTTTGTTATAGGTTCATTTATTGGTAGACTTCATTTACGCGTTGAAGAATAACGATCTGTGTCAGTGTTTTATATGTGAAAGGAAGGCAGTGTGAGGAATAGAAATTTTATAGCACACTAATTGCATTGAAAACTGCATTGAGAATAATACTGAATGAACTGTGTGTAGCTTACCATTAAAAGTTAATATGAATATCAAACACTAGTGATCTTGGGGGCATTACTTGTGCTACACACAGTTCACTGAAATTAAACTTCTTGTTGTAAGAATGGTTAAAAGCAAGTTTTAGCACATTCAAACTCTGACAGTCATTCATTTCTACAATAGTGCACTTGAAAGTGTATTAATAGATTATTGTCAGTAGACAGAAATAGTCTTGAGCTGTTATTTTCACTTCCTTGCTGCTCATCATTAGCATAAGCAGCAATAGCCAAGGTGAGTGAGACTATACCTGAGATGTAAAGTATTGTTATAAAAGTCTTAAAACCAACTGTTCCACAGTTCTGCTGCACGCTCACACATGTGCACAAATACGGCTAAAAAGAAAAGATGGAAAAAAGGTTGTTAGTTTTGGATTGCAGATGGTTGTGTTGCTCACCGATGGACACTCCTAGTATCTGTGCAATTAAGCATTTATGTTAATGATATGAATAGAAATAGCACAATATAAGATTAAAACTTAAACTAAAAAGGAGCAAAAAAAGTAATAAATCACCTGAGTAGAGATTCAGTAGTTTTGTGTGTCCAACATCAAACTAGTCTATATATATTGTAAAGTTGACATCTTCTTGTTGCCATCTATACACCTAAACAGTGTCCCGAATGTAAATAGTATAGTTTTGATGCTGTCATGACACAGCCTGTCTACAGACATATGGACAAACAAACACGCAGCAAATTGCTGTGAATCCTGGTATAGCAGGTATCTGCGCGTCTGCCTTTTTGCCGTGATGACACACACATACACAGACACATGATTACAGCCACACTAGCTACATCAGTGTGTCGGGTAAAAATTGTAATTTTGTAGCTCAGATAAAGATACTTATTATGTAGTTACAGATGGACAGAAAATGTAAAAAATGTCAAACAGGGCTGTAATCTGGGAAGAGGAAAAAAGTACTCAGTGAGGGTCAGTGTAACCCATCTTTGACCAGAGCCTTAATCTGAACATGAACTATGCAGTTTAGTTAAAATCTATAGATCGACAGAGAGATATATAAACACCCAGCAAATTAGTAAAGGCAATCATTTTGTTTAAGTGTCAACACACACACATAAAGAGTCACAGGGTGCACTGATGAAAGTGCAGAGCATATAGATAATTATGTTTTTACATTTTGTATAAATTTGCTTTCCACCCCCTCGTGTTTGAGTCATTTTAGCGATCTGTACCATCATAAATTCTTGAATTCAGCCAAAATATAAATGGTAGTACATACAAAGATTCAATTCCATTCAATTCAATTTTATTTCTATAGCGCCAAATCACAACAAAAGTCGCTTCAAGGCGCTTTATATTTTTCCAGTAGATCGCACAATAATAGATACAGAGAAAAACCCAACAATCCTATGACCCCCTATGAGCAAGCACTTTGGCGACAGTGGCAACAAAGATGTGACAAAGTCCACAGGAAACTGCCAGAGAGCTTTTGCCACAACTGATTTGCTAATGGTTAGATGTTATAAACATAACCAGCTATGGAAATGTATTTTTTACACTTTTTTCACGTGCCATAATTTGTTTTCAATGTTGATGCTATTAATAATTTTTTGCCTCTTCTGTATCACAGGGTCCTCCTGGACGCCCTGGTCTGCCTGGTGCTGACGGTTTGCCGGGGCCCCCTGGTACCATGCTGATGCTTCCAGTAAGTGCTCATACAGCAGAACTACATTCCATCCAAACTTATCATATATCCATAACCAAGATCATTTTTAGGATATTGCGTAGTGATGACAGAGTGAGCTGAACAAAATGCGCTGTCTGTGTGTGTCCAACAGTTCCGTTTCGGCGGGGATGGTGAGAAGGGTCCAGTGGTGTCGGCCCAAGAAGCCCAGGCGCAGGCGATCCTTTCACAGGCTAGAGTAAGTAGAAACAACATTTTAAAAGCCACAGGGAAACCAAAAGGCTGTGGACAAACCCCTACCCCCTCTTGCTGGCTACATAGAGCTGTAGGGGGAAAGGAGGGGAAGGAAGACAGAGACAGCATTTTGGTGAGGAGGGGTTGTGCTGCATTTTGTTGTCCTTGTGGGGCTAAAAGGAGACATGCCGAGTGGGCTAAAGAGCAACAGCATGAAAAGGCCACTTTGAACAGGTGGACAGGCAGGAGAGACTGTTAAAAATACTTCAGGGGCTCAGCGTCTGTGGGTGGGCTAAGAAACAGGTGTAGTCTTTGCATCTTTGTGGAAGAGGAGATGGGCACTTAGAAAAAGAGACAATTCACTTTAGACCCAATAACTGAACAGGTAAACCGAATAATTGCTAAATCTGATTATTAAATGTTAAAGTCATCACAATGAGACAGCAACTGGAGGATGATAAAGAATGTTTACTGCAGTCCAGATGAGAGGCATCTCAGAATAGGATGTAGTGATCATGTAGTGTGAGCAGCGCCACAACTTTCTTAACCAAGACCAAAAAAAAAGGATTATTAAGTGCAGACATGCCAGGATACTAGAAAACAGACTATCAAAATATGTAAAATGGGAAGGAAAATTCTGAAAAATGCATAAAGATATGCGTCATGTGCTGTTTATGCAGTTTGCAAAAAGTATTATGAATGTTTTTTTTGCCTCAGTGAAATTTGACCTTGCTCTTGTCTGTGCCCATACCTGCAGCTGGCTATGAGAGGACCCCCTGGGCCAATGGGTTTGACGGGAAGATCGGGGCCAGTGGTGAGTGAGAATTTATCCTGTGGAATTTATGCTGCAACACAGCTCTTCAATCTCTAAATATGTTTATTATTCATAGTTTTGTGTTTATTGTATTCATTAAAGTTGTCATTTACAGCCATTGTATATATCTGGAACAAGTATTCAAGATCAAGTTAATCAAATGCATATTTTTAAAAATGCAGTGTTTTATTAGATTGGATTATAAAATATCTTCTTTTGTTGCTTGTGCATTTTTCTTTGTACTGTTGGTACTAGAAGAAAGTACAATCAAATACAGAGTAGTACGTTTTTTTTGTTGCTCAGTGAAACAGAGGAAAAATACACATGTTAACAGCTGCTTTACATATTGCAACTGGGCAAACTTTTTTTTTCTTGGGCTTGTTGATACAAGATCCACAGCTTATCTCCAGGAAAAGACCCTACAAAAGACTTGCCCAGAGATGAATGCCAGATAAAACACCGATCTATCACTGTACCTGTATGTGTAATCTTAGGCCTCTGGTGCCAGCTAGACCTGGAGCTATCAGGCTAGTCTTGCAAATAAGTTTGAACTCTAACTTGGCACAAAGCGTTTAGAAGCTGATTGTTTGCAGCAAATAAAGATCAGCATTTAAGCCAGGTGGATATAATCCATGATTCAAAAATCTGATAGGAGTGTCTTGCAGTTTATAATATCATATGTGCCAATTTGTGCTTAAAAATAATCGGTGCAGTGATGTTTATTTTGATGAGCATTGGTATATGGTTTGAGTGCTGTAAAATGTCGCCATCTGCTGTTTTTTTAAAGAACTGTTTTCCATAATCTTTCCTGAAGGAAACTGTGAAAAAAGCTTGAAAAGATGTGTATATATAAGCATGCTTGGTTTGTGTTCTCTTACTTTAGGGTCCACCTGGCATTTCTGGATTGAAAGGTGAAAGTGGAGACCCTGGTCCTCAGGTGAGGGATAAGTTATGACTTAATGAATGAGTGAAAACATTTCACACAAACTGAGAAACAAATAGTGCTGCTGATCACCAAACTGGTCCTCATGTGCTTTTACAGGGTCCTCGTGGCACCCAAGGTCCCCCAGGGCAGCCTGGCAAGGCAGGCAAGCGGGTGAGTGAACTCACTCACCTCCAGCACTCGCACTGCAGTGTGTGTGTGTGTGTGTGTGTGTGCTTGCATGCCTCTGTGTTTGTTGTGTGGTTGTTTGTACTTGTCGTCTCTCCTCAGTAGCTGAGAAGCTTATTTCCACTCCAACAAACAATTGCTTGAGATGTGCTTAAAGGCCTGTGGTCCCTCCAATCCTCGGATCAATGGCTGGGCAGTTAATCTGTCTGAAAATGCCAAAACATTAACACTGACTATGAATGTAGGGTGCAATTAGTGTCACGGTTCAGTCCCTCTGCAGGGCCAAACATCGTGACCTAATTGGATACTAATAAACATAAACCAGTCATTTGCAAGTTAGTAATACAAGCTTAATTAAAATGCAGGACCTTAGCTGATTTTAATGTCACAAAATGTGATTAAATATTGCTTAATTAAATAAACAGTATGCAAGCTAGTTATTTATGGATGCAGTGGATGAAATGTATCTTGCACTGTCATTTCTAACGTTTTCCCTAAAAACTAGTGAGGCAAGGAGGAGATAGAGTTAATAAGAGAAATGTAAGCTGCCCTTCAAAAATGAGTCAAATCTGAAAAATAAACATATTCTTTGGTTTTAATTCATTATTTACTGATTATAACAACCAAACAAATACTCATTTTCTTCATCTATCGGTAAGAATTTGCAACATCCAGGAAGCCAACTGGTTCACAGGAAGAGTAAATCTAAATGAAAAAACAAATATTGACATTTTATCTGATGATATAAATAGAACGTAGTCGCTGGTAGTTTTCTACAGAAATGAAAAAGGAGACTGATACTAAAATACAAAATAGAAAAGTGCGTGTTTTTAAAGCAGATATAACAAAAAAAAATATTATCTTACTTATCTAGAATCCCATAGTTATGTTCTGAACGTCTCCGCGGTATCAAAATCTGTGTTCATATTTTTAATCTCGCTTCTGTTTTAAGGGTCGTGCTGGAGCTGATGGTGCCCGTGGGATGCCTGGAGAATCAGGTTCTAAGGTACAAATGCTGCTACATAACATTTAAAGTTTATTTCACTAGAAAAGAGCAAATAGTGGAAGTGCTCTTGTCCATATAAAGATTGCTTTTGTAATATTGCGTACTGTTTCCTTACAGGGTGACAGAGGATTTGATGGACTTCCTGGGCTGCCTGGTGAAAAAGGACACAGGGTGAGCATAATATGGCACTTCATACGTTAAATCATGTGCAGTCTGCTCCTTTTGCAGAGCTCTCTGATTTAGAATAGCTGTGAGATTTATCCACTGAGAGTAAATATAAAACAGAGCATCGTTTGCCCGAGAAACAACTCTAGATGTTTTTGAGCAGGTGAACAAAACACTGCTTCCTCGTGTGATAAGTCACAAAACTGGCATTAAAACAAACTCTCTCAGTTATACAGGATTAGCCGTCTTAGATTACAATAATAACCAAAGGTTTGGATATCTTGGATCTCTTTTAGTTGGCTGTAGTGGGTGATGTAGTTTGGAATTTCAGTATCTTTCTAAGATCATGTTGAGTAACATCCTTAAATTTCAGTGTGCTGAGTGAAGAACTGTTATGCCAAGAGGGGAAAATGGATTAACAATTTATAATTTGCTACATGGCTTCCACTAATGTACCTGCATTAATCACGCACTGAAGCTCGGCAATTGGTTTGTACATTGAAAAATTACCAATGAAATCACTGTCGAGTACGACATCCTGCCTGTCACCTGGTTATTCGAAATCTGTGTTATGATGTCGTATTTGTTTCATTCCGAGCAATGGTTTATAGCATCAAAGGTTTGGTATGAAGGCTTTTACAGTATAGTGAGATGCAGCAGGAAGTGAAAACATAATGTGTTTAGTATGCAAGGATGAAGAAACAAAAAAGTAACCAGTGTTTGAAAGGACACTAATGTAGTTTTCAAATTAAAAGCTCCAACTAGAAAATTCTACAAAATAAATAAAAGAACATCATAATGTGAGATATTAACCTCAACCTGTGTGTCTTTCTGATCTCTTTCTTCTTTTTCTTAGGGAGAACCAGGACCAATGGGACCCCCAGGTGCCCCTGGAGAGGATGGACAGAGAGTAAATGCTTCCTCTTTTATCTCACAAATACCTGCACTCAGCTGAGATGCATCACCAACATACTTATTTAGATCAGATGTGCTTCACCAGCTCAGCCCTCAGGCAGCAGCAGCTGGGTTGAGACTGGGAACTGGGAACGAGGGGAGGTTGTGTCTAACCTTTTCTTCTTATGAAACTACCTTAACCAACTCCTGGCTGTTGGTGCATTCAGTTATGTTTGCAGTGGTTTAACATAAGCTGTAACTGATAGAGGATTTTGAGCACCTAAAATTAAAAGTGATGATTACTAATATATAATGCAAGATGCCACTGTTTACTTCCTGGTCTGGTTTATTTGAATTAATATGATAAACGCTAAAAGTTCCGTAAAGATCATTATATTTCATTTTCTCTGATTATGTCTGTTTCTTCCCTCAGGGCGAGGATGGAGAGATTGGGCCTCGAGGATTAGCTGGAGAGAGTGTAAGGCTCCTGGTCTTATTATATCATGCCATCCCAGATCTATGAAATTACAACAAGCTGCAACATGATCTTCCTTAAGTCATTTAAAAAAGCTAACACAAGCATCCAGCAGGGGCAGTAGTGCCCCTCTGACAATTATTCATGAATATTATGACCATAAAACAATTCTCAGTTTACTTGAACTCGTTTGTTCCTCATAGGGTCCAAGAGGTTTGCTGGGACCTCGTGGTCCTCCAGGACCCCCTGGATCACCTGTACGTACTCTGACTTTTACCATGTCCCCATGTAGTATCACTGCCTGCAATTAATATGATCGGTCACGAGTCTTGTTTAATGTGTCCTCTGCAGGGTGTTGCTGGAGTTGATGGTCCTCAAGGTCCAAAAGGAAACATGGTACAAACACAGCTTCCTCATTATTATAGTCACCAACATGTGACCATATCAGCTTTTAGTGCTGCAGATCTTCAGACCCTGGGCTGAACTATACAGATGCTTTTACTCAGTGCGCATTGTTAAAGTTAACTTTTAGGTTGTAGAATGCACAGCTGTGAGATCAAAGGTTCAGTGCTCAGTTGTGAGTCTGCTGTGATCATTATATCTTAAAGATGTGTTAAAAGTTACATTATGTTAAGATAAATATATATAAATAACAACAACTTACAGAAATGTGTTATTAATAAGTTTTGCTGCTTTTGAGAATTAAATGTCCACCAAGAGTATCGCCTCTCTTTCATTTATTTCTGTCCTGGACTCCTAAGTAAACATGCTGCGGTATTTTAGGAAAGAGTGGAATTTTTTGGACTTTGCTTTTGTAACCAAAGTAAAATACATTAAGCTCAGTAAAAAGGCAGCTATATTCCAGATTGGAGTATATGAAGCAGATTGGGAAAAGTAGGCATACCAAAATATTTCAATTAGTTAATTAAACTCTTCTGTAACTTATCCCCTGAGATATCATTGTTTTTTCTTTGTGATCTGGAGAGTAAATAGTCCTGGCGACAGAGCACACCTGTTAACAGTGCCACACTGGGTGTAATTCAACTGCACTGTATTTGTGAGAGTTGCTCCGGGAATAATGTTTCTTGTCTAGTTTTGACAGTCTTCTTT
Source organism: Aulonocara stuartgranti (assembly GCF_965226115.1). Lineage (NCBI taxonomy): Eukaryota > Metazoa > Chordata > Actinopteri > Cichliformes > Cichlidae > Aulonocara > Aulonocara stuartgranti. Next base: position 11,873,223 of record NC_138960.1, read on the forward strand.
TTTTTTCAGGGACCTCAAGGAGAGCCAGGCCCACCCGGGCAGCAGGGAATCCCTGGGACACAGGTGAACGAATCAATCACGAGGTGTCATCACTGCACCTGAAACAAGCAAAGACAAGTGCAGTGCAGGGATATTTTCCATGGACTTATCTTAGGAGAAAAACTATTTGTTTGGTTTGGTTTTCATTGTCTTTGTGTTGGTTTAATTCCTGCAAAGCTTCTACAACTGTTGCTTCAAGCTGACACACACCCACACATACACACACATAAATATATAAGCACATATCAGATAGTGTTATGTTGTGCTTCAGTGGAAAACATTATGAGGTCAAAGAAAAGTGTGAGGCAGAATTCATAAGGACCTAGGAAAAGAGAAGTGCAGCGGTCAGAGAATCTCAGACAGCTTAATAATGTGGCAGCGGATGTTGTTGATGTGGTGAAACAGTGTCTCAAAGATGGACTACAGAAAATACATCTTAGATGCCTCATGCAGTGTTACTGTGCTGTTACATGCAGGTCTTATGAAAGAGAGAAATCAGTGAAAAATATCACTTTGTTACAAAGGACGGAATTCGGACTCATCATTAAATACAAATAACGTTCACCGGAGAGGTCACCTCTCATTGAAGGTTCAAATTTTATCAGCACGTTTTGGCATCAAATAGAAACGGCACTACTAATGAACATTTAGCTGTCACATGTCAGTGATGCTCATTGCAGTTAATGATGTTCATGTATTATGTCGCTATGAATAATGGGAGGGCATTATCTCCTTTCACTTCATAAAAGGATTGGTCTAGTCTATCTACTGCTGAAGGAGGGGATGAAAGAATCACTGGAGCACCTTTCCTTAGTCATTAGAAAATTCATCCAGTTTTTATTAAGGGTTATTATGGCTGCCACTAAGAGAGATTCTGTGTCACTTCCCTCTGTTAGGATTCTTCCTAAGCAAGTTTGACAGTTTGCTTGTAGCCTCTGTATACACTGAGCATTGGTTTAAAAAATGACACACAAGTGGGGAAAAGGGCACATGGGCCGACTGTCAGGCATAGAAGGCAAAGGAGCAAAGGTGGGAAGTAAAAATACAAGACAAATGGGAAGACGAACTTTCACAGTACAACGGAAAGTAACCAAAAGATAAATAACTAATGCTGAAAGACATGAAGACAAAAGCATGGGAAACAAGGACAGAAACACAACCAAACCAACAAATATAAAGGGCAATGGCAGGTAGGGACTCAGAAATGCATATATGGGAGCACATAAACAAATATTTAAGGATTTGCAAGAATGCTAAGGACCAATATACCCCACTTAGAAAGAACAAGCACACTTAAACACACAGGCTTAACATTTCTTTACCAGCTAAACTATTTACAGCTCCAACAAATGCTTCAGTTTATCCAGCTTGCGCATGTGTTTGAGCATGCCTGTTGTTGCTATATCGACTCTCATCTCTATCTGTCTCTTGTTTTGCAGGGTCTTCCTGGTCCTCAAGGCTCCATTGGACCACCTGGAGAAAAAGTGTGTTTATTTCTGTCTTCATTATTTGAAAGCTTATTATTAAAGCATTACGGTTTGTACCTGGTGAATGAAATGTTTGTTGGTACAAAAAAACGTAGTCTTGTGCGAGGAATTATTAAGTTGCCGAATCAGTAAACTGTATTTGATATAAGATATAAAGACCCATGATTTGATGTAACTTTTGCATTATTTGGCAAAATAAGGCAAATTTGGTATCTGCAGGTTAGCAAGATTCATGCTAAGTATGCTATGTACTGCATGCTTCTTTGTCATGTCTCTTTGTTAAGGAAGCTTAGTTGCATTTATCTAACTACAATTTAAAATTTAAATTCAGTTTATTTATTTTTTGTTTATGATAGAATTTCTTTTTCCTTGAGTTTTCTTTCATCAAAACTAAGAATCTATGCTAAAGTCAAAAAGTTGCATTTAGCTTATTTGAACCTGCACGTGACCTTCATAAGAATCCTGGACGTTTTTTTAAATCTGTCTTTTTCTTTTCCTCATGCAGGGACCTCAGGGCAGGTCGGGGTTGCCTGGATTACCTGGAGCTGATGGGCCCCCTGTGAGTGCTCTTGTGACCTAAACACATGCATACTGTATATCAATATTACATACATACATATCCCACAAAAAAGATAATCTAACACCACTTTACTCATTTAATATTCACTAAAATTGTGGGTGCTATTTTTTACTTTTTATTTTGTACTAGTATTAGTAGTAGTTTAGTACTGCCGTTTAAATATGGGGAAATTGTGCACTTTTATATAACCACCAAGTTCAAAGATAGCTGCACAGCTAAAGTACTTACGAGATCATTGAGGATTAGCGAAACAATAGACATGCAAAGTTTAGTTTGTGGACAATCCACTTTGAGAGCCTTTCCTTTATTTGTTTTGCAAAAATAAAGGGAAGTTTTAGTTCCCATAGATTAAGAATTTAACTATGGGTGCTGAGTAGATGAAATGGACATTTTGCTAAAAATTGTTCTTAAGTATGCAAACAAAAAGTGCAGTCATTAATAAAAAATCAAACCAAAACCCAAGTTAAATTAGTTACATGCTTCCCCTTAAAAGTCAGGAACCATGTCTGGAACATTGTAAAATTGTGGTGGCCATAACTCACACAGATTGAAAATTTACATGTGGAGGTGGTTTTGAGAATATTCGTCTCACACGTCTCACCTGCAAGTTATCAGAAGTTGTGAAAGCAGAAAAAATAAAAAGCTTATACCGTAAAATAAGAACCATTCATTCAAATGACCTGAAACAACAGTATTCTCTATTGAATCCTCTGCATAAACCCACCAAGTGGAAAGTAGATTGCTAAGAAAACAGACAGCGCACACACAGATGCACACATATACAGTGACTCCTTGACTTATTTGTGTTATACCTTCAGTCTGTTGGTAATGATTTTTGGAAATGGCCCGATTTTTTGTTTGTTTGTTTTTCTTGAAATATCTCATATGCATTTGAGACTATAAATGAAGTTGTTGTGCAAGCTATGTGCTTCAAAAAATGCACATGGACAATATTTTGATTTTTATTTAATCCTTTTTGTGCAACATGGCAGAACTGTACCTCAGACATCTCTCGTGGCATTTTCCATCACCAGAAATTTGATAAATAGCCTACGGGATTTGTTATTTCGACCCGTAGTTGTTCATGTCATACCTCCTTCACTGCCCTTACTTGGAGAGGTGTGTAAGTTCAACAGGCAGACAGGCTTAGCTGGCCTCAGGCGCCAGAGCCTGGTGATTTACAGCCCTCTACCTCAATGTCACACTTCAGATCGGGATGTCAGAGGCCAAAGGATCCATTATGTTTGTGGGCAACCTGTCTGTCTGTACGATAAACCTTACTTCATCAGTGGCCATCACACAAATATCTAATTTAATATTATTACTAGAAAAACTTGTACTTGTAGTATATCTGCTAATATACTATGCTATTGTTTGCAAAAAAGCACCATAGAGCACACAAGTTTACCCTTATAATTAATGCAGCATTGTGTGAATGCACTACAATTCAGCTTTGCTCTGAAATAGTAACTCTTTTGTTGGTTTGCCATGTGTTTGAAGGACAACACAAAAGCTAGAAATTGATCTTAATATGAATTCAGAAAGAAACGCTGGGGTTCTTTTTTGTGAAGTTGCTTCAACATCATAAACGGTTGCATCACGTAGCTCAGTGACACACATTAGGTCACAGCATTCACTAAGTTCAATAGTTTTGCAAGTTTTAACCATGTTGTGATGTCTTTGTTTTGTTTTGCAGGGTCATCCTGGTAAGGAGGGGCCACCTGGAGAGAAAGGAGCCCAAGTAGGTGTTTTGAAGTCACAGAATTTTATCTTATTTTTATTTATTTTTTTATTTTTTTCATTTGTTCATTTATTCATTCATTCACTTTTTAATTGTTATTCATATTCAGATCACATAACCTTTTGTTAACTGAGCTTATGTTGTGCCAGTATTTAATATTACAGTTTAGCTTGGTTCAATAATTGACCAACACTGATTGTTTACGATGCAATTGTAATGGCGAACCATCTTAAATTGACACTAATCGGGTATTTAAATATGTAATTACAAGTTATTATTAATGCCATCTGCATTTATCTGCTAAGCGTTAGCCCCAGTAATCATAAACTCTTTCTTTGCTCCAGGGTCCATCAGGCCCACAGGGTCCCATTGGTTATCCTGGTCCTCGTGGTGTTAAGGTATGATGTTTGATGAGGCAAATTTGATTGTCCAAACGCTTTTTATTATTCTACAGGAGTTTGTCCTGCTAGACATCATTGTCATCATTCTAATCTCTGGCTTCTGTCCTGCAGGGTGCAGATGGTGTCCGTGGTCTCAAGGGATCAAAGGGAGAGAAGGTATATATGTCTTTTTAAAATATATATATTATTTTACACAATTTTTTTTATATAAAATATAAACAGGTCAGTCGATAGCCTTCTTCAGCAAAGACGGAGACTTTCTTAAAGTGACCCTTGATCCACTGTTGAATGTAAAGCTGTCATGCTCTAGAATATTTTTGAAAGCCCACTACAATCAACTCCAAGCAGTTTCTGAAGTGTTGAACTGTGCATGTATCCATGTAGAATTTAAACTAATATTTTTTATATATAGATAGGCATAACTTTTATTCAAGATCAATACAGCTGTGTCACTGTAAAAAAAAATCCATTATCTGACTGAGAGATGTTGTTCTTACTACAATGACAGGTATTCATATCATTTTTTATTGAATTATTTATAGCAAGAGATCCAAAAGCCAAAACCTCGAGGAGAAAGCGTTTGTTATGAATAAAGGATGTGCTTTTCTTGAGGTGTGTGCGTGTGGTCTTTGCGATGCGAGTTGGTGGCAACAGACGTGCTCAGTACTGCATTATGCATCAGAGAGTTGAAAACATGGACAAGTGAAAGTTTCAAAGAAAAGAGTAATAAGTTTGGATGAACTCAATCGTGTCCTTCAGTCCATTTATTCACAAAGTCAATAAACCCGAGCATCATTCGGTGTATTGTAGATATACTGAGTGTCTTGTGTCTTTAAAACTAGAGCAAATTATATAATGTTTTCTAATTTGGTACATCGGTATATAAACAGTCACAAATAAAAGTGAATGGGCACTGCTGCAAATGTAGAGGATGAAAATGTCAACAGCTTTACGTTTCCATGCAGGTGCTATTCCACTATCTGACCAGCAGATAGCACTGTCAATCCTGTGATTTACACAGTGAACCTAAGAAGGCTGAAGCTTTAAAAGATTTTCAAAAAATAACTTTTAAAAAAAAGTTTCAGGGAGTTTCTTAGAAAAAATAATCAATTTCAGACAGTTAAACAATGCTTTTAGCAAGAATATAGTAAATTAACCCCAAAAATGCCAGAAAATTCACTAACTTCTCTCATTTCAGGGTGAGGACGGTTTCCCGGGTTTCAAGGGGGACATGGGAATCAAAGGAGACCGGGTGAGGAGCTTGACTGAAATAAAAACACTGATGACTCAACATTTAGTTGAATCTTTACTATTTGGATGGAAAATTAAGATATGTTGTTATATATTTGTTGATTGTAGGGTGAAATTGGTTTGATTGGGTCCCGTGGAGAGGATGGTCCTGAGGGTCCTAAAGGCAGAGCTGGGCCCCCTGGTGAATCTGGTCCTCTTGGTCTTGCTGGAGAAAAGGTAACATAGCTCTGACTGCAGTTGTGCTAAAATTGTATTCCTGTGCTTACTTGTGGTGTTAATGTCTCTCAGGGTAAACTGGGTGTCCCAGGATTGCCAGGTTATCCTGGAAGACAAGGACCTAAGGTACGTTTGTAAAAATCAAGTTTTTTTGTTGGTGTTTTTCTTGGATAATAATAGATAACAAATATTAAATGGTGGTTTACTTTGTTGGCTGTGGTACTTCAAGTCATCGGGTTTGCCAGGTTACTCGGAAATAACGCAGCTGACAAACATCCCATATTATAGCACGCTGGTTATTTTTATTTTTTTTAGTTATTTTTCAAAAAAATATTTTAAAAAAATTGGCATCACTTTTTAATAAGGTGTCACTAACAAGGCTATAATTCCCTAAATGAGTAAACAACACAGCTTTATTTTGGCAGTGCAAAATTTTAGTGTTATTGCTTTACGGAGGTAAAGTTTGCCATGGATTCAATTTTTGTTGAATGTCCCCAATGCAACATTTGAGGCTCTGCAGAATAGGTAAGCTTTTTAAAAAAAAAATCCCCCTGTTCACAGTATGATTACAGAAAATGTCACTTTGTCTCGTGTTTAAAGATATTTTGTGCCATGTTGTAAAGTTTCCCTCTTCTTGTTTCAGTGTGTCAATTATTTTATATGGACTGAGAAAATGTTCTTTAACAAGAAGTATAGTGCAGTATAGATAAGGAACAGCTTTTTTTAACCCCCTTATGTTTCAAACTCTAGATTCAGGCTATTTGACAGGAGCGTGGGGTTAACAGTGTAAAAGTAACTGAAGATGACATGCAACAGCAGTGCAGATAAATACAGGATGAGCTTTAATTATTATGCACGTGCTGACCCTCACAGCTTCTCTTGTGTTTCTGTACTTTCCCTCCACGACATATCTACCTCCTGTCGACAGGGCTCAAGCGGTTTCCCTGGATTCCCCGGAGCCAATGGCGAGAAAGGAGGCAGGGTAAGAAAACACATGCATTAAGTTTTTGTGTATGAAAATCACCACGACATCACGGTCCAGCACAAAAGAAAATTGATTCCCATTACAAAGCATCTGCACGGTGACTCGGCACAAAAATAAATAAATAAATGAATAACAGCAGCGAAATCAATGTCAGGGAGAGAACAAAAGGTGCGGAAACAATTGTGCTTTCATTGAGCCCATGGCCTCATTTCTTGGCTTGAAAAAGAGTTGCACTCACGCAGTTTTGGAGAGTTGCTGAGACGCTGTTTGAGTTTTCATATTTGCACGTTCACCACTGACGTGTGCAGTAAGCCAGATATCCCCAGCTCAACACCATTCGTTTTATTAAAGGTGGAGGTAGTGGGAGAGAGTATTAGTTTGAAATCCACTTTAATATAAAGATTATTAAAAGTATAAAAAGTTATTAAATAAATTGGCTTAAAAATCTTTTATTAAGTGGATACTTTAAACTGTATTATTTGACCAAAGCCAGGTCCATCTAACAGCTTTATTTGGCACACAGAGGTTATTTTGTGAAATAAAGCAATCCAGCCAAAGTCAAAATTTCTCTTCTAATGTGAGAAGCCAAATAGTTACTTAAAAATTCTTTGCTTTCAATGAACATAACTCCTGTACTCTTTATTTATATTTCCATATGAGCCGTTTACATTTATTAATGGGATCACAGTTTAAATTCAAGGTTTTCTTAGCAGGCCCATACAGGTAAATGACATTGCACTGTGTCCTGTAATTACAAATTATTGTTTATTTATCAGTTAAAAGGAAATAATGAGTCACTACAGTGTGTTCCCTGCTTGAACAGGGAACACACTGTTCTCTGGTTGTTGCTCGATGTAGAAGAGATGCTTTGTGTGGAACACATGTTAATGGGGTTTCATATGTTAAGTGGATTAATGCTGGATGAGGACAGACGAGCAGAATCTGTGCTTAAGCCTTTTTTAATTTTTTTGTTACCTAACAGGGCACTGCTGGCAAATCTGGTCCGCGAGGACAAAGAGGTCCGACGGTAGGTCCTGTTCACGCCATATTTTTTGTGATTAATGGGCTATTAGTGTAAACATTGTTGAATCGTTTAAATTATTCTTCCAGTCAAATTATGTGCATATATTATAGCTGTTGATCTAGACTGTTGTTGCCATAAAGTCGTGTGCTTAACATGACTTTGTTTCTCTCTCTCTTTAGGGTCCCAGGGGCGCTCGAGGAGCCAGAGGTCCAACAGGAAAACCTGGACCCAAGGTCCTGATGCTATAGCCGTTACAACAAAACACTACTCACAAAGAGTCAAGACTTTTCAATTAAATTGCTACTTTGTCACATAATTAAATAGAGCTGCTTTTTTTTTTTTTATTTGAGCTGATGATGATTTGTTCTTGTGTGCTGAAGGGCACAGCAGGCAACGACGGTCCTCCTGGCCCACCTGGTGAGAGAGTAAGTCCAACACACTGAGCCTGCAGTAGCTGTTATGCATTTTAAAAGCACACAAGGTTTAGGTCCATACCAGTTTGTTTTTGTTGTCCTTGCATTAGAAATATACTTGTAATTGTTGGTATTAGGTCTATCTCATCAAACTGGATTCTAAGCATTAAAGATAAATAGTAAGAAAAGATGCTAACCTATATGCTTTTTTTCTTCCCAGTAGATCTCTAGCATCTACTAAAATGATGGCTGTGCCTTACTTTTACTTTTCTAGTTCAACAGGAGGATAAATAATAATTAAGAAATTAGTTAATCAATCGATAAATCGTTTGTTTCATTTTTAATGAGGGGTAATTCAGGCATCATATAATATTATAATAAGACTTCTGTTCTATACGTTGTTGTCAGCTGGGATTTTGCCTTAATGCTATATCACTGTTCCTACAGACAGCAGCATTTTTGTTTTGTGTTTTTTCACCCTATCACTTGGCTCCCAGCATTGCAATAAAGTAAATTGCTCCTTTGCTGCATTTCAAACTGACACTCCGAAAGGAAAGGAGGAAAGAAAGGAAAGAAAGCGCTTCAAAACTAGATGTTTAGTGCTGGGTGGCTTACTCAGCAAAACAAAGGAAAGGAAACAGTGTGCAGTTGCTGCACAAAAAGAGATTCCCAGCAGTGACACCTTATTTAATAACTTTCATTAGATTTTGTTAGGTTTCTAGTGCCGTTTTAGTGGAATTTGATTTTGTTGTGTATCAAAGAAATGAGAAACATTGGCTTGATTTAGTGAAGGCCTGAAAGAAGGAAGGCTGTTAAGCACCTGCAGCAAATGCTCTGTTTCCATTAGCATTTACCTACCAGCACTATTTGTACTGACACAGTGTGATGAATTTTAGTTGATCGGGAAAACTGAGCCTCTTTCCTGAAAGTTGAAAGTTGGTAACAACAGAAATGAAATAATGGCACATGTTGCTCCTACTTGTCCTCGGCTAGGTACAGGGATTTCATCATTAATCAGTCATAAAATCGTTTTTTCAGTCTCAAAGGTAAATGTTTATCATAGATATGCTTTCACAGACTTAAAGTTTTCTTTTTTACTGATCTAATACAGTAATGGCACAGTGATTGAAGCAGATATTAATGGACTGCTGTCAACAGTTCTTTGATATTTAAGCTATCTGAGATGTAGTGTCATGAACTCTGTAACAGTATGAACATCCTCTTTTGTTAAACTCCTATGAACATGGACAAGTGAGGTGAAATAAATTTGAATCTGATGAATAAGGATGATTAAAAGATAACCTTAAATGATGGAGTCAGCTTTGAAGCTTTTATTAGACTGCAGAACATTAAACTTGTATTAGATGTTTCATCGATTTATGTTTAATCTCCTTAAATAAAACACTTGTTACCTCAATAATGTAAAGTAACTGAAATCCTTCTTTAGCATATTTGACTCTACAGACTCGGATACACAACCCCACAATATGAATGTCTCTATTTGTAACATTGTGGGTGGCCAAGACACTTTTCCCCCCTTAAGTAATTAAGATACTATTTGTATAACAGCTTTTAGTCATTACCCTGATTTTTTTAACATGCAGTTTAGCTTTCAGCTGGTTTCAACCCCTCATTAATTATATAAGCTGAGGTCCCCCTGGTCTTTTCTACAACAATGAAAAGTAATATATTAGGATACAACAAAGTTTATTTGGAGTTAATGTTTATGTTGATGAACTTGGAGAATTCAAAAGGTATTTTTGGCTTATTATTATTGCCATGATTATAATCCTCCCTGTGATGTTGTCTGCTTGATTTAGTCAGATCAGATAGGGACTTTTTTTGAAGTTATCTTTATAACAATATAATATTGGATTTCAAAAAAATATCCATGCTACTGAAATTTTAAGGTTAGCTGGACAAATAAATCATTGCAAAGAAAAACTCCAGATACACTTTTACTCTCACTACTTTTCTGTGTGGTTAGAAAGTGAGGCGAGTCTTACCAGTAGTCACATCATATCATTTATGACCTGAGGCACAGTTACTCACCTCAGGGTGAGGCTAGTTTTTCAATTCGAAAAGCTCCACTTCTCCAACCTTGTTTCGAAATTAGCCATAAGCAATCCCAGAGCCTGACACTTTTTCACTTTTAGGTTTTGTTTTGCCTTTTTGCATAATGTCATAACCTTAATTTGACCGTGTGTTGATTGCAGGGACCTCAAGGACCACAGGGACCAGTAGGTTTCCCTGGACCAAAAGGCCCCCCTGTAAGTATTTCTCCATCCTTGGAACAGAAGAAAGCCACTTGGCCTCTCAGACTAAAAAAGCATCTACGCTGAGGCTTTGTGGTTTTGCAAGGCTCTGTGTCTAATCTCTTACTTTATTTACCCTTCCTCGGTGTTGCAATAGCAAAATAGCCTGTTTTCAAACATTAGAAGTCACAATTGATTCAATTTGAAGAATTCATAGGGTGTAGTAATACATAGCAATATCCCTAATTCTGTTCAGAGGTCATTACTCTAACTGTTATTGAAGCAGAGCTCATTTTCTCACTACCCAGTCAAGGCAGGAGACAAGTGGTAATTTCCACCTATTGATTCCGGTTACATTCATAGCTGGCTCTCACGTCTCAGCCCGTAACGATGTTTGTTTCACACAAAAATAAACAAAAAACTCTAGCCCTGAGCCTATTTTCATGCCATTCAACTACTTCGAGATATTCAAGGGTTTTTCCTTTCTCAATATTATGTTTACACTGCCCACAAACCATTTGCACAAAATTGTAGTAATAAAACTTGTTGCTTAGAAAAAAAACTTTGAATGAAAAAACTGGTGAATGTATGTCTTGTTTTCTACCTGACAGGGACCACCTGGCAAGGATGGGCTGCCCGGACACCCTGGCCAGCGCGGAGAAACAGTGAGTAATTGCAATATCTTGTATGAACGTTACAGACCTCACGTTGAACTTAAACCCAGCATGATCTAAGAATTATACATATTGGCTTTTTTTTAGCTTTCTACATTTAAACTACTTCAAAACAAGACTTATTATTATATTATTATACATAAGCATATGTATAGTGCTTTCATATGCAGTAGATAACGATGAAATCGTTGGCACAACATCTCAGTGGGATGCCAGAGGTGCAGTCCCATTTCGTAAAGCAAACTCTAAAAGAGAAAGCCCTTGTGAATACTGCCTGAGTCTGCTGCTCAGCTGGTCTTTATTCACACAGACAGAATACACACAGACACCGTCGAGGTAAATCCACAGGGCTCAGACTGTGGGCTGTGTAGCCATCCACTTCTGATGGAGTTTCTATCTTATTGTTACTTTGGCATATTTGCAAATATCCAATGAATAGATGCTAAGCCTTGACTGTTTAGTTCCACTAAGGTTTACTTGTGTATCACTGCCTACTGTCTAACAATAACACCTTACAGATAACTAAGCCAGCATAATATTTGTTGCAGCAGGATAAAACAGTTTGTTGCTTTTTTATTTGTATTGTTTGTTTATTGTTCCAAAATGTGCATGAGCTAAATGAAAAATGGCTGAATTGTCACATAGATAACAACAATAAAAAAACAAAGCGGAGTAAGATTCGATCAAATGAAGTTAGAATCCCCCGCTTTTCGATTCCTCTGCGCTTGGTATGCATCAGTGCACCATGGTTTGACGAGGCTCGGAGGACAATGATTCTACTAAAAGCTTGACTTTGCCTTTATCAAAGCTTCCTTTTCCATCTGCCTCTTTCCCTTAGATAATATAATACAACACACACAAGTGCTTCCCTGCCTTTTCTGTAATTCAGGCCCCAATAGTAGTCTTCATTAAGGTGTTTATGTGCTGATGAGTGGGCTCCAAACAACAATAAAGATGCTCATAGATGCACATCATCAGAAATGCAAGTTACATTTAAGTAAGTGCAAATAAAGATTTGAGCCGGTGTCTCTAAGCCGATGCTGCAGCAGCCTGGCTTGAGGGCTTCCTTTAAAAAATACATCATCATAAATCACAGCACATAGTGATCAATAGGCCTGGAGTCATAAGTCTTTCAGTACTGACTTTGTAAGAAGTTTGCATTTGAAACTTTGTTTAGTTATAGGATAATAAGTTGCAAATCAAATGTGCTGCGATTGTAATACCTCAGTGTGTACAGGTTATAGAAAAGGCCAGAGAATGAGGGATCCAATAGAAAAAGCTGATTTCATCTAACGCTCCTCTTGTGCTGATCCTGGGGTTGTACTTGTTTGCTTCTCAGTAACTCTCAGGAAGCTTAATTAAGCTGTACACTGTTCACTGTCTACAAGTGTGTAGCCTTATTACAGCTGTGATACAGGTAGAAGATACCATTCTTTATCTGCTTGTATCAGTACACTTAATAGTGTGTTTTAAGAAAACTGTTTAATTAGTATTTCAGGAATATACTGGAGTGCACTTGGACTCTGGTCAATGTGGATTGGATTGTTCCTCTCCCTGAAGACAGAAGTTCATCGGATTTGCACTGCACTGTCGGATTCAATGCTCGGAAATTCTGAACTTGGATCTTTTTTGGCACGTCCTGTTTTGCTGTTTAAATGTGCTTAAACGTATCCACAGGGAGTACTTCAATGCAAATCAGCCATATGCTGTGAATGTAAACTTAAAAGTTAACTACAACTAACTGGTCTGTATTCTCCCAGAGAACATATAACTTAATGGTGACTTGTACACTTAACGCTGTATGCAGTAGTAGTAGAGCAGCTACACTATTATACTGCTGGCTTTGAAGTTGGCTAGTTACACATTGATACACAACATGACAGGAGTTTTATGTCACCTCAATGACATAAAGTCAGTATTTTATTAAAGATTTCAAATTAAATTCAAGAAAAACCCCAACAATCAGATGAGTTGGTGCTTGCTCAAGGGACCATAGGAGGTCCCTTTTAACAGAAAGAAACCTTTATCGGAATCAGGCTCAGGGAGGGGCAGCTATCTGCTCTGACCAGTAGGGGTGAGGGGAGGAAGACAGGACAATAGATACACTGTGGAAGAGAGCCAGAGATTAATAATAACTAATGATTAAATGCAGCGTATATAACTAAGGGATGTTTAAGGGTAACTATATGCAAAATCGAAAAGGGAAAGTTTGAAGCCTAATCTTAAAAGTGCAGGGTGTGGCTGTCTCCTAAGTCCAGACTAGGAGCTGGTTCCACAGAAGAGGGGCATGAAAGTTGAAGGCTTTTATATACACTATGAACCACGAGTTAGCCTGCAGTCTAAGAGTGACGTGTTCTGTTAGCGACCAAAGCCCAGTGTAAGAAGAAGGACAGGACTTAGAAGCCAAAATGTTCATAATTTTGCACATTTTTATTCCTCATGTAGAAATCCATCACTCTCATAGCAAACAAATGAAAATGTCATGTCAAATCTGTTGTCTGTTGTTGTGTTATTTTCAAATCTTAATTACAGCATCCAAGTACAGGTACCCCACTTTATTGTCTGAGTGTCTTTATTGCCTGGTTTGGTTTAAAGAAGAGGCGTATGTTGTGTGACCCTTCCTTTTCATGTCTACTTTGGACTGCAAGCAAAAAAAGCTGCAAAGCTTATTGCATAGACTTAATGTCCACATAGACATTAAGATATACAACATATTAAACAACTGTACATATAACTCTAGTTATTTACTACCCTGCACTGTATTGCAAAACAATATATCCTTGACTGTAGATAGAAGCTGAAAAACTCTTGTTCCAGAATCAAGGAAACGTCAGACCCAAACATATAGTAAATCCCTGCTCATCATCATAAATAATATCACAGTAATTGCTGCACATGGGCTTGAATAGATACGATTTATGTCTCCAATGCTGCTGTAACTTGTATAAATAAGGTTTCATACTCTCTCTCTTTTCTTTTTTCAGGGTTTCCAAGGAAAGACCGGTCCTCCAGGACCAGGAGGTGTTGTTGGGCCCCAGGTAAGAGGAGATATACAGAAGAGGCAAATACATATATTACTAAACAAACAGCAAAGCAGAAGGTGATATAAAGTAAGTGCTGTATTCGCAGTGCTGTGGATCAAATTCTTCTATTTTACAATTTTATTCCAACAAGAAGTACTGTGGGCAATTAAAAGAAAACACATAATTGCTCATATACAGTAGATAGGTCATCATTTACTCAGTTGGATCTTGGACACCTACTGGCTTTGAGCTCTACTGTACTGGCGTAAATTATAAGTGAAAACTGATAAGCTTTATTTATATGGCACATTTTAAAGAAGGTTACGAAAATAGAAAAGTTAAAAAACAGCTGTGAAATTCAACCTTTCATTACTTATTTTCTAAATGTAACTTACTGATTTGTGGTCATTTTCATACGTTGACCTGTAAATCCAAATGCGTGATAACATCTTAGGGACCCACAGGAGAAACTGGTCCCGTCGGTGAGAGAGGCCACCCTGGACCTCCTGGCCCACCTGGAGAGCAGGGTCTTCCAGGTGCTGCTGGCAAAGAGGGAGCCAAGGTATGCATATTGGATTCCCTTTAATTTTACTTTTCCAATTGATTTTAGATATAGTATAATAGCAAACTATGCTTTTCTAGCAGCTAACACTTTTACACACTAACCTTCTGAAAACACTCAAAAACAAACAAGAAAAGTGGCCTTGGCTTTTCTTGTAAACTGAAGAAGAGGATGCTCATGACATTGATAGGAAGTTCAAGAGGGTATAAACGGGCTGCAAATTAAACCTACACATTGTTCTACATGATTTGATTTTGCAGACTGAGCCAGCTGTCCTCATAAACACTTATACTTTTGGGGGGCATACAATGCTTGATAGATTACATATTCCTTTGATAACAGTGTGGGATGTGTTTCGCAGCAATCACCCGACTATCACCATTGCTCTCTATGCTAGACAGTGCAAAATTGAAGGAAGTGACTGCTGAAGATACAGAGGATGAGATTTGAGCAGTGTCTGGCTACGTTCTCTCACTGGGCCTCCCTGCTCGAGAAGTGAGTTCCCATTAGGAGCAGACAGCAGGCATTTTGTAGACGTATGGGCTGCTCCTAACCAACCCCCTGATTCCTAGGGCCACTCAGCATACCCTGCTCCTCAACCCCCACAACCCTCAAATCCTCATGTGTTTTTCTTTCATTTTCTTCCTGTCTTCCCCAAGCAGACAGTTTAATCAAGTCTGTCGGCTAACTCCAAACCCTGTGCCAGTCAGGTCTACTCCGTTCAGACCTGCGCATCAGTATGCCAGGGACACTTTGAAGAGACCTTGGCAGCAGAGCCCAAATCCTCTTATACCTCTCAAGCCTACTCTTCTCTGCCTCCCTGTTTGCAGATAAAGTCAGCCTGCCAGCACTAAAGAAGAGAAGACGAAGCCAGAAGTTACTTTTTCTGAAGTCAAATGTCCTTGTTTTAGAATTGCACCATATAAAAGAAAAAGAAAAACAAACAAACCAGAATAAAAATCTGTACTCAGTGAGGATGCAGTACAAAGTTTTTTTTTCTTGTAGGCAGAACACAAAAGAACTTCTGAAGGAGATGTCTTATGTTAGGGAAGGGTTGAGTTTGTGCAACCCTTCCCTAACATAAGACAGAAGGATGTGAACTTTGTGTTTTTTTCTCTGTTTTTTGGGTTTTTGTTTTGCTTCATTGCAGCAAGAAACTGGCTGCTGGAGTGGAGCACTCTTGATTTTTGATTTTCTTTTTAAAATCTGACTGAAGTCTTTATGTTTCATATTGTGCCTGATGATGCAAAAGCAATACTGCATTGGTATTAAGAGTTATTTATTGACTGTGTAATGACAGTACTAATGAATCCACAGGAAACATGTGTCTGTAAAACTAATTGCATCTAATAGCTCATGATGGCTGTCAGTTTTGAAACAGGTTCACTCCTGTCCCTGCCGGGGAGTTCAGAGGCATTAGTACACATATTTGCTCATTTTCCCAGTACTATGTATCTCTCTCTCTCTCTCTACCTCCTGCTACTCAGCAGCCAGCACTGCAGTATAGTCCTTTTTTAAATACATAAATGGCTGCAATGCATATTCCACCAGTGGGATGAGAATCATTAAGTGACTTGGTCATTTCATAAGTTTCTCAATTTCAAGGTTTTCTTTGTAGTGCAACTAAAAATCCTTTGGTTTTTTTTTCACATGTGTTGCATCTCCAAACCCATACTAACATCATCAGTTCCTATGCAGTAAAGTTACGTTAGCAGTTGTTATGTAGATGATGTCGTTTTGTGTAAAAATCTCTCTATATATATCAAACATACCAAAACAGTAGTTGTAAGTCTTTTTTATTACAAGGACATACTCCTGCAGTAAAGAATGAAGACCTTTTCAGACTGAGACTATACGAAGAGTGAAGCTATTCAATACTTTTCTATGGAAAGTGAGCTTTTGTTATTCAGCAACAGTGCCTGAATTAATCTTTGTGAATGGTGACAGATGATTCATCTTTTATAACAGTCTTAATGTAAAGAATTAGTATGGTACAGGAAAGTTTCAAATGACACATTTGTAGTTATACTCAAAAATTAATGCAACATTTTGAATTATAGTAAGTCCAATTAAACACATGTTATTGCTTGTGTAGGGTGATCCTGGGCCACAGGGATCCCCTGGTAAAGACGGTCCCCCTGGTCTTCGTGGCTTCCCTGGAGAGAGAGGTTTACCCGGTGCCCCGGTAAGTGCTCCATTTCACCTGCATCTATTCATCATCATCAGTTTTCCTTTACACGTGTTTGCTAGTAGAAAGTGACAGAACATAGCTACATAATAAATGAACCAGCATCTATCTAGAGCAAGTCACTTCATTACCGACTCCGGCCCCGGAATTCACACCAAGTGATCAATCCGATGCAGAGGAAATCCAAAGCGACATTTTACAAATGAACAGGCGTGCCTCGGCATTGCTCTGCTGCCACCGACGGCGCTGTTTTAACAGCCGCAATGGATCTTGGGCCTGTATTACAGAATTGGGAATTGTTGATTAGGGATTCATTTGTAAAAGTTTAACTCAAACATTTTTTCTTGTGGGGAGGGCAAAGTTATGTGCTGTTTCTATATGCATTATTTACCTAATAAATTATTAAGTGAGAAATGTTGGCAATTAGACTGGGTTATCTGGGAATGGATATACTGCAGGGAGAGGAAGTGTTGTGCTTCCTCCATCCTCAAGGTCAGTCAGGCTCTGCAGGACAGCAGCACCACTGATTGTTTTCTGCCATTGTAATTTACTCCAGCAAACAGCCAGAGCCAGCAAAAACTCATTACCCATACTGCTATGTGTTCTTTTGTGGCCCACTGGGGAGCTGCACATGCACATGATGGGAACTGACAAATATATAAAACAGCACACATGCGTCTAGCCTATTATGCACACCCCTGCATGAGCAAAACTGAATTTACAAGCTTGCATATGCAGAACAAGATGGAGAAAATTGTATGCACCCATACAATCGCTTGCAACTTTAAGCAGCCATCTATCTGCAAAAGAATCCCACTACACTTTCCCTGCAGTATTCACAACAACACAATTATAGATGAAATGTGTTTTTTGAAGTGTTGTATATTGTGACTGAGATATGTATTACAGATATTAGATTTACAATACACTAGCAATCTATAGCTTTGGCCTTTGATTTGTGTTTACTAGGATGAAAATCTCAGCGCTCAGCTGTAGTGGAGATTGGCTTGGTTAAATGCAATTAAAACACAAAGTTCAACAGCTGTGTGAAGGTATTTATGTCTCTTGTTCCATCTTCACCTCAGGGCCCTGCTGGTCTGAAGGGAGGAGAGGGTCCCCAGGGTCCACCTGGTCCTGTTGTAAGTACAGTACTGAGAGCTATGTAAAGATAACTGTTTTTATGCTCTCTGGATTGTGTTGGTTTGCATGCCATTTATATTATCATCTTAGATTCTTCTAGATAGTTATTCTAGATAGTTCCACACTATACATTTGAAGTATTATTAAGACTTGAATATTCAAATACTACTTTAATTCAGATATTTGTTTGTTGTGTCATCATGACACTTGCGCAACACAGTACTGGCTAAATAGAATATAAACCAGATTTAAGTTTTTATTATTTATTTACATATTTAGGGTTATTGTTATGTTGAACGTTGTAGTGTTTTAAGTTTGATTAGTGTAGTTTTAATCAATTTTAAATCATGCTTTTTATTTGTTCTTGTTTCTAATGTCTCTGTAAAGCACTTTGAATCACCTTGTTGTTGAATTGTGCTATACAAATAAACTTGCCTTGCCTTGCCTTGCCTAGAACAGCCTCAGTAAGCCAAAACTACCAGTCGTTTGTATGAATTTATCATTTAAAAAAAGAAGATGCATCCCTGTCTCTACATAAAGCATTTGTTCAATAAAAACAGAGTCTAAATGATCTGTTTGGCTTTTATACTCAGAGTTTTTATCTTGTGTTTCTGTAACCAAAATTAGTGTGTATGCAGGTTGGTTCACTGCATCAATAATATAAAACAAAAAGTGCTGAGTGTCATTCATAATCATGTTTTATGGATTGAGCTGAACACTGAGTAGTATAATATATATGCAACAGAAGTCTGCTTCATTTTGTAATGCAGCTGCAGGTGAGAGTTGCTCAGGGCTTGGAGAACCACTAAGACATCGGCTCCCTGACAGGAGATAATGCTGACTACTTTCAATGAGCTTTGCTCTCTTTTAGAACTTGAAAGCCACCTGATACTGCATGTTTCTGCTAATGTTTTCACACTTTCCATTTTAAAAAGAGGGTTTTGTGTGTAGCTGTGTATCTATTGATATATTATTAACAGAAAGACACAGTGGGGTCTTTGTTTGCCATCTTCCTAATGTCCTCGGTGTTTGTTCAGTGCAACCAGGCCAACAAAACTGAAATCTTTAAAAAATCCTTCTGCCCTTGTTTTTCATTAATATTGTCCGTATTGTGCTCATGCTTACAGGGTTCTCCTGGTGAGAGAGGTGCTGCTGGCCCAGGAGGTCCAATTGGCCCATCTGGTAGACCTGGCCCTCAGGGTCCCCCAGGTCCCGCTGGGGAGAAGGGAGCACCTGTAAGTGTTACTTTGCTCCTAAAGCTTCATTCTTCTTGTCCTTGCTTTGGTTACCAATTTTCAGAATATAATTAAAAGACATTTCTGTCTTCTTATAGGGTGAGAAGGGGCCTCAAGGTCCAGCTGGTCGTGATGGTGTCCAGGGTCCTGTAGGTCTGCCTGGACCTGCTGGACCCCAGGGCCCACCTGGTGAGGATGGTGACAAGGTCAGTTACCTACATTCAGCACCACCAATTTCATCCTGTTACAGCTGCTTGTGTTCCCTAAGTGGGGCATGTGGGTAAATCAATCATTTTCCCATATTAATCTGCAACAAAAATATATTCCTCTTTTTCTAACTGTTGCTTATCCATCTTCATAAACAGATGTAACAGAAAGCACAATTGCAGGAGATGCTGTTGCATCATTCATTTCTTGTAATTATTATGGCCTTTAGGGTTACTATCAGACATTCTATAAAAGCTGCCAAACAAATGCTCATGCAGAGATTTGCAGTGCATTAACTTTGACTGACAAAATACATTTCTGTACTTGTATATACATAGCGTGAACTCTCGGGAAATAAAGTACCTAATTGCACCTTGACAGGAAGCACTTATTTTCTTCTTGAACCTCATTCTTCCATTACACAAAATTAGATTAAGAATGAAACTTGTCACCGTGTATTAAATGCTGTAATTTATCTTTAATTGAAACTGGGAATGAAAACAATATTCAGCCTAACCTAACCATTTTCTGATATTCCACCTTAATATCGAGAACAAATATTATACATATGCATACCTTTATGGCCCTCAGAAAGGTTGACATAGTTAGTTTCAGGTCTAAAAATTAGTCCCAGGAGTGCATTTGTGCAGACTGTGTCGGTATACCCTCTCACCATTACAGTTATAGATAATGTATATTTCTGTTAAGCTGAGGTTTTCAATGATTTTGCAATAACAGAATGTAGTATTGTGCTCATTTAGAAGTCTTAAATCCTACATTTGGTGTTTGGGCTTGAATTTGCAAATATGCAGAGAAGAAGAATATCAGCACTAGCTGATAACTATTATTGTTGTTGTTTATTGTTGGGTTTGGGACATGTTTTGTTTATTAGTCAAGTCATTTTTCATTATCTCAAAAACTGACTGTGTGTTTGTTTCTTTACCAGGGAGAAGTTGGAGAACCAGGTCAGAAAGGAAGCAAAGCTGACAAGGGAGAACAGGTAGGTGATACAGAACATTTATATCCATCCTTCTTCAAAATAAAAAATAGCCCGTTAGACTTCTACTCAGGAAGTGATTCGTGGGTGCTTGGATTTGTCTTTGACTCTGTGGGGATGTGCATTTTGGTGGCATTATTTTCACTGTATGTTTCAGGGTCCTCCTGGTCCAGCCGGTCTCCAAGGTCCTGTAGGCGCTCCTGGTCCTGCTGTAAGTACTGACAAAGAATGAGAAGTTAAACCTGAGCAGGAGGTCACAGCAGTGCTGTTCAAATCTTTGCTTTTGTTTGTTGTTAATAAGGGAGGTGATGGAGAGCCTGGTCCCAGAGGACAACAGGGCATGTTCGGACAGAAGGGAGATGAGGGCTCCAGAGGTTTCCCTGGACCTCCTGGTCCTATTGGTCTGCAGGTTTGTGCCATAACTATGAATACAAATTGTAATATATAGCTGTCACACAGGATAATATTCACGTTATTTTTTTCCATTCTGTCTGCCTGCAATAGTGTGTCTAATGATGTCACACGTTATAGTCAGAAACACTCATTTACCTTTTTTAACTACACTGTGACCTTCAGGTTACAAGCTACGGTGGAAAAATGGTAGACACAAACAAATTCATATTTACACTATTGCTTAAGCACTTTAATTGGATCTGGAATGTCACGTCCAGTAAACTTGCTTTGACCTGCAACGATTGCACCTCTCACCTCCATTCAACGGCAAAATCCTTTTTTCATCACGGCCTGGCTTCTCTGTGCAGTGCCAGTCTCAGCCCCCGCAAAGAATTCACAAAAACCAACGAGGCCTGCCAGTGCGTGTATTGCAAAATAGATTATTATCAGTGGCGTACTTTTCTTTTCTATGTATTCATTGGTGAGGGTTATTCATCCAAGGAAATACTTGAGGCCAGACTAAAGTTATTGGGTGCATTTTAAAAACCCAACACTTTGACACAAAAAGATACACATAAACTTTAATGATGTTTTCCTGAACTATGATAATATTCTAACGAGGTAGGACCTTTCCCATAGATAGACCTCATTTCTTTGTAATTATCTGTTTATTAGTAATCAACTTCTTAAGCTAGACGTGTTGGGCATTTACTGCAGAGATTGGGGTCATTGTCTTGATCAAATTACATAGACTGCTATTTATCAATCCGAGGTGCTATCCTGTCTCTGCAGGATTTTATTCAATGGACTTTTAATTGGGAGTAATTCACTTCCCATCACGATTCCATTAATTGCATGGACTAACCCACTCCAATAGCCTGGCCTCATTGAGCACATTTACTATTCTACATAATGAGTAGCACTGCTAATGATCTTAGACTAGACGGGACCTTTACACAGATTATATTACTCAGCACAGGAGACATTAGCATGCATCCACACACCGTTTTTTCAGCACCCAGCAAGCACACACATGCTGAGACGCATGCATGCACAAGCTCAAAACAGTCAGCACAGGGTCTTTGTTTTCATTGTGTGTCCTCAGTGTAATGTGGGGAGAAATAAATTCTTCGATCTCCCCCAGCAAACCTCCACCACTCACTCACGATCAACTCCTAAATCACACAGAAGCAAAGCAACCTTCAGCAGTGATATCGTGGCAATTACTGGTAGAAATGTCACAGATCAAAAACACATGTGAGGTCTGGACCACGCAGCTTATTTTACAAGAATTAGTGAGCAGGATTTATGCCTGCACCTTGGAATAAGGATGTACAAGTTACTGACTGCAAAAGGGAGAAAGAAATAATAGATTAGTGCTCTCTTACATGTCTGCAGAGCTGCAGGAAGAATTGTAGAATAAGAACATGACACCTTCACCGAAGAATTCATAAGGGAGCTTAACCCCCCCCCCCCCCCCCCCCCCCCCCCCCCCCGTTTTGCTCAGGCAACAAGTACGTAACATAGAGTCTAACAAATTCAACCTTTCAGGGCAGCAGTTTTCCTTGACCTTACTGATCATACTCACTGGATGTTTAATTGAACACGGACAGCAGGTGAAACATGAATTCAAGTAATTCATTTGTGCACATTTGGCTCACAGATACATTTAATATTTTACAGCATCACTGCATCAGTAGTATCAGCCGTTGTGACTACAGTTAACAACTCTAGTAAAATGATTGTTTTCTTTTCTAATAACATGATCATTTATTCATTTTATTTGTCCACAGGGGCTTCCAGGACCTCCTGGGGAAAAGGGTGAGAACGGCGATGTTGGACCTATGGTAAGAGAGAAACCACTCGATATTTGTTAGTACTTATAAAAGTTTGTTAAATACACTGTAACACTCTCTGACTCTTTCCTGCAGGGCCCCCCTGGTCCACCTGGTCCCAGAGGTCCTCAGGGTCCTAGTGGAGCTGATGTACGTACAAATAGTTGTTAACAACTGTACTAAGTACAACTATACTCATATGCATACTAGACTGTGACTTTTTTTTTTTACTTCTATCAACTTACATTGTGAGGCCTTTATATCATTACTTGTCCTTCCCTGTAGTGATTGATGATGATTTATCTCTTTCTTATGTCCTGCTGCAGGGTCCACAAGGTCCTCCAGGTGGTGTGGGCCCCATGGGATCTGTAGGTGAGAAGGTAAGAATCAAAACTTGGCACCCCAGTGTTTTGTGCCTGCACTGAAGGATGTTAGGCACTGAGACTGAATTAGAGTCTGTTACACCTTCCAGCCAACTTCAGACAACCCAGTCACCTTCTTGTTTTTTAACACCGTGTGTTCATTTCAGTATGTTTTTTATGACTTAGAGCTTGGACACAATGTCGTTTTTTAAAAAAAAAATAATAATTATAGCACTTCCAGGACTAGGACTACGAATACTTTGAATATAGTAGCACATTATTAGTCAGCTACAGTTATAGACTTAATAGAGTTAACTGTTAGTAATATCATTATTTATTCTGACAATAATACTTATTCTCATGTATGACTTACGTAGTTATGGCTCAATTTCAGATATCATATCTGAATTTGGAAAAAAAAAAAGTGTGATATTGAAGATTTATTTGTTTTGACATTGACATTTGTCTAACCACAGGGTGAGCAAGGTGAGGCTGGAAACCCAGGACCACCTGGAGAGTCTGGAACTAAGGTAAGTAAGCTCTTGTTTTTGTTTTCTGTCAAGCTAAATATGTGTTGCTAATGTATATTTGTGTCACTGTGTTACATGTTAGATGTTTACACACTGGACCATGCTTATCGACATACATTCAGTATTTTACTGTAGATTCTAGCACTGTAGCATGATTGAAGGGCCCGTCTTTAAAATGGATAAACTCACTTTGTGCACACCATTGCAATTGAATGGTGACAAGGAAAAAAAACAAGACTCACTAACTTTTGGTATATTTACCACTAACTCCAACCTAATGAGGAGGTGTTTTTGTTTGTTTTTTGTAAGTGACACTGTGTATTCATCACCATGATAGTAATTGTTCCTCACATTTAACAGAAGAAGAGTCATCTCAGCATGACTCTTCTGCTTTGCACCCTGGATCCACATGCAGCCTAATTAGCAGGAGGATCTGCACACTGCTTCTGACCTTATGAACAATGATTGCAGCAACCCTGAAGCAAGTTGCCTTTAAAACATCAGACATCCGTGTTAATGCAGCTTAAGTTGTGATTTGTCCTCCTTGATAGTTACATTGGGGCTGTTGCACAAGAAATCGGAAGTGCTCTTCAGTGCCATACTTGTTTGGAGTTACTTCTAAAAGCTTTAAACTCATTAACGTACTGCAGTCATACACTTGACCTTGCTGTTGTCGAAGAAAAACACCCATCAGTGTTTGCTTTTTAGCTCTTAACTTATCATTATTGAGGTACAACAGCAGATTGAAAAGTTGTAAAAAAAGTGTGATTATAGGTGTCTGTATGCCCTCTATTAGTTCCTCTTTGAATTGCTGGTGTGACAGTTTCAGAGTTAGGGTGAAGTTTACATTCCTATCATAAGCAATAGTGTTGGTACCGTATAGTTTAGTTAGTATAAAATAAATCTAAATCTAGCTGTCATCCTATTTGCTTACACGCATGAACCTTTACATGCTGTACATCAGATTCAGACACAATAAATTAATTAATAATACAAATATTAAGAAATGAAACAGTAGTGGACTACATGAGTTTCTAGTTTTCTGTTTCTTTGCTTGTTTCCACATCTTAACTGAACTGTGAATCATCTTACTTTAAGAAATGTTGCAGAAACCAAGGACATTAATTACCAACTCGTACGCTCAAAGACTTGATTTTTCACCCACATAAACATGAAGCAAAAAGTAAAAATAGCCTGAAATGTGTAAAAGTAAAGATTTATTTACTCAAATTATTGATCAGTAAGGATCTTTGTATAAATTGACTATATACTGACCAGATTCCATTAAAGTTACAATCAAATTACTTTAAAGTCAGAATTTTCAGAATAAAAGATTTTTTCGCATGTATCCAAATCTTCTCCTGATTTCTCACCAAATCAGCTTTAATCCTTTACAACACTTAACAGCTGGACTTGCAAATAATAGACACGGTTTGAAAACTTGAAAATCATAACCAGCATATTTTTTCATCAGGGAGGTTTTAAAATATATTTTATTTATCTATATAATTTAAATAAGGCTTTTAAAAATATATATGTTGCACCTCATTTCACATCAGTGTTTTTGACCATCCAGGGTTGCTGTGCTCTGTTACCAACACTGGGATGATCTTTGGATCCAGTGTCTCTCAGCAGCCTCTGACTGCTTGTCTGTTTTTATCACCCCATCCTGTTCAGTGTCAGCCTTGGAAGAAAAAAATGCTCCCTCTTGTGGAATTGATGTAATGAATGCCCTCCCTTGCCCCCCATCACTACAGGGACCTAAAGGTGAGAGGGGAGAGAAAGGAGAAGCTGGCCCACCTGGAGCTGCTGGACCTGCTGGTGCCAAAGGACCCCCTGGAGATGATGGCCCCAAGGGCAACCCTGTACGTCTGGCACATACTCTCAATATCTCTATAAGAGTTTTTTAGGATTGACTCAGACAAGCTTAAATTTACTGCTCCAAAGGAAATATCTCTTGCAGCCATAAGGCAGGCAATTTTAGCCTAGAACATATTCATGAGCTAAAAAGCCTTTTTATTGATGGAGATTATATTTTATACCTGCATAGAAATGGGATGCAGTGAAGCCTTTTCTCAAAGATTTGCAACATTATCATTAAGTCCATCATATTTCCTTCAGAGGCTGTAACCAAGTACACCAAGTCTAAATCACTGTCGAAATTACTAACCATGTCCTTAATGCTTGAAGCCAGGAAAATTATGTCTTTTTTTAAACACGGATGCATCTCATCATCTTATTTCTTTCTTCCAAAGGGTCCTGTTGGATTCCCTGGAGACCCTGGCCCTCCTGGAGAGCCAGGTGTAGCTGTAAGTATGAAACCCTTATGTTAGCCCTATATAGAGTACAGAGTACGTATAACTCTGTTCCAGGTGGATCATGTTTAATGCAAGAATTAAAGAGTATGGTCCTAATGGATATTCCAGTGTCAGACTAATCTCTAATGTCTTTTTTGCAGGGCACTGATGGCGAACCAGGAGAGAAAGGAGAGGATGGAGAGGCTGGCCAACCGGTAAGTTGACACTTTTTTATAATTTGGAATGAAGAAATGACTGCATGACCTTATATCACGTATAACATTTGGTACACTTGGTGCAAGCACATCATATGAGGACATCAGCTTAATAGTCAGTTTCTCTGTCAAAGTGCTTTTATTAATTTTTTAGTTTTATATTAGACTTTAGTACTCCACCACAAGTTTGCCACTAAATGCTCTAATTATATTTAGTGAGTAAATAATTTACACTGCGGCATTTTAATTCATGCTAGTTACCTCATAGGTATGGGTGTAGGGTAAATGGACTTATCTGCTTTGTAGATTCATTAAGTATAATTAGAAATAAAATCCACGTATTAATGTGCTGGCCCTGTGTAAAGTGCAACGAATGACAACTCTGAATATTTATGGATGTAAATAAGCCTTTATCATTGCCAGAGAAAAACTCGACCGATGTTACATATTCTGTTTTTTTTGTTTGTTTGTTTATGAAGCCGGTTTGCATCTTTGAATGCTGCAGTGAAATATGTTGATTTAGAAGGTATATTAATACATAATGTGAACTTCATATGATGGCTTCCCCTTCTTTGAAATCAGATCTACACACAATGACTTTTGTATTTATATGTCACTGTGCAGTCATCCCAAAAATGAGCTGATTAACACTGTGAATATTTACCAGTTTGAATGTTTAAAAAAAAAAACACTCTGATTGTCTGCAATTAACTCAGAGATAATTGGATGAAAGTATCTCAGGGAACACAGTGTGTATTATTTCAAGCAGTGCTGTGCACCATCCAACTTTGGGTCTGGGTGTAACTCTTACAGACTATGGAGGGGTTTAGCATTCCCAAAATGTGTATTCGGCCTCTGTGTTATTATCCTTCTGGCAGACAGAAGACGAATGCTGTGCTTTCATAAAAAATCATAATCAGTACAGATTTACTTGTTTATGCAAACTGTTAATAGTGTTTCTCTGTTTTCTTTTGTTTTTTGGCTTGCTTCTTTTAGGGACCTCCAGGTCCATCAGGAGAAGCCGGCCCACCTGGACCACCTGGCAAGAGAGTAAGCCTGAGGCAGTTAAAACTCATTTCAAACTGTTTGCATCACTGGTATGGTTCCAGCTACAATCCACAATCGACCAATCGGATGGTCCCATTGTTACAGTTGTCATTGCTGACTAATGCTTTTATCAGCTACACCATCTTAACTTATTATGCTCATTTGAGATGTGTATTAGGTCGTTTTTAAAATAGATAAAGGAGGTGGGATTTCTGTTGGCACTGTACAAAGCCTCTTTAGCCAGCGGGCGAGTGTTCTTCCTCGCTTTGCGACAACTCCTCCTCGACAGCTCAATTTTGGCAGTAAAGCCCGGAGAGACTCATTTTCATTAAAAGTAGAATGGGGACAACAAAGTGGGAGATTTAAGGGGTCAAGGCGTTACGCTGTCTGCGAAGAGAAGCCACCTTAAAGCCTACTGAGAGATGAACGTCAGGATGTGAAAATCATGAATCAATTTTTTTTTTCATAGCAAGAAATTGGAAAGGCTTACCGAAAAAATTGCTGGTAAGAGGAGAAAAAAAGCGAGAATCTGTGGGTTCCAAACTCATTTAGGTCCATATGGCAGAAAGAGCAAAAGCGAGAGAGAGATATAGCGAGTCTGACACACTATTGATCCATGGGTGCTAGACTGACAGGCAGAGCAAAACAAAAACATGGACATGGAAAAATTGCTAGGATGTTATTAAAAGAGAAGAGCTGAGTGATGTCAAGGCCAGGACAGTGCACAGCAACCAGTCAAAGTATGTGTGACAGCTGAGATTTGTCACCACTGCGGTTTTGGCTGCCATAATAGAGGATTTCAACGTTGGGAGAATCTTCTCAAGGTTGCAGGCCTGATTTAAAATGTAAAAAACAAAAAAAAAGCATATAGCCACACTAAAAGACAACGTGAGTAAAGCAGATGTCCTTCATATACTTCATGAGGCTGAGATTTCGGTGAAAAATATCAAAGAAAATAAATTGCTGAACAGAATGTGCAGGTCAAGGATTGAACATTAACATATTTTCAATCCCACATTAAATTCAAAGTCCACATGAAAATGAGCAGCTATTCTCCCAAATTTGAATGAAAAGTTACAATCGTGAGTGCCTCACTGCATTTCAAAGAAAAGCACTGGGCTTCGGTCCAATGGGATAAAAAAACATGTTGTGCATTTATAAACCAGGGTTGATTGCTTTTCTAATGTCTACAGTCAAATTTATATTCTGAGTCTTTAGCATGGTATCAGCATATGCTGCACCTTAATGTCCTAGGGATTATAGTTAGGATAAGGGCCATTTTTCCCTCCACGCAGATCCTTGGTAGTCCATGCCCGGTCGCTCATACATAACTCCTCCTAACACTTTTTTGTAATTTCTCTGCATTTGGCCTTTTAAAAATCTGTAACCGTCCTTAAATCGTTGTCTGCTTCAGCCTGTGATTCTTAATTAGTCGGTTGAGCCTGTCCACAAATTTAGCTTCATTTATTCTTATAATGCGTTAATGCTGGAAATTTATTCACCTATGCTCCCTGAAAAAAGAGAGGTGGGAAAACGTATTAACCCCGTCTGGCTTTAATTCTTTTTATTTGGGTACAGGCCACAGCTTTTCTTTCTTTTTTCTTTTTTTTTAACTGGAACACTAATAATCTCTGTCCTAAACACATGGCATATGTCAAGGTGCTTTAGAAACCTTGACATAAACCTACTTATTGACTCTAGCTGCTGTATATTGTGCCACAACTGAAATGGTTCTTTGTGCTGATCAAGAGCCTGCCTCTTCATCACCAGTAAGAGGTGCACATCAGGAGAAGATGAAAGCGCCAAGACAGGAGGCAAGCTCACATTATAGGCTCTCAGTCAATAGCACTCAGGCTGCAGTCGGCCAGATCAGAGTGGAATTTGGATGGAGAGTGGATTTGAAGAGGGTGGAGTTGAAAGAAATCATTGTGGGCCTCGAAGAGCCTGACCAGAAAGATAAGAGGATCCAACAACTGTTGGCTCTGACCGAAGACGCCTGTGTTTCTTAAATGTGATTTTTTCTGTTTTTAACATGGCTGATTGCAAATTATTGAAGGCAGACATAGAAGAGTCATTCAGATAGATCTTTGCATAATAGACCTGTTGTACTTCACAATGGATGATAGAGAAAGATCCACCCTGTTTGAAGAAAATATCCACCAAGAATTTAATTAGAAAGACAACTGACAAAAATTTCCAGCGATTCCCCTTTTGAGACCAAAATATGCATGATGCAGAGTTGCATGTAACTTGAAAAAATGAGCCAACAGACAGAGTAACAACTTCTGTGAATAACTCTGGTGTTCATTTCCTGTACGCGTTTGTGCAGTCTTCTTGTACAGTTGGCTTGTGCTGATGTTATGTCGGAATGCTGAAGCAGTGTACTATCATCCTCCTCAGGGACCTCCGGGGGCTGCTGGTGCAGAGGGCAGGCAAGGAGAGAAGGGCGCTAAGGTAGGAAAATCAATTCTTCCTTTGCAAAGTAGAGCCGTCTCAGCAAGTCCCTCGGACTTCCTCCTCCCTCACTGCGCCCACATTGTGGAATTAAAATCGCAAAAAAAGCGCTGAAGTCATTTAATTTCCATCGCAGATTAGATGGAAATTTATGAACACAGTCTATTTGAGTAAAACCAAGATTCACTCGTTTCTCCTATTGTTCTGTGGCTTAATTTCGAGGCCTACAAAGGAAGTCAAGGCTATTTACGTATAGCCCTCAGGTATTCTTCAGTTATCGTGCGTTTCTCTTTTTTGTGCTCGCTGAAATTCCTCTTGAGTTTGCACTTGTTGTAAGCCAATTTCTTTGTTTCATCATTGTCTAAATGTACACACATACTCTGCTGCTTTGTGCATAGGCAAAATCATTTAACACCAGATGCTGCTTGCAACAAGATGCCTCTCTGTTTATGGATAACAGGGAGGATGTGGATGTTAACCTGAAGAAAATAATATTTTTTAATGCCAGTAGTGTTGCACACTTTGCATACATGTTTGATAATCACTGTTAATGAATGACACTCTACGGTGTTCTTAAAACAGAGATTTGGCCTTAACTATCTGATTCCTGATCGAAAACATTGCATATGTCATACACAGTGGTCATAATAAATTCAGTAAAGTTGTTCTGACAGCTTTGCAATAAGCCTTTAATCTGTAAGTGCCTTGCAGCTCAGACATGGTTTATTTCCATGTGCTCTGTTTGCATAATGCTGTGTTTCAGAATACAGCTTGTCAGTATTCAGCTGTAGAACATGAGGACTTTATGTTCTCATGAGCTTTTTATTAAAAACATGGCCAGAGTAACTTCCATCTATTGGGCCAATTTTCAACCCTGTGTAAAGCAGCAGCAACATAACTTTGAAAACTCAGGATCTTTTTAATTTTATTCATTTATTTATATATGAATTTTTTACTGGCCCCCATTTACCCAGTCTAAAGACGAGATACTTTCTCGGCATAATTTAAAACTCAAAGCAGCCTGCAGTTGAAATTAGTCTGTAGTGCTGAGTCGCTTCAGAAAAATACTTAATAAGCTAATAAGGTTGTGTGTGTGTGTTGCAGATCTCAAACGCCACATACAGTTTTTAATCTATCCCATTATATTACACACTGCTATTACACATTAAGACTTTTATGAATAACCAGCTTTATACCACTGGTTTTGAATCTGTGGTGAGTGCTTGCAGGCTATGCTTTCCTAAAAACCGTGTGCATGTTGATTTATTTGTTTGTTTTACTGCTTGTAGGCTCCAGGACACATTTCCTAAATTTCTTCAATGACTGAACACTTTGGACTAGCTACTTTAAAACCTGCATTTGCTCAACTGTACAAAACTTTGCTTAAGTTATACCATTAGATCATTTGTATGTCCACATACAGGGTGAGTCAGGTGTGGAGGGTCCAGCAGGTAAAACAGGACCAGTTGGCCCCCAGGGACCTCCAGGAAAACCTGGTCCAGAGGGTCTGCGTGGAATCCCTGGCCCTGTTGTAAGTTGAAGCTTCAGCAATGATGCCTTCCTGTTCATACGATATACTCCAGAGAGATACGCATGCTTAAACTAAGACTCACACTCAAAGTGCACACACGTTTTTTTCTAAAAAAAAAAAAACTACGGCTAAGGCATGATGATAGACTTCATGGAATAATCAATACTCCCATTTGACTTATACTTTAGTTTCGCTTGTTTATTCCAGCACACTTTTCTTCCCTGTTTGGGCTATTAATCATCATGCTGGGCACAGAAAATCAATGGCAGACCAGAGAAAATACAGCAGCCTATAATGCTCACTACAATTGAATGGTTTTTCACAGGGTGAACAAGGAATGCCCGGCTCCCCAGGACAAGATGGCCCACCAGGTCCTATGGTTAGTATGCATAGCGTCCCCTACACTCTCCTGCCTTCTACCCTTGGCATTTATCTGTCTAACTAGATCTGGTGCTGTTGGAAGGGGATGTTTTTGAAACAGTCTTGCTTCCAGACTTGCAGAGGTTAACTCACATTAGACTTGTTCCAGATTTGGTTGTTTAACAAAACCATAGCCTATCCCCTTAAATAATGTCTCAATTGAAAGTGTTTTCATCTTTTGTGTTGTTTCTTTGCTTCCCTCTCTGTGAAACGTGTGATTTTTGAGTCACTTATTTTGTTCCCTCTCATTTTGACACTCCAAGTTCTCTCTTACCGTCTTCTCTTTCTTTCTCTTTATTGCCTCATTTAAAAAAAATCAAGTCTTGTAACTTTACAGTTTTGCTTGTACTGTCATGAGTTCTTTTCTCTTTTTTTTTTTTTTTGTTCGTCTCTGTGAAAATTGATTTTTAACTTCAGTTATTGTTCTTCAGGGTCCTCCCGGTCTTCCTGGCCTGAAAGGTGACCCGGGTTCTAAAGGTGAAAAGGTGAGCGTAGCACTTTCTTCTTTGTCTGATTGCAGACTGGTTTCATTTCTCATTTTTGATATAGGAGATAACCCTATAATTAGAGAGAGGAACTCTGGGGCAGAAGTGAGTCAAGACTACAACTTCTACCCAGCTTCCATGCCTTTTGGAAATTATCAAAAGCAACAGATTTAATTAAGAAGACCACTATACCCTTAAATTAAAATGAACCAAAATGAGTTCTGTCATACTTTCTGTAAGGAAAAATGCCTTAAAGTGATTGAATATGCAGTTGAATGTGATGTATCACTGTAAATCTGTCTAAACTAAACACTGTCAAATTTGCTGATGAAATATAACTGCAGAGGATATTCAGACAGCACACATTGCTAAGCTAAATTGCCTCCCACCCACTGACAGGGTCGGCTTGGGAGTGAGCAGTTTAAAAGTGCACAATTTAGGCACCGTGTTGCATGTTGTCAATTTAGCGGGCCCGGTTAGAACTCACCAGTTTCTCAGTAATCACGTACTTGTGAATTGGCCTGGCTCATGTTTGATTTTCAGAGAAGTTCTTCGGTGTGTGCTGTAAGAAAAGCATTCTAGTTTTAATCCCTGAGGATTTGTACTGTAATGAAACTTCACCCTTTGCAGCCTCCCACGTGCATTTCATTTTTGCGGATAAAGAAATAACTTCACCTTTGTCAGGAGATATGAACATTTTTTTATGGTAGAGTTCACAAGTGACATTTGTTTTCATCCTGCAGGGTCACCCAGGTTTGATTGGTCTGATTGGACCCCCTGGCGAGCAAGGAGAGAAGGGAGACCGAGGTTTGCCCGGGCCTCAAGGTTCTCCTGGTGGCAAGGGCGACGGTGTAAGTGATTGATGACTCTATTCCCACACTGGTCCACAGGCCACTTGCCCTGCACCTCTTGCCATTTTTAGCCCATTTGCCCTTCTACTGTGGCCACAGATCTTGCCACAGTCACTTGTTTTTGACTACAGCTTTTTACTAGAGCTCTGCAATGCACTGCACATCTCTTCTCTTGCTGTATCCAAAACATTTGTCTCATTGGATTACTGATGCAAATTGCTTAAAATGTGTAGAGAAAACTGTATAATTATGGCTGTGAGGTGTTTAAACCAAACTCTTTAGTTGACATTGCTTTAGCATGTAGAATATCAACATCATGGAAACGAGCAGTTCAAGTATATGAGCATCAACACTAGTATAGATGTTCTTTGACGACTCATTAACACCGTGGTCAGTTCCTATGTGTGTGTGACACTGCTGTTATAATATCACACTGTGTGATGTGAAAAACTGCTTTCATTCTGAGCCACATCATTAAAAATCAGACCGCTTTTATTCTGTCTTTTCCACTTAAATAAGAAGCAGTACTGAAAGGAGGACATGACAGCCTTCATCCATTAAAAACACACACACACTGCAGGATCACTGAATATGTTACATTTGTAACACATTCTGCTGTAGTCTTCAGCCTGCCTTCGTTTAGTGATTTAAGGTGGTGTGCTGGTTATCTATCCATGTGATACTGCACTGCCTCCTTTTATCAAAGCTAAAGAATGTAAACATTTTTATTCAGATTCGTATGTTTACTTTAAGGCCTGAGAAGCAACAGGCCTGTCACAAGTGCAGTGTTTGACCACTTTTGATAGTTTTCTTTGAATGTCACTGGTTCTCTTATCGTATTTTTTTTTATGTCACCAATTATTCAAGCTTGACAGTAATTCTGTTCCCTGCAATGTTTTTTGTTGTTGTTTTGTTTTTCTTCTCAAA
Source organism: Aulonocara stuartgranti (assembly GCF_965226115.1). Lineage (NCBI taxonomy): Eukaryota > Metazoa > Chordata > Actinopteri > Cichliformes > Cichlidae > Aulonocara > Aulonocara stuartgranti. Next base: position 11,906,988 of record NC_138960.1, read on the forward strand.
TATATGTACCTTCTACTTCGATCTGATCTCATAACAGGGTATCGCTGGAGCCAGCGGTCCTCTTGGTCCCCCAGGCCCACCTGGTTTGCCCGTATGTTTGTTACTTATTCTACTTATATATTAATGTCATAACAGAATGACTTTGCTAAATTGCTGTACTGTGTTCTTTGTCATACAGGGTCCTCAAGGTCCCAAAGGAGCCAAGGGTTCAAGTGTGAGTACAAACCCATGTTTCTAATAATGCATTGCTGCTGCGACAATCAGCATTTACTTTAAATGGAGCTTTAATAACATGTTTGTAAACTTTAAAGGGTCCTGCTGGTCCAAAAGGAGACACTGGTACAATTGGTCCTCCTGGTCCTCCTGTGAGTCTTTCAAACTACTGTTTTCATTGTTTCCTGTACAAAGTCTGTTGTATATTTTTATATTGTATGAAATCTAAAACACCTTACAGGGCCCACCAGGTGAAGCTATCCAGCCTCTGCCAATTCAGTCACCAAAGAAGACAAAGCGCTCCAGTGATATCCAGTCAGATGGTACCATCATGGATTATGGCGAGGGTATGGAGGACATTTTTGGCTCCCTCAACAACCTCAAGCAAGATATTGAACGCATGAAATACCCCATGGGCACCCAAAACAACCCCGCCAGGACATGTAAAGATCTGCAGCTCTGCCACCCAGAGTTTGCCGATGGTAAGTTGAAGCCCAGCAAGACTTCAGCCTGAAAGGAAAACACACCCATGTTGTTGTCATGTTTCATTGTATCAGCAGAGAGAAGCAGCCACCAGAGATTCTCCTCATGTTTTCAGATACTAATGCTCATCCTAACAGCCATTATTGTGACAAATGGATTCTCTATTGAAAAAAATAAAACCGGTATAACAGTGATTGGCAGACCTGCTCTGAAAGAATTAAATTCATTAGTGAGCATTAGTGTTTGTTTGATAGCTCTTTGTATATCTCCTTTTTAAACCTTTGTGCCCTGTCTTTGCCTTATAATTAATGCATGAATTTTAGGCCGTCTCTCCTCTCGGTACAATGTGGGATTATCTGCTTCTAAAGTCTATAACCATAGCTGTTGCTGCGCAGTAGGTTTATTACTGCTGCTTTACTTCCTTTGAGGAATAAAATGTACCTTGGCTCAGGCATAAAAACATCATTTAATCCAGCTGTGTGTGAGCCATGAAAATGAGCAACAAATTTTTACTTAAGGTAAAGAAATCAAGCACACTAACGTTTGAAACTGAGCTTTCTGCAATTTTCTGTCGATGTAAGTTGAAGAGAAATTTTGGCTGTTCTTGGTTCTCTTCAGGTGAGTACTGGATTGACCCGAATCAAGGCTGCTCAGGGGATTCCTTCAAAGTCTACTGTAACTTCACTGCTGGAGGCGAAACCTGCATTTATCCAGATAAGAAGTCCAGTGGAGTAAGTAACTTAGGTTTTTACGAGTTATTTCAAACTGACTATTGTTAATCATCCTTTCTAAATTACTATTAAGCCATTATGCTAAGACAATGACGCAACAGAAGGCACATCACAAGGCTGCCATTGTTTATAAGAACTTGTTTGATCTGCTGCAGGTAGAAACCTGTTCAGATCTGATTTTGTGCAAGCACCTCAAACACCACCGACAGGCAAACACTACACACAACTCAAGAAGTTTGTGAAAATGTTCTCTCGGAGATATAAGTTTTATCTTCTTTCCCAGATGATAAACTTTGATGCTATGCTTGAGGCATTGCTGTATACAGCAGAAATGTTCACATATTATGCCTGTGGTAATCTAAAATATTAATAGACTTTGTCTTTTTATTTTCCAAAGGTCAGAATATCTTCGTGGCCCAAAGAAGTCCCAGGATCATGGTTTAGTGAATTTAAGCGTGGTAAAATAGTAAGTTTTCTTTTTGTTTTCATCTCTCATCCATCTCTTAGAGATCTAACATAAACTGAAACATATTTAGTCAGCTGTTGGTTCAACAATATGATTCAGCACCTATTAAAATAAAAAAAGAAGCTTAGTTTGAATTTGGCTGCAAACTCTTTCAAAGTTGTCTCTTTGAGCAGTCCTGCTAGGTTTCAGTCACTCAGTCAAAGTCCCATTTTCACTTGGAAGTGTTCATTTATCCCAATTGCTGGATCAACTCCAGTGTGTCAAAACAGGGGCAAATACTCCAGGCGGTGTCCCATCATTGTGTTGTTTTAGCAAAAACTTCAATAAAAAAAATGCAAAAACCTGTTACCAGTTTTTTCTTTTGGGCAAGATTCACAGTTGTAATTGTAAAAAAAATATATTTTTTTTTAAAGAAAGAAAGAAAGAAAGAAAGAAAGAAAGATTGATCTGATCTAATGCACTTTCTCCTGACTTGGAGGCCCAAACTGCAACATAAGTAGGGATGGGTATTGATAAGATTTTCACGATTCCGATTCCATTTTCGATTCTGTTTAACGATTCGATTCTTTATCGATTCTCTTATCGATTCTTTTTAAAAAAGGAGAACACTAAGTTCGATTAGCTTGGAACTTCGTTTTATATCTTCTCTTTGAACAAGATAGAAATTTAGGAGTAACATGGCCTTACAAACCCAACAGTGAGATCTTAAGAGATCCACAGCCTACGGCTCTTCAATGGGGTGTCACAGGGTCCCCAGGAAAAAAAATTTGTAAATGTAAAATAATAAAATAAATATTCTTCTGTAGCAATAACAAAATATAACATAAATTATTCAGTAGCAATTATACAAGAATATCCAGTAATGTCCCTGCCTACAATTAAACACATTCACTTACCTAAAATCGGGGGCATCTGCTGTGGCAAATGGGTGCAAGCCTTTGACCACAAACTTAGTCACTGCTCGGTGACATTCGTCTATCCTGGCCTGAAAGGAGACGCTACCGGTAGACTGCAGTGAGAACTGCCAGCATCTGAGCCAGACTCTGTCTGTCTCTCTCATCATGGTCACCTAAATGCACAGTAATGGCAGGTTTTGTAATAAGGCAGATCGCGCTAACATAATATGCACTGTTAGTTGACCGCATTAACGGGAGAGGACGTGCAAACGTTACCGCTGCTGCTGGGTTGAGATTCATGAGTCCGGAGCGGAATTAAAAACACGACATTCATTTAAGGTTATCACGTGTTTTCTGAGCAAATGCTTTTGCATATTCGTAGTGTTTCCTCCCTTAAATGAAATCTCTACTTTGCAAGTATTGCAAGTTGCCCTGTTGTCATCCGTTCTAGTAAAGTGTAACCAAACTTTTGAGCGTTTGAGCCGCTTACGCGCCGTGTTTCCTGCCAGGTAAATGATGTTCCGCACCGTGGTGACGTCATTCGGGGCGACTGGAATCGATAAGGGAATCGTTTGCAAAAATGGCAAACAATTCCAAGGAATTGAAACAGTGGGAACCGGTTCTCAACAAGAACCGGTTTTCGATACCCATCCCTAAACATAAGTTTCAGTCAGTTTGACACAGAAGTTGATCTCTGCCAAACCTGAGATCAAGATAATATCACAAATGCAAGAAGTCAAGGAGTCAAAAATGGACTCTTAGTGAGTAATGTAAATGTAACAGAGGTGCTGGAAGCACTGCACTGCTTTACAAGAAGATGACCTTGAGAGTGAAAGCAATCACATTTAAAGCAGGTATGGATTTGCTTTTTATGGGTGCATACACTGAAGTTTTTCATTGAACTTCAAAAACTTGCTTAGACAGTAACACCACACATAAATGGTTACTGTTGAAACATTTCTGTAACCAGACTTTGCCATATACAGAAGAAAGTATCACTAAAATATCAGAGTGAAGCCGAGGAGAATTCTTCAGGATGTTAGCATTCCAGCTGTCCTCCTTCTGTCCCTGGACAGTGAAAATCTCTCTCTAAACGTCATCTATTTACTGTATTCACCAATGAAAGAAACAGGTTTGTCCCGCTCCATCAAACTGGTGTCATGGTTCATTCCACAACAGCACAAAGGCTGGCTGTGACAGAAAATGACACGACTTTGAGGTATTGAAAGCCCGGTGCATTTCCTGACTTTGGATAGTGAGTGCTTTTAATGCACATGTTCAGACATGAGTTACACAAAGTATCTGTCAGAACTGTGTCGTGTCTAAAGGTCTTGTTTCTCTTGAAGCTTTCCAAGACTGTGCATGTGTATGGATGCAGAGCATCCATACACATGCATTACTATCCACATGCATTACTATCCACATGCATTACTATCCACATGCATTACTATCCACATGAGTCCTTCAACTTAAAGTATTTAGGGATCTGAAATTATTTTGCACTGTTTTTCACATAGTTTGTACGATCTTGCATGGAGAGACAGAACATTTTGTTCTTGTTAAATAAGATCAAGTATCAGTCATCACATTTATTTAGATTTATTTCACAAACATTTGGTAATTGCTGCTCATTCTCTCTCTTTCCATCTCTGTCCAGTTTTCCTATGTCGACGCAGATGGGAACGCAATAAACATGGTACAAATGACCTTCCTCAGACTACTGACAGCCTCAGCCAGGCAAAACTTCACCTACAGCTGCCACCAGTCTGTGGCGTGGTACGACGCCTCTAGCGACAGCTACAACAAGGCACTGCGTTTCTTGGGTGCCAATGATGAGGAGATGTCCTACGACAACAACCCTTACATCAAGGCCATCTCAGATGGATGCGAGGTAAGCTTGACCGCCTAAATAAGAATGTTTATTGCGGTGTATTAAATTAAAGATAAAGAGCAGTCCTGTTCTGAATGGCTATAATCTCTGTTTGTTATCTAATTCACATTTGTTGAATAGAGCTATTTTAAGTATTTCATTTACTTAAAAGAGACAATGCAGTTTGACATGGTTCCAATGCTGGCCTTTGTTGGGCTTTTACATCCACAGTTGAATGATCTAAATCACAATTTAAATCATTCAACTGATTCCAAACCTTCATACAATATGAAAAATGAGAAAATATCAGAGAATGGATAAAAAATTGAGCTGCTGGCACCTTTAATTACTTTAATTACAACTTTTATTACTCATGCAATTAAAGTTATCAGTTGGTAACATCTTCCTTCAAACAGAGTTTTTCCAGTAGCTTTTTTCTCTAAGATATAAATGAAATGGCTTTATGATGAGCTTACAGATTGAGCACACAGCTGAAGGTCCCGGTTTATTTTCCTGATCATTTCTCATCTGACTGCTTGTTTTTAATGTGTTCCTCTCTCTCTTGTTGCAGACGAGGAAGGGCTACGGAAAGACTGTGATGGAGATTAATACTCCCAAAATTGATCAGGTTCCAATTATCGATGTCATGTTGACTGACTTTGGGGATCCGAACCAGAAGTTTGGGTTTGAAGTTGGGCCTGTCTGCTTCCTTGGCTAAATACAAATGAAAAAGTCAAATAAAAAAATAAAAAATAAAAAAAAGGACTTGATGGGGCCAACAAAGAAAGTCAAGTTGAGACATTCTGGGTACTACCAAACCCCATTTTTAGCCCCCCACCCTTTTCCATGCCACATGCAAGTTTTGAATAAGAGATGGTGTAGCAAACATGTCTTTCCATGTATGTATGTGTAACCCAGGAAAATACTTGTTGCCCTTGTGGGGCTCGAACCACATGACTTAACCACGTCACGGAGCAAAGGTGAAGGACAATCGAATCGTGTGGCAGAGGAGGGTGAATCGGACATAACCGAGGGGGGTGACACGCGTCTCCTCTCTGGACTCTCCAGGTGCTGTATGAAAACAACAATGGTGCTTGTTCAAAACACACACAAAGTCTAAAAGAGGTGCTACAAAAGAAGGTGTATTTTGCTAATTATAAAATACTGTAATTATTATTTTGTACAAAACTTTTATTTCTAAATCCACTTTCAAAACTTGCATGTGTATCAGATTTCACTTTTGGCTCTTTCATTTCAACGCTGGTTTAAAGACATACCGTGTAAGTTAAAGGCATCATTAAGTCAAGTCAATTTATAATTCTGTCTTTTTGTTCCAACACTTACTGTGTACATGTCATGAAGAAAATAAAAGTGAGCATTCAAACAGTTCTCTATTGCTAAATTAGACTGTATGCCCTTTGTATATATTGACAGTCCAAAGCTTGAGGTTACTTGCTGTTTTGCCCTTGTGACCGTAGGTGAAACAACTGGAAGTATTACACCTGCACGTATATGACAACATCTCCCACTAATGTTGTGATCCCGTGCTAGTAGGAAGCAATCATGGCATTCATCTTCTTTTATTTAATTCTATTTTTCTTTTGTTTTGTTTCTTTGTTTTTTCCATTTTCTGACAGGCTTTCATTTTGGTTGGATACCTCAAACTTTCTTGATAACCTTTAAGATGCAAGGTTGCCATGCCCTGTATATACCTTGGTTAAGCAATTAAGTTTATATATATTTGGGTGGGGATTTTTTAAAAGAGAGAAATACATTAACTGTTAGAGATCCACTGTTCAGATCCCTCTGTGAATGCATTGAGAATCCCTTTCGGTGACCCATTTTTGTAACTAAGATGTTTTAATGTGCTTTTTATAGTTCATTTAAATATTAAAAACCGGATTCTAAACAACAGTGAACTGAATGTCTCAACAGTTTGTGTAAGATGATTTTGGAGAAGATCTACCTACTGTACATGTGAAATGCTTTAAATCAAGGATATGTTCATTCAACTAAGACTCTGGGCTGGTGCAATTCCATCTCTTGAAACCAATAAAGTACCATCTTACACTAATTTACGTTCATTTGGAGTACATGAATGGAAACATAAAATGTTTTTTATTTGCCATGGAATGGATGAAAGAGACTTACCTGCCTTCATTTTTAAATGTTTCAGTATCTGCTGCTTATTTACCCCTGATCAGCCTGTGAAATACATGCTGTATTTCACTATGATGCCTATTTGAGAAGCATGCGCACACAATAACACTTAATTCCAGGGAATACACTTTATTTCATTCAGTTGGTGGAAAAAAAACTGGGCGTATACAGAAAAGGATGTAAAGACTGCAGCAAGTAGGGTTAGAGTATTATTCTTTGCATATAGATGTTACATGCTGGGCGCAATTTACTTGAGGGGTTTTCCCCCACTCATCTATGTATCCTTGCCTCTCCTGAAATATTTTTAGCCCTGGTGGGGGAGGGACCTTCACCAAAGTCATTAATAGTACTTTAAAAATAGATATACCAAGATATGCTGTGACCTTTCAGTGTGGTGCCAAGAACAGCTACCTAAACGAAAAGGATTTAGAGCAGCAGATATTCCTATTTTACAGAACTCTTACAAAATAAAGTGGAATTTATAACTGCTGAGAATGAGGTTACAATCTCATTCTACAGTATCATTAAAGCATTTTTATCCTTTTTTTTCTATCTGATAAGTAAGAATACAATCGTAAAAAGAAAGTTTTCATAGCACTCTGCAAACCTGTGAGAAACTGCATACGCCGCATGATTCAGTTGCTCGTAGAGCTACCATCAGCAGCAGGGACTATCAGTAATAGCACTTTGGTCAGGTTTATGTCTGGTCTCAGACTGGGCCACTGCAACACTTCGATTTTTTTTCTTTTTTAGCCATTCTGTTGTAGTTGCTGCTGTGCTTGGGATCATTTTCCTGTTGCATGAGCCAATTTGGACCAAGCTTCAGCTGTTGGACAGATGGCTTCACATCTGATTCTAGAATGTTTTGGTGCACTGACTAGGTCACAGTTGGCATGGCAACTGCAAGGTTCCCAGACCCTGTGTCTACAAAATAAGCCCTAATCATCACACCTCCACCACTGTGCTTGACAGATGGCATAAGGTATTTGAGCTGATGTGTTGTGTTTGGTTTCTTGACTGTGGCACTGCACATTTGGGCCAAATACCTCCACTTTGGTCTCATCTGTCATTGTTCCAGAGGTCTTGTTGTTTGTACAACTTGCAACTCTTCCAAACAAGCCAAACTACAGTACTTCAGCCTTCTTTCTAATGGCACTGACATGAACTTTAACATTTCACATGCTAACTGAGTCTCAGATGTAGAGCTTGGATTTTTTTGCAATTTCTCTGCAAAGTGCACACTTTGACCTTGTAGTGAATTTGCTGGGTGGTCCATTCCTGGTGAGATTCTGGTGAACACTCCAGACCACCAAACTGCTAAGCTTAATCAAGTGCATATGATTAACAGCACATGGCTACTACTAGCAATACTTTGTCATCAAATCGCTAGTTCATTTTTTTTAAACAGAGGAAAATTGTGAGTACAGTGGTTAAGTTCAAGTTAGAATTGGAGAGCTAAGGCCTGTTTTAACTCCTACAATCCATAATGTGTATAGACCATAAAGATGAAATGCCACCATCAAGTGTTGTAAATATGAGCCAGAAGGCTAGCTAGCTAGCTTTGCTTAACAGAATAACTGAAAATATGCAATCATAATGAACTATCCTGGCTGTGTCCACTAGCAATAAAATTCCCAAAAACAAATTACATCAAACCTGACCATTTAATTTGCTCAATGTTTGTGTCAGAGAGTAATAGAAACACTTTGCTGGTTAATGTAATGACCAGTTAACGCAATGAACAGCTAGCTTGGTCTGCCTCTGCGCAAAGGTAGCAAAATCAAATCAGGAGCATATTAAAAGTGCAATAATTAATAATTAAATATTAAAATTGCTATCGAAATATAATCATGGAAACAGTATTTGCAAAATACCACATAATCACTAACTCTGGTGTATAAAACATTTTCAGAGTGTAATCAAAAAGAGAAAATCCAGTTTCTGAGTACATCTTTGGTGCACTGAGAGAAGGAAAAGTTTGGCTAGTTTTATCATTGTTTAATAGAGACATGAGTTTAAATTAGCCTTTGAGGTCATTAGAATATAGCTGATCTCCACAGGTTTGTTCTAGAGTTGAAAGTTCTTGGTACTTGGCCTTGCTTTTTTATCAGTAACTTGAAAAAGCTGAATGAAAGCGTGTATGGCAAGTATACAGTGTTGTGTGTCTTTGCTGATTCCTCTTGGACTCCACAGTAACTAGACGTGATTGTATTAACGAAAACAGAGACAGGCCTCATCTATCTAATGAGAAATCAAATAAATGCATTTCAAATGTAAAACTATTGCTCTACAGTCTTAAGTCATCCTGAAAGTGCCCATTGTCTTTCTAATAAATGTAATTCCATTACAGTTGTGTAGGTTGTTCCAGCCAAATCACTGCAGTTCTGCAGCTCCTCTTCTCTCCTTGAAATTATGAGGGGCAAAACAGGCCTAATTAGTATTCAGTCCTCCTGTGCCTTCTTGAAACAAATGTTAGCAATGGCCTGTGTCACTTCAAAGGACTGACCACCGCTAAACCTTTTATTTTCTCCTTGAAAGGTGTAGAAGAAATCCTCATAATAACAACTGACATGTCTGTGCTAGGCAGCAAAAGAAATGGACTTTGCATTTTCTTTTATCTTTTTTTTCCCCTTTAGATAGTGGGTCTTTGTAGGGAAGCGACCAAAGAGAATACTCATGTGGAACTGCACACAAGCAAAACAATCAAGAAATGCTCCCCGTGGGTTCAGAAGCAAATTCAGCTCCACAACTCACGCACCTTCTTTATAGTCCTTTAGCAAATACCACGTTTGTCTCAAGAGATTGCTCACACCCTTAATAGCTCTTTTTAAATATTCAATTCACAGAGTTTATTCAAATGAAGCAATCAAACTTCCTGGAGTTGTTGTGAAAGATAGTTGTAATAATAATCTCCTACATTACCATATAAATGTCAGTTTTGCTGCATTTGCTGTCGTACACTGTGAGGTGAACAAGATCTCAAAGAGTCCCGCTGACAGAACATCATTCTTTATTAACAGGAGATCAATGGGCAAAACAAGCTGCAATTGCACTGCATGAATGATTGATGATTAGTGAGTAGCGCGGCTCAAAAGCATCACAACAATAGCTTGTTAACAACAAAGCAAAGATACACTAAGCTGCGCAACTTGAAAGAAGCCAAATGTCAAGTGGGGGAAACCCTCAAATTTCAGCGAAAACACAATATTCTGGTTGTCCCTAACACAAGATCATGTTTCCAGCAGCTTTTTAATAACATAAATCTTTATTTCATGTCCCTAACTGGATATGATAAAGATCGCTTTGGAATAAGATATCCAAAACCTAAAACCACAGCACTTTTATAAGCTGTTGATGGGTCTAGTTTGTTTCTAAACTCATTCATAGACCTAATCAAGTCCGGTTTTACTGACTTCAGCAAATGTTTGTGTTGGTTCAGTGTATACAGAAGGTAAATAATTACAAGGACACCACTCACAGGGAACATTAAGTCTTCAGTTGCTTCAGCAGAGAGGTAGGAAAAGCATTTGGCTGTCCAAATTACTGCTCTATTCCTCTGGATCAGTGGATATGAAAAGATTACACGGCACCCCTAGGATCACACAGGGACTTCACAGTCACAGCAAGAACTAAGTGTGGCTAAGATACTCTAGTGAGTCAAGAAAGCGGTAATTCTTAATCAAAATCACCTTGAACTGTAGCATACAGCTCCTTTTTAATGAAAACAAGACAGGATTGATTTAGCAAGCTCATATACAGCAAGCTAATATGCCTGACACCGTGGCATGAAAATGAGGAACATGTTATTTATTTGGAGATTGGGGTGTAGACGTTCCAACAGTTTCTCATACAATTATAATACAAGGGAACCTCATACCACTAAAAACAGAAAACATATAGTATTGAAAGCAAAAGATATTTAGAATAAATGGAAATAAGATTAAATGTTTTCAATGGAACAAACCCTTTCTGGGGATTACAAAACTTCTCAGGATTTACTAAAGTTGTTAAAGGTGTGTGATGGAAAGGCGTAGGCTTCCCCTTTCAAACAGCTACATTTAGGGGTTAAATTTAATCATACAGGCTTTACAGTCACACAATCATACAACTTTGCTTTGGTCAATTTCCTGCTTATAAGCGACCAGATTTTTCATTTACACAACCTTCACGCAGATAATGTCTTAAATGGCTAATGAGGCCATTGTGGGACAGGAGGTTTCAGGTGTGAGATCATCATCCGAATGCTGAAGAGGTAATGGTTTATCAGTTTAGTAATGATGGGGGAATGATTGTTCGGTAGGATATACAGTGGGGCAAAAAAGTATTTAGTCAGCCACCGATTGTGCAAGTCCCCCCACCTAAAATGATGACAGAGGTCAGTAATTTGCACCAGAGGTACACTTCAACTGTGAGAGACAGAATGTGAAAAAAAAAATCCATGAATCCACATGGTAGGATTTGTAAAGAATTTATTTGTAAATCAGGGTGGAAAATAAGTATTTGGTCAATAACAAAAATACAACTCAATACTTTGTAACATAACCTTTGTTGGCAATAACAGAGGTCAAACGTTTACTATAGGTCTTTACCAGGTTTGCACACACAGTAGCTGGTATTTTGGCCCATTCCTCCATGCAGATCTTCTCGAGAGCAGTGATGTTTTGGGGCTGTCGCCGAGCAACACGGACTTTCAACTCCCGCCACAGATTTCCTATGGGGTTGAGGTCTGGAGACTGGCTAGGCCACTCCAGGACTTTCAAATGCTTCTTACGGAGCCACTCCTTTGTTGCCCGGGCGGTGTGTTTTGGATCATTGTCATGTTGGAAGACCCAGCCTCGTTTCATCTTCAAAGTTCTCACTGATGGAAGGAGGTTTTGGCTCAAAATCTCACGATACATGGCCCCATTCATTCTGTCCTTAACACGGATCAGTCGTCCTGTCCCCTTGGCAGAAAAACAGCCCCATAGCATGATGTTTCCACCCCCATGCTTCGCAGTAGGTATGGTGTTCTTGGGATGCAACTCAGTATTCTTCTTCCTCCAAACACGACGAGTTGAGTTTATACCAAAAAGTTCTACTTTGGTTTCATCTGACCACATGACATTCTCCCAATCCTCTGCTGTATCATCCATGTGCTCTCTGGCAAACTTCAGACGGGCCTGGACATGCACTGGCTTCAGCAGCGGAACACGTCTGGCACTGCGGGATTTGATTCCCTGCCGTTGTAGTGTGTTACTGATGGTGACCTTTGTTACTTTGGTCCCAGCTCTCTGCAGGTCATTCACCAGGTCCCCCCGTGTGGTTCTGGGATCTTTGCTCACCGTTCTCATGATCATTTTGACCCCACGGGATGAGATCTTGCGTGGAGCCCCAGATCGAGGGAGATTATCAGTGGTCTTGTATGTCTTCCATTTTCTGATGATTGCTCCCACAGTTGATTTTTTCACACCAAGCTGCTTGCCTATTGTAGATTCACTCTTCCCAGTCTGGTGCAGGTCTACAATACTTTTCCTGGTGTCCTTCGAAAGCTCTTTGGTCTTGGCCATGGCGGAGTTTGGAGTCTGACTGTTTGAGGCTGTGGACAGGTGTCTTTTATACAGATGATCAGTTCAAACAGGTGCCATTCATACAGGTAACGAGTGGGGGACAGAAAAGCTTCTTACAGAAGACGTTACAGGTCTGTGAGAGCCAGAGATTTTCCTTGTTTGAGGTGACCAAATACTTATTTTCCACCCTAATTTAGGTATAAATTCTTTACAAATCCTACCATGTGAATTCATGGATTTTTTTTTCACATTCTGTCTCTCACAGTTGAAGTGTACCTCTGGTGCAAATTACTGACCTCTGTCATCATTTTAAGTGGGGGAACTTGCACAATCGGTGGCTGACTAAATACTTTTTTGCCCCACTGTATTTGATCAATTCCTCCACTAACGTCAGTTATTCCACACCGAGCCGTTCCTCTGCTTGTTCTGTAAAATAAAAACGTGTATAAAACCTGTACTTATTTTTAGTCATCACTCACACCATTTTGTGGTCTGCTTGATTGCAAAACAATACGGAAATGATAAAGGTGAGTCTGTTCTCATACATTCAAACGCCGTCAGTAGATCACACAAATACATTTCTAAGTCTGGTAATGTCTGCCGGTGTGATTACCTCTCCAGATCTTGCTTTGTCAGTATAATTACAGAGCTCTTTGTTGCGCAGGCTTGGCTGCTTTTGGCTGTAAAGTAGTTTAGCAAATCACGTTCTTCTGCAGGGAACTTGTGCGTCAATGCCAGTGTGCCTTGTGTTGGAGTGAGATCATTCATCTACTGCATCCTGCTGATTCAAACTGCATTTTTGAATGACGTTATTACCATTTTGGTACTTTGATGTTACCTTTGCAGGAGGTAATTTTGTCATTTTGTCAATACACACAGCCTGAAAGGCTAAATCACGAGGGCTGATGGCTTACTGAGTCACATCATGTTTTCCATTACTTAATTATCATTATTTTATTTTCAATGTTATGTTTCACAAAAAAAAGTGCAATTTACTTAAAATGACTTAAATCGAATGCAATTTGAAAATAGGGAGTTGTCAGTGCCACAATAGTAGGCTCTGATTGGCTGAAAGCAACAGAAGCTTCATGGTTCAAATGAGGTAAACTAGCTAAGCGGAGACTCTCGAGCTTTAATGCAAACTGAATTTTCTAGCGGCAATCGGGACCGGTGTTATTCACTTCAAATCTGACCAGACAGTTTGTGGTTTCAGTGTTCAAAGACAGACTTCAACTGTTATTATGGAATTAAAATTGGCTAATCCTCAAACTATAAATGATTACAGCAGAAATTTCCCCCAAATGAAAGAAATAACAGCAAAGCTCAGCTCTGAACGGCTATTTCTCTCCCTTCCAAATTTCCTCTCACTCTCTTTTCTGTTCAGGACATCTCTACATGACAGCTGGGTTATCGCCAGATGTGCACTTCTTCATTTTTACTACTCCTATATGACTCTGCAACTAAAAACAGTGCATCACACATGCTGGCTGATTGCTCAGTCAGCACAGAACGTGAGTGGCAATCATCTGAATGCACCAGCCTGGATTTCTGCTCAATGCAATAGTCAAAAATAAGGAAACACAAGACACTGGCTGGGAAACTCAAGGAAATGATCTCCTGACAGTCACTATCACATTCAAACATGGACAACTTTATGTGTGTTTGTGTGTGCTCTAAGCAATTTTTGTGTTTGAATTAATTAGCATCCTCATTCCCACATGTTACTGTATTGTCTAAAGAAGATGAAAGGGCTGAAGGAAGCCGGTGAGCTGAAATTACATCGATAACAACTAGCAGTTACATGGGACTTTTTAAACATTTTTTTAAAAAATGTTTTACAAGCTTGTCTGTAATCAGCTGAAAGACTTTGAAAATATGCTTTACACGTTATTTAAAAAACTAATTTCAGTACAAAAGCAAACAAAAAAGAAGATGAAGAAATGTGAAATAAAATGACAAAAACACTAGATTGTCATCTAAATATTTGTGTCACATTCTAGAGATATCAGCAGCAAGGCAGTGGATAAAAATGTGTCATCAACAAAGATATTTGGGTCTTTCAAAGGATATAAGAGGAAACATGTTTTGGATGAAACAGTGTACTACTTGGTGCATCAAATGCCTGATATGTATTTTAAAATCTGATTTTAAACACCATCAGACTTTGGCAAAACATAAATGAACCTGTAATTCCAGGGAACGTCCAAAGAAGACTGTGATGGCCAAACCCATGGCCACACTCTAGAGTTGGTAACTCTTGTGTATTTTTATTTCTTCACTTGAACACAATAACACATTTTAGTTTCCAGTAAGTTTATTTATTGGTTTAGGTACATTTGTTCTATTTGCAAGCATGCACATTTAGTTTACTTATGTCTTCATACCAGTTTATTACTTTGTTTGATTTTTGACTAACCTTTGTTTCTTTACTTGCTTCTTACCTGCCATGATCCCTGGGGGTTGCCAGACAAAAGGTGGTTTGAAGCCTTTAATACAAAGAGGGATAATTGGACCACACCACCACTTCCTGCTGAAGGGGAGAACGTGTATTTTAGAATAGAATTCAACTTTATTGTCATTGCACATGCACAGGTACAGGGCAACGAAATGCAGTTTGCATCCATCCAGAAGTGCTTTAGTGATATAGATATATTACAATATATATTAGCAATAATATAGATATGTGAGTATATTACAGAAATGGGTCTATTATGGTATGTTATAATGTACACGGTATGAAGTATGTTGTGAATATTCTATAACTATAAGTATGTACAGGCTGTAGTGAGTACAAGCTATGTACAGGATATGAACAGGATATAAATATGAAAAACTATACAGAATATGAAATAAATAACTTTACAGAAATCTGAGATATACAGTTATACAGAAATGGGAACTATGCAAGTTGTAAACAGTTGTAGGATTAAAAATGATCAAATGTACAGAATGATTATTTAAACAGAGCTATACAGTAGTGCAGTTAAGATAAGTGAGATATAATTCCTACAGAGGCTATATAAAGTGCTAGTGGTTGTGAGTGGTGGTTCAGTCCATGTTATTATTGTGTGTTTGAGGGTTTGAAGACATAGCCACAAGACACAAGTGTATTTTAGCATGGCATTTTAAAACGGTGGTGTCATGGTCCGTGGTCCTGTGTCTGTGGAATGCGTGATGCTCGGGTAGCCACACACTGGGCCATCACCGGCACACCTGCTCTCCATCACGGTGACTACACGAGGATCTACTTAACCCGGCGCTGACGGATGCTCCACGCCAGTCTGTAGTCACCCCCACAGTGGTAACTAGACTTCCACGAAAGCGTGCATTCACTTCTGGTTGGAACTGTGTTTAATCCGCCTACTTGTGTCCAGGTTTCGACTCGGCGTCTGCCACCTGCCTGTCCTCCGGCTCAACTGGATCACTCGGTGCATCTTCTGGCCCATTCGCTATCCCCACGGACTTCCTGCTCACGGACTGCCACACTTCCCTCCCGAGCTCCCACGGTCCCGTTCTATCGTAAGCCCCCTACTCTAACTCCGTCCTGATGTGTTTTCCCCGCTTCCCGGCTCCCTAGTAATCATTTCCCCTTTCTATTGCAGCCTCCCACGGTCCCGATCCCGGCTTCCTCGTGTCATTGTTTCCCCGGGTTTTTAGTTTCTTGTTTTGCTCCCTAGTTTTCCCAGGTCGCCTTTCGTTATTACAATAAAGTGTCTTTTGTTAGCGCGGAGTCTGCGTCTGGATCCTTTTGTGCACGCGCGCCGCGGCGCATGACAGGTGGAAACATTTACATTTGGGGGAATTCCTTACCTGGGTGATTGAGCATGCATCAAGACATTGCCTCTCACAGTTGCACATTCTTGGTTCCAATTAAAAGAAAATCTCAGTCTCAGTACTCCCATATTTACTGTGCACTGCTGGGCATTTGGGAAATAATTCCATTATTAGGTAAATAGGCATTTTGGGGGGGCTCGACTGTCTTGACAAGTATATCGGAGTAAGCAATTAGGGTCACTCACTAGTGTTGCATGCTCACTGATTTGATTTAATTATGATTTAATGACTGTCATTATGTCAACAGGCAGCACATTTTCTTTGGTTCTTTGTCTACAGGGAGTGCAGAATTATTAGGCAAATGAGTATTTTGTCCACATCATCCTCTTCATGCATGTTGTCTTACTCCAAGCTGTATAGGCTCGAAAGCCTACTACCAATTAAGCATATTAGGTGATGTGCATCTCTGTAATGAGAAGGGGTGTGGTCCAATGACATCAACACCCTATATCAGATGTGCATAATTATTAGGCAACGTCCTTTCCTTTGGCAAAATGGGTCAAAAGAAGGACTTGACAGGCTCAGAAAAGTCAAAAATAGTGAGATATCTTGCAGAGGGATGCAGCAGTCTCAAAATTGCAAAGCTTCTGAAGCGTGATCATCGAACAATCAAGCGTTTCATTCAAAATAGTCAACAGGGTCGCAAGAAGCGTGTGGAAAAACCAAGGCGCAAAATAACTGCCCATGAACTGAGAAAAGTCAAGCGTGCAGCTGCCAAGATGCCACTTGCCACCAGTTTGGCCATATTTCAGAGCTGCAACATCACTGGAGTGCCCAAAAGCACAAGGTGTGCAATACTCAGAGACATGGCCAAGATAAGAAAGGCTGAAAGACGACCACCACTGAACAAGACACACAAGCTGAAACGTCAAGACTGGGCCAAGAAATATCTCAAGACTGATTTTTCTAAGGTTTTATGGACTGATGAAATGACAGTGAGTCTTGATGGGCCAGATGGATGGGCCCGTGGCTGGATTGGTAAAGGGCAGAGAGCTCCAGTCCAACTCAGACGCCAGCAAGGTGGAGGTGGAGTACTGGTTTGGGCTGGTATCATCAAAGATGAGCTTGTGGGGCCTTTTCGGGTTGAGGATGGAGTCAAGCTCAACTCCCAGTCCTACTGCCAGTTTCTGGAAGACACCTTCTTCAAGCAGTGGTACAGGAAGAAGTCTGCATCCTTCAAGAAAAACATGATTTTCATGCAGGACAATGCTCCATCACACGCGTCCAAGTACTCCACAGCGTGGCTGGCAAGAAAGGGTATAAAAGAAGGAAAACTGATGACATGGCCTCCTTGTTCACCTGATCTGAACCCCATTGAGAACCTGTGGTCCATCATCAAATGTGAGATTTACAAGGAGGGAAAACAGTACACCTCTCTGAACAGTGTCTGGGAGGCTGTGGTTGCTGCTGCACGCAATGTTGATGGTGAACAGATCAAAACACTGACAGAATCCATGGATGGCAGGCTTTTGAGTGTCCTTGCAAAGAAAGGTGGCTATATTGGTCGCTGATTTGTTTTTGTTTTGTTTTTGAATGTCAGAAATGTATATTTGTGAATGTGGAGATGTTATATTGGTTTCACTGGTAAAAATAAATAATTGAAATGGGTATATATTTGTTTTTTGTTAAGTTGCCTAATAATTATGCACAGAGTCACCTGCACACACAGATATCCCCCTAAAATAGCTAAAACTAAAAACAAACTAAAAACTACTTCCAAAAACATTCAGCTTTGATATTAATGAGTTTTTTGGGTTCATTGAGAACATGGTTGTTGTTCAATAATAACATTATTCCTCAAGAATACAACTTGCCTAACAATTCTGCACTCCCTGTAATTAAACTGACAGACCTCGAGGGGAGTCCAGTATCAGGTTTTTTAACAAGTAGCTGTTTATTTTCCTAATAATTTCACATTTTAAAAGACTTCAAATTTAGGCCCTTAAAGGTTTGTACAATTCGATTTTTTTCTGTACTTCACCACAGTGGGCTTTAAATAAAACAATCAACTTGTGGCTGAAGTGCAGACTTACAACTTTAATTCAAAAGGTTTACCACAAGCTGGTGATGTATGTTCCCTCGTTATTGTTCCTTCATTATTATTGATCTGGAGTTGAGTCTAGATTTTGAGAACCATGACTGTTGTCCAATGGTAATGTGTACTTTTCACTGAGAACTAGAGAATCCAGAGAAGATGTACACTAAGACTTCATTTTTTTATGTAAGTGGCCTCTCTAACTCCCTGCTCAAACCAGTGTCCCTCCCTTCACGGATCATGTACATCCTGTTCATTGAAAGAGTGGTCACTGGGCTATGGATGTAAATGCAAAGTTCGGGTCTAAGGTAGTTCTTCTGTGTTGAGCCATCCACTTAGGTAAAGGTTGTTTGAGTGTATAATTCATGTAAATCCTCTTGGCACTTAACTACGTGTGCTACGTTGGTCTGTTTGTGCCGGGGGATCCGATTCGTAGGGTGGACTGATTTCTAGTATAGAGTGTTTTGGGGTTTAGAAGTCACAAGACTTTTTTCAATATGCATCTGAGCTGTTCCAACAACACTCCAGACACACAAGGGCTCAGTGTCGTTTCAATTCAGTTTCTTTAAGAAGAAAGCAACAGACATACTTATTATATGTTAATATTATGCCCTCTTGATTGTTAATCAGTGGAATGCTTTCTTCTTGCTGAACATCATCAGGTATGTCTCAAGGTCTGCAGTCTTAATCATGTCATAGACTGACTGCAAAGACAGAACCATGTAGGAGTTTTCTGGATGAGTTTAAGGAGTCCGAGTGGACAGACTGGTATCAGTCACTCTCAGAACATCCTTGGAGAAAAACCTTGGACTGTTATCAGTGATTCATTGAATAAAATGGCCTGAATTGGTAGCTAGTGTATTTGTTCTTGTTCTATATTTGCCTTTTAAAATCCTCTAGTGGACTTCAAGGTCACACAATTAAAAAGAAGGGTATAAAGAAGCAGAGGGAGTGATCAGAGAAGCACCCGAAGTGATTGTGAATAAGCCCTAAGGCAAATGTCAAGGCTCCCCTCGTTAGAAAACCTGAGACTGTCAACGGCACATCCACTGGGAACCATAACAAAGCTCACCCCATGCAATGCTTCAAAGACACACTCTCATTTGAATAAGTTTAGATGAGTTCTGCGCTCCACCCTCTCATTCTATGCACCGGGTGCTGCAGCCGGTGCGTGGCCATGAATCTCGAACAGGACAGCAGGCTCTCTGACCTCACTACCAATAAATTTTAGTACATCTCCTGGGAAGTAGTGAGCCGATACGCTCTTAAATAGCAGGTAAGGGACAAGCGTGAAGATTGTGTTTACCAGCCAAGGACACGGGATTCAAATACCCCAGGCTGGGGGAAGACAGGGCAGGCGGAATAGATCTTGGCAGCACCTGTTAAAACATTTAACAAGTCGACTTTTCAAAAGTAATTTCTTTACTTGAAAGGGCAGGGATACATCTGAGGAAACAAAGGGGCGATACAGAGAGGGAATTGAGGCTCTGCATTTACATTTAATTATAAAGTTGTAATAAAGCTGATGTCAGACAAACAATACCTCAAAGTAAACAAGTTCAGCAAAAACCTGCATAGTCTGAGTGTATTATAAGCATCTTGAGTGAAGTCTGTGGTCTGTCTCTAGGATTACATCAAATATTAACTCTCTGAAAATGCTGCAGTTACTTCTGCTTACCTGGTCAGTTTGTGTGTGTGTATGCGCGTGTGTGTGTTTGTGTGTGTGTGTGTGTTTACTATACTGTGTCATTAAAACTCACACTACATTATTCCCATCCCTGCTGCATCTCCCTCCCTTCATCTTTGTTCTCTTACTTGGAGCTTTTAACATTCTTTTTTTTCACCTGTTTTTTCGGATTGTTTCCACCTGCTTCCACATATCCTCCCCCCTTTTCTTTATGCTAACTTACACAACTTCTCTCATCCTGTGATCTGGAAAATCATCCTCCATCATCATCATCATGGATAAGCTTTCAGTTTTTTAATTGAACTTCAAGGTGAAAGTAAAGAGGCAGCTTTTGGAGGAGCTTAGAGAATGGGAACACATTTGTATTCTACAGAGATTTGTTATCAAGTGGTGCGCCATGTGACAAAAAGCCACGCCTCCTCAGTCTTGTGACTGGCTGAAGAGCCAAAGTCATTTGGCAGCTTTGGCTTTTCATCTCTTCCTTCTCCTGATTCCAGCTCTCACTCACATATTGGCTAGAAAGAGCTCAAAACTGGAGATGAGAGTCGAGTGAAAAGATTATGTAGACATGTTAGCTGAATTAAAGGCACCCTTCTGCTTAACTGTCTGTGTGTCCTGCATCCTTTCTGAGTGTCTCTTTGTGCCGTCACATTGTCCCCTGGGGGTTTGCTGTGTAGGAGTTACCTAAACCCTAACCCAGCAACTCATCAGCCACCTGTTGTTATTTCACTGTCAACCTTTGTTAGCTTCTCTCACAGACTTTATCCAAGTACCTTTGGTTTATTCTACCTCACTGACTGCTGTTCATCTTTGCAATCAGGTCCTTTTTACTGAACTCACAACAGCAGTTTGTGTAGCAGAATAATACATAATGATACTTTTTTTCCCCCGGTCTAACAAATCATTTTACTCCCCTTCATATATAATTAAATATTGCATTAAAATATTATTTTTAAACTGACTGTCCATTTTTTTGCATGCTTATCAAACATCTGTGTTAACTTTATATGCATTTAATTTGCATATTAACTACTGTTTTTCAGTATGTACTTGAGTGTATTTCTAACAAATTTCCTGATATTATACTTGGTCCTTTCACATTTTTTTTAATTGAAGAAAAAGGTCTGAATAGTTCTTCAGTCACAGGATGGCTGGAAAATAAGAGAAAGCCATGAAACTCTGACAGGATTCACTTTCACATTCACTGCTTCCTTCTGCAAAGAATGCCGTTTGCTTTTCACAGGTAAGAATGTTCTACACAAGGTCGCACATATCCACCCACCACTGATGGATCTGATCTTTAGCGTGCACCTCCTCGACAGCCTTATTCACATCACGACCACTTGAAGTCCTGACGTCCAAAATAGTCTACCTGAAAGACTGACATTTTCATTTGGACATAAACTATACGCCACTGAGATGCTGTCATCCTTTCAGAGCCAGCTGCTTTCTTTGTTTGTCAATATGGCTGTAGATGGTTAGCCTGTTGGGTTCCTATCACTATTTTTTCTTTTATCATTGTTATTGAAATTGTGTTGCTGAATGGTGATGACCTTCAAATGACTAACAACTTTCTGACTCATTAAAATTGGTTTAGAAATCTACAGAAAATCACCCTGGTAAATATCACTGTGTTCAACCTGCAATGAAAAACTTGTTTTGAACCAAATCTCTTAATTGAGCCAAAAATTGATGATGTTTCACATCAACAGTCTGAACCTTTGACCTGAGAACCCCCTCCATGGCTGCACAACGTGGACTATATTGTCCTACTTGACAATGCCTTTATGTTTATTAAGTGTCCGCTCTTATCCCTTATGTATTCCTTACATACATTAACACAGAGGTTGTTTTCTGATTTTAAACAGGCCCTCGGTGCAGTAAATGACATGATGGAATGTGGCTGTCCTCATTCAGCCTTCACATAACATAACAATTTTTCCACAACATTCAGCACAGATTGTGTGAGGAGAAAAAAAACCACTGGAGTAGAGGACATTAATGTTCTTGGATATGAAAGCATTTGTTCCTGCATTCAAATGCTGATAGAATTTCATTTTATGTCCATGCAAAGTTCAAAATTAAAGACATCAACCTTGTTCACACATTGCAAATTTCATTTAACAGCCTCATCACCTCAACGGATGTTGATTAAAGGTGGTTGTAAAGAGAGGCAGAGGTTTCAGCCTCTCACTATTACTGCATTTATTGACAATAAATTAAAGTAGATGAAGACCAAAGACAGGAGTAAAGGATATTCTTGCATTTAAATGTGAAAAACTTGGGAGGCATTTTTCCCACTGAGACTTGAAATTAAGACCCTCGGGAATGGAGGTGAATTGAAAGCAATCATTGCTCATTTGACCGCGATCCATCTGGCCTGACATTTTAATGATACATCTCCAGAGCAGTTTCATCTCTGTGTAGCCTGAGCAACAAAAAAAAGTGTCACAGCATTTCTCTTCTCAGGAGGCCGAAGAAAATGAACTGATCTTCACCTTAATCTCACAAACACTTACACATAGGAGAAGATCGTGGATGCTGGAACCTTTGAGATAGGGCATGTTGACATGGAGCCTGACATTTTACCTGGAAAATGACATCTATGAAGCACGCTATTCTGTTCCCTGTAGAAGACAGAGGGGGGAAACGAATCATTTCTGTGACTGTAGCTCAGGTGGTAGAGCAGGTCACCTACTAATCAGAAGGTTGATGGTTCAATCCCTGTCTACTCCAGTCTGCATGACACTTAAAGTTTCGCTCAGAGCGTGAATGTTAGATAAAAGTGCTTCTGTGAATGAGGCAAGTTGTGTAAAGTGCTTTAAAAGCCCAGTTAGAGTAGAAAAGCACTGTACAAGAACCAGCAGTCTTTTATTGTAGTTTAGAACTAATTAGTCATAAAATTAATTAGGTTGCAAAACAATTAGGAGACAGGTAATTTATAAAAATGTAGAAAGCAAATTCATGATTTCTTGCTT
Source organism: Aulonocara stuartgranti (assembly GCF_965226115.1). Lineage (NCBI taxonomy): Eukaryota > Metazoa > Chordata > Actinopteri > Cichliformes > Cichlidae > Aulonocara > Aulonocara stuartgranti. Next base: position 11,929,887 of record NC_138960.1, read on the forward strand.
GATGTCTCTACTCTGTTAAATCACAGTGAAACAATAATCACAGCTATTAAGAATACTCAAAAGACGGCAGCTGTTGTTAACACAATGAATAGGTGCTAAGAATAAGGTGAAAAATCGTTGCCTTGTTGATGCCACTCAGTTCTCTTCAAACGAACTTTAAGGGGATTTTTTAAAAATGCATGCCTAAAAATTGTATGGGTCTTAGCTTAAACATTCACACACATTTAGCTTTAATACTTAGGAGTTTGTGTGATGAAAAATGTCTAAATTTACTCTGCTGTTTTAGCCCCTTTCAGTTTACTTCCTTCACTAAACCTCTTTTTCCAGAAGGACTTTGAACAATCCCCTAAGAAAAGTCCTTGTTGAATCCAAATTTTGGTTAATAGTACAGCTGGAAAGGAGTGCAGGAGTCATTCACAAGTAAAGGAGTGTGGCAAGATGTGCTCTTCACAGCCGCACAATGGGTCCACATGTTTCTGACAATGCTCTCGAACATTTTGCATTAGATGGAAGCAATTGATACTGAAGATGGGTTAGTGCTGGACTAATAAGCAGTGTTGGGGTGTTTACTCATAAAAAATAATTTGTTGCACATTACTTGTTACTTTTCTAAAAAGTGTTGCATTAAATTACTCAGTTACTCACTGGAGAAAGTACTACTCATTAGATTATATTCGTATTACTCCATAAAAAGCTACAGTCCCAAACACCAATACAGATCCTCCTCCTAATAATAATAATAATAACAACAACGTATACTTTATTGATCACCGTGGGGAAATTCCTCTCTGTATTTAACCCATTCACTCAGTGGGTAGCTATTGGGCACCTGGGGAGCAGTGTGTAGGGACGGTACCTTAGGGTAGCCGTTCAGTGGATTCAAACCCTTGACCTTCCAATCATGGGGCCACCACGCTACCTGCTGAGTTATCCCTGCCCCTAATGAGGACACACTATCTTTCTTTTAGTGCTCACATGTGAACATAATGTTGACAACACAAGGCAAAATTGAAAACCAGCCTAACTAGACTTCAATGCGATCTCCACAGTTATTCTGCTGAGAAACATGAACAGGTAGAAATGAATGCTGCAGGTCTGACCTCTCATTGCTGCCTATTTAAGTTCAGATTCTGGATGTTGGGTTGGGGGTCAGCATACACTCAGCTTGAACATCATTCTGGATTTTTGGCTAGCTTTTTGTTAGCATGCTGTATGTGCAAATGCTTGCAGAGAGCCAAAGTTGTGTTAGCAGTATAATGCCATTGTGTTTTTGTTGTGGTGGCAGTTTGCCATTTACCATTCCACACTTCTTCTTTCGTGCACTAAGAATAAAAGAAATGTTCATATCTTCACTCATGAACAGCTGTAGCCCACACCACCATTTTCCTGCTGCTGTAAGTATCAGCTGATGAGCTGATACTTACAGGAAAAAAAATTAAGTGAACTTACAACAAAATTGTAACTGTAATTTGATTACTGATTTTAGTGCTCTAACACGTTAAATTACTTCATTACTAAAAGATATGACGTCATTACAATACTTGGTGTGCCAAGGTGTACCGTGTACAAAGTAACGGGGTACACTGGACTTTTAACTGCTGCCAGTGTCCCCTGTGTGAAGGCCAACAGCAGCTTTGGTCCATATTTTTATTGTTAATTTTGCTGAATTGTAATCCACACTGATTCAGCAGTGTTTCAGCATGAGCAAGCTGACATTTCCCCAAGACTTGCCAGTCATGCAGCAAGAGTAGTGAAATTACTTGTCCACGCATCTCAGTAGTATACAATATTTCATGTCAAAACAGAAGAAGAAAAAACACAGAGATCTGAAAAGTGGGCTGAAAAGAGGAGAGGATATAGAAAACAAACTAATTATATTTGCAGCAAGGATCCAGGCCACTGTGAATCATTCAGAATCTGGTGAGTAACAGTGGGAATAAATCAATGGAATAATTCACCCATGTCATCAGATATACTCAGGGTGTTCTTTATAAGCGCGATATTAAACTTAAGAGTTCTAGTTGGCATCAAAAAATTGATAGTAGATTCTTATATCCAGACATAAGTCTGCACTAATATTCATAGAGTGTACATATTTTAGTGTTTATTAGCAGTGCTTTGTGATCTCTGTCTCAGGGTTTGGTCTCTCTTCCAAACAGAAAAGCAGCTCTCTTAAAGAAGTGAGTGAGCAGAGATCCACGCCTTTGGTATGTTGAAAGTGAGGCTGCATTGTGTTAGCAGGACTTTTCTTAATATTTACCTGATACCACTATGAATATGTAGGCTATGCTTATTCACTGGGGTTGAATTATTAGACATTACTACCATTTTGGTGGGTGGCCAGTTAGGATCAAATAACAATACAAATAATCCGTTACCATGCACAAGTATTTAGCCACCCCTCATTTTATGGTTTTGAGTAAAGAACCTATATTAAATAGTACGTTTTGGCACTTTGTTGCTGGCGATCTGTTACAAAAACATATCATTTGTTCCCATTTCTTTAGCAGAATCTATTAAAAATGCCAGTGATAACAAACAAGGTGATTAACCAGTTATATGCCAAAAAACTTGGTATGGTGTGCTCTGTGCTCATGAACATTTTAAGGAAATGAGAAAAGTGGGTGACAAAATAAGTAGTAGGTAGATCTAAAACTGTATATGGTAGAAGAACCTATGAATCTGAAAGTCCCTAGGAAATAGGAAAAAAATACAATAAAGACCTGACACAGGTCCTGAGAGACGCAACTGGCTCTTCATTTGATCTGAAATGGCCTCAATGGAAGGGCAGCTGTTTTGTTCTTATGTCAGTAAGTAGTAAAGTTTAATTTTATAGAGCTTTTCAAGAACAAAAGTCACAAAACGTGTTACAATATAAAATGAGATACAACCATTAAGTATGAATAGACAAAACTAAATTAAAAAACTAAAGCACACATGTGCAGGTAAATCTTGGGCTTCTTTTAAAGGTATCAACAGCGGCCACAGAAAGTGCAATGGAAGCAAGGTCCACAACCTGGGAGTCACAACCTTTAAGTCTCCTTGTCTCCACAGTCTTCTTGTGTCCTTAACTTGGACCTGGGCAGCACCAACAACCATTGATGAGCTGACCTTAGACATGGGACCTTTTAGATGACCTGGTGAGAAGCCTTGCAGCAGCATTCTGTAAGTGATCCAGGGATGTTTTCCTTAGGCAAAGGAATAATGGATTGGAATAATCGATGCATGATCAGGTAAAAGCATATATAATCATAATGATAATCTTGGCTGTTTTTTAGAAACTTGTACAAAACAGCCAAGATGCTTATCAAAGCTGAATACTGATCAAAACACCCACATTTTTCACAGGAGGATGAAATGAGTCCATGGGAAAAAAAGCTAAGAGAGACAAAAATGATTTTTTTAAAGAGAAATAATTAGCTGCCATCCAGTTCTTTAGAACATTTTTGTATATTCTGCATGATTTATATAGATGGATATCATCTGTGTAACAGTGGTATGTCATGTCCTTAAAATCATTCAGGATGTCCAAGTGGAAGCACGGGAGTGACAGGGAGAGAATCAATTCAGCGCTAACCCAAAGATGCTGGCAGAAGAAAGACCTAAAAGTACAGGAGCAAAATATTAAACTCTTTGCATTAAATCACCCAAAATTGATTCTGTTCATCTGGATGTAGCGTTTCCAGTGGGAGGAACGTTTTGTCACTCATCCAAGTGACTTCTCCAGTCTCTATGCATTAAAATATATATAAAAATTCCCCACTCGCCCCTGTGGGCGGTCAATCCTTCAAGCTCGGGTCCTCTACCAGAGGCCTGGGAGCTTGAGGATCCTGCGCAGTATCTTAGCTGTTCCCAGGACTGCGCTCTTCTGGACAGAGATCTCCGATGTTGTTCCCGGGATCTGCTAGAGCCACTCGCCTAGTTTGGGAGTCACTGCACCTAGTGCTCCAATTACCACTGGGACCACTGTCACCTTCACCTTCCACATCTTCTGGAGCTCTTCTCTGAGCCCTTGGTATTTCTCAAGCTTCTCGTGTTCCTTCTTCCTGATGTTGCTGTCATTCGGAACCGCTAAATCGATCACTACGGCCGTCTTCCTCTGTTTGTCTACCACCACCATGTCCGGTAGGTTAGCCACCACCATTTTGTCCGTCTGTATCTGGAAGTCCCACAGGATCATATATACATACATACATACATACATACGTACGTACGTATGTATGTATTGTCACGGTCGCAGAGAGTGTGGAGAGTGTGGAGGACTCAGGTGCAGACACAGGCGTGGACACGAAAACTGAGGTCGAACGAAAAGCGAGCCTTTATTGTGGCTGAAGACAAGGAGTGCAAACAAGGCAGAAGCGCAGTGACAAAACTAAACTATAACTAAACTGGGGAAGTGATACCAGGATAAACTATGAAGACACAGGAAACCATAACTATGAATTCAAAAGACTGGCTGTGACAACATGGAGAGTGGGAACACAGACGACGCGACACAGACTACATGAAACACAGAGACTAAATACACATGAGGGATGATCAGGAGAAGTGGCCACACATGGGAGCACAGCTGACACACATGAACCTAACGACAGGACAGGACATTTTTGCACATGTCGAGGAGCGTGTCAGGCTACATTTCACTGTGTGTTATACTTGTATAACTATGCATGTGACAAATAATAAAGAACCTTGAACCTTGAACCTTGAGAGGTGAAACTGAATACACTGACATTGAATACAGACTTTCAAAGTAAAACACGAAACATGGAGATTAGACATGACATGAACTAAACATAACCACGCAGACATGACGCATGAACCAGGGAGACTTAGTACAGGGGGAGATGACATAAACAACTAAGGAACAAGACTAAACAGCAATCTAGAAATTAACTAGGTGAACTAAGCTAGGCACAAATACAAAAGATACATAAAACTCAAACACTGGGTCGCTCGTGATTAAAACAGTGTAGGAGTTCTCTTAGATAATGATGTTTAAGATGAACCTGGAGCTTTCTGGATTTCCACAAATGCTCCACTTTTTGTCAGCTACACTTGAAACAGTCAATACTTTCATTCATCCAGGGTAAGGATTTAGCAGAAGGGCCATTTCTGGTTTTAAAAGGAGCTGCTTCGTTTAAAACAGATAACCTGTAATCATTAAATGACTGGACCATGAAATTTGCATAATTGTTCAGGAAAACAAAAAAGGATAATTGAGGTTAAATACAGCAGAAAATGTATCTACTTAAAGATGATGCGAGAGATAAATAGATGGTAGGATGAGTCAGATCTGAGGAGGAATTAAAAAGAATACATGTGTGTTCAGATATAAAAATAGTCCGTGTTCAGGCCCAGAGAAAAACATGCTCTAAAACATGTTCCTTGTTATGAGTGTGGCCTGCTGCTTGCTGAGTCAGATTAAAAGATTCCATCGAATTAACGATTTTTGCTGTAGATTTATCTGTAGCATCAAATATGTGGGAACTGAGGAGGTCAGGACAGAGGTAAAGCAATGAGTGTTTATAGGTGCCTGTAAGACACAGTGGTGGTGTTGGGGATTTTGTCAAAATGGACTGGGAATGCATAAAAAAGTGTGGTCAGATTTTAGTCCAGCATGCAGTGTTATCTGGAACGTCTTTTTCTGTATGTCAATTATCCCAAACACACTGCCAATGCAGTAAAATCACACCTGGTTAGAAAAACACAATATGGATCAGTAACAGGCATGGACTGACATCCCCAGACCCCGCACCTCAACATTATCAAAGAAGTGTTGATTACCTCGACAGAGAACCGAACCAAAGGCAGTCAACATCCAAAGCAAATCTCTGGATGTATTTGAAGAAGCTGGGAAAAACTATTCCTGAAGACTGCTTAAAGAAATACAAGAAAGCTTGACTAAGAGAGTTCAGGCTGTGTTGAAGAATAAAGATGACTTGGTTTTTTCCCTATATGCTGCATTTACATTTTTGTTTGTGCATGTTTGAATAAATCAATAAAGAAATGAGAGACACAGCAAAACTGAATAACTTACTGTCTGTGTCATATTGAGCAAAGTGCTTACTCTAATTTTATTGTGCATTACTACTCTATAAGTACCACACAGTATACCTTTCTATAATGTCAAATGCGTACATAGTAACCTTTAACCTCAGCATCTGTGGGAAATCCAGACAGAGAATCCTGCATTTCTTTCCCTAAATGCACAGCTATTGGTAAATTAGCTTTAAGTATAATGGAGAAATATATATTCCCTAATAAAATTGGTTTTCAGCTAATCGAACTAATCCTTTGGCTAAATTAGCATAATCTTGTAAATACCAGATACAGGGGCAGAATGCATTACACTCTTAAGTTTGATCTTAACTGTCTTAAATATCAAATCTGACTAACAAGCGAAAACCTATTTTATTATCGTGAGTAATAAAGAGATCTTTATTTGGCTCAAACAAAGGAGGAGTCATACTCAAGAGGCCACTCAACTTCCAGCATTCAAGAGCCAATTATCCAAGTATAAGCTAATTGGCACACTATACATTGTAATTAGCTATGCGCAGTAGGATCAGTGTGTTACTGAAGGTTCTTGAGCTTCATTTGAATAGAAAACACCATTTCAATGAGTCTATTTTATCTCTCACCATGAGAATTTATCAAAACTTCCTTTCATAAAGCCAAGAATGCTAATCAGAGCAGAGAAGAGGTCAAATAAAACATGTTTAAACTTTATTCTCACATAGTGGGTTAACATTAATCTGCAAAATAATGAGCTTTTGATTTTCAAAAAAATAATAAATAAAATATGACAACTATTTCCTATTAATGACATCATCTGAAGCAAAATTAATGACTCACAGTGATAAGGTACACTAATACAGTCCTAGCTTTGCAGCTAAATGCTATTCACTGAGCAGTTATTTCTGCAAATGGACTTTTTTCAGCCTGACATATGAAAGTGGAAGTTTTGTTAATAAAGTCAAACTGCATTAACAAGTAAAAGACTAGCATAGCTATAGCAATGCCACACATCTGTTTTTGATTTGATTTTGATTACAGGAGTGGATTTATTTTTAAGACTGTATGCACGCACAGTGTATGACAGAGCAGTCTACAGGATACACCTTGCTATCCAAGCTAGGCAGCATTTTCGGCTGACGTTGCACTCTTGTCCAAGTATCATCACCTCTTGCTGCTATAAAACAATAGTTTCATACTGTTGTTTTCAAATGATGTCACATAATTAAGGGAAAATACAGCTGAAAGGCAAAATGAGCTCCTATTTGTGCTTTCTAGCTTTTTTATCAGGACTGTCTAGCCAAAATGCTAACAACTGACCACTCAGTCTTTGCACAACAGCTAGGAAAACATAGGGTAAGCCTCTGAATGTGAACACACTGCTAATGCTGTCATGCAAATGCTGTGGCCAAATTCCACAATCCCTCCTCCATAGTATAACAGCCAAGGCTGTTAGTATGTCATTTATTCGTGTTTTGACTAGGTTCATGCCATACAGGGAGTGCAGAATTATTAGGCAAATGAGTATTTTGTCCACATCATCCTCTTCATGCATGTTGTCTTACTCCAAGCTGTATAGGCTCGAAAGCCTACTACCAATTAAGCATATTAGGTGATGTGCATCTCTGTAATGAGAAGGGGTGTGGTCTAATGACATCAACACCCTATATCAGGTGTGCATAATTATTAGGCAACGTCCTTTCCTTTGGCAAAATGGGTCAAAAGAAGGACTTGACAGGCTCAGAAAAGTCAAAAATAGTGAGATATCTTGCAGAGGGATGCAGCAGTCTCAAAATTGCAAAGCTTCTGAAGCGTGATCATCGAACAATCAAGCGTTTCATTCAAAATAGTCAACAGGGTCGCAAGAAGCATGTGGAAAAACCAAGGCACAAAATAACTGCCCATGAACTGAGAAAAGTCAAGCGTGCAGCTGCCAAGATGCCACTTGCCACCAGTTTGGCCATATTTCAGAGCTGCAACATCACTGGAGTGCCCAAAAGCACAAGGAGTGCAATACTCAGAGACATGGCCAAGATAAGAAAGGCTGAAAGACGACCACCACTGAACAAGACACACAAGCTGAAATGTCAAGACTGGGCCAAGAAATATCTCAAGACTGGTTTTTCTAAGGTTTTATGCACTGATGAAATGACAGTGAGTCTTGATGGGCCAGATGGATGGGCCCGTGGCTGGATTGGTAAAGGGCAGAGAGCTCCAGTCCGACTCAGACGCCAGCAAGGTGGAGGTGGAGTACTGGTTTGGGCTGGTATCATCAAAGATGAGCTTGTGGGGCCTTTTCGGGTTGAGGATGGAGTCAAGCTCAACTCCCAGTCCTACTGCCAGTTTCTGGAAGACACCTTCTTCAAGCAGTAGTACAGGAAGAAGTCTGCATCCTTCAAGAAAAACATGATTTTCATGCAGGACAATGCTCCATCACACGCGTCCAAGTACCCCACAGCGTGGCTGGCAAGAAAGGGTATAAAAGAAGTAAAATTAATGACATGGCCTCCTTGTTCACCTGATCTGAACCCCATTGAGAACCTGTGGTCCATCATCAAATGTGAGATTTACAAGGAGGGAAAACAGTACACCTCTCTGAACAGTGTCTGGGAGGCTGTGGTTGCTGCTGCACGCAATGTTGATGGTGAACAGATCAAAACACTGACAGAATCCATGGATGGCAGGCTTTTGAGTGTCCTTGCAAAGAAAGGTGGCTATATTGGTCACTGATTTGTTTTTGTTTTGTTTTTGAATGTCAGAAATGTATATTTGTGAATGTGGAGATGTTATATTGGTTTCACTGGTAAAAATAAATAATTGAAATGGGTATACATTTGTTTTTTGTTAAGTTGCCTAATAATTATGCACAGTAATAGTCACCTGCACACACAGATATCCCCCTAAAATAGCTAAAACTAAAAACAAACTAAAAACTACTTCCAAAAACATTCAGCTTTGATATTAATGAGTTTTTTGGGTTCATTGAGAACATGGTTGTTGTTCAATAATAAAATTATTCCTCACAAATACAACTTGCCTAATAATTCTGCACTCCCTGTATAACCTTCTCATTTGTCATTATTGCCCCAGAATTCTGAGTAATTTTGATGTTAGTCCTGAGAACTAATCCTGATAATGCTGAACTGTTTATTAACTTACATTAGCTAGTTAACTGGCAACTTTGGCCTGAAAATGAAGAAATTCCTCATCCACATTACTGACACATCCTGATGTGATACATATAACTGCATATACTTTTGTACACTTTGATGACAGAGTAACCGGAGAGACTTTAAAAGATGTGGCATATATATATATAAACATCTTCAAAGTGGAAATCTGGCAGGCATGTCACTGTTTTTAGTGGTTAAAATACTGCAACAGTCCCAGAGGTGAATTTACAAGTGAATATTGTCAGTGTGCAATTAATAAACTCTATAAAGAATTTGCAGTTTGTTCTCACATATGTGTTGGAACAGTGGATTGCCCACCAGGGCTCCGCACTGGAACTGCAGTTGTGACTTTAAAATAACCTTGTATGATGTCACAGTGGCTTCATCCACCACTTTAATACTATACTCATATTCACAGCCTTCACTGTATCCATTGTATATGTATACATATATTGGCAGATCACTGGTAAAGTTATTGTCTCATCAAGAATGTGGTTTTGGCATCATCCCATAAAACCCAGTATTGTACGGTGGATAACTGCCACAAACTGGTGCTGTAGTAATGTGCACTCCTGTATTAACAGTGTGCTTGTCACTCATTGCACATCAGAAGAAAGGTTATACTTAAATGTACACATCAAATAAATAAATTCAATATTTATTTCATTTTCTAAGTTTTGAAATAATAACTAGCAAAATGTTTAATCGCTAAAAGACAGCCTCGGTATAACTCCACTCAAAGTTATTTGCTTTTTGGACCCTGCAGCTCTGCAAAATGAAAAAAGACCCCTCACAATGAACTGCTGTTTCTGCCTCACTATTTTTTCCTGTACCAACAAATACCACTTGATGTTGCTGAGCAACTAATGCCAGAAAAGAGGAAGCAAGCATATGAAAAAGGAATAGCACAGCAGAGGGAATGACAGTAAAAGGATAGCAAAGCAATAGCATATAAGGTTTTTAGATGAGCACAGCAAAAGGAATGCAATTCCTGCAAAATGGTAGGGTGAGAACAGAAGAAAGGGGAAATAGAGGAAGGAGTAAAAGAACAATTTGGGGAAAAAAAGGATATTGGTCTATTAAGCTTTGGCATGAAAAACACAATTCACATGCATACTCACTTTTTGTAGCTTTCAGAGCTATGGATGGTGCACTAATGTCTGCCTGTGTGATGTTTCTGGTAAGAAAAGAAGAGAGTCTTGACAAACTGAAGAGGATGTAAGAAGCATTGTAAGTTTTAATGCTTTTCTCAACTCTGGAGAACTCTGGAGTGGACCATCATCTCACTACCTGGATTTTGGACTACCTCACCGACCGACCACAGTATGTGAGGACTCAGGGCTGTGTGTCGGACAGGGTCGTCTGCAGTACGGGGGCCCCACAGGGAACGGTTCTGGCTCCGTTCCTCTTCACCATCTACACTGCAGACTTCTCCCACAATTCCACCCAGTGCTTCCTGCAGAAGTTCTCTGATGACTCTGCAATAGTCGGCCTCATCACTGATGGGGACGACAAGGAGTACAGAGGACTGACTCAAGACTTTGTGGACTGGTGCCAGCTGAACTACCTCCAGATCAACGCCAGTAAAACCAAGGAGCTGGTGGTAGACTTCCGCAGGCACAAGCATTCTCCACTGCAACCACTGAACATCCAGGGTATGGACATTGAGGCTGTGGACAGCTACAGGTACCTTGGTGTTCATCTGAACAACAGACTGGACTGGACTCATAACTCAGACGCCCTCTACAGGAAAGGGCAGAGCAGGCTGTACCTGCTGCGGAGACTCAGGTCGTTTGGGGTGGAGGGCCCACTCCTGAAGACCTTCTATGACTCTGTGGTGGCTTCTGCTATCTTTTATGGTGTGGTCTGCTGGGGCGGCAGCATCTCTGCTGGGGACAGGAAGAGACTGAACAGGGTGATCCGAAGGGCCAGCTCTGTTCTAGGATGCCCTCTGGACCCAGTGGAGGTGGTGAGTGACAGGAGAATGGCGGCTAAGCTGTCATCCCTGTTGGACAACGTCTCCCACCCCATGCAGCAGACTGTGACAGCACTGAGCAGCTCCTTCAGTGGGAGACTGCGGCACCCACGGTGTGGGATGGAGAGATTTCGCAGGTCTTTCCTCCCCACTGCTGTCAGACTCCACAACAAAGACTTTAACTGAACAAACACACACATCCACACATGTGCAATAACACTAAGTGCAATAATCTTTTCTGGCATCGTTGTATTTTTACTCAGTTGTATATAGCATTCGTATTCTATTTTTATCTTATTGTATATTTTTATTCTATTTTATTCTACTGTATATAGTATATTATTTTATTCTATTCTGTACAGCTGTGTACTGTATTTATTCTTATTGTATTCTAATTTTTGCGTCATAACTTTTGCACTGTCCACTTCCTGCTGTGACAAAACAAATTTCCCACGTGTGGGACTAATAAAGGTTATCTTATCTTATCTTATCTTAAATAGGGTATAGAGCACCAAATGCTAAACATGCAGTGCTGAGCAAGTCTTGAGCTAACCTATTTTCTTTATATTTTTATAGAGTTTGCATGTTTTATAATGAGCTTGAAAGTCAACTTTCTTCTTCAACACATCCTGGATTCTCCTAGGCAAGCTTTCTTGTACTCTCTTTAAGTAGTCTTCAGGAATAGCTCTCCAACATAGAAGGACAACCGAACCTCTTTTGTGCCTTTTGTTCTATTCTCTGTCGAGATTATCCCACATTGCTTCAACAATTACAAGATCCAGGCTCAAGTTTTCAGGTTATGGGTCTTCAGGAATTACCTTGTTGGCGAAAAACTGCTATTTTATGCCTGTTAACTGTGTTAGTTTTGATATATTTCATATATATCTAACATATATTAGTATTAACTGTACACACACTTAAGTAGCATCTTTATTGTGGAAAGTTATTTAAAGAAAATCAGTTTATTCCTTATTTCCTCTGATTGGAGATAAACACCTTTAATCAGCTTACAGTGTTTATGCTTGTGTGACATCAATCATGTTACAGAAAAGAACTTCAGCAATTCAAGTGTAAAACTAAAACTAAAGTGTAAAACAGAGTGCCCCCTGGTGACTCAGATGTCCCCCTGATTTGCACAAGTGCTGCTCTTGTGTTACCTTTCACTAAAAGAACACAAGACCCCTATAGATAGAGTTGGATGTCTCGAGACCGGTCTTGGTCTCGGTCTTGGTCTCGTCTCGACTTGGTCTTGGTCTTGTCTTGGTCTCGATACCCTCTGGTCTTGGTCTTGTCTTGGTCTCGGATTAGGCGGTCTTGACTACAAGTCTACCTATAGCTCTATGAGATATCTCGAAACATTTTTATTTTTCATTAATGTGAACAAACACTTTTTTCTGACAGACACTTGTCATGGACAGGCTGTCTACGTCTTTTAAACCAGACTGGAGAAATCCATGGAGGCACATTGTTTTTATGGTATAAATTGGATGCAAAGCACTTTTTTTCAAATATTATGTCACTGTTGCCACTATGATGACAACAAGTTAAAATGTTGCATTGCACAGTAGAACTCTATAACTCCTTTGCATGAAGCAGCACATCATGCTTCGTGGTATGCTTCATCTCTCATGGGTGACTCAGTTTAACAACCACTCATTGATTTCTTGAAAACACATTCACAGGTTCACAGGTGATGAATCCTACAGCCTTTACTGCTCTGCTGACCTTTCCTTTGGCTTCACCATGAGCTTTATGTTATCAGTGGATTAAAGTTACTTATTTCAATTATTAGTCATGTTCATATGGAATCCACACATCGCTTTTGGTGCTTTTTTCAAACTTTTTGTATAAACTGTAATGAAACTTGCCTTGATGAGTAACGAACCTATCTCAAACATATCTTTCACAATTCTTTCACTGCAGTAGAGATCTGGTGCCATGAAATATCAGACACAAAGGATCTATAAAACTGCGGCTCTTATTGTCTGTGTACCATTATATACTTTACATGCCCCGATCATACCGCTGTGCCCTGCTTTGGAGTGTCTGATTTTTGGAAGTGAGACTGGCAGCTTCAGCTTGAACAAGGTAAGTACTAAACAGTTAAAAACACCGTCGACATCAGTGTTTATCTAACAGCCATGCTGCTACTTCAAATATCTGGAGGCTTTACAGATACCTAGTACCTCAGAAAAAACAGTCCATGCTGGAGTGAAAACGTGCCCATACTAAGATGTGTCCATGTGAAGTGCTCACACTTCCTTTGGACTTGGTGTGTTCTTATCATCCACGGCTTAACTATCTTTAAAAGTCGGCCCTTCCATGCTGAGCTAAAGCTCAAGAGTCCCCTTCTGAACAAAACCACTGGGAAAACAAAACAAAAAAACCCACTGTGGCTGCTGGTAAATCTTGTTTACTGAGACTCTGACTGGCCAGCTCCCCAGACTACTTATTAGATGCCCTACAAAGAAAACTAATGTAGATGAACATACACACACACACACACGCATTCACACACAAACATTTATCCCTCAGTGATGCATTAACCTTTAACCTCAGCTTACATCTGGTAAGCACACAGACATATGTGCAAACATGTCAGCTAATGTGAAATAACACTAATGGTGTCTCATACACCAGCTAAACGGCTGATACATCATGGACGTCTGTACTTCTGTGTTTTGCTGATGACCTTTGATAAGTCCAAAATAGAACTGAAGACCACAGGGAGATGAGAAGCAAAGAGAGTGTGAGACTGAGCTGTTTCAAGGTGTAAAAAACAGCGATCGGATGGAAGCTTTAAATTAGCAAAACAAATAGCACTATTCAGAGATGGAGCAATGAATGACGCAAAAGCATTGTACATAGATGTGTGTTAACAGCTTTGCACATGACAAACAGCAGAGCCTGGAGTTCCCAAACACAATCTTCTTAAAGAATATAGAAATAAGCCCATTGCTCTCCGAGCAGTAGCAGGTCTGTTTAATTTTAATTACTCGAACTTAACCGTCTGAACCGGCTCTGTTCTTGCTCCATTAAGACTCCATTATACTGGTGGGAACAGGCATCGCATCACTTCTGGTATTTCTTTTCTGTTCAACTACAGATTTAATTCCTTTAATTGTCCCAGGAAAAAAAAACTAGAGGTCGCATTTAATTAAGATGCAAACACGGATGCAAGCTGCTTTTCCTTTCACTGTCAGTGTTTCTTCATCTAAAAAAGAAGGGCTGAGAAAGTCTTTGTGGGGCTCATTGGTAAGCAGTGTTTATGGTGGTGTAGAGAAAACTGCTTCACTCCCCATTGCTGTAAAACTATGACCAACATTTCTGTCTGCTACTGAAGAAACACTGTGCTGCAGTCTGAATACAGCAAACCACCGGGAACAGCAGACTGCTGAAAAACATCCTTTAAGGAACTCTAAGGAATTAGAAGTAAAATATGAGGGGGTGAATAAGCAAAGGCCACAAAGCACAATGCTAATCTGATCTCACCTGGTGTAATCTAATTGGTTTGGTGGGGAAAACATGATCCAGACTTGTTCATGGTAAAGGTTTTACACATTTATTCTAAGAGCATTTGGGGGCATCACGAGTGAACCAGACACAAGCTTAGTGTCCACCTATGGTGTGTCCTAACTGTTTTGTTTTAAAAGCTTTATAAAGAGTCAATTAATATTTAACCTTTCATATTCCCGATGTTTGCACTTGATGAAGGTGGTTTCAGTTAGTATGGACTTCTCACTTCTTTGAACTACCTTCAAACTACCCTCAAATTACTATATTCCCCTGGAGATCTCAATGCTTTATTGCCTTTTTACCTTTTTTGGGTGCTATCTGTTTAAGTTGTCCTGTTGCTTTTGTCTGCTCAGTGTGTTTTATAAAGGTTTTTCTTTCTTTCTTTCTTTCTTTCAGGTAAAACTTCTGAAAACTAGAGTTTAATTTTAATGACACTGCCTCAGAGTATAAAAATGTAATATTTACAGCTTAAAATTAGATTTTTTGTTTTGTCATGTCTTTTAAGCACGTTTAATAATATAATTCAGAAGTAAAACTATTTTTTCTGGTATTTTTGAAATCTCACTTTGGCATGAGGATAAGGAAACTAAAGTGTGTCTTATTCAGAGAGCTCAAGATTTTGCTTGAATGTTACTGTTGACTAAATCTGGGGGTGTTTTTTCCAGGTGAAAATAACAATAATAACTTTTTTAAGGCTTAGAGCTTGGGAAGTGAATGAAGAATGTTTTCTTCTTTTTATAGACCTCCTTCTATATATGTAAATACATATTAAGATGGGTGAAAGAAAGATAAGGTTGAATTGCATGTCTGTTTGATCTGTGTAGCAAATGAATCAAAATGACCTTATTTTAATCATCATGTACATTAGCCATAATCCTCTGCACAATTCTACTTAGCTACCCCGTAATTTGTAGCAGCATGAATAATAATAACACGATATTGGATGTGGCTTATTTGAATGAATTTCAGAATTAAACATTTCATCAGCTACACCAGCATCTACTGAACTGCATTCTGAGTAGGACAAACTGGAGATTTAAGTTAATTTTTTAAGGATTGACTGACCTTGTACGGATGAAGAGGAAAGGTGACCAATCAAAGTTGGCTGGGATCAACATTTCTAGCACAGAAATAATGTTGAGGCATCAACCAATCATAAGTCCCTGTGTTTACACAGTGTAACACTGCGCATCATTGCACAGTGGCAACAGTGTCACTGGTGACACTTTGTCTTTACTGTATGTCACTTTTTCTATTGTGCTTTCATCCTGGCGGCTCTTTGATGCTCAAAGCGAGCATGTCAGCATGCTTATGTTACATCATCTCTAATTTATATAGATAGCTATAAGATTATATCCCATTATATTTATCATCCCACTTTCGAGTGTTAGCACACCAAGAGCAGTCAATTACCTCTAATTACATAGTGATGTGAATGCCATTTTTATGCCATAAAACTGTGATGCTGCTAATAATTATACATGGCTGAAGTTATTACAATTTTTCTAGAGGCAATATGCAAATTCTGTGTGAATGCAATGTAATGCTTTTCTAGTCTTACTCTCTATTTAAATTGTTTTAGATCACAAGTCTAGACGCTATACACTAGGACTTTATCCACCTCTCATCCATTACCTAACAGGAGTCACTGTTTACCCTTTCCGTGTCTTTGGACTGTAGGAGGAAACCCATATAAACAACTAGAAACAGGTAGAAAATGCTGACTACACACAGAGAGGACAATTGAAACTGGAAGCTCATTGCTATGAGGTCAAAGTGCTAACCACTGCACCACCGTTACAATGCCCAGAAGTCTGTAATACTTTGTCTAATCTAAAGATAACATGGACGTGAAGGTTAAACCAAAGCAAAAGCCAGGCTATCACTAAAGTATTTAGCATTCATCACATGTGGACCATGAATGTTTGTGCAAGATTTCATGGAAATCCATCCACGAAATACGTATTAAGATCGGTCTAAGAAAGATAAGGTTGAATTGCATGTCTGTTTGATCTGTGTTGCAGCTGAATCAAAATAACCTTATTTTAATCATCATGTGCATGTACATTAGCCATAATACTCCTTATTTAAAGGTTAAAGTTTGTACAAGTTCAAGTACAAATGTATTAAAGCATCGAACTGATGACCCTGTGAAGAACATTTTACTGATTTATGCTTTTAGTTTGCTTCAAAGTATGCTTCAGCATTCTCACCATGATCTCCAATTCATAAAATAGCAAGGATGAACTTTTCACTTTTAGTGCTTTGCTTTTTGAAATATTTATCTTAACGTGGGGAGCTGCAAACGTAGAAAGTGAGTGTGTGTAGCTGCTTCAATAAAAAAATAAGAAATTTAGAAATTTGAGAACAGAGCTCAAAAGCTTTCAAACATCCTGAAGAATAAAGGATGCTCGTAACAACCGGCTTGTTGTCTAGAAACATAGATCAGTGTAAGACAGTGAAGAGCGAGAGAAGCAGTCTGGATAGACTGAGACTGACAGAACTCAACGAGAACCCCCAACACAGTGTCACAAACCAGATGACCAGATCATCAACAGCCCTGCTGACTACCACTGCCAGCATGATATAGACAATGATTATTTAAAGCTGTTGTTGCTATGAGTGATTCTAAATCATGGGGTGTACTTAGATTCTCACAGGACTTCACGGAGTCCAGTAAAAACTTTCTTTTTCACTCATAATCCTCCATCCACTATATCCACAGATCTCTAGCTGAACCACATGTGTACAGATTCAGTGCACTGTACCTGAAATATTTAGATATTCAACATGGACAGATTTCTCCATTTACTATTAAAGCTTCTCTCTCTTTCTCATAAGTTCAGTCGTGCATCTGCACTGCTTTCCTCAGCTTTTTATTTTTATTTAATTTCGCGTTTTTCCTTTCAACAAGTGCGCTGTGCACCACAACTGCATTTCCATATATACAGTGGGGCAAAAAAGTATTTAGTCAGCCACCGATTGTGCAAGTTCCCCCACTTAAAATGATGACAGAGGTCAGTAATTTGCACCAGAGGTACACTTCAACTGTGAGAGACAGAATGTGAAAAAAAAATCCATGAATCCACATGGTAGGATTTGTAAAGAATTTATTCGTAAGTTAGGGTGGAAAATAAGTATTTGGTCACCTCAAACAGGGAAAATCTCTGGCTCTCACAGACCTGTAACGTCTTCTGTAAGAAGCTTTTCTGTCCCCCACTCGTTACCTGTATGAATGGCACCTGTTTGAACTCATCATCTGTATAAAAGACACCTGTCCACAGCCTCAAACAGTCAGACTCCAAACTCCGCCATGGCCAAGACCAAAGAGCTTTCGAAGGACACCAGGAAAAGTATTGTAGACCTGCACCAGACTGGGAAGAGTGAATCTACAATAGGCAAGCAGCTTGGTGTGAAAAAATCAACTGTGGGAGCAATCATCAGAAAATGGAAGACATACAAGACCACTGATAATCTCCCTCGATCTGGGGCTCCACGCAAGATCTCATCCCGTGGGGTCAAAATGATCATGAGAACGGTGAGCAAAGATCCCAGAACCACACGGGGGGACCTGGTGAATGACCTGCAGAGAGCTGGGACCAAAGTAACAAAGGTCACCATCAGTAACACACTACAACGGCAGGGAATCAAATCCCGCAGTGCCAGACGTGTTCCGCTGCTGAAGCCAGTGCATGTCCAGGCCCGTCTGAAGTTTGCCAGAGAGCACATGGATGATACAGCAGAGGATTGGGAGAATGTCATGTGGTCAGATGAAACCAAAGTAGAACTTTTTGGTATAAACTCAACTCGTCGTGTTTGGAGGAAGAAGAATACTGAGTTGCATCCCAAGAACACCATACCTACTGTGAAGCATGGGGGTGGAAACATCATGCTATGGGGCTGTTTTTCTGCCAAGGGGACAGGACGACTGATCCGTGTTAAGGACAGAATGAATGGGGCCATGTATCGTGAGATTTTGAGCCAAAACCTCCTTCCATCAGTGAGAACTTTGAAGATGAAACGAGGCCGGGTCTTCCAACATGACAATGATCCAAAACACACCGCCCGGGCAACAAAGGAGTGGCTCCGTAAGAAGCATTTGAAAGTCCTGGAGTGGCCTAGCCAGTCTCCAGACCTCAACCCCATAGAAAATCTGTGGCGGGAGTTGAAAGTCCGTGTTGCTCGGCGACAGCCCCAAAACATCACTGCTCTGGAGAAGATCTGCATGGAGGAATGGGCCAAAATACCAGCTACTGTGTGTGCAAACCTGGTAAAGACCTATAGTAAACGTTTGACCTCTGTTATTGCCAACAAAGGTTATGTTACAAAGTATTGAGTTGTATTTTTGTTATTGACCAAATACTTATTTTCCACCCTGATTTACGAATAAATTCTTTACAAATCCTACCATGTGGATTCATGGATTTTTTTTTTTCACATTCTGTCTCTCACAGTTGAAGTGTACCTCTGGTGCAAATTACTGACCTCTGTCATCATTTTAGGTGGGGGAACTTGCACAATCGGTGGCTGACTAAATACTTTTTTGCCCCACTGTATATCCTACCGAACAATCATTCCCCCATCATTACTAAACTGATAAACCATTACCTCTTCAGCATTCGGATAATGATCTCACACCTGAAACCTCCTGTCCCACAATGGCCTCATTAGCCATTTAAGACATTATCTGCGTGAAGGTTGTGTAAATGAAAAATCTGGTCGCTTTTCACAAGGCATTCAGCACAGGCAGATAGATAGAAGTGCAGTCACATGGTTGGAGCGCCTCCCCTGCAGCTTGCTGGAACTGAAATATTTGAATATTTCCCCCTGTCTCAAAACTTTTTTTTCCTCGGCACTGCCCTCAGTCGGAGCGCTGTGTGTGATGCCGCTGAACGCGTGGTTGCAGTGCCGCGGTCGGAGCGCTCTCTCTGCGGTTCCACAGCAATAAAAAAAAGAAAGAAAAACGCGTGAGGTGAACAAAAGGACAGGAGCTCCATGATAAAGGACTGTATCTTGGAGAAAAGTGGCTGGCCGGAGCCCGTCAGCATGCGGGTCCTGTTGAGCGTCCTGTACCCGGTCCTTTCCCTCACCATCTTCGGATTGTATCCCTCTATGGTGAGTTTGATTTTTTGACACTTGTTCCGTTACAGAGCGAGGATGTCGTTTTCCGCGCACTAGCCTGCTAAGGGGTGAGGATGCACAACCTGTAGTTTCTCCACAGTAACCCTCGCACTGATAGATGCCACAGTTTGTTCTACGATGGTATGCCCAACTTCGCTCTAAAGTCGCAGTGCTTTAACGGGATTTAATGAGGTTCACGAATGTGCAGGAAGTACAGCACGTCGGTTTGGGTTTGGTGCGCATAGCTGCCCTTATTTCCATGAAAACTTTGAATAAATATAATGCCTGGAGCCATTCTCTAAAATGTAAACTGAAGCCGTCCCACATTTTTTCTAAATGCAGTGCTAGTTAGTAGAAAATGCGTATGGCTTATTACCAAATACACCGTGCGTTCTTTTCTTTCTTTTTTTAAATTCACCTGGGTCTGTTTTCCCAATAAGCCAAAAAACGGCCACGTAGTTAATTTGTTCAATTTCTTTATGAAAATAAAAGGAAATCATTCTTTTGTGAATAATACATTTTGGTTCGTCACCCATCTTGGCCACTTGTGGATGTCATTTCGTTTGAAAGCTGAACAGGTTGTAATGCAGTTGTGAGAGAAGGTGCACAGCATTTCACCGTAAGCTATGGGCTGTTTCCTGTCTAATAGATGTGAAGCTTCAGCCCTAAGCCACCATCCGTGCCCTATATGGTGAATACTTCAGCAGCAAAATCTTCCACAAAGGAGCGTCTCGCTCTTTTGTCAGTGACGCTGTTTCTGTCAGGATTTGTTGGTTTGTCTTTGCGTTTAACCTTCAGAAAATTGGAGGAAAGTAGAATTTCAAGTGTAGTTTTTTTGCTCAAAAATTCAAGTCTGAAGCTCAGTTTATCGAGCTCAAGGTTTTCTGTGGAGCTGTCCACTCTGTGGTGCTGAAACTGTGGTTCTTCCCAACTGGAAAACCAGAAAATCGACTTCATCCAACATTTGTATGCAGTTTCCAAAAGCGCAATAAGAACACTCTATGCTTTATTCATAGGGGTGAGTTCCTTGATCCTTTACTAGTCTTGGAACAATTAGGTGATTAATCAATTAGCGCACAGACAGAAAATGAATAGGTGGCAGTTTTTTTAATGAGTTCATTCTTTATGTCATCAAGATGACAGTGTCTCCTGCATATACGTCCTCAAAATACTGCCTCATTTTTCTCCTTCACATGATTTCATGATTCCTCTGTTCTTCATCTCTAACTTTTATCTGTATACTTTATAAGTTAATCAGTTGATTAGCTCATCCCTGCTATATACTGCATATGTTTTCATTATTTCATCACTAGTGAACTCTGTAAATCTGCTCGTTGGTATTCTCTCTATATTTTAGATGTTTTTTCTGCAAAGGCAGTTGTGGTTTCCTCTGACTATCATTCAGTTCGCTCTCTATCTTTTATCTCTTTGTGATTAAATCGATGAATACACCGTTGCCATTGAGGAGATATTGTGCTTGATCAAGAGCTGCATGCAAATTGCTTGCATGGCCCCAAAGGCCTTTCAGCTTCAGTGTTTAAAAATGATCTGGAAAGGGAAACCTTTTATGGTATTACACTAAGCTGGAAATTATTAAGCTGTCACTCACATGTTTTCAGACCTTATACATAATGCTTTCTTCAGTGTAGTAAGTGGTGGCAGCTGTTACTTCTTGGCATTTAAGTTTATTTGTTCATTCTGCCTTCATTACCCCTCAAATGTTCAGTTGGGCAACTTGAAAATAACCTTTTACAAACCAGACCTTGGACAAAGAGGCTAGAACTAAGGCTAATGGTATGAATTTTCCTTTGTTGCGGAGTGGCACAATCTGGTTTGGCAGATATTACCTCTGCAGTGTAGACAATGGATCCCTAAAGAGCTTTTGTGAGAAAATGAAATATTTGCATAGTGTAGTTTTCCCTTATGGTCTGTGCCAGCCGGGTAATTACACAGTGGCTGCTAACGGCACAGTGTTACTCTCATTATGATCAAAATGATGACTGGGATTTGTGTTTTATGATTACACGTGATAGTCTGCACCCAGAGGACGTATCGATTGAAGAAGAACGAGAGACGTAATTGACCTGAAGAGTCTGACATCAGTCCTGATGCCAAAAATTAAACTGCCCACTTCAAATTCAACACCCATATCTTTCCTCATAGTCCAAGCTAATAGCAGCAATTTTGTCTATAAATAATCACACAGTGCTTTTATGTAAGGTGTTACGTGTTAACATGTTTTAGCGAGTGCTTAACACGATAGGCTTTTTTTTTTCATGGCGAGGCTTAAAGTAATCAATGACTGACATGTCTTTTGCGACAAAAGGGGCAATGCTGTTTCCTGTGGAAAGTTTTTTCTTGGTGAGACAAAAACAGCAAATCCCTGTCAGTTTCCTTAGAATAATTAATTCTTCTTTGGATATAAATGACAAATGATGTGCACGACTGCACAAAACATAACTGGTGTGAATAATGTGAATTTTTCTGGGGATTTTGTTACAACACCAGTGGGATGGAGCTTTGTGTAGGCACTTGCCCTCTCTGGTAGCCATTGTGAGTAGGTGGCAGGCAGGAGTACACAACCTGCAGGAACGCACACACACACACACACACAC
The DNA here is from genome assembly GCF_965226115.1 of Aulonocara stuartgranti. Lineage (NCBI taxonomy): Eukaryota > Metazoa > Chordata > Actinopteri > Cichliformes > Cichlidae > Aulonocara > Aulonocara stuartgranti. The sequence continues at coordinate 11,952,305 of NC_138960.1, forward strand.
ACACACACACACACACACACACACACACACAGAGTTCAAATAGTCCCTTTTATTAATATAAATGCCAGGTTTGTCAGTTTACAGAGATGCTGTTTTCAGCCTCAGTTTTGGCTGAAATGTTTCAGGTCACTTAATCAGGTTTTGATCACATATGAATAATATGAAATGAAAAATGATCATGGGTGCATGGGAGAGCATACTGTGACTGATCCAACACTGATCATTAATCATCTTAAACACAGAAAGGCATTTATGTAGCTATTGTTTTGCGGGGCTGAAGGAGGCTATCTGTCAGGAACTGATGTTGTCTCTTGCTTGTTTGAAATCAGTTTTTCAGCTTGGATTAGCATTTATATGGATGATACACTCCGGGAAATTTGTTGAGCACAGATGCCATATCAAAAGATGAGAGGTGCCATAGGCACACACCTACTCATATCCACACAGTGGTTAAACAATGGAGGTTTTACACTTCACATGACTATTTCCACCAGGAGCTAAATTAAAAATGACATCTTCTAACTATGTGTCAACATAAACCAACCAAACTGTTAGCCACAAGTCGGCACGCAAAGTCATTAGTCTGATGCTGCTTGTTTCATGATGGAAGCAGGAAGGAGGTTGTCAGGGCTCTTGGACTGGAAATAAAGAAAGCAAGTCACCGATGATGGATGGGGACAGTTTGTGCAAACAGCAGGATAAATATGAGGCACTTTTTGGACTAAGAGATGTTAGACCTTTTGAGTCACTGAGAGGTTGTAATGACTTTTCTGTCAGTTTTTAAAGAAAAATAAATAGTTTTGTACCTGTCTGTTGAGAAGTATGTGGCAGGCTGACGGAAGAATTCAGTTGACCTTGTGTTTGTAGCGGTTGAATTCATCCTTTTGTTTAGCAGCACGGTGTCTAAATACAGACAACTATAGACACCCACAAACAAGCCCTGAAGAAGTTTTTACTTTTGCACCTTTGCTTCTCCCTTTTCTGGCGACTGGCCATCATATTCACTCAAAAACAGATACTTACCAAGAGATTGCAGTTATGTGGGCAATTATCAATCGCTTAAAGTTTCCATCTTTTTGTATATAGGTGATGATTATAACTCTTGAAGTGACATTTCCTCGTTTTATTTTACTTGTAGTTTTTTTCCCCTCTCATCTGAGTGACTGCAGCTTAGTTAATAATAAGTCTAAGCATAATTACAGGAGTTGAAACATGATGTTGAAACTACCAGGGGCATAGTTACAGCCCTCTCCCTGTTCCCCTTTTGATTACTATAATTACAGCCCAAGCGTATATCAGCTGCATATTACTGGATAAGAGCTGAAAGGCTTAACATGAGAGGACTGGAAGACCTTTTTAGCCTGGAAAAATGGATCTTATACTTTCAGAGGTATTTAGAGCCAGATAAAGACAATAATTCCTGATGTCTTACTTAGATGCTGACAAACTGGAGCAGAGTTGAGTTTTTAGACTGATGTCAATAATTTAAATAGTCATTAGAGTCAAAGTAAACATGCATCAGAATGCATGAATTTCTTTCTAAGCGGTGTTTACCAGATGTGTTTCTAAAATGGGCCAATAATAGGATTGTTCTTAGTAGAGATAGGCATGTCTCCAAAAAGAACATTTTTGAAAGAGCAGGTTTGAAAGGTTGCCTCTGAACAAACCACAAGATATTTCAAAAGACATTTGGAACAACATCCTTGGGCAGAAAAGAGCAAAGTGGAGATGTTTTAATGTGCACCACCTCATACCAGCTGTCAAGCACCGTGGTGGAGGCGTAATGATTTGATGAGAATCTGGGCATATTGCAGTCGGTGACTAAGCCTTGAACTCCTCTGTATACCAGAATACCAATGCTACAGCCAACTGTGAGGCCATCTGTGACAGTTAAGGCGTGATCTAGAGTGGGTCTTGGAGGAAGACAGTGATCCCAAGCACAGCAGCAAAAATCCAACAGCATGGCTGAAAAAGAGAAGAATCAAAGTGTTGCAATGACCCAGTCAAAGTCCAAACCTCAACCAAACTGAAATGCTATGGTGGGACCTCGAGAGAGCTATGTGCAAACAAAAGCCCTTAAACCTCAATGAACTCAAGCATCCATCCATTCGCTTCCGCTTATCCTTTTCAGGATCGCAGAGGATGCTGGAGCCTATCCCAGCTGTCATAGGGCGAGAGGCGGGGTACACCCTGGACAGGTCGCCAGTCTGTCGCAGGGCCAACACACAGAGACAGACAACCATTCGCTCTCACATTCACTTCCACTTTCACACCTATGGGCAATTTAGGTTGATCAATTAACCTAACCCCACTAATTGCATGTCTTTGGACTGTGGGAGGAAGCCAGACTCAAGCACTCAAGCAATGCTGTAAAAAAAAAAAAACAGTCACAACAATCACTTTTAGTTTTTGCTGTTACGTTTAACAGGGTTCTACTAGCTTTTGAGTCAGGGCTTTATTTGGCTTAATATGTTTTCATATGACTGTTGCCTGCTACAACACAGCTGAAACTTTCATGGACCTCAAATGTGCATCATTATAAAGCCACTCATGTGCTTTACTGTCAGTGTTTATTTAATACACTTGTTCACAAGCGTTTTGCCCAGTACATAGGCACTGGAGCAGGAGGAATAAATGTGCCGTGAAATTGGTCTTTATATTTTTGGAACTTGAACTTGAACGGGTGCTAATGTTGGAATCCAACTGGGGACCTTTTGCTTTTTAGGTAGAGATGTAAACTACCTTACAGCCTTTTGTTCAAAGTGCAAAAGAGCTGCAAGATCAGTAACATTACAACAATGAATCTGTACATTCTTTAGTACTGAACAGAAAAGATAACAATCGTTTAAAAGGTATTTCCCCATTCATCAGGTATACGAGTTTGCTCTTGGTGCAGATGCTGTAACATCTAGAATCCAGAATGATGACTCCTTATGCACGAATGGGTCACACAGCAGGTTTCTGTAGTTGCTGTGGTGGTTTGAGTGCAGTTCCAGCTCCAGCATCAAAGATGGAGAAGTGAGGGTCACCGTTGAAGCCTCTAGGTGCCACCTTGTCTTCTGTGTATCAGAGGATTCCTTTCATGGGTTCCTCAGCAGCAGCCTCAGCAGCATTCTTAATGTTGCTGTACTTAGCGGGCTTTTCCAGATAGTGTGGTTGATGACAGACCCTTTGGGAAAAGATACATGGGAATTCATATCAGTCAGTTAACATTCAGCTTGTAGATAACCTTGCCAACAGCTTTGGTGGCTTCAGTGGAGGTGGGAATGATTTTATCGGAGACCGTCTCTCTGTATTTTACCAGATGAAGTTAAATTCCAAGCCTGATTCAGCATGTTTGTTATAGTCTGCAACCAATGTTGTGCATGTAACTGATAACAGATGTTGTAGAGCGCATTACAGCAGACAGGCACACAATCAGTGTTACATGCTTGCTCTTATAATATAATTCCAGAAACTCTTCAATATCAGTGACTGATCTTAGTACAGTTCAGTGTACTCATTTTTAACATGCAACAAAATACAGAGTTTAACAGGTTACGCTATAATAGGACAAAGATTGTTTAGGGTTAAGGTTAAGCAAAGAGTCATTTGAATTAATTGTGTACAAAATAGATCAGTACAAGTCCAAAGTCTGAAGTTTAACCATCAGGTATTGCTTTTTTTCTTCAAAATCATTTCTTTCTTCTTCCACTCGTCAGCACACACACCCAGCTTTCATAAGAGAGAATCTCACCAATTCCTTCATTGGCAGTGGCCTCAGACAACCTTAAAGAGTTTAAAAAGTATTTACCAACCTACATACTGCTATACACTGGCAGTACTGTCCATATCTATATATGCTGCTTTATTGGAGCCAACTAGTATAAGCATATTCCCAAAAAGTTGTTAAGAGACATTTTAAGGAACTCATTAACTGAAGTAGAAATGTTGGAGTTCAGTTTAAGGAAAGTAGTTAGAGCAAATAAATTGCAACACAACTTCAAAGAACCGCCTGAAATGCACTGAACATACTAATATGATGGTTTTTGTGGGTAAAAGGCAGTTTTTAGACTTCGTGCTCTCTTGCTTTTACATCAGGATTTGGACCAGAGGCGGACATTTCTCTTCCCAAGGGGTCACATGAGAAACTGGGAGTGTTATGATGGGCTGCATCAATAAGCTGAACTCAGTTCTGCTCAATGTTAATTTTATCTCTTTATAAACAGTTACTGGTGAGAGTAGATGTTACAATAAGCAAATAAAAATATGAACTAAGCAAAATGTTCAAAATTTTGAAGACTTTTAACTTTATCCAGTGTGCTATTGCTATAGTTCTTGTAGTTTAATTACTTCATCTGCTGTTTTTCAGTTCCCTTTCCTTTGTTACTGAGTAAAATACAGTCTTTTTTGGGACTGAAAAGTTCATTGTCTGAACAATATCTGCCTTCCATTCTGCATCTGAGAGCTCTGGAAATCCATAATTTCTTTCTCACAAAACTGAGGTCCTATGCTCTTTTTAGTACTTTGCCCATCCTGAGCTACCTGACAGATATGTGGTGGCCTATGTCACCATGTTCAATCTCGTAGTGCAACAAAGTATTTGTGATTCTCTTGCCCTGATTAAGTTAATTTGTTAACATCAGCGACATGCACGACACATCCTGGTGTATAATAGAATTAAACAATACCAATTTCAGGGTTCACTTCAGTCCTTTTATCTTCTATTGTATCTGCTTCAAAAGTCCTACATTTTCCAGTCAGATTCAGACACCCAGCAGTTGTAAAACCTACTAGTTTGTCCCATTTCAGCCCAAGCCTGTCCATGCATGCAGTTGAACAAATTACTCCCTGTCCTATTCTCTTTCACTGATCACACTGCTGCTAGCTCTTCCTAAAATCAAATGTTTTATTCTCCTATGTACGAAGATGAGTAACTGGGTTGTGTAATGGACACTACATCACAGCTTTCATCCAGAGACGAGAAGAAAAAGACAACATTTTCAGCTAAAGCTCCTTGGACCACCTTGTTACGCTTTGCCTGGAGAGGCAAATACATTAGAAATTCTTCTTTTTTTTCTATTAGCACATCAGAGTCCACCAAATACTCTTTGATAAATTGACCGCTACATCCCTGCAGTGCAAAGCTTGGTAAAAAAAAAAAAAATAGTGCTTGCTGCTTTTACAGTTTTGCTAGCAAAGATTCAGATCTCTATTTTTGCTCTACATTTTTGGTCAACTTATTCTGCTTCTCTGTCTTTAGTCTTGTAATGGAGATCCAGATTGTAAAATCCTTAAACACACAATCACACAGCGTTACCTCTTGCTTCTTTGAGTGAGTACTTAGGCCAGTGTTTCTCAACCACTATCACATAGGTGTGCCATAAGAAATGATCAGGTGTGCCGATGAAGATTGTCTGGTTCCAGCAGTTAGTACTCTAAGCGACCAGTGTGGGTAGCGGGAGAACAATTACATTCTCTACCACTAGAGGGCAGTACAACTACCTGCTCTAATTCAAGGGGATGCCAACTGCCACTAAAACAGAAGAAGAAGAAGAAGAAGACGATATTACATAATTGTCATCCTGTGAGTGAGAAAATACATTATAGCAATAGATAAATATTTGAGAAGAAAAATTAGTCAATATGACCTGGATGACCTGGAAGAAAATTCCGACCCAGATGAAGGCCCGAGCTTGAGTAGTGGTCAGCAGAAAGCAAAAAAGGTACACTGGGGACAAACCGAGCCAATTCCGCTATGCCTGGTGCACGTGGTTTATCAGTATACTTTTTGTGACATTTTTGTTTGGTGGTGTGTTTTACAAAAAAAGCAGAAAAAAATAGTAAAGCATGTTATTGTTTTGATAAATATGCAAAATTACAGTTATTTGCTTGCATTCCTGATCAGAACCATTTGGGTTAGTGGTTGAATATTAAGCTTGATTAATTTCTGACTTTTTACAGGAATCCAGTGTGGCTGCTCAAATGTTGGTATGAAAACGTAGTTCAGTGAATTCACTTTTTTGTACGTTTTAAATATATTTCAAAATGATTTGAAATCATATAAATTTCTAAAGCACAGTATGGCGAGCTCTCACCTTCAAAATAAAAGCAACATAACCATATTGGGATTGGGATTTTCCACAAAACTGCAAATAACAGTATAGGCATTCTCTGATGGGGAGTTTTTAAAAGAGTGTTTGTTGACTGAAATGGGACAAACTGCTTGATGTATACTTATTTACATTTTAATCCTAATTTTCCTGACTACACACCGACTGGTTATGGAGAATCAGAAGACCAGATGTGGTCTAGGGGCTGCACAGCACCCAGGTCTAAATTTGTACTAGAAGAATCTGCGTTGTAGCTTCAGCATCCTACCCATCCTACTGACACCACCACCACCGTAGAGCATAATTAGGAGGCGAGAATTCAAAGGGTACTAAAGAGCAAGAATTCGTAAAATGTGACCATCTACAGATTCTGTGACATTAATATGGCAGCAGTGTCCTTTTTCAAAGATTCAACCTTCTTATGTAATACTAATGAGCATGCTCTCATTTTTACCCTTAGAAGCTGCCAAGACATGTAATTGCTAATGACACAGATTTGATTTGAACATCAATTAAATGGAGATTCTTTTTGTGGCAGACTGCTTTACAAGATTTACTATACATTAACTTTAAAATAATCCTTGTTGGGTCCTGAGACTGGATGTGAGTGGCATTTCAAAAAGGCTCCATAGCTTTAGCTCTTATGAATCAGCTGAATGTGGACACTCCTGACAAAGACCGAAAGAACAAAGATTCTAGTCTTGGCACCCAGCATCCACATGCTTTTCTCAGCGTATCCCAAAATAAATTTACATGGGAGATCTCCTTAGTATTCTGCTTGTGTATGCATGTGCCATTCACAGTGGCCTGAAGCTGTCCACTGGCCTTACTTCACTGATAATGTTTGATGACCGTTTCATTATCATCCTCCGTGGTGCCTATGACTGACATGTCATCATATTCAGTAAGAAGACTCATCGAAGTACCCCCCCGGAGAAGAAGCACAGGCGTGTGAACAAGATAATGCTGTGGTTCATTCAGAGACTGTCTAGGGCAAAATGTGCAGAGCGCCTGCAAAATTATCTATTCAATCGTCTCTTCACTGGGGTCAGAAAAGGCAAGAAGGTAGCACGCCTCTAGAAAAAATAATCTCGCTGCCTTTCACTATAGTCACATCTGAGAGAAAAGATGGCTTTTGCTTTTTGCTGCGTCTTCTTTTCCTCCCTTTTTTACTCCACAGTATGCGGCATCTCTTTGTCACTATCTTTCCGAAACCCTTTTTTGGTTTTAGGATTATTGCTGCTCTTTCTCCTGTGTTTTGGGGCATCACCATTTGTCAGCGCTGTTTTGGATGTCTGCATTAGACTGCTTACAGACTGCACATGCAAGTTCATCTTCCCGTGCCATTAGAGTTAAAATGTTAAGTCATTTAAGCCGTATGATCATCAGTTACAGCACCGACATGCGCATTCCACTCCACTTGCCTCCAATACCCTGGTGGCTTTTTGTTTGGACAGGCTGATAGATGACTGGAGAGATAGCATCTGTTTAGGTCTCTGTCTTGTCGCAGGCAGAACGGCAGCCTTATTGTGATATGAGATTTAGCTTTGCCGGTATCACTGGCAGCTAGATTTGTTTCTATACATATTTACGGGTCTTTTAATGTCACACAATGCCAGCTTTAATCTGAGTTTAAAGACAGGAAATGCAAAGAATATGGGAAACTTTTCAAACATGTATGTTTGCCGTAACTTCGTGGAATTCAAATGTTCGACAACATAATGGACAAAGACGAGCTGTAGTGACAACTAGTAAAGTTAAGGTGTGTGACAGTGAAGGGATTTCCAGTCTGTCACCTTCTTCTGTCAAGACTTCACACTGTGGAGATGGAAGTGCCACTTCAGACATTACCATCTGAGAATGAACCTCATATAGTCATAACTCCATATTTTACAGTACTGTGACAAACAAGTGATGACAGCTTATCAGAATTAGACTATTTGTGGCTTTTCTGCAGCTCTGACTGATACTGTTGAGGGAGTCAGTTACCTTGCTATTAATCTGTATTTATAACGCATTGATTTCTGCTGCTGTCAATGACAAGCTTTTAATTTTTTCAGCCCCAGCATCTCACCTGGTTTATTCCTCTGAGGGGTTGCTCACAGACTCATACTGCTAGAGCGTAGCAAATAGAATAAGCCATCATGAAAATGGCTAAAGAAATTATATCAAGAGACCAAAGCGATACACAGCAGGGGGAAGGGGGGTTCATTTAGTGCAGACAGTCAGCTATGGTATATAGACTTGCTGTGAATCTTGGCAGCGGCTAATACAGATCTACTCAGCACTGAACAAAATCATTCCGCTGCTAGAGCCCAGCTAGTTTTGCACACAAGGGTGCACTTGAAAAAGAGCTACAGTATCCTCTATCAAGTTATACCTGCTGTGACTTTATAGAAATGCTTGCAAAGAAAAAAAAAGTCCAGAATTCAACGTGCAAATTTATCCGGATAAACTGATCACAACTCACAAACAAGGGGAAAAAAATTTTAAATGCAAAAGAAAAGTGCAAGAGGGCAGAGACCAGATCAGGACAGAAATGCAATCATTAATGGAAGTGATTGAAATCTAATGACTCTAGCTAAGTCTCCCAAATCTTTTGAATTAAAAAGGTTAATGAAGAAACAGTTAAAGGCAAATGAGTAGTAGCCAAGGTGGAGGTTCAGTTAGGTGTGAAGCTGGCAGAATGTATGATTACACTATTCATGGTTATACCAACTAAACTCAAGATGAACTCTGTTAAGATGGAATCAGTTTTGCTCAAAATTATTTGATCTCTTTTTAAGTTTATTGGTCCAACCACAACAGTCCCAGTTTCCCATATGGCACTTGTTCATCCATGACTTGATATATTTACAGCACAAAGGGAGCAAGACAGAAACATTCACAGACAATGCAGAAAATACTTCAAGTAAGACAGGACTATCTACACTGAAGGCTAAATTGAGAAGAGGATATGGGGAATGCAATCAATAAAGTCCAACAGGGAGGTGTGTGGATCTGTCAGTTACCCATATACAGGGGTTAAGGTTAGAGGGTTAGGGAAAAGTGTGGACCGGCTCTCTATTTAAAGGGAATTTCTGATTCCAAGGGGTGTTCTTCCTTGGCAGGCCATGCAGAAACTGGTTTAAGCCAGTGCTAAGGTGAGTCTACCTCTGACAGTCTACCTCTGGATGCTGACCCCGCTAATCTTTTGGCGAAACTCTCCCAGAGTAGCCTTGCTGGTGAAGTCCAATGCATCAGTTCCTCTCCATGGCTGCAGCTCAGGAGGTAGAGCAGCTCTTTCACTATTTGACAGGTTGATAGTTCAATCCCTGGCTGCTCCAGTCTGCATCCTAGATCCTTGCACAATACTGAACTTCTGCTGCTCTCTGTTATGTGTATCAGGGTATGAATGTTAGGAAGCAAGTACTTGGGCATTGAAAAAACTGCTTGCATAAATGGGGGGCAATGAAGTATGTTGTATTGAGTGCTTTTTGTAGGATAGAAACGCACAATACTATATGAGAACCAGTGTATTTGGCTAGCTTATTACTTTAGTGGCCAGGAAAAGAATAAGCCCCAGGGATCTGTTTCTTTTTAAAGGGAATCTATAAAGACCATTGAAGATATGTCATAATTATTTGGAATCTGTCACGGTCCTGGGTCTCCTGACCCAGCGTTTTTAGTTCTTTGTGATTTTCGTATTATTGTACTTGTGTGTGATTTATTCTATGGCTTCTAGTTTTGATCCCTTGCCCTTCATGTCTCTCTGTGTCCCCTCTGTTCTGTGTAATTGTGTCTTTGCATGTTTGAGTTTCTTGTTTTCTGTCACTCTGCATTGTGCATTATGTTCTCATGGTTGGTTTTTTGTTACTCTCTCTAGTCTAGTCTCTTGTGTTCCCAGCTGAGTATTTCCCTGTGTATTTTGGTTCTTAGACCTCTGCCTTATGGTTTATGTCTCTGTATTTCTTAGTTGCTGTCTCCACTGTGTCAAGTTCGCGTCTCTGTGTGATACTTCCTGTTTTACTTTGAAGGTCCGTTTCTTATGTGAATGCGTCCTGCTTTGCTTGTCTCGTCAGTCCTGATTTCTCCCAGCTGTGCCCTCCTTCTGTGTCTCATTCCCCTCGTTACTCCCCAGTGTATTTAAACCCTGTGTTTCGCTGAGTCGGTGTGACGTCGTCCCTCATGCTGTGTGTGGATCTCCCTGTAGTTCTTAGTTTGTGGCGTCCCAGTTTAGTTTGTATGTTTGTTTTACCAGCAAATAAAGCTGTGTTTTGAGTTCATTCCCTTGAGTCTGTGAGTCCTGCATTTTGGGTCCAACTCCCGCCTGCCGCACAGCGATTCATGACAGTACGACGTCACCAGATATGGACCCAGCAGCACTCAACCCACTAGAAGAACTGCGTCTGGACATTATCTACTCCGTGGAAAGACTCCTGCATCTGTGGCTCGAACATGAGGGGAAGGAATTTCGCCGTGCTGTGGAAACCAAACTACAGCGTTTAATCTCTGGTCTTCCCTGGCTACTCAGTGCGCTCCACCCACTTGAACAGGATTTAATCCACAACGAACTCCTCCTTCATCCCCCAGCTGCTACTACCCACCTGCCTGAAGGGCCGGATGTGGAGCCGCTCGGCCCGTCAGAACCATCATCAAAAAAGAAACGACGATCACGCCGCCAGCGCGCCACCCCACAGCCGGACATTCAGACTTGTACATCGCCGGCTATGGTGAATAAGAACTCTTTTTCTGTGTCGAACCGTGGGACTATTCGTTCAGGGGTTGTGTTTTGTGCTACGGATGGAAATGTGAACAGTTTATTAGCTGCCCGGCCTCCTGAAGCTCTCTTAGCTGCCCGGCCTCCTGAAGCTCTCTTAGCTGCCCGGCCTCCTGAAGCTCTCTTAGCTGCCCGGCCTCCTGAAGCTCTCTTAGCTGCCCGGCCTCCTGAAGCTCTCTTAGCTGCCCGGCCTCCTGAAGCTCTCTTAGCTGCCCGGCCTCCTGAAGCTCTCTTAGCTGCCCGGCCTCCTGAAGCTCTCTTAGCTGCCCGGCCTCCTGAAGCTCTCTTAGCTGCCCGGCCTCCTGAAGCTCTCTTAGCTGCCCGGCCTCCTGAAGCTCTCTTAGCTGCCCGGCCTCCTGAAGCTCTCTTAGCTGCCCGGCCTCCTGAAGCTCTCTTAGCTGCCCGGCCTCCTGAAGCTCTCTTAGCTGCCCGGCCTCCTGAAGCTCTCTTAGCTGCCCGGCCTCCTGAAGCTCTCTTAGCTGCCCGGCCTCCTGTGTCCCCGCTAGCACAGCCATTAACTCCACCACACGCTCCATTTTCACCTCTACCATCGCTTCAGTCATCAGTTCGGTCTGCCACTCAGTCGCCCTTAGTTCCGTCATCCACACTACCACCTGTTTCCCTTCCATCACTACACCCAGCCATTCAGGCTGCTACTCAGTCAGACATTCAACCCATAGCCCTGCCGTTAATATGCTCTGTAGCTGAGCCACTAGCCGCCCGACCCGCGGCCACTTCAGCCACTCCTCCACCCGTCACACCTCCACTACAACCATCACTGCAGTCTCTAGCGCAGCCTCCTGCAGCCCTGCTTTCCCCAGTGCAGTCTCCAGTGTCCCCAGTGCAGCCTCCTGCAGCCCTGCTTTCCCCAGTGCAGTCTCCAGTGTCCCCAGTGCAGCCTCCTGCAGCCCTGCTTTCCCCAGTGCAGTCTCCAGTGTCCCCAGTGCAGCCTCCTTTAGCACAGTCACCCACTCAACCACCAGCACCACAACCGTCACTACCTCTAGTTCATTCCCCTGTAAAGTCATTTACTTCTCCACCGTTAGCAGCTCAGGTCCCCGTGTGTCCAGCAGCTCAGGTCCCCGTGTGTCCAGCAGCTCAGGTCCCCGTGTGTCCAGCAGCTCAGGTCCCCGTGTGTCCAGCAGCTCAGGTCCCCGTGTGTCCAGCAGCTCAGGTCCCCGTGTGTCCAGCAGCTCAGCTCGCACCTGAACCTTTGGCCCAGTTCCCCGTAGCAGTGCAGTTTTCTAGCCAGCTTAACGTTGAGCCCGGGGTCCCAATTCTCTCTGGCTCTACATCGGCTCCTGCTGGAAGCTCGGATGAGCTCATCCAGCACTCCGCGGCTCCCGTGCCGCCATCTACCTCGTCCGCTGGGGGTTCCAGTGAGCCCAGCCAGCACCTCCTCGTCTCCGCTGGAGGGTCCGAGGGGCCCGTCCAGCCTCACGCCTCGTCAGCTGGAGGGTCCGAGGGGCCCGTCCAGCCTCACGCCTCGTCAGCTGGAGGGTCCGGCCTCAGCCTCTGCTTCTGCTACGCCTGGTCCGGCCCCCGCATCGCCACCGTCTGGTCCTGCCTCGTCTGGTCCTGCCTCGTCTGGTCCTGCCTCGTCTGGTCCTGTGCCCACCAGGCCATGGCCAGCACGCCTGAGACTGGAGGGCCGCCGCTGCCTTCCGCGCGGTCGGCCCCCTGAACTGCTCCGTCGTCTCCTTTGTCGCCGCCGTTGCCTTCCGCGCGGTCGGCCTCCTGAACTGTTTCCGCATCGCCGCCGTTGCCTTCCGCGCGGTCGGCCCCCTGAACTGGTTCCACGTCTCCGCCGTTGCCTTCCGCATGGTCGGCCCCCTGAACTGCTGTGTTTGGGTTGTTTTCTTGGGCTCCGGTGTTTGCTGTGCTCTTTTGTTTTCTGTTCCGAGCCCTCCGTCCTGGGCCCCCGCCGCCCGCCCTGGGTTGTTTTCTGTTTGGTTTTGTTTTTCTGTGTTTGGGCTGTCTGGAGCCAGCCCTTGAGGGGGGGGTACTGTCACGGTCCTGGGTCTCCTGACCCAGCGTTTTTAGTTCTTTGTGATTTTCGTATTATTGTACTTGTGTGTGTGATTTATTCTATGGCTTCTAGTTTTGATCCCTTGCCCTTCATGTCTCTCTGTGTCCCCTCTGTTCTGTGTAATTGTGTCTTTGCATGTTTGAGTTTCTTGTTTTCTGTCACTCTGCATTGTGCATTATGTTCTCATGGTTGGTTTTTTTGTTACTCTCTCTAGTCTAGTCTCTTGTGTTCCCAGCGAGTATTTCCCTGTGTATTTTGGTTCTTAGACCTCTGCCTTATGGTTTATGTCTCTGTATTTCTTAGTTGCTGTCTCCACTGTGTCAAGTTCGCGTCTGTGTGATACTTCCTGTTTTACTTTGAAGGTCCGTTTCTTATGTGAATGCGTCCTGCTTTGCTTGTCTCGTCAGTCCTGATTTCTCCCAGCTGTGCCCTCCTTCTGTGTCTCATTCCCCTCGTTACTCCCCAGTGTATTTAAACCCTGTGTTTCGCTGAGTCGGTGTGACGTCGTCCCTCATGCTGTGTGTGGATCTCCCTGTGTCTCGCTGTAGTTAGTTTGTGGCTTCCCAGTTTAGTTTGTATGTTTTTACCAGCAAATAAAGCTGTGTTTTGAGTTCATTCCCTCGAGTCTGTGAGTCCTGCATTTTGGGTCCAACTCCCGCCTGCCGCACAGCGATTCATGACAGAATCATTTAACCTTAAAGGGTATCCAAAAGCAAAATGCAAGAGAATACTAAATATTAAAGGAAAACAGGGAGCATTAAACTAGTACTCAAGCAAAAAGTCACAAATGCTAAAAATGAATGGGGAACTCGTTATAAAGACAAAACAGAAGAGAAGCACGTAAAACCAGTCTAACGTAACCTTCGTAATCATAAAGTAATCAAGCAGGAAATAAACAAAAGATAACTGACACCAGAGGCTAACCTAAGAGTGATAACAGACAGTGTCGCACAAACAGACAAACGAGGCCGAGGAAACACAAATAGGGAGATCTCACAAGGCTCGAATGACAACAAGAAGCCAAACAAACATCAGAACTCAATTTCACAAGAACTAAGACTCAGAATCACTAAAGTCAATCATCATTAGAATGACAAACTAAAGCAAGAATCAAAATTCTAAAACTATTTGAAACACTAAATCCACAACTGAGAACCAAACAGAAACCCAAAACTCGAATACAGTGTATTAACCAAGAATCCAACAGCAAAGCCCTTGGACCATGAAAGGACAATACAATTACGCATTTCAACATACAAACTTGATTCTGGTGGTGCAAGGCAACAAACAGGCAATTACTTTTTTTTTTCTCTTTGTGATTTCTCATGAATTCCCCATGAGGTGTAGAACAAACTGTATGCACTAATGTGAGATGTGACTGGAGGTTTGTGTTGAATCATCTCCTTGTTTACTCACTCACTGTTCTGTATATAATGGACACACATTGGTTCACTCAGCAGCGACAAGTAAATTGAGATGTATTAACCATGATTAGTTTATATCATTACTGTTTGCAATTTGGTGGTCGCGTTGAGCTTTTGTAAAGCACAGTGTATTGTACTGAGGTATTTTAGGCAGATGACACTGACCTGCTTTTTCTGTGTATACATTAACCAATTACTATAAATATAAAGAATCATATTAGGTTGTTGACCAGCATATGTTCAGCCTTTACTGAAAGCCTTGTTTTTCTCAAACTCACAAATGTCAGTCCCACAGTAAGAAAAGGGCAGGGGATCATTAACGTAATAACTAAGATTCATAATCTACATTACATTTTAAGAAATCCCACCATTCTTCCATGAGATTGTGAGATGTTTTGTGCTGAAATTATCAAACCATTGTAATTTCACAGCCCCTTGCATGAGCAGCAAGCTTTGTTTCAGCAGAAGATGCAGCTGTTCAGGACCGCTGGGCAAAAATAAATATTGGTAGCAATATAAGTGATAAACAAGCAGTTACAGTAAACTAGTCAATAAACCATAAAAACAACAGACAAAACAATCAACATGAAGCTGGTGAAATGACATCAGTATTGCATGTCATATTATGTGAGGGGTGCCTCCATTCTTTTCCTGTCATCGGCTTATTGCTTGTTGGCCTGATGACAGATCCAGTACTGTAAATGTCACTCTGGAATTCACTAAGACATAAAAGGTTTAGGGGCAAATTCACTGTTCATTCAGGCAGCCTGACACAAGTCCAACAATAAAGAGGACCAGAAGTGAGACTGATTTTGTGGGCGGCAATAAAAGCAACGAAAACAATTCATTCATTACTTAGGTGTTGTGTAATCTTTGAGTCAGTAAATCAAGACCAGCAAACATTGTTTACATCTATGTTGAATGAACACATTTGTAATAAAAGTTAAAATATTACGAGTTTTGATGATTGCTGATCTGACTTGGAGACAGGTACATAGTTGTTAAATGGGTCCAGTAAAGGTTTGTTCTTTCATTTCACTGTGTTATTATGTCATGATGTGTTTTCTGCATTGAAACACTCTTCTACATGTTGTGTTTTAGTGCAGAAACTTCCAAATCTCCCAGGAAGCAGGAAGCTGTAGTAAACAGTCTAAATCTGTCAGTAGACACAATAAAATGTCAAAAGGGGCTTTCTTTCAAATGACATGAACCGAGATTTGCTATTTATGAAGGACTTTCTTTGGATTTGTGAGGTCACTCAGAGAGTAGGAGGCTATAGAGACAGTTTCATATTGAAACATATTATTTAAAAGCTCAGATATTATTGAAAATCCTCAATCTTAGTCACATAGAAAAATAAATGTTTATAACAGGTTTGTTAAAAATTGAGTGCTTTCACAAAATCGTCTGTGCCTATGTTAGCATGTGTCATAGGTTTTTACTCCGGTTTGTTATAAATCATGGGGAAATAACAAACTCTGGGCTTGCTTGCTGGTTTCGACTGTAAACATATTGAAAGCTGGCACAAAATAGTGTCTGTTGGCAACCTAACTCCAGAAATATTGATGACTGCTGTAAATCATCCTTTCAAAAATCCATGAGTCAAACCTTGGCAAAGACACATAGGGAGATCAAGTATGAGAACAACTGCAGGAAACAGTTGTTCTCATACTGTGTCTTGTGTGCGTGTTAAATACTGCATGTGACCACTCATGCAATTCTGCGCTCATGTCTATGATTCCTGCAAGGAGAGCGATACCTCGCTGGATGAGCGGGCAGAGCTTTCGGCTGCTGGATGCTGTTTTGTAAGGATGATAAATGACTGAGCTTTGGTGTGCAGAGCTGTGAAACCCCATGTAGCCTTGGAGCAAGATCTTCTTGTATTTAGTGTTTTGGAGGAAGAATATATCGGAAAATTAGTGTTTGCCTCATCGGCTACACGGCAGCACAAGTAAAACACAATGTCACTGTGCTGAACAAGCTAAAAACATCGTCCCTTATTAATGATACGGCACCCCTGGTGTCGTTGCCCACCTCTCAATTTTAAATACACGTAGACGTTGAGGCCTATCAGGAGGGGCTATGCGCTTACCTGCTGCTCTCTGGCAGGTAGCTCCATGCGCTCCTGGGTTTTAAATGCACCTTAGAACACACATGCATCAACACTACAATGAGCGGGTGGAGGGAGGTTTGGAGTCTTCACACACCCCCATTCTCTGCGGCCTGCTGGAGCGGGGGGGCTGGGAGGAGGAGTTGGCCATCCAACTGGGATCTGGAGTGTGGGGCCTCCCTGCTGCTGCGGAGTCGGGGCGGTCTGCCTCTCCCCACTGCAGGGAAAAGGGTAACACCACCTGGGTCTGGGTGCAGTTCCCCCTCCAGGGGCAAGGGTACCTAGACCCGGTTTGTAGAGTACGCTTGGGGAGTGTGATCGTGTGTACAGCGTCTCTTTATGTCTGTCTCCACGTTGGTTGAGTGTGGAGTAAGTGCATATGAGAGCATGAGGGTGGGAATGGATGTTTGTATCTGTGTGTGCCTGTATGTCTGTGTCTATATGTCAGGTTGGGTATCAGACGCCACCTCTCTGGGGACACCTCAGGCCCTCCAAGGTTTGGAGGCCTATCTCCCCCCACCACCACTTCCCCTGCCGGTGGCAGACGCCCTCAGACATCAGTGCGTTGGTGGTTCTTGGTGTCCGGGGATGGGCGTCCAGGCTCACTCCTTGGTGGCTGCTTGTCGGGGCCTGGAGCCTGGGGCTTGCTCGGGCCACTTCGGGGATGGGGTGTCCTCGGCCTCTCGGCCTGGGGCTCGGTCACTCTGGTGCAGCTGGCTGCCGGCGGAGCTCACGGGCGCGTCACTGCAACTCCCCCTGGCTTCTGCTCCGCGGCTGCTGAGTGACCCCTCATCTGAGACTCTCCTCAGCTCTTTCTGGGACAGTGGCGCGGCTGCCCCTCTGTTGGTCTTCCTTGGTCTCTTGAGTTCTGGGGGCCTCTGGATGTCTGGAGTTTCTCCTCCATACCTGCTTCATGCCCTGGAGGACGGGGCTGTGGCTCCTCACACCCTCTAGCAGATCATTACATGAAGGAACCTTTTAAATACAAGCGCGCTCACGCTCACAGGTGTACACACGGGGACTCACACACACATACACCCTTTTGGGCTCCTTCCTCAAAGCACACTGTGCACTGTCGATCTTACGTGCTGCACAATAATGTTTAATATTTAGTATTTACTGTTATATTCCCATAAATCATCATGATGTTGTTTATTGTATTGCTCTCGTTTTATTCTGCTTGTTTTCTTTTTTCTTTCTCAACAGGTGATCCAGGTGATTGATATATGTATTTTTTTCTCAGCTTATTCTGTTGGTTTTTGTTTTTTGCCCTTTATCCCCGTCCCTCTTCTCCGCAGTTTTTCCCCCTCTTCCTTTCTCCCCTTTCTTTTCCTCATTCAAGTCTGTCCCCTATCTAGCAAGTGAAAATAAAAAATAAATAAAATAAACAAATCAAATAGAATCAAATAGACCATCCCAGGCTGGGATGGTCAATTTGGTAAAGTAAATAAAGTAAATCCGTTGGGCATCTTTCTTTGCCTTTAGACAATAATTCTGATGGCAAAAGAACCAAACGGGACAGGCAAAAAAACCCCAACATTTTAATGATACGGCAGTAGCTCGCCAGGTTTAGATATGTACATCGTGTTGGACGTTACTGTAAAAGATTTGTTACACTTCTTTATAGCTGTGCTGTCTTGCATTAGTAGGCAGCTTTAATAAATCAATATTTAGCAATCAATAGTTAAGCATCAGTGAGATGGACTGCACTGCCCTAGTTTTTTAATGTTTTTGCTTTTGCAACTTTTTGCAATTTTCTTTCATTTTTCCTCAGTACATTTTGAATGCCTACCTGTTTATTCCTCATCTCAGCATTTTGTGCTTACTGTACAAAGTACTTCTTTGTCAGCAATGTTCTGTTTTCTTTCCCTTTTTCAGATGTTGTTTACCTACATAACCACCTCTTCAACTCTTCTGTCTATTCATATCCCTCCTCTTCCCATTTTTTTTTCTTCAGATGTCAGATTACAGTGAATGAGAAGGTTTACAAGCACATAAATATTTATATCATTACAAATGCATCTAATGGCTCCTCTGTCTGTTTGCTTTACTGGAGAGTCAGCTAAATCTCTATAGCTAGAGAGTGCATGGCCCCGAGTCCTATGAATAATTGAAAAAAGGTACTTGAAGCTACGTAAGTTACACACAGTTCAAAGCTGTCAGAGTTTCATAGATGACTTTTAGATCTGTTGTGTTACTTTATTAAGAGTATTTGATTCTGGTCATATATTATGCATTATACTGAGATATTCCCATAGTTTAAACATGATAACATAACAGTTCAGTAAAAACTTACTTAAAAGTTGGGGAATAGTGTCAAAAAATGTATCCACGCAGAGATTAAACAAGAAAAGACCGAAGGGATTGCTGACAAATCGATGTGTTAGAAGCTATTCTGACAGATGTGGTGAAAAGTATTGCACTCAACACAGGTTAATTGACATCCTTGAATTGCCTTATCCAATCATGGCAAGCATGACAGCAGGCTAGTAAGGGCTTAAGTTTCTCCACACATTGATGTTGACGTGTGCACAGGCGCAGGAGCAATACTCTGAATACTGTACTGTGTGTATAGGAACCTTGCAGAATAGAGGCCTTTCTTGACCTTTCCAAAAAAACAGAGTTGCTATGTGTGCTCTAAATGTAAGTTACTAATGTTTAGCAGTTTTATTTACTAGCTTACTGCTACCAATAGTGACCAAACCCAGTATCAAGATTAATTCCAAAGCTAAACAGCATTTCTTTTTGATTTTCAGGTGTTATTAAATTCAGAGTGGATTACTATACTACACACCAGCATAGCCAACACAAGCTTTAGGTGTGCGACACCTGCTCAGACTGGCCAGACAAACTGCACATCCCCAAAAAATAAAAGTCACAAATCTGATTACTGATATTGGTCCATAAAATCACAGAAAGTGCAAAAGACTGATTTAGCAGCTTTAGTTGATGAAGCAATGGACACATGCCTCTTAAACTACCTCTTGTAAAATTATAAAGTAATATTTAATATTTTTAGGCTTTCTCTCATTCCCTTTCATTCTACAACTACCTGCACTTGATTACAAACTTACATTTCTATAAATGTTCGTAAAAATCAAGCTGAGCGTCACTTCGGGCAAGTCATGTAGTCATGTATCATATACTGCATGGGACATAGGTAGTTACAACAAGTGAAGGATGTCAGACCTTAGTCTATACATATTCCATATATATACTAGAGTATATGTAATATATTATCCATCCTTAGACTCTACATATATTTGTTGGGTCTTACAGACTATCGGTCCAAAGGAGGGCTGGCAGGTGTACAGCTCAGCCCAGGATGCTGATGGGCGCTGCATCTGCACAGTGGTGGCACCAGAACAAAGCCTGTGCTCTAGAGACGCCAAGAGCAGACAGCTCCGCCAGCTACTAGAGAAGGTAAACACACGATTTTACCACACACCTGCACACACACGTTGTTTTATAAAGGATAGGAATAAAGACGTAACAAGTCTCTATAAGCTTTATTTTCCTTTCATCTCCCGATACGAGGTATTTTATTGTGAAATTTAACTGAAGTGGGGTGCTGCTAGGCCTTTCCAGGATTTTTTTTTCTCTTTTCAACAATAGCCCATTACAAATTTCAGGCACACACAGGCTCACCAGGGAAACCCATCAAAGTGCCTTTCAGTTAGCTGCGCTGGCTGGAAAGAAGGAAAGAACAGAAGAGGTCATATATTTACTTTACAACCATATCATGGACTGTAGCTAGCGTCTCAGTTTGTGCATTGGAACCCCCGTTCCAGTTTTAACGTGGCTTCTTTTATTCTAGGTGCAGAACATGTCTCAGTCCATTGAGGTGCTGAACCTGCGCACTCAGAGGGATTTCCAGTATGTCATGAAGATGGAAAACCAGATGAAGGGTCTGAGAACCAAGTTCAGACAGATTGAGGATGACAGGAAATCCATCATAGCCAGAAATTTCCAGGTGTTTTATTTTTACCTGGTTAATGTTCAGTGGATCTTTGTGTTTTGTTTTCATTTATGTGAATTAGTTGTTTTTATGCCTTTCTGTACCATGAATCTGTTAAAGTGTAAACAGGCTCAGTATCTTTTCTCATGCAAGTCTTTACATAAGTTCAATCTAACAGTTCTTTTAACTTAATATATTTCAAAGAAGAGAAAACCAAGAAATACTAAGTCATGAAAGGGTTTACTAGTTGAGTTAATTGACACTGTGAATAGAAAGCCACTGTTGTCCGAGGCTTAATTTAGTGCAGTTGGCTAATAACTACCCTACAGATTCCCTTGAATTTTCACCATAATAATAAAAATGTATAGCATATTTACCACAAACCCTTCAGAAATCATTCAGAAAGGGTTCAAATCTTAGATTTCTTTTCGCTGCTGTCACTGCCCCGTGTGGATTGTACTGGACAGCTGGTAGGGGAGTAGGATTATTTCTGGTGTGGCAAATTGTCTGACACCAAATGAACTGAAAGATTCGCAACAAGCAGCTGGAAAATCAGAAATTGAGCTGTTGGTTGACCACCAACAAATTCCAATGTCATTGTATCATTGCAAATAGGAAATTGGTCCATTTCCTTGTGTTTAATAGTACTAGATGTCAGTGCTAGCATTACTTTATTCTTTCATGTAAGGCTGACTGTTCTACTACAGTACAATAAAACTCTACCATGGACATTTCCTGACATACAGTAATTTCGTTTCTTCCTAACTTTTGCACCTATCCGCGATCTCCCACCTCTTCCCCTTTGTTTCTCATCTCTGCTGCTGTCTTTTCTGTAGGAGCTTAAGGACAAGATGGACGAGCTGAAGCCGTTGATCCCTGTGTTGGAGCAGTATAAGATGGATGCTGCACTCATCTCTCAGTTCAAGGATGAGATCAGAAACCTGTCTGCGGTGTTGACAGGCATACAGGAGGAACTTGGGGCGTATGACTACGATGAGCTTTATCAGCGAGTCCTGCGACTAGACAGTCGGCTCCGCAGCTGTATGGGCAAGCTGAGTGAGTAGTGTGCACTGCATTTTGCTGATAGTACAAAAAGTTTGAATTCTTCTTGTTATCACAATAAACTAAAATAAGAAGCCACATGTGTACTGAGAAAACTGTGCTCATCTAAAAATAATACTACTGTGTGTGGTAAAAACAATGGCATTAGTATGTTGTAACAAGTTCACATAGGAGTATTGATGTTATAGGTGTTGCCATCATGGTGTACTTGTGAGTAATCCTGCTAAAGAAATTAACCACCTAGGGAAATGCACAGTGCTGTGCTTAAGTCTAGAGCCATCGCTCATTTCTGTGTATGTTGCTAGGACAACAGGAAAATAGTGCAGCAACTTATTCAAACATGTGGAAAACAAAAGTAACTAGTTCTATTTGGTATGACCACCTTCATTTTTCATCACAGTCTGAACTGTCTTAGACAAGTTTTATTGTAACTTCTTTAAGTAGTCTTCTTGAACTAATACTGTTACTGTTTATGAGAAAGACCCGAGATGCAAGCACAGGCTGTGATGCGAGTGAACTTTATTCCAAAAGGTGAAAATGCAAGCAGAAGCAGAGAATGTCCAGGACAGAACTAAGAGCACAGCCCATTCTCACTCCTGACGCATAATATACCAACGATTTGTCACATTCCAAGGCGTTCCATGGAAATGCGAAAGGTGACCTTCTGTGTTCCTATGCTACGCGCTGGATTGTGGATGAAATCGAACAGAATGACACTCCCGCAGTAAAACACGTTCCAGCCGTGTAACCCTAACCATAACCTTATCCCTAATCTTAACCACCACATTAATCGTGTTAGATAGTGTTTTCCAAAGTGATTTAAGTAACAGAAACGTAAATGTGTAGATTCATTTCTCTCATGTTTCCTCATTTTTCCGAACTCGTAAAATAGGGACCTGTTGGGTGACCGTAAGCGCAATATACCGATGATTTGTCACCTAGCGTAAAATGTTACGCTTTGGGAGTGAGAACGTGTTGACAGACTGACAGAAATCAGAGACAAGATACTGACAGGGAACAGAGGGAACATACGGGCAGGGATGACTAGACTAGACTAAAGAGAAGAAGCTCAGAACCAAAACCGAAGAACTAGGAAAATTTTACCAGAATACATAACCAGAATAAACAAGAACATAAGATAATGTTAATTAATACAAAACACACAGTTACATTGTGTGTTTTCTTATGCAGACATGCTTTTACAGCAGTTTTAGAATCACTGTCATGTTGAAAAATGAAGCCTTTACCATTTAGATGTTTTCCAGATGGATCAAAATCCAGCATCACTTGCCTGCATCAATGATTGCATCAGTTCTGAAAAAATCCCCAAGACCACTGAAATGCAGCCCAAATGACAGAGCCCCCACGGTGTTTTACAGATAGCTGTACCTCTCTTCTGATCTCCTCCATATATATTGACAACATATTGAACCAAAAATGTGGATTCATCACTCCATCACCTGTTGCGTGAGATTTTCAGTCCAGTTTTTGTGTAACGTGGCATACTGCGTTTTCCTTCATTAAGAAAGGCAGCCACTCTTCCACTGAGACCATTGGTGATGAGGCTTCACCAAACAGTAGATGGATCAGCTGAACTGCCAGACGCAACTTGAGGGTTGTATCCTGAAACCCTAGAAAATCAGTGAGGTGCAGGAAATGGACTGAAAATGAGTGGGGGGGAAAACAGCCAATGTCCAAAGAAAACCTCCCGAAGGCTTTAAGAGAATCTGGATTAAATTGTTCAAGATCACTTAAAAATGACACAAACATCTGGCTCTTTGGAAGCAAAATATATAAAAAATGAGCAGTGGCTTTACACTTGCACACAGTTTCACAAAGTACTTTAATATAATATAATTAATATAACCAAAGCTTCAAAATCTTTGAATGTCCAACTTCAGATACTTTTACTATTCTTTGCTTATTTCTTGTTACATCTCAGAGTGACAAATGTTGCTCTGAGATATAACAACTGTGAGAAATAAAAAACCTTGTGAATGTCAGTGTGTTTCATCTAGAATTCATGCTGGTGAAAGACATTTTTTAAGGACTGCTGTAATGTTTGGCCTTTAACATTAAATGTTCTAAAATCTCTAACTGAGGGACGTGAGAGTAATGTGCCATGCCTAATTTCTTCCTAATGGGCCAAAAAGCAAGCACTTTGTGCCTTTAATATCTACAAGCACAGTTTCTCCCGGGAAGTTAAGCTGTTAATTAGTACAGTAGGCAACATTCAAATTACATGGTGACTTTCAGGGATCTGTTTTCTTATGCTTTGAGTGGGGGGCAAAGTGAACAAGCAGAAGATGGATTTCTTAATATGATGGCAATTTTAATGACACTTGTTCCGTACTTGAAGATCAACCTTCCATTACTAATTGTGCTTAAATCAAGCCTGTTATAACTTACCAAAATAACAGGTGGAGGAGGTCTGCATAGAGAAAGAGATGTGTACATTTTTAATCTTCAGATACTCTAAAGAACTGTGCACTAGACATAAGTTGAGTTTCCTTTAGCTACAAACCTCTTCAACCTGAGCCTGAGGTTGGGAAGAGTCCCACAGCTCTGGAAAACCTCCTGTGTTGTACCAGTGCCAAAGACTTCACGCCCCAAGGACCTCAACAGCTACAGGCCGGTGGCTCTGACATCCCACCTGATGAAGACCCTGGAGCGGTTGGTCCTGGCTCAGCTTCGGCGCCTAACAAGCTCATCACTGGACCCACTTCAGTTTGCCTACCAGCCTGGCATTGGAGCGGATGATGCCGTCATTCACCTCCTACATCGTTCCCTCGCTCACCTGGAGACCGCTGGAAGCACTGTGAGAATCATGTTCTTTGATTTCTCCAGTGCCTTCAACACTATTCTTCCCTCGGTTCTGAAGGACAAGCTGGAGAACTCTGGAGTGGACCATCACCTCACTACCTGGATTTTGGACTACCTCACCGACCGACCACAGTATGTGAGGACTCAGGGCTGTGTGTCGGACAGGGTCGTCTGCAGTACGGGGGCCCCACAGGGAACGGTTCTGGCTCCGTTCCTCTTCACCATCTACACTGCAGACTTCTCCCACAATTCCACCCAGTGCTTCCTGCAGAAGTTCTCTGATGACTCTGCAATAGTCGGCCTCATCACTGATGGGGACGACAAGGAGTACAGAGGACTGACTCAAGACTTTGTGGACTGGTGCCAGCTGAACTACCTCCAGATCAACGCCAGTAAAACCAAGGAGCTGGTGGTAGACTTCCGCAGGCACAAGCATTCTCCACTGCAACCACTGAACATCCAGGGTATGGACATTGAGGCTGTGGACAGCTACAGGTACCTTGGTGTTCATCTGAACAACAGACTGGACTGGACTCATAACTCAGACGCCCTCTACAGGAAAGGGCAGAGCAGGCTGTACCTGCTGCGGAGACTCAGGTCGTTTGGGGTGGAGGGCCCACTCCTGAAGACCTTCTATGACTCTGTGGTGGCTTCTGCTATCTTTTATGGTGTGGTCTGCTGGGGCGGCAGCATCTCTGCTGGGGACAGGAAGAGACTGAACAGGGTGATCCGAAGGGCCAGCTCTGTTCTAGGATGCCCTCTGGACCCAGTGGAGGTGGTGAGTGACAGGAGAACGGCGGCTAAGCTGTCATCCCTGTTGGACAACGTCTCCCACCCCATGCAGCAGACTGTGACAGCACTGAGCAGCTCCTTCAGTGGGAGACTGCGGCACCCACGGTGTGGGACGGAGAGATTTCGCAGGTCTTTCCTCCCCACTGCTGTCAGACTCCACAACAAAGACTTTAACTGAACAAACACACACATCCACACATGTGCAATAACACTAAGTGCAATAATCTTTTCTGGCATCGTTGTATTTTTACTCAGTTGTATATAGCATTCGTATTCTATTTTTATCTTATTGTATATTTTTATTCTATTTTATTCTACTGTATATAGTATATTATTTTATTCTATTCTGTACAGCTGTGTACTGTATTTATTCTTATTGTATTCTAATTTTTGCGTCATAACTTTTGCACTGTCCACTTCCTGCTGTGACAAAACAAATTTCCCACGTGTGGGACTAATAAAGGTTATCTTATCTTATCTTATCTTAAAACATCAGTTGTGTAATTCTGTTTTAAGTTAAATTAAGCATCTTGCTTCCACTGCTACCTTAGTATGCACGGAGGGCACACTCTGTGGTGGAACAGGCATGAAATTGGCTTCAGAAATCTAGTTAGAAACAAAAAGCACCACAGCACATCTTATCGCTGCATTTCTTTATTAACAGCGTGTGGGAAATTAATGAAAATCACTGGACCTGTTACAATAAAGACATCTGGAACCCGGTTTGGGGCATGGATGACTGATCCTCTCGCATCAACCAGAAACAACAGGGTGAGTTATGAGAGCATGAGGGTGCGATGCATTTAATATCAGCGATGTGCTCTGTTGTTAAAGTGGGCAGAATATCACAGCAATTTAAGAAGAGGCTTGCATTTATAGATGGGGTTTTGATTTATTTATTTATTTTTGGGAGGGGTGATTTTAAAAAGATGTACGATGTGGGGTTTTTTCATAATATCAAGAATGATTCAGATTTGATTTTGTATTGCTGATGGCTGATTCTAACCATCTGTCCTCTCCATCATCTCTTGTTAGGTTTGGTATATGGACAGCTACAGCAATAGCAAGATTGTACGTGAATACAAGACAATGGAAGACTTTGTAGCAGGGGTGGTTTCTCGAACCTACAGCCTCCCCTTTAAATGGGAGGGAACAAATCACATGGTCTACAATGGATCGCTTTATTACAACAAGTACCAGAGCAACATCATTGTCAAGTATAACTTCGAGACGGGCAGCGTGCTGGCCCAGCGAGCTTTGGAATTTGCCGGCTTCTACAACATGTACCCATATACGTGGGGGGGATACTCTGACATCGACGTCATGGCTGATGAACTGGGAATGTGGGTTGTGTACGCAACCAATCAAAATGCTGGAAATGTTGTCATCTCTCAGATCGACCCTGACACTCTGCAGGTCCTAAAGACTTGGACCACCGAATATTCCAAAAGGAACGCAGGTGAATCTTTCATGATCTGCGGGACACTTTATATTACTAATTCTCACCTGTCGGGAGCAAAGGTTTACTACGCTTACTCTACCAAGACTTCAACCTATGAATACATAGACATTCCTTTCCACAACCAGTACTTTCACATCTCCATGCTCGACTACAATGCCAGAGAGAGGGCGCTGTACGCTTGGAATAATGGGCATCAGGTAATATTTAATGTGACCCTTTTTCATGTCATAAAAACTGATGATGATTCTTAAGTGTGATACTTTTCAACTACAACTACAGCACCATCGTTTGTGATACAAGGACCTCCTTATTGACCATGTTTTCTTCTATTTGAAATGGACTGTGGTTTCTTTACTTCGCATTACTTGAACTTTTCTAATTTTTGCCTCTGGATTCTTGGCTGACTTGAGCATGGACTTTAATGCTTTACTGAAAAACATGCTATACAGTTTATACACATTTCCGTTGCTGCTGATCAGACTAGTATGCCTTATTTGCTAAGTGTCAGGTCTGCCAGCACAAGACGCTTTTGCATGAATGTTAACATTTTGTCCACAGTGATTTGCTATGACATGACTGTGTTTTGTTGCAAAATTGTTACTTGCTTTACATACAGTGTTTGCTTTCTTTGTCTTATTAAAATTCTATTTAAAAGTATTTAAACCTTGAAAGTAACGTATTAATGATTGTAAAATGTAGTTGCCATTCTTTTAAAGATGGCCCTGTAAGATATTATTGTTATGTATGTCTCTGTGGAAGAACATTTGTATTTTTTATAAAACCAAAACCATGAGACGATATCGGCGCATTTTCATTAAAACGAATTATTGTACATTTCATTCAAATTATTTTGTCTGCTAAAAATGAATATCGCCCCTGATCTGATGAAGAAGCAGTCAGCATCCTAGTCTAGTCATTCGGCTTATTCCAATCAGGAAACGATGCATCCCACAGTGGAAGCCATTTGCCTTGTTTGGTTTGTGTCCATCATAGGCATGCAGTATTCATATTAGCATATGAGCACTCATCTAAAAGAGTTTGAGGTATGCTGCAGATGACTCTCCCTTTTGAAACCCAACCTGTATCATCTTAAACAGGACAATTTGATCAAATGACTTCTCCTAAAAGGTGATGGAAAAATAGAAGTATAGTACTGCACACAAGTCTTAACCTTCCTGCCTTCTTGGGACCTTTTTGTGCCACTGCTATGTGTTAAATGGCTGCCATTTCCACTGTGTTCAGTGGAATATAACCAAACTTGCCACAGGATAGTTTTTACCTGTCAATGTTAATATTCCAGTGTGAATTCCTTAAATCAGCCTAAAATGGCTGAGCAGCAGAAATCCCCACACCCATCACCCTGGGGACCATTTTCTGCCCATTGACTTCCATTATAAACGCTATTTTTCAACCCCAAATTATCATCATATGATTTTATTTTTTCTTCTTTTCTTGGATGTCAATGAAGACTCAGGGCCTTGAAGTTTTAATTTTTAAATTGCAAAAAAAATGCAAAAAAAATAATGGCAGGTCAAAATGTATGTTGGTGCCAATCTTTGGTCCATCTAAAGGCCTACTTATAATGACAATCACATATTACTTCAACTGGTTTTTTGTGGAAATATTTAGTTTCGTTTTTTGGTTTTTGGGGCTTATAACACAGGGCGCTCATGTAATAACACTGGGATTTGAAGGGTTAAAATATAATTAAAACTTTACATGAATATTTCAGGGAGAAGTAGTTTTACAAGGTTGGCTAATTTAAAGTGGAATAAAATATGGATATATGGTCTTTTTATGGCGTGGCTGAGAATGGTCCCTAGGGTGATGGGTGTGAGTTTTTTAAAGGATGGCAGGAGGGTTAAGCCGTACCTCATTTCTTTATACTGTATTTTTTAAATATACATGGAAATACAGAGTACAGGGAAAAAACAGTTTGTACAATTCTTAAAACCTTGAAATTCAACGACCATCTTTATTCTTTATATTCTGAACTTTCTTAGTCTGCTTTCTTGTTATTTCTTTAAGTAGTCTTCAGAAACAGTTCTCCAAGCTTCTTGAAGGACATTCAAAGCTTTCCTTTGGATGTTGGTTCCCTTCTGTTCCTTTCTATGTCAAAATGATCCCACACTACTTCAATAAAGTTGAGATCCAGGCTATGGGGAGGCCAATCCATGACTCTATTGTGTGTTTTTCTAACCAGGTATGTTTTGTTATCAGCAGTGTGTTTGGGATCATTGTCATGACTAGAAGAGTAGAATTTTCAAGTATCTGCGCTTTATTTGAGTAGTTTTTCTCTGACAACTTTTTACTTTCACTCCCTAAATTTTTAAACAAATATCTGTACTTTCTACTCCTTATATTTTCAAAATGAGCTAGTTACTTTTGGTTTAACAAATTTGCAGGGAGTTATTGTTTCACATCACTGAGAGCCTTCAAACATGAAACCGATTTGAGCCTAAACAGAAACACATGAAAGGTAGTCCTGTTTGTATATTAATCACCAGGGTATGTCACATAAAGACAAATGACGTGTTGATAAACTGGAAATGTAAAGCTTACATGTAAGTCCTCATGGTTTTAACTCAGATATTGAGTCTGTAAATTTGAACCTAGTTTTTCATATTGTGAAACATGCTGCAAAGCAAACTGAGGTAGATCAACTGTGTGCAGGTTAGTGCAGGATAAACAGGGTAGTTTGCTGTACTGTGATGGATTTAAAGTAAAGAACAGTGTGTGACTGAACAGCTGCCTCTTCTTCTCTCATTCTCCCCCCTCCCTCTCCTGTTGCTACTTCAATCGTGAAACTGATCAATGATCAGCTGATCGGCTTTTCTCTCTTGTTTGTTTATCGCCTACTTTGCGCCAGAAAGAAGAAACCAGCGGATGTCGCGCTAAACAACAGCAGCATGTTTAAGCTTGATCAGCTGTTGTTAGAATTTATTTAATCTTACTTTCTAGTATCAGCTGATGTTTGTTGGAGCCACAGCTGTAAAAGCTGCTGGTCATGATGTCGGTTTGGTTATCTGGTGAGAGGGAAACATGAAGATGAAACCAGGAGATGTCCTTACTGAATCAGAGCTGTGATGGAGAAACAGGTTTACCTTTTGGGTGACATGAATGAGTTGAAGGGAAGTTATGAACTGTTTCTGAGAGACAAATAACACCAGGATCCTTTTTCTATGTAGCTGACAGCTTGTAACTGTGCAGGGGCGGGTCTAGCAAAGTGTTGCCAGGGGGGCAGGTAGGGCATTAACAGGGAGAGGGGGCACAAAGTACTTTTCTTTCTTATTCTCATTTAAAATGTCTCGCTTTTAAAAAATAATTGAATCTTACAACAAACGATTGATAGATTGATACATATATACCATCAAAACAGTGTACATCACTGTCACAACAGCGTTTGTTTTCATTCAAAGGCTTTATGATTTTTCCTATAATGGTGGGCCAGTCTCTAGTAAAAATGCCTGGGCCAACTTTTTGTCCCACTCCAGCCATGTAAGCAGCTCATCTGCAGTCTGGTGTTACCTACATCTTCCTATTCAGAAGGCAGAATTTTTGAGTTCCGAGTACAATCGAAAGCACCACGACTGCAGTTTTCGTGTTGGATGTAAAAAGCGCACATGACGCTATGACGTAGGCTAGAATCATGGCGGCGGTCAATGGCGGTCTAGGCGTGGGATTTCTCTTGTGGAAATATGCAGATTATTTTTTCCTTTCTATTGGTAGGTGGCACAGTGCACTTGTGGCAAGTAAGCAAGCTAGAAGACTGGCAATCTTGCTGGGTATCCAGTTAAAGAAGCAACACATTAACAAGAGAAGTCTGAGTAAAACCAAAGTTACTTTCCCTAGTAACTAGTTACTTTGAAAGTAACAAGTAACTTGAAGTAACTGAGTTACTTTTGATAGAACTAGTAATGTAACTAAGTTACTAATTTAAAAGTAACTTACCCAACACTAACTGTTTTACTTCTCTCCTAACCTCCCTCCATATATATTGAAGTCTAATAAGGGTTTGGCAAACACTAAATGGATCAGCTGACAGGCTGCATGCATCTCTTAGCTCCTGTATCAGGCCTTTGCTGGATTTCTTTTCAATTTCTTAAGGACTTGACTTTCAGATTGTCAGGGGGCCGAGTGGCCTGTACTGAACAGGACTCAGGTGCAGAAACCCAGAGCAGAGACAGCAGATGATGTAACAATTTATTAGGCTTAAGTGCAAAAAAAGAAAACGTAGCAAAGACAAAAAAAACAATAAGACGTGGAGTTTGACGAGGCGTGGCCTTGGGAACGTGGCTAGGGCGAGGGAATGAGGCCTGAGATGCAGAGTGGAGCTGAGCAGGGAACAGTCACGCTTAAGAGAGAAGATAGAGGAGTTAGGGAGGTAGTGGAGGCAGCTCTGAAGTGGCCAGTTGTAAGAGTAGCAATTCTTACTTGCAGTAGGGGACATGGAGTGTTGAGAGGGGGGTGATGAGAATCCAGGGGAAGCGGAGTGGCGTGGAAAGGCTGGCCTGAGATCCGGGGCTTCAGATGGAGTGTGATGGCAGGAGGGCAAGCAGGTGAGGCACAGAGAGATTTTCAAAATGATTGCTTGGTATCCTGAGTCCAGAGGTGGAGCATGAGCCAAGGTGAATACAGCAACTGCAGCACAAGAGAGTCTTGTTAACAAGATCGAGCACAGCAAGAACTTGAAGTATAAGGCCTGTTACCAACATGTGCTGATGACGACCTGGCAGTGAATGAACATAAATGTGTGGTTTAAATCCCTCTGGCTTGATTGCCTGCAATAGGCTCCAGGTGTGCAGGAGCTGGAGTTGGCCCTGCCCAGGGGCGGATCCCAGGTCAGTTCAGGAGCCTTATGGAAATTCCAGCCACCCACCGCAGACCATGACACAGATACTGTTCAGTTGCTGTAGATAGTTTTTTAAGCCTGCCACTTCTTCTTTTTTTTTTTTTTTGACCTTTTACAGTTTTTTATTGACAGATACTGTAAAGAAACAACAAGAAAGCAGAGGGAGAAAGAGAGAGGGGAAGATATGCGGCAAAGGGCCATGTGTTGGACTCAAACCCAGGTTGGCCACTCCCAGCCATATGGCATGTAGTTGAATTCAACCAGCGCCCCCTGCCACTTCTACTTTTGTCCTCGTTTCAGTTTCCTCAAATATTTTTAGAACACACTGTACACCATGTTGAGATACTATATGACAAGTTTTCAGCTAATAACTAACTACTACTTTATGCCTGTCAGACTTCATTATCTTTGCCATTTGTATTACTTAACTATAGAAATAGGAATAAATTAAGTAATTTTGCAACAGAACACCAGCAACAACCTGCCTGAAGAGGCAATTTAAAATTTGCTCTTTGCTAAGTTGTCTGTTACATGTGGAAACAAGACTGGTTTATTGCTTGTGTTTGTTGCCTTTTTGTGCGATTCATAAGTCAGTATTAAATGGCTTAACAAGCAAAAATAACTAAATAAAACAAACATTCCTCTGAAAATGGTCCGGTACAAGAGCTGGACTGACAATGAGTGACAAGCAGCCAAACCTACAAAAGACCTTCAGAATGCCTGGAGAAGTATTGCTGAATACTTCTCCAACAAATGAAAAGAAAATCTGGCTCCTTGGAAGCAAAATATGAAGAAATGAGGAGTGGGTCGAGACTTTAGCACAATACTTTGGATTTTAGTAGCGAGGGAAGGAATTGTTTGCACTTGAAGATAACCTAAACTAGAGTATTTCAGATTGTGTTATAGCTTAAGTGCTTCTAATAGAATATATAAAGTAGCTAAATATGCTTAGCTATTTTACAGAGACACTTGCAGCATACCATTAACTCGTGTGGATCCCACTTCAGGAAAGGAATTGATGGAAGCTGCAAGGTATTGTGGGGCTTAACGTAACATAAAAAGACTCCTTCTTTTCATTCATTATAATGAGGGGTAAAGATGAATAGATATGATGATGCTGGTAATGACAGCATCTCTCAGTAAGAGGGAAGAGGATATTCATGCACTCAACATTAGACTTTCTAATGGCTTAAGAGTTATCCTTTGGCATTTCAAGCAGCATAAAAAGGCAATGAGCTGCTGGGATGTTCACTATCATTTCCTTCTCCTTACCACTGTGTCTCTATCTTCAGTAACAAAGAATATGTTTACTTTACAGTCCCCAATGGTGAGTTTTGAATATGTCACAGTGTGGTCTATCTCTTTTTAATGGGTAAACAAACAGTCATGTTTTCATGCACACATAATGAAACAAGCCTGAGGCAAAATACATTTGCACTGGCACACATAAACAAACACAGACACATGCTTGGGGGTGGACTGCAATCAGTTAATTTCATCAGCAGCCATCAGAAATCACAGGCATCACTGTCATCTGCCTGACACGACCTACAAGAGCCACTGTGTAAGCAGTATGTTTGGACACTACAGGTAATCCATTGTCGCTGTATTGTACAGCTCTGCAATTCACTTCTTGGGTTTTAAAGTGCTGCAATTTAGCTCGAACGTGAGACACAAGAGTCACTCTATATATTACAGCTGGGTCATTAAGGTCTTGAACAATGAAACATGTTTTGTAATTTCACCCCTGTACACCACCAGAGTTAAATCAAACATCAAGATCTGCTTCAAGTGCAGACTTTCACATTTAATTCAAGTGATTTAACACTTTCCCACACCAGAGTAATATTTTGAGCTTATCAGTGACTCATAAATCATCATTGATGGTATATATTCAAAGAGCAGAAAGTTAGATTTCTAACACTACATCACCACCTGAAAACACTGATTGCTGGACTATTTCATCATTACCCAGGATAGTGTTAAAAAAGCATTGCTTGAAGTCTTTTAGAATTACATTACACATTGTTATCAATGGTCTCCCATATTCAAAGCCTCACAATGAACTGAAAAAATGAACATTGTTATAAGTAAGAAGATTGATTTCAATATTTGGATGAAAATCTGTTGCTCTCTATAACTGTCTAAAGTCTAGAATTCATGGACATCACTGAATGCTATGTTTCTCTCCCAGAGATGCTCTGCTATCCCTTCACTTGAGCCACTTTCGGTTGTTGCTGTTTGAGGTGCTCACTGCATTCAGTTTTATCTCTAGTAACTAGAAACTCTGCTCTGTTAGGCTGAGATCAAGTGACTGAGTTGGCCATTGAAGAATATCCCATTTCTTTCCCTTGAGAAATTGGATATTCAAAAGCAACCCATGGCTAGTATATTGGGTTGCTTTTGCAGTGCATTATCCCTTTTCACAGTGAAGCAGCATCTAATCATTTTTGCAGGATTAGTCTGAATCCAAGCAGGGAGGATAGACCTATACACTTCAGATTTCATTCTGCTACTTGAATCAGCAGTGAACTGAATCAGTTGGCAGGAATACACACCCATGCCATTACACACTCAGCACTGCGCTGTTTGGCTGATGATGTGATGCGCTTTGGATTATGAGCATTTCTTTTCCTTCCTCAAACTTTCTTCTTCATTTTGGTTTCATCTCTCCAAAGAAAAGGTTGGTTTTTTTGCTGGAGGCAGTGGGGGGGCTGACTCTTTAGGAATTTGACTGTTTGTAGAAAAACATTAGCAGTGTGGTTGATTAATCGTTTCATGCTTTCATGTTCGGAAACATTAATCATCAATAATCACATACAGAGCAAGCACTAGTTTCTGCCTTCTATCTTGCCTGTTCTGTGTGCACAACCTCTAGTTGCTGCATGTAAATATCCATATAAGTATTTTGCAGAAAGCTTTATGATTCTGCGATAATTGTAGAAACCCTGAGCAAATTTAAAAAGCATGAATATTCAGTTTAACAATCATTAAATGAAGCTTTCTTTGTCACTACTCCTTCTGGTGCATACACAAGGCATTACCACCAGTTTTCCTAAATGCTGTTTGGGGTGTTGCTATTCGAGGTGATAATGACCACATCACAGGCAGGGGATCTCGTTACGGTCAAGGACCGTCCAAGGATCAGCCAGGGATTAGGTGACTGGATTGGTGTAGTGAGGCAAATTTACAATATATGTCATGGATGGATATAACTGTATATGTACCTTGCAATATGTAACTCACAGTGTATGTATTTAACTACATTACAGAACTATGTGATTGGGTTTTTAATAGCTCTCACCACTGCCTTTCCTCATTTATTGACTGCCCGTCAGGGGTTTGAGGCGAGTGCCACTTAAAAAGAGTGAATGAATCATCATTGTCTACTCAAGTTTACCAATAACAGCAAAGAAAAAAAAGACCAAAAACTTCCCATCAGCGTTTTTTAATTGAATCAAAAATGGCTCATGCAGAGAACTCAATTAGTATTGATCTTCCCACTCTTCCTCGCTGTATACACCATGTGACTGCTTGGACAGCTAGCTGCTTATTCAGAGAGGTACAAACATCAGATCCAAATCTGTATGTTTTACCACACACATCTTTTTCTGTGCTCAGCGGCTGTTACAGGGTACAGGGCACAGAAAGGTCCAGAGGCTGTCATATCAAAGTATATCACAACAAGTCTTCTTTAGCTTCAGACTAGCAGACTGACCGGCGGCGTGTTTTTGATTCTTTTATGGTAAGTTAAGTAAGTAAGTAAGTAAGTAAGTAAGTAAGTAAGTAAGTAAGAAAGAAAGAAAGAAAGAAAGAAAGAAAGATTTGATTTTTAAAAACACATTTATTCACTCAATAGTGAACCATACAAACAGTCAGCTCAAACCAACACATTGCTAAATACAAGTTCAGAGTTATTTAAAGTAAACAGACTACCTTTACAATCCCAAAGATTTTGAAAAACATCCAGTCCATTCATATTGAAACAATATTTATACTCTAACATCACTCTTGCTCTCGACATACTTTTGAAGAGCTCAACACAATCAGTATTTCGTCCATTATCAATCTTGTACTTTCTACTCAAGTAGTTGTAGAAAGTAGTCCCTTTTTCTTCTTCCCTTAGTCATATGAAAAACCAAAAATAAAACACTGTTGTGTAAAACAATGAAAAATAGTTTCTCTCATTGAACAAAAAGGACATGCATCTGAAGACCCAGGCTTAATGATGGACACAAAAGCATTTACCGCAATGATACCATGTAAAATCCGCCACTGTAAATCACCAGCTTTCTTGGTCAATGCTGGCTTGTACAGCGACCCCCATACAGGGCCCACATCAAAACCAACCTTAAAATGTTCTCTCCAAGGCGTATCAGTTTTACCATTTAACTTTGTTTTGTTTATTGCCTTAACACAGCTTTTATACAACACCTTCCCAGTCACCGAATCCAGTGGTGTCCAGCGGTACTTCTCCTTCTCCAAATAAGGACCAGGCCTGTCAAAGTCCTTGAGCTGCTGTCTATAGCACAGGCCAAAGAAACTGTCCGTTTTATCAGGAATCAAGTCTTTTATCATCGTCTGAGAGTGCCTGCTTGAATCTTGTCAACATCAAGCCCACAATTCGGAGAGAGCGAACCTCAAGTTTTCTTGCCAAGGACACAGCATCTTCCATTTTGGCTCCAGCAAGTTCAAGCAAAAGCCTTACCGTTGTAACTCCCCTTCTCTTCAGTAGCTCTGACATCATTGCTGCATCATCCCAGGATGAACCCAAACGAGACCCTTTGAGAATAGGTTCCATTAAAGCCAATGCAAAGATGTAGACTTCCACCGTTGTTCTGTTTCCATCAGCCCCCAAGCCTTTAGCACACTAACATAGAAAGGTGACAAACACTTTACACCATACCTTGAGTGATCGCAAACAAAGTCTTACCAAACCCCAAATTGCCAACTTTAGAAAATAAGTGTTCTGTAACCTGCCTCCACAAAACATTTTGATCCCCATACAAAAAACTCTGTAAAAACTGTAACCTAAAAGCTGCTTTCCGACTTTCGAGATGAATCAAACCCTGCCCTCCTTCCTCCTTTGACAGGAACAAAACGCTTTGAGGTATCCAATGAAGCCTGTCCCGAAAAAAGTTCAAAATAATAGTTTGTAATTTGGCCAACAGGTTAGGTGGAGGTTCCAAAATTGATAGATGGTGCCGATAGATAGATTATTAATAATAAGTACGCGACCCCTGTAAGACATTCGTGGTAAAAGCCAATGCCATTTCTGTAACCTACCCTCTACCAGTTCAACAAACCCTTCCCCATTTTTCATGACCTCCATGTTATCCCCTAAATAAACGCCCAAATATTTTAAACCAGTTTTTGTCCATTGTAGGTCATCAGGTAAATTGGGTCCTGCTCTTGTCCATTTACCTACTAACAAAGCTTTACTCTTACTCCAATTAACTTTAGAGGATGAAATTTTACCAAAACATTCAATGAGTCGTGTTAAAGCAAGTACATCTGACTCTCCCGTTATAGCCACAATAATATCATCCGCATATGCAGAAAGTTGAAAAGGTAAAGAAATGCCATTCAGTTTTATCCCATGCAGGTTATAATAAAGGTTCAATGCTTAAAGAGTACAACATACACAGACATTGCACAACCTTGTCGAACACCTCTCTTTACATTAAAGGGAGCACTTAAACTACCATTGACCTTCAAAACACTTTCAATGTCACAATAGAGGGTCTTAATCATGGCAATGAAACCAGAGGAGAAACCAAAAGCCTTCAAAACATTCCAAAGATATTGGAGCTCCACCCGATCAAAAGTCTTTTCTTGGTCGAGGGAAATCAGACCAAAGTTCAAGCCCGATAAATTAGAGACATCCAAATAATCCCGAATTAGTGCTACATTGTTTCCTATTGATCTGCCAGGAATACAATAGGATTGATCCGCATGCACAACTTGATCAATCACTTTCTATAACCTGCATGCCAGTGCTTTTGAGATGATCTTATAGTCAGCACACAAGAGGCTGACTGGTCTCCAGTTCTTTATTTCATAAAGATCCCCCTTCTTGGGAAGAAGAGTGAGCACAGCTCTGCGACAGCTTAAGGGGAGCTTTCACCTAGCCACACTGTCATTAAGAACCTCCAACAAATCACCAGCCAACACAGACCAGTATGATTTATAAAATTCCACAGGCAAGCCATCTATTCCTGGATCTTTACCATTTTCCATACTTGACAATGCATCCTGCAGTTCTTGCAGAGTTAAGGCAAGCTCCAAGATGATATTGTCTTGCTCTGAGACCTCTGGCAAGTTACTGAGAAACTCAGCACCTGCCACGAAGTCTTCTCTAAACTCGCTGACATACAGCTTTGAAAAGTAGTCAACAGCCCTTTTTCGTTTATGCAGTGGGTTCGGTCAGCTCCTTCCCATCCTCAGATCAAATACAATGAATAAGGCGATTCTGTCCATTCTTTTTCTCCAAGCTAAAGAAGAATTTCGAGGGAGCATCCATTTCAGCAAAATTTTGAAAACGTGAACGGACCAGGGCTCCCTGTGCTCTGAGCCCTAGCAGATCAGCCAAAACAGTGTTTTTAGTTTTAAGGGCCTGCAAATGGCCTCGGTCTCCTGTGGACTCACTCAACCGTTGAAGATCCACTATATCAGTCTAATTCTTCAATAGATTTCACCATCTCTCTTGTGACATTACATGTGTATTGAATACAGAAATGCTAAATCTTTATTTTACCAATGTCCCGCCATTGCTGTAAGGAAGCAAACTGACATTTCATAGTTCTCCATTGATTCCAAAAAAAGAAAAAACCTTTTCTAAAACACCCATCATTCAGCAAAAGGTGGCAAATTAGACAGAATGATCTTCTTCGCCAGGTTCATTAGAGGAAAGTACGTGGTATACGTACTTCTCAAAACAACTCCCTTCTCAACTACGCTATTCACTTTGTCAACAGAATCCACAAACATAACAACCGCATGAATCATCCTAGAAGCTGCCTTTATACTTTCATACCCAACAACTTCCCCTACAGCCAAACCAAACTCCTCTACCGGTATTTTAATACCATGCCGCTGGGAGAGCCCTCCGTCGCATGATTTCTTCCGGCCATCGCACCGAGCTAAGCGCTGCCGAAAAGAACACCAAACAAAAAACAAGGGGAAAAGGATTTTGCAACAGGACGAAAAAGTGAATTACCACTGTGAAAAAAGCAAAGTTCAAACGCTCACACTCATTCTCCGTCCCCCACCTGCACCAGACGCTCACACATGAGCACCTAACAGAGAGAGAGAAAGAAAGAAAGACAGACAGATGTTTTATGTTGCTCCTTTTCATCGATTCAAATGTAGCTTAGCAATCCTGCTGCATGCTGTTTTATTTAAGCTAAATTAATGGAAGTTGCCTGAGAAAAGTCATTTTGTTCACATAGTTAAATGAATATATAGGTGGTGTCTGTCAATAACCCCACTGGGCTAATAATTAATTTTAAATTCACCTCATCATGGAGTACGCCTACAAACCCGGGTGCTTTGACATTTCCTCTATGATTGTCCTGTAATGGTTCTGTGAAGGTGTCTATTCACATGTTTCAGTTTTGTGCTTCGCTTTGTATTCTGTGTCATCTGCCCACATTCGATTGCTCCGGGCTGTTTGATTTATGCCAATTCCCTTAGAAGCCAGGATATAAAAGTTGGTGTGAGCCACAGTTTTGCCTGACTATAGTTTCCATGAAGTCAAGGAATGATGGTGGGCCTCCTGCCAGGAATAGTTTATGTTCACATAACAGGATGCAACCTCTATGTAGGCTGGCACATCAACAGGAGAGGCTAAACCATCTTAGATAAATTCTAATTGCATCGCAAAATCCCACCTGTTATCTTCTCAAAGCCCAGAAGTAATATAGATTTTATGAGAGACATCCACAACTACTTCAGCCAAGTGAGTTTAGTCACAGTGCCGTGGAAATCGCATGCTAATTTTTGTCTCGTGGATTCTTTCTCTGTCTTGGCATGCCTTGAGATGGAGTGATGATACCATTCCCCAAAGGTGGCAGAAAGTAAATAGGTAAAACAGCTAAAAAATGCTTATTACACTGGTTTCAAAAACAAGCTGTTTAATCACTGATAGCCTGGAGGTGTTTGAAACAGGATTTTGAGTCACAATTGTTTAATATTTAAGAGGAAAAAGAAGTTGAAGACTGATTTATATTTCCCCGGCTGAACCTACAAATCCATTGTGAATTTCCATAAATGTAACATTCCCCCTCGCTCTCTAAAATTCATTCTTATCAACAGCAGGAACATTCATTCATGTACAAGACAAGAAGGTGACAAATTCAAGGAAATGTGAACCTGACTGTTACAGCGAGACTGATGGGAGTGGTACCTTCCAGGATGACATCACCCTAAATCTCACACAGATACACATAATGTTGTAATGTTGTGATTTTTATACAGTAAATAAAACTGAATTGAATTGAACAATCTATCTAAGAGTAGTTTCTCAAGCCAACAAAGGAAAAGAAAGAGTAAAGCTCATACTCGTGGATAATATAAAACATGGAAGGTTGGAAAAATGAAAACACTGTAGATAAATCTGTGGTCTTGGACAGGAGACACACAGGAAATCAACATGCTAACCACACGGCCGTTGGCTCTACTTTCACAGCTAACATCTGCGTCTTCATCTTTCTCTCTTTTTTAGAACTGTCCAAAGAAGAAAACTCCATTAAACACTGTCAACAACCCCTTAAACAGGATGCATTACATTGTAACTGTCTTCTAATATTGTGTGATTGCATTGGGTCAGTCAAACACAGGTGATTTGTATAATAATGCTTCTTACGACTGTCTTTTCTTTCCTTTAATTTGTCACTCAGCCTCAGCTGACCTCAGCTGTGACACAAGCTTTTATCAAGAATCCTTTGGTCTTGTAAATTGGCTTTCTGAAAGCATTCATCAGAATCCCCTAATGATCTAATGCATCGAGTCCTTTGGGAATGAAGCAGTGTGTCTCAAAGGATGCATCAAAGTTTATGTTGGCCTTGAAACTACAGCCACAAGGTTGAAGAAGATACGTCAGCTGACTCCTAGTTTATTACCGTTCGCTCTGAAGATTAAATAAACAAGCTTGTTTTGAAACCCACAATAGCCAAGTTTAACTGAGCGCCATTAATCTCGCTGGCACATTTGGATCTGGATGCCAAATGAGTTTTAAAAAGCTCATTCAGTGGAAGAAAAAAATACAATGTTTCTTCTTTATTCTTTAGACAGCAAACTCTTTGAAAGCAGTTAACACTAAAATAAAAGAGGCAACATTTGTTTGAAAGGCAGCATGCTGCTCTATTAGCACCCTTTGCAAAAACACGGCTGGTGAAATGAATAAAACAAGGTGGGAGATATTTCTACCTTTCATGATTTCTCTCGTCCCAACACTAGAAAGGGAAAGTGTGATTGAGCCCTACCTAACAAAAACAAAGTAATTGAAATCTCATATCAGCACCGAGATTCCATTTTTGTTGCATAGTCTAGGTCTTGTGCTGATTTCCATATAAATCATAGAGAAACTTGGTTATCTTGCTCTTGCGGTTGGCCTGTGCAGACATCTGCTGGTCTTAGTGCAGTATCTCTGTTTGCACACATTGTGGACTTTGGGGATTGAACTTGTCCATATTAAAGGATGCTGTGTGTGTACACTGTAAGGGCAAGGAACACATTTGTTGGAAAAATATGAAGAGTTCGAGTAACCCATACAAACATCTTGAAGGAAGCCTTGTCCCTGGGGAGCAGTCGGATCACTGTCATAGACTGATTTTTAATTAGGCTCTGGAACATTAAGCTGTCTGTGATTCTGTTGCAGCATCCTAAGTGGTGTAAACAAGTTTCTGAGTAGGTGCCAAATGAAGGGCTAGTAAAAAGACAGGGGAAAAGACACAGCTATGTGTTAAATTACTGATGAACAGGTTTAAGCTCAAAGTTGTAGGTAACATTTACAAAGGTAACATGGTTTGGCACTTCATTTTACCTGTCAGAGTATGTTTCTAGCTGTTATTCACAAAGGTAGGATGGTTCGCCACTGAATTTTAGCTGTGAAAATATGCTTCCAGCTCAGATTAACAAAGGTAGAATGATTTGCCACTAAATTTTAGCTGTTAGCATGCTTGTATGTCACATTTACAAAGGTAGTAGGGTTCGCCACTTAATTTCGTGTTGTGCGCATGCGCAGAAACAACGGATAGGATGGATTCCCAGAACACCGGCGTTACGTATTTAAAATACAAAATATGAGTAACTGTATTCTGTTATAGTTACCATTTTAAAAGGTGGTATTCAGAATACAGTTACTTTGTTGAAATAAATGGATTACAAGGCGGTCTTTTCCTGTTTCATATGTTAGGCTATGCCCTCTATTTTTGGTAATTCCACGCTGGTGGAAACCCAAACAAAACACGCATTAAGAGGCTCCAATGCCTGTGTTTCAACCTCTAACCTATTTGTGGCCCGCATAATGACGTGAAGGAATCGTTTTTCAAATTATTGTTCAAAAAATTATTTAATATAAAGGCAATAGGCAGAGTGTTACAGGCATAGACCTAAAGAATGTAGCCTCACAGGCAGTGTAGCCCAGTTGTAAGTAAGCTATTAAGACTCGACTGTACACTGTGTTCGTGTTTTCCTCCGAAACAAGAAGTTCAGTTGGAGCAGCCTTTCAACGCCTCTCTCTTTCTCTCGCTAGCAAAGTTGACCCACACAACAACAAAGTAAAGCTAGTTTTCGGCTATAAGCCCGACACAGAACCCGACGTATTAGCCAGAGGTCCCTTTACTACGGTTTGGAGCCGCGGACCTGTTTTATATACGTGCAGAATAGTTTTGTGCAGCCTTACCTAATGTCCACCTTGTTACTCATTTTATATTAAGATTTAAACATCTAGTTGGTATTGGTAGGGCGAGTAACCTTCAGTAATAGTAATAAATCACACAGCAATAGTACATTCATGTAGTTGTAAAAAGCATGATAATACATTAAGTAATCCAAAGTATTCAGAATACGTTACTCTCATTGAGTAATGTAATGGAATACGTTACAAAATACATTTTGGGGCATGTATTCTGTAATCTGTAGTGGAATACATTTTAAAAGTAACCTTCCCAAAACTGATAAAGAGTAAAGAGTGGACCATTCCGAATGCCATTTCAGTGGTGTGATTGTGCAGAGTGAGTACTTGCATTCATTAAAGTGCCTGTGAGCTGGTCATACTGGTAAATAAGAGTTCAAGTGCTCTGAAAGACTATCCATGTCAATAAACCCTTCAGCATGGAGAATAAGTGTGTTTACTTCCGTTTTTGTCAACATGTCCTTTTAGGACACTGAACCAGTGTAGCTGATTCAATTTTTCCCCAATATTAGTAAACTAGTAAAACTGTAAAGGTTTACACTCTCACTTCCAAGACCAAGACAGACAGCATAAACCTACTGTAACTGTGTGTGAACATCTACACATCCGTTTTCAGGGCCTACAGCCTAACCCAGCCGACACTGGGCAAAACACACAGCTAGTCCATCACAGGGATTTATCACATCTATGGCAAAAGTACGTTTAATCACCTGTTAACTTAACACAGCTATCTTCAGAAGGTAAGAGAAAATCGGATCACCCCAGGAAAATCCACGCAGGCACATAGAGAACATGTTAATGCATTATCCATACTTGTCCTGGACACAGGTACACCACGGGGTTATGTGCTCAGCCCAGCCCTCTTCACTCTATTCACACATGGCTCTACTGCCTTCTACTCTTCTAATACCCTTGTGAGGTTTTCAGACCTAGTGGGTCTCATATCACTACAGGGAAGAGATCCAGCACCGGACCCAATGGTGTTCAGAAAACAGCCTGATCCTGAACAGCAGTACGACCGAGAAGGTCGATATGGACCACAGAAGTCCGGGGAAAAGACGACATGGAGGAGATACAAAGCCCAGAAAAGGCTCTTTTTCCACAGGAAGCCTTAAAGGGCTGGGCTCTCCTCTGCAAACATCTACAGAACTGCAATTGAAAGCATCATCTGTCTCAACATGACAGCTTGGGATGGCAGCTGTATGAAACAGGACAGAAAGGACTCGGTGCAGTTAAAACAGGAGAGGGGATTTTGGGAAGTCCTCTCCCAAATCTGTATGCTGACTGTTTTTCCCCAGAGCTATTAACTCTATCACCTCGCTCCATAGACAACAGTCTTTTAAGGCATGACATGTGTATGCGTGTGTGTTTGAGGCATGCACAGGACAGCTGCACTTTACAAAAATATACTTAATACTACTTTTTAAATTGTCTCCCTATTGTGTATATTTTCCTGTCTTTGTTTTAAATACTTTCTGGTTTTCAGCTGAAAACTACCACTCAGTTTCATTATCTGACTGTATAATTACATGTTTTAATATGTAAACAGCTGAAACATGTCAGGGTTTTTTTAGCGTTAGCATTAATCAATGGATTTTCTAGTTACTGAACTTTGAACAAAGCCGTTACTAATTTCTCATCAGAAGCCGAAAAGTTAAAATTTACTACTCAAATCCAAAGAGCCTCCTTAGCAGGTGCAAGTTGTCACTCTAAAACCACAGGCATGTGACTTGAACATAGCATTAAGACGATATTGAAATGATATTGGACAGTTTAATGATTCAGTCACACTGAGGAAATTAATCTTTCACGGGCTTTGTAATCATCAGTTTCTTGTGATTCTCAGAAAATGACTTTATGCTCTCCCATAATTCATTTCGCAAGGGTAACTCCAGATATTTCACCTTCATTGCATCAGCAGCTCAATCTTTGTTCCTCGATGTTTTCCTGGAATACCGATTGACAAATATTAATATAACTGTCCCAAGTAATAACTTTAATCCACAATTCCACTGTTTCATGTACTGCTGTCTTTCCAATCCACATTGCTTGTGGTGCTTTTATTATTAGCTTATCCAACCTCACCTGTTGTTG
This sequence comes from Aulonocara stuartgranti, assembly GCF_965226115.1. Taxonomy (NCBI): domain Eukaryota; kingdom Metazoa; phylum Chordata; class Actinopteri; order Cichliformes; family Cichlidae; genus Aulonocara; species Aulonocara stuartgranti. Next base: position 11,996,680 of record NC_138960.1, read on the forward strand.
CCTGGATCAGGTGATAAATGGCTTTCATATGGTTAGTAGCACAGCAAGATATACAGCGAGTAATAAGATGTGCATCTCTCTGGAGCAAAAGGAGGGAAATTAATTAGCAAAAACAACCATGGACACAAATCACTCTACCAGCAGCCGTGGAATTATTTTTCTACATTTCAGTTCCATAAAAAATAAGCAGCTGTCATTGCAAACATTGATTTATTCCCACAGGTGTGCATTAGTTTCAGAGCCAGTACTTCTTCATGGCAAGCTGCCAGAGATTAACCACAGCACATCAATATCCTTCGTATAGAGACATCCTCATTGGATTTCTTCTTACTTTGCTGTCTCAGCTACGGCTCTGCTTTCGTTGTGTTCATTTCTACTGGCTTTGTGGAAGGGTAAGCCTGCAGTCAATGTCACTGTCACTTACTGTAGCTTAACTTTGTCAGTCACAGAGTTGGAAATTAATCTGTAAACCTAAATCCAGACGGAATTACATGGAAACATGGATGATAACGTTTTGGAAGAGTTAGTTTTTTCTGTGTTACTCACTGGTGCAGATCCACTGAGTGTGTGCTTTCTGTGAGCAATAAAGTCACTTATAATTACTCGTTTTAGTAAAATGTCAAACTCAGCCATCCACCATTTTAATCAAATCGCTTAAATTTAATCTCTATTTTTTAAATATCTTAACATAGAAATTTAGTCATAGCTGAAAAGGGTTAAGACAACAAAACAGTGCATTTTAAAGACAGCACTTTGGTTATTTTGTAAAATAATGAAGGCCCAAACAGAAAATCCAAAAATGTCCTGCATGTCCTGTGTCACAGTCAGTCGAAGCAGACTATGTGGAGTGAGGAGGGGGACCCAAATGCAGACATGCAAAACTAAAACTTGATTCTTAACTGAAAGCGAGCCGTTTATTGTGGATGATTTAAAAAACAATTCAACGCTGCGCAAAAACCTAAACTGGGTAGACTAGAAAGAAAACATGAAAGATCCTAAACATGAAAACCTGGTATGGAACATGAAAACTTGACGAGAACATAACAGACAGCCAGACACTGAACAGAGGGAGACAGAGGAGGAGGGAGCAGAGCTCATGAGCACGTCACTATAGCCCACTGTGGCTTCTGCACCGTGGCTGCTGGGTGACCCCACGTCTGGGGCTTTCCTCAGTTCTTTCCAGGAGGGTGGCATGGTTGCCCCTCCGATGGTGCTCCTTGGGCTCTCGCACTCTGGGGGCCTCTGGATTTTCTGGGGCCAGGATCTCCTCCATGCCTGCCTCATGCCCTGGGGGACAGGCCTATGGCTCCCCACACCCTCTAGCAGATCATTACATGGAGAAACCTTTTGAATACAAGCACACTCATCCACACAGGTGTTCGCAGACTACACCTTTCTTGACTGCTACCTCAAAGCACGTTGTGTGCTGTCGGTCTTGCGTGCTGCATATTTACTGTTACTTACATTTATTTAGGTTATTGCAATGATGTTGTGTGTGTTGTGTTGCTCTCTTTTTGCTTGTTTTCTATTTTTTTCCCCTCTCAACAGGTGATCCAGGTAATTTTTTTTAAGTGTCCTCTCTCCCTCTTTCACTCTATTTTTCTTTCCCTCCCTCTCGTTCTTTCTTTCTCTCTTCCCTATCCCCCAGTCATGTCTGTCCCGTCTGTAATAACTTAAAATCAAATCAAATAAACTCTCATAGATGAGCTGCTCGTTACTAGTCAGGATATTTTGCAGTATGATTGACATCATATCATCTGCAAATGAAATGAAACCCAGCGGAGCCTCTGTGGTAGGAATCAGGTTTTGGACCACCTTCAAGGGCAGAAAGCAACAACAGGGAATTGGGCATGAAATTAATAACGCTTCTGAGAGAGGAAAAAACCCCAAGACGGTTGCCTGGGATGTGATTAAAAATAACAAATAGCTTAATAACTATGACAGTTATGCTAATTAAATGTTTTCTTGAACCTGTCTTAACACAGACACGTCTGGCTGCACGCAACATTTAAAGTCTGATGTCGTGTGACCCAGTGTTTGATTTTCATTGTGTTTTGTTTTCTATTCGTGTTCTGGTTTGAGTTTAGTTTACCTTATTAAGTGCTACAATGCCTAGATTGCTGCGTTAGTCATTTGCTTTGCAGATCCTTTTGCGTCTTGTCCCCTGTTCTAAGTCTCCCAGCTTCATGTCTACCCGTCATGCTTTATGTCTCTGTGGTGCTGGTTAAATTTATGTCACGTCTGTGTCTCGTAATGTTTCCTGCTTATTAAGTCTTGTTTCCATGTTCTATGTACTTAGCTTTCGCTTCCACTGTGGCGCCATTATGTTCATTCCAGTCAGCTGTTTTCCTCATGTTTTCCCCTGATCACCTCACCCTCAGTCTTCCTGTGTTCAGTGTGGTTTCGTCTGTGTTCCCTTCCCCATGTCTGGTTTAGACTTCATAGTGTCCCTTCATGGTTTATAGTATTTTCAGCGTTCATAGCTTTCACAGTCTCTCTAGTCTTGTAATAGTTTATACATGTTTTTTTTAATCTGGTCTCAACCAGTTTGTTTAATTTTTGTATGCTCTCTTATCAGCCACAAATAAAGGCTTGTTTTTCGTTAAAGTAATTTCGTCTCCTCATCAGTGTCCACACCTGAGTCCTCCACTCATTCTCCATCGAGACTGTGACATCTGATCATTGTAAGAAAGAACAAAAAAAAACAACTGCATTGTCTTGTTATGATAGATTACAGTTCAAAGTTATGTCTGACCTGTTATCTTTCAGCCTGTATGTCTCAGCCCAATCTAACAGCAAAATGCGCACAAGCTAGATCAACAATACACAGCATAGCATTTTCAATTTTACAAGCTGTAAATTATGAGCTGGCTACATTTCTTAGGAGTTTGTATAGAAACAGACCCATCTTTATGAGTTAACCCTTGTATGGTGTTCGGGTCTGTGAGACCCGTTTTCACTTTTTTTCAAAAGAAAAATGAAACAATTAATTATTTTTTCAACCTGAAATTCATTGGCTTTGGCTTATTTTCTGTGAAGAACATAAATCCGAACTAATTTTCAATGACCTCATACTGTACCTCCCCCCACGCATTTACATTACATACAAGGTGTTCGGGTCCACTGGACCCAGGTCTAATAAAAGTGTTGAAAGTGAAGGTCCTGTGTTCCCACACTCTGTCTTCCTCCTTTCTGGTGCTGCTGATAGTGTTTTCTTCCCCTCCTGCTCCCGCACAAAGTTGCAACATTGTTGAAAATTCAACTACCAACACCGTCTGCTCTTACATTCCCGCACATTTTACCCTCTTTCTTGAGGGATCCAAATTTTATTTTCTCATTCCCTGTCCCTCCTGCTAATTAAGGGCATAATACTATAAATAAGACTTTGCCAGTGTGGTTCTTTATCACAACTGATCAAGATGGCAAAAGATTATCTGCTGCGAGGGCCATCCAATTGATTTTGGAAGAGAGAGGAGCTTCGGATGTTGACAAAGAGGTTTCAGAATATTTCACATTTCTGAAAATTCAGAGTCTGACAGTGACTTTGAAGAAGAGGATGAGGTTGAGCACCATTTAGTAACAAAATGAAGACGAGTACCCCATCTGCAGCCAGCTCCAGGACCAGAACAAGCCCACCAGTCAGCAAGTGAAGAAATATGGACGTCAATAAGATAAGATAAGATAACCTTTATTAGTCCCACACGTGGGAAATTTGTTTTGTCACAGCAGGAAGTGGACAGTGCAAAAGTTATGAGGCAAAAATTAGAATACAATAAGAATAAATACAGTACACAACTGTACAGAATAGAATAAAATACTATATACAGTAGAATAAAATAAAATAAATATACAATAAGATAAAAATAGAATACAAATACAAATACTAACTGAGTAAAAATACAACGATGACAGAAAGGATTATTGCACTTAGTATTATTGCATATGTATGGATGTGTGTGCTTGATCAGTTAAAGTCTTTATTATGGAGTCTGACAGCAGAATTTTGAGAAAAGTAACTCAAAATTTTGAGTTATATTTCTCGAAATTTCGAGTTATGGATACGGAAACGGGCTTCCATAGGGAACACACTCTTTAGCCTCATTTGGAAATTCTCTGCCAGTGTACTAGAAAGAAGAGTCCATCTATTAGTCATCCCCATTGTTGTGGACAATTTAAACCCTGTGCAGTTGCACTGAAAGTTTGGGTCACATGGGTGTGGGTAACTCTGCTAGAGTTGGCCTTTGTCACTGATTCTAGTTATATTTTTATAAGCAGAATTTCTAGGCCTACCCAATCAGTAGAGGGTTTTTGTTATGGTGGGCTCAAACACTCATCTCTGCTTTTTGCAAATGATGTGGTACTGTTGGTACAGTTACTAACCTCCAGCTTGCACTGGAGTGGTTCACAGCTTATTTGAAGTGGCAGGAATGAAAATCAACACTGATGGATTGACTGGTGTGTCGTCCCCAGTGGTGCAGATGCTGTACTGGTCTGCTGTGGTGAACAGAATGAAAAAGATGAAAGAAAAGTTGTCAGTTTACTAGTCGATCAATATCCCCACCCTTAGCTATAACCACAAGAGATGACCTAAGAATGAGATTATAAATACAAGCAGCAGACATCAGTTTTCCTCATAGGTAAGGTGAGGAGCTCGTCATTCAGATTTAAAGTCACCACTGCGCTACTCCTCTACAGTTAATGTGCACCAGGCATAAATACTTTTTTAAAACTCCTGCCCTCATTTTGTCAGTGTTTTTATAGTTACACAGTGCAATTGCCCACACTAATATAATTTAGCCATCTGATTACAAAGCATGGCATTGCAGAAGAGCACTGGATGAGTTCAGCAACCTTGTGGCTGGTCTTTATCGCACTATAATAACAGAGGAGAGAGTAATTCCACTGATAATGAAAAGTGACTCAATATATTCACCATGCTACTTGCCATTCTGTGCACACTCTGCTCCGTGTGTCACTTTTTGGAGTAAATTAATCATTCCAGCTGTTATTTACATCCAGTGTGTCCACTTTTGTATCAGCCAAATTATTGTCATAAATCTCACTAATTCTGGAAACTCTCCAGCTTGGAGAAGTCATGGGTCTGCATGAGCCCAACCTCATCAAAACTTCCAAGTCTAGAGATGTTTTCTCTTCCTGTTTGCCTTGATAAAAGCCAACAGTATTGATATAAGGCTTGACATGAGTTTAATGAGCCCTTTGTTCCTGTGAAATATCCCTGATGATTAAGCACACAACTAAATAAGCTTACAGAAACACTATAAATGCAAATTTGGGTGGCAACAATGCAAATAGTGTTCATTTCCTCGTGTAGAAAGCCATATCCTAACTTGTTTCTTTCTTAATTAGAAGAGAAGCTTGATATTTTTCTTTTCTAATTGATAGAAGCAAACAAAAGTTGCGAGTTGAGAACACAGGAAAGGCTCCCTGACAAACATGTCTTACATTAGACACATGGCCTACTCGCTTACTGCATATACCAGGCTGGGGCAGGTAGTACAGGTCTCCAGCTTCTATTCTTCTGAGCAAACCTTAATATTTTGTACACGTTAAAGAAATATTTAGTACCAGATTTAAATGCATCCAACCTACTGCTGCAATCTGCATGTAATTAGTATAAAATTTACTCAGGCAGCAGCCAAATTCACAGTCGGCCACTGGGACTGCCCTCTAGATGCATTCTTAGTGAAGGAGAGCTCAAATGATGCCGATTAGTGCTGGGATTTGACTGAGATCAACAATGTCAGAAAAAATGATAATGGTGGTGATTCACAGTGATAGTGATGAAATGAAATTAACAAGTTTTCAAATTCTTTAAAAACGTGACCTTTTTCCTTCTGTGTTGTGTTTATAGAAGGATACTTTAAAAAGCATTAAAAAAGTCAATAAGCATCAAGTTTTAAATAGATTTCGTTTAAACTGTTTTGATGTCAAAGCTGATCCAAGCAGCTAAAATATATCTTTAAAATGTAAGAAGAATCTTTGGATTCTAGAAATCTTAATTTCACAGTCATCTAATGCCCAATAAAAAGACATTGATGTAGCTTTGAGCTAATGTTAACACCCCCCATATGAATAAGAAACAGGGAAAAAAAGGTTTTAAAGTTGATATTATGATGCATTTTATAGTAATGGTAAAAAAAAAAAAAATGCATCATCTGTCAGTTTCAAGGATTTACAATTCATGACATAATAACAACAACACTTAACATATTGCACTGTGTCATTATTTATTTAACAAAAATTAAGCCAAAAGGCAAAAGCTGTGTGTGAAAAATACATTACATGCCATTGTGCAGTAGCTTGTAGAACCACTTTTAACAGCAATAACTCAAAGTAATTATTTATCAGCTTCTCTCTTCATTGTGGAGGAATCCTGGCCCTTCTTCTTTACAGAATTGCTTTAGTTCACCGAGGTTTGCAGTCCACAGCTCACAAGGTCCCTCCACAGGATTTAAGCAGATTTGAGGTCTGGACTTTTCCTTTTCAGGCTTTCTGTTGTAGATTTGTTGCTGTGCTTGGGATCACTGTCCTGTTGCATGACCCCAGTGTCAGCCACACTTTAGCTGGCAGACAGACAGTCTCACATTAGAGTCTAGAATATTTTGATATACAGAGGAGTTCATTGTTGAATCAATAACTGCAAAATATCCAGATCCTGTAACTGCAAAACATATACAAGTCATCTGTCATTTACCACCATGCTTATCAGGTGTTTACAAAGATATCCTGTGTTGGGTATTCAACAAACATGGTGTTGTGCATTATGGCAACACATCTCTACTGTAGCCTGTCCAAAGGGCATTGTTCCAGAAGTCTTGTGGTCTGTTCAGATCCAACTTGTCACGGTCTGGAGGGCAGACCGTGGGGGATGTAGGAGAAAGGACCCAAAACGCAGACTTAATGGAATGAACCGTGGGTTTATTTACAGTGAGGTAATTGTACACCACACATTAAATCTCCAAAAGTGCTCCCTCGACTCCCGTGACGTGTCTTCTCCCAAGTGCTGGTATCCCGTGCTCTCTGCCCCTGTGCCTTCACACACCCCGTGTGTCTTGCAGTCCTGTGTTCCGCTGTCCTCATGGAGTCTAACTCAACGATCCTGCGCCGGAGGAAGCTCCATCGCTCTGTTAAGTAGCTCCCCCGACGATCCTGATCAGAAGCAGGTGTGTGGTAAGCTAGGCGTGACCAGCAGCTGGCAGGGCCACACCCATCAGGCCTGCAGGTGGCTGTCCTTCATCCTCCAGCCTCACACACACACACACACACACACACCAGCATGGAACACAAGAGCACAGTGCAGCAAACATACATCCAATACACTAATAACAATAAAGGTCCACACTGTTCACGAACCCCGAGTCCCCGGCACCGGGTCCGTGACACAACTTTGCAAATCTAAGACGTGCTGCCATCTTTCTTTTAGAGAAAATAGGCTTTCTCTTGGTAACCCTTCAATTCAATTTTATTTTATTATTATAGCACCAAATCACAACAATGTGCTTTGTATTGTAAGGTAAAGAACCTGCAATAACAGAGTAACAACAGAGGAGAAAACTCCGATAATCAGATGACCTCCTATGAACAAGCATTTCGTGACAGTTTGAAGGAAAAACTTACATTTAACAAGAAGAAACCTTCGGCAGAATCACGGCCAGTATTCAGTCACCTGATCCAGCCCTAACTATAAGCTTTATCTAAGAGGAAAGTTTTAACCCTAATTTTAAAAGTAGAGAGGGTGTCTTTGTCCTGAATCCCAACTGGGAGTTGGTTCCAAAGAAGATGGCCCAGTAAGCTGAAGACACTGCCTCTAATAGTACTGACTTACTTTTACCTGAGGAACCAGAAGTAGGTGAAGAGGTGACACGACACTAAATGAGCCATTTTCCAAATAAGCCATACTTTTCAATGTCTTTTTCTAATTGTACTGGCAAGAATTTTAACATTCTAACTGAGGTTTGTAAAGTTTGAGATTTAAATCTTTTTGGTTCTTTCCAGTTTGTCATTGCATGGTCTACCCTGAGGGTGAATTGTTCTCCGATCTTTGCTAATGTCAGTCATCACTGGCATTGTGTTAACACGCACCTGAATGCTCCAGAAGAAGAAACTGCAAACTTTTATTGTTGGTACCTTTGATCAACTTTAAAGACCTGCAAAGCCCAAGTTAGGAGGTTTGATGGGTATCAAGAGTCAGTCAAGAGACCATGGTTTGTCCCATGCTCTGTTTTACATTGAGATTTTGCTCGGTTCTGCTCCCTGATTCATTTTATTTCCACTTACTCTTGATTTTGCTTCTACCAGCTACTTTGGTTTAAGCACTAAAGAGTACCTGGTTAGAGTGTGAGAGAGAGAGAGAAAGATTTGATTTGAATTCACACTAGAAACCTTTTAGCATATCTCTCTCTATAGATATAGATATAGATAGAGAGAGGGGGAGAGAGAGATTAAAAACACTCACACACACAATACTTTTTTCCCTGAAAACTTTTCTGCATGCATCAACTCAAAATGGTATACAATATTGCTGGACTACCTAACATGCTGAAGCATTACATCTCCCTATAGGCTGTAATGCTGTCATTGTGAATTTAATCCAATGATCCAATAAATGTGAATTCAAAGTCCATAACTGTATTTATTTGTGGAAATCAACTTGAAACTTTGTATGCATGCGTGTAACTTTCCTGTATCAGTACTGGACTTGGACACCATGGCCCAATGGCATCCTGTGCTAATTCTTTAAAGTCCTTATATGCCGAGAGGCTCGTTAAATGCTTTGACTTTTCACCTGAGAAGCCTGTTGAAGGCATTTTTCTACACCAGCCCCACAATCTGTCAGGAGCATGTAGGGAAACACTCTATCTTCCCGTGTCCTCTGTCTCCCACAAAAAGCACTTGTCCACAGTTAGAACCACAGTAGAACAAAGTGCACATCGAGGCTATTTGAGTTATTCTTACACATCTTACCCACTACCCCTGATAAATACTAGAGTTTAACATTCAGTGCATGACTAAGTCACGGTGTTGTGAATCCTCTTTTTTCAGAAACCTATCTCATTTATTCTGCCAGCACCACACATCAGCCAGAGCTTGATGATAACAATTTCAGTGACAAAGCCCCATTATTAAGATCCCCACAGGTATGCAAATAAGACAGAACAATAGCACATGTGAAACAAAGAATAAAGTTCAAAAGGCAACATGCTGCACTGGACATAACATTCTGCATGGTTCAAAAGTCCAAAAAGCAATCATAGCTTCTTCAGCTGAAACCACTATTGTATTAAGTCACTGTCATCACGATTTTGGCAAAAGAAAGTAAAGGAGATTCATTTTGTGGTTTGAGTTCAGGGGCTAATGTGCAATGAGCTCACTGAATCAGATCAAATCAACAGAGTGACCCAGTGTAAGTTTCTGAAATGCAAAAACTGTCGTAATGAAAAAGCATAAAAGATTTTTGCCACAGTCACATTTTTGCTGTTATTTAGAAAAATGCCAAAATCTGGGTGTACAAATAGTCGTGCAAAATTGCATCATATAATGAAGATAGCTGCTAGCCTTTCTATGATCAATGTTTAAAGTTGCAATGGTTTTGATTGGAGACTTGGGGAAGCTGTAGCACAAGCACTAATAAAACATCCACAGTTCCAGCTGTATGTTTTGTTCTTGTGGCATGTTTCTCATGTATATTCTGGGTTTTTAAGATCAAAATCACTTGGCTTTGGGTCCCTGTATTGTAGCATTTCTTTTTCTTCAGCCTGCTCCTCCCACATACAGTACAGAAATAGTGAAGGGTTCTAGAAATCACTTGCTCTCCTGCTCCGATTTGTTTAGAGCAAGGCTTCCTCCCAAACCGCAACCACTTCGATTACACTAACCTCTGATTTAGCAGCTTTGACCTCAGTAAATGTTATGACAGCTAGGGTTGCTGTATTCAGTACGAGCAGGCAAAGTTGGAAAGCTTTGCCCACAATGTGAAAATACTAAACTGAACCTCTGTGCAGAGACGATGGCAACAAAAAAACATCGTCCAAGTATTTGGACTTGATCTGTGTCGTATTAAAAGAGATAAATAGGCTCAAAACATACAGATTCTGACACTAGAGGGTTTTTTAATAATTAAATAATAAATGCGATGCGTCTTTACAGTTTGTGCTGCAGATATTAGAAAAAAGCTGCAAATGAATAAGCTGTGGAAACATAGAAACGCAAAGAAGACTGTCCGTGAAAACATGGAAAAGGGTGAGTTTGTCCATTTTTAATAGGTCTGTTCATTCGCTTACTAGTATACAACATGATGCGGTGGGCTGTATAATTTTCTTGTTGCAAACGCCTGTGTTTTCAGCGAGCTCATTTGCATTCATGTGTGCTACAGCAACAAGCTATGGTTTACCAAAGAGCTCAGACAAGAGAAGACACACTGAGGGAGCTCACAAGGCAGAAAATTGAGAGGAATATAGAGCAGCAAGCATCCAGTTCAACAAGGAAATAAGAATACAAGGACTCTTCTCTACCCAAATCAAACCACAGACGCTATCTGCAGGATGCACTTTAAGGGGCCGATTAATGCTGTTTTGTTTTCATAATAATATTTCCATCCCGTGCCGTCAATGCTTGTCAGTATTTGCACTCTGAATTCAAAGTACCTGAGTTTCTGTGACAAATATGTGTTCAGTGGTAACAAGGATTAGAAGGGTGCAACGCTGCGGTGTGAGGTCCTAAGCTGTGTCCGGATGTCACTCTTACTATACTCTGCAGGCTCAGAAACAATAAAGGATTCATGACAATGTAGGAAACATAAAACAACATCACAGATTGTTAACGGTTTGATCTTTTAGTCATGCTCATGCCCATTCTAGACATTTTGGCATGGACATAATTGCCATTATACAAGCCTTACGTCTGTCAAATCTTACTGGATCCATAAAAGTTTGGTTTTTTTTTAAACTGCAGTAAAAAGCCAGTGTACACCCTTAGCCACTCTTTTGAGCTCTGGTCCTTTTTTAACAGCCTCAGATCTTCTATTTTCATTTTTTGCATTTTATGTATTGAATTTACTCATTAAGCTCACAGGGTATAGCAACTCAAGTTTGGTATTAGAGGATTGCATTGTATGTCAGTAAGCAGTGATAGGGATGGTCTCAAAGATGGCTATGGGTGTCAGAGCAGCAGTTTTGTGTCACTATTCTGCTGCAACACGACCAGGTTAGTGTGTGACTTTGGGTATAGAAAAGTTATGAAATGAATCTAACTGAGACGTATCAGAGAATCTGAAATTTAACTGTACGAACCCACTGTGTGCATCGTTCTGCGTCCTCACTGTTCTGTGGAAAACATGACAACAAGGATCAAAAAGAGAACAGATGTTTAAAACTGGTTGAAATTATCCAGCTTTATACAAATTCCAAGGACTCCTGCTTGTTAGTATGAATGCTAATGTACGACATACTGTAATTATAACAACTGTGAGTTCTGAGCTACAGAAATTATACTGTGTGAATGTGATGCTGTATATTATTATGTCTTCGATAGATTAAAAAGATTGGCAGTATATCTGTGGATTCTGTGATAGTCAACACCTATAGAAAAAAAATTACCCTCTCTGTTTGAACCAAAAAGAACAAAAAGGCTCTCTCACTTGTGTACAAGCACAACAGTCTGCTGCTGTGCCCGGCACTTCTTTGCCTTCACCTATGTCCCTATCTCATTTCTCCTCCTCCTCTGCCACAAAACAACCCAACTGTGAAGATGCTGGCTCGAACACAAAGACCCGGGGCTCAATAGAGGTTATGCAGGTGCTGTTCCAGTTTTGGCATTCTAAAGGAATATCTAGACCATAAACATGAAAGATTCCCATCAGCTTCCAAGCACTCGCGGCCTCAATCTCTAATAAATATAACGAGATCACAGGCTGTCTGTTGGGCAATGGACCTCAGGTTAGGGTTTACGATAGTGAATCCTCTCATTCCTCACTGAATTCCTCAAGCTGCCATATTTCATCAGTCTGGGATCCTCAGTGCATCCCAGAGCTCATTTTGTGATGAAATGTTGTAATTTACTTTCTTGGTCTAGCCACATTTTTACCCCACCTACCTCGTCTACTTCTATTGCAGTTCCTGATTTCCTATATTCTCTCAAATTACTTCTCAGGTCTCCATGATAGAGAGTGATAGCAAGTTCTCCTCTGTGTAGAAGAGAAGTGATAGTGAAAAGAGAAAAAGGACACACAGCTGCAGTAATTTGTTTGAATTACACAGAATGCTGCTGAAGAGTGTTTTGTTTTTCACATGTTGATGATGACAAAGCACAGAAAAAGTTGCTGGGAATGGATTTTAAGATGGCAACAATCACAGTTTCACCCATGTGGGGTGAAAAAGTAGCTTATTGTTAAATCACTGTAAAATGAAATGTGAATAAGTGATTTCTCTGTAACAATATCTTCAATTATTAGCAATAACATAAACCTAAAGGGTTGTTCATTATCCAGGGGAAAAAATGACTAAATGTGATAAGAATAAAAAAAATAAATTCACAAGAAACCTAAAAACTGAAATGGACCTAGATGAAGAGGCGCAACCATTTTTTTCATGTAATAAAAATAATTTCATTATTCATTCATTATTTACGTGATATTGGCTAAATTTAAGACCTACTTTATCTTATCTTATCATAAACAATTTAAACCTGTCCTGCCCCCTAACATAAAATAAAGTCCAGTGCGAGTCATTCTATTCATCTGGACTGGAGTGGTGGAGCAGTGCACTTAGAGGAGGTGCCTCTTTAAATACTGATGGATGCTCAAAAGATTCATTGTGTCACCTACCAGTATGATTCAGCTTTCCTCCCAGGTAAGACTGTGGAAGCAGTATTTAGATAGTTTTTATGTTAGTCTGCTCAGAGCTGGCCGTAGTCAAACATGATAATGATGACAGGAAGCCAGAAGTGCCAAACTTTTGTTTGTACTCGAGCATTCCTGGGACCTGTAAACTCAGAGCGTGAGCGTTTCTTGGAGGATGCAAAAATATGCTGATCTGAGGTAACTGAGGAGCAAACTTTCTGAAAAAAAGTGAAATACCTGCAGTTTGCAGAAATTCGCCTGATTATTCTGTTTTCTTCACACTGGAAATTCCATAAAATCTTGCAAGAAATTGCTTTCTGGCCTAATGCTCCTGTCCTTTCAAATGTTCATTACATTCAAATTCTTACAAGTGCTTACAAGGCACAACCTGCATTTCAAACTTCAAAACTAGAAAAATTTGCATTTCCTGCGAAAATGCTGTGTGAATGCCTTGTAGTAGAATCTGAAAACAGCAGAAGGAGAACAATCTGCTGAAAAGAGCTGAAGTTTGTGCCGAAAACAGCTAAAGAATCTGGAATTTTTGCTGAAAAGAGGTGAAAGTCAAAAATTCTGCTAAAAAGCAGTGAAGAAGCCTAAACTTGCACTGAAAAGATTGAAAAAAAAAAAAAAGACCAAAAGACTTAAACTATCTCCTGAAAAGAAGGTTTGCCACAAGCTGGGTTCAAACCCAGGCCTCCTGGCGTCAAGGCAGGAACTCATCTCACTGAGCCAAACTGGTTCACAGTATACAGAGAAGAGAACTGAATATTCTGCTTAAATGAGCAGAAGCAGTAGCGATTTGTGCTGATAAGAGGTGAAAAAGCTGAAAATTCGGCTAAAAAGAGGTGTATCAGCAGAATTTCTGCAGAAAAGAGGTAAAGAAGCAGAACGTTGTGCTGAAAAGAGGTTTCTGCTGAAAACAGCTGAAAAAGCTGGGATTTGTGCTGAAAAGGGGTGAGAAGCTTAAATTTGTATTGAAAACAGTTTAAAAAAAAAAAAGTAACTATGAACTGAAAAAATTGTTGCCATAAGCGGGATTTGAACCCGGGCCTCCCGCTCTGAGAACGGCTGCTCATCTCACTGAGCTAAAACACAGCTCAACCCAGCAAGCAAAATCAGTGACCACACGGATGATGTGGTCCATTCATGTCAATGAGCAAAAAAATTGCATAAAAAATTAAATATCTCAAAAAGTATAGAAGTAATGAGAACCAAAAGCCAGAGCGGGCATTAGCAGAAAGAGCAGAATTTTTTAAAGTTTGAATGGCGAAAATCGGATAAAAAACTGTGGAAGTACTTCCACGGCGAAGAATCATGGGGCAACTAGAATAAAGTATAAAGAATAAAGAGAAACAGGAACTCAATAATGTGAATGCCTGTGAGGTATTCACACAATAAATGCTTATTGTGCACTTATGAGCTTCATTTTGTCTTGATTTATGATTCATGATTGCTGAACGTTTTACAAAAGTAACTATTTTCAAATAATGACTCAAGTGACCCTATCTCGCTTGGATTGCTGTATTTTTTTAAACGTGGTATCATTTTTAACAGTTTTATTGTCAGTAACTCAGATTTAAAGGAGGAGAACCCCAGTTTGACAATGGTAACCCTTTAGAGCTTAATTCAGTGACACTGAGGAAATTAAAGTAATTAACTGAAAAGTTTATTTAATGGGAAAAGAAAAGTTTTTTCCTGCTTTTGTTTGGGGCTTCTTTTTTTTACTTTTTATTGCTAAACTTTCATATTACGCTTAAGAATCCCTGATATATATTTTAAAATTGTGAATTGTCTTTTCAGTGTCTGGATGCTGTTAGCTGAATGTATTAAACATAGAGTCTGAACTCGTTTTTCAGTGTTAAATAGTTGGCTCGTTAGCAATACTGTTGTTTTGATGTCAGATATTTGCTCTTTAAACATCACTTTGATATTCAATTGTTATAAACAGTAATATAGTCGTAGTTTTGTATATTCGGTTTATAAAGATCACCCATCATATTTGTAAAGATGAAGATTTTCTTTAAAAAAAGACTCCCTTTTTTGCTAACTGTGGTTGCATCAGCGTGGCATCATCCCATCTCTGCTGAATTGTCTTCCTAACAACACCCATGCTCTTCCTAAACTGAGGAGTTGACAGTCACTTTCATGGCTTTTTTTTTTCCAACCGCATCGGCAGATTGGTGACTGTCAGGTGTTGAGAAAAAGAGACAATTCGAAAAATGGCAAAATGTCACATGTTTCATGCTTTGAAAGAGTTAAGCGTTCAAAATGTCCTTGATCTTCGCATATAGCCCAGAAAAAACATACGAATTGACTTAAGATGTGCAACATTCATGCCAGTACCACAATGACTTACTAACTTCATTTGACTTTAAAGTTTTGCATTGTCCTTACTTTTAAACAGCACATCCTGTCTGTAACACACCGCATGCAAAGCTTTTTATGCTTTCAGCTGCACCCAGTGTTTCAGTGTTATGTAACTGTTCTCCAGTGTGTCAGCATTTGGCACCAATTAACCAGGTTTATTTGTCCGTGTGCCTATTGTGCCTAGTGAGTAAAAGTGTTTCTGAATCCACTGTGGAATTGTGAGGGGGTTTATGGACCGTGAAAACTGTGATTCCAGTTTGATCATTTGACATCGCTGCATTAAATGACTGCTGTGATTTTTTGTGATAATTACAGGATTGTGAAATTTCACACCCACTATAGAGGCGAGACACCTATGCAAGATGTTACAATGGGCTTTTCAATAAAAAGCTCAAAAAAGCTCTCCCAATGTAACAGTTTACCACTATGCGAGTTGTTAAGAAATGTTAAGTGGTGAATCACTTGAGTATCCTTTATTTTATTATCTGTTAGACTGCATTTGTGTGCGATGTGATGCATTTAGCATTGTTTTTCTGATTTATAGGTGTCTTCTGATCAGCAAGGAGGGCAAAACATTCATTTTCAAGCTAAGCTTTGGCTGATAAACAGAGTTCATGAGGTCTTACAAAGACCGAGTACTTTGAAGACCCTGGCTTATCAGCAGCAGGTAGGGCAATGACAAATATTTTTAAAATAAAATATTTTAAAGGACATTTTACTGACCGAATTTCATAAAATGCTTTCAATTTGATTCAAATTTTCTTCATATAGCGTTAAATAAAAACAACAGTCGACTCAAGGCACTTTGTACTGTAAGGTAAAAACCCTACAATAATGGAAAGAACACCCAAAAAAATCAAGGAACACTCCCCTCCTCTTGGTCACGGTGGGAAAGAAAAACTTCCTTTTGAAAGGAAGAAAAAGAAGAGTGCCTCTTCTTTCTGCTCCCATCCCTACTCATGTTTATTGCCACTTGACGGACTGTTTATTCTTGTAACAGATCTGATCTTGAACTGTGTGTTGACCTGACTATAAATTAAATCCTAAGCATTAAATCCTGAGGTCAAACACTCAGGTTAAACACAAACTTAACAACGTAATGTATGCGGTACAGTGCAGTGAGGAATGCTCAGACCTCTACATTGGAGAGACCAAACAGCCACTCCATAAATGCATGGCACAACATAGAAGAGCCACCTCGACAGGACAAGACTCGGCTGTCCATCTGCATCTAAAGGACAAAGGTCACTCTTTTGAGGACGCCAATGTTCACATTTTGGACAGAGAAGATAGATGGTTTGAAAGAGGAGTGAAAGAAGCCATCTATGTCCACTGTGAATGACACCAACTGTCTGTCATCTATAATGACCTCAGGAAATCACATGAAGGGTGGGGCTAGGTTTCACAATGGTTTTACCTCAAACCTTGGCTGATTGTGACCCACCCCGTTTTCACTCCTTGGGTTGTGTGATTAGGTAGAGGATCAATAGGGGGTCCATGACCCCCTTGGGGGACACTCCCATAGGGCTTAAAAATCTGCGACTTTCCACCAGTTGCTCTTAGAACTGAAGAAGCTTCTCGGATGAGAGGTGAAACATCTTCAAGCGAATTAAGGGAGTCCAGATGCTTTTCTATCCAAGCTCCTTAGACTGTATATGATAAAGTGACTGTGACATTTTCAAATATGAAATTACTGCAATTCTAAGGGTTTCCTATAGAGGTTTTCCAGCTTTGACCATCAAAAAAGAAAAGAAAGAGTCTTGTATTGCCTTCCATCCAACCTTCAGTGGACTCACCTTACATTGTATGCTTCCTGCATTAACCAAAATAGCAAGTTAAGTAACAGAGCTGCACTTTCAGACTGTGAGAACAAAATAAAGCAAGCAAAGGGCAGTAACAGTTAAAAAAAAAAGTTAGCCCATATACACACCCAACTCCAGATCATTTGTCCAGGAATTAAATAAACAACGTTTAGTACATCTTTGAGGTGCATATTGAGCAGTTACAGTAAAGATCACAGCACAGGTTTTGAGGACTGAGCTCAAGGGGCAAAGCAGCATATGTGGTCTCAAACAGGGTATATCGGGAAATCGAACAGCCAGCCTGCTCAGTATGAACGTTATCTTAAAGTGCCACTCCTCCCTGATTATTATGGAGCTGAGACTTTTCCCCATAAGATAATCTATATGCTGAAGATTGAAATGACTGAGCGAATTGTGGGCTGAAGTGACATTTTTAAGGGTCAGCCATAAAAGAAGAGGAATTTCTGAGCTAGAGAAAAATCATTACTCTCCTGGTCTATGCTCCCTTATCATGCTACAACAGCCGCACGGCTTAGAAAGAGAAAGAAACAAATGCAGAGTTGGAGAAAGAGCCTTCTTGTGTTTTTATGCACGTCAGGTGTTGAGGCTGTAGCTCAAATATCATCTCACCAGTCCTCCTTCTCTTATAAATTACTAATTTAAGCCAAAAATTTTGAAGCTGCTTGTACAGGAAAATAAATTTGATGCCACAGATACAGCTGAAATCAACAGAAATGAACATCTACAGTAAGTTAATCAGTGTGGGTCATAGTACAAACTCCATTTGTAAGCCAAAAAAAAACCCCTCACTATGTATATTTATGCATCAGAGGCCTCAGGAGTTACTACATCCCATATCATGGATTTCAAAAAACAAAAAGAAAAAAGCATCTCTTCATTTTCCAAGCTAATAAATCACCTGTGTAGTTTCAACAGAATCCACACTACACGCAAGGAAGCTAAAGGTATGAGACAAACAAGGAAGAGCCTTTTCCATCATTCTTTTCTGAGGCAGGCATTGCTTTGCCTTTAGGCAACGCTTTGTCTTTGCCTCTTTCTTTCCCACATCTGACAATCCTCGAAGGATTGGTGTGCATGAAAAAGTAAGGATCTGATTCAACTTATAGCATACTGCTACGCGTACAGTCTCTCTGAAAGACACTCACACGCGACAGCTGTGTGAGAACAGCAGGCGACTTCTATTTGTGATAAAAACATTTTAAAAAGCATACAGTTATAATGGTATGCCACAACAGAGCATCGTGTCATTATGGATTCACTGTGCGCAGTTCCCTATCAGTGGCAACTCCAAACAGAATGGCACAGTGGTCATGGCAGTACATGCAAGCTATTTCTCACTTGAACCTTCTCATTAGCTGCCCATCGTAGTGCAGGAACTGATGCTTAGAAACTCCAGGAAATGGTTTTCATTTGCACATTCCATGTTAGCTTCTCCTCTGTTCAGTGGCTCGGTTTAAAAAAAATCATGTGAAATGACAGTTCAGCCACAGGTTCCTCTCTCTGCTGGATAACAATCACTTTTGGGATGCGCACAGATCATTTAGCTCCAGGCTGGGTCACCTCCATCCCATATACATAAAGCTTTAATCTGACTTCACTGGGAGAACAGGTCACCTTTACTGTCAAACTCTCTTTATCTCTGGAATAATGCTGGGAGGAGTTTGGTTTGATGCAATATGAAGGCACATCTTTGAAGTATTTCAAATGTAGGTATTTAATTATAGCTTTTTTAAACCTGAAAAGAGAAACAATTTTAAAACGTGAGATTTTTCAGGCTTCTGAGAGTGTTAGATGTATTGAGTTTACATTTCTAACAACCTGTCTAACAAGTCTGCAGTTATCTAAAGCAAGAATTTTAGATAAAGATTAAAGTCGCATTTAGAAAAGAAATTCAGCATATGGTCAGGCTGGCAGGTGGAAATTACAAAATACTGTACCTCATACCTCAAAAGAATTCAGATTAGTATGCAAATAAATATGCAATCAGTGAAAGCTCTGCTCACTGCTCAAACAGCATCCATGCAACAGGTCAAGGGTTTGAATCCAGGCAAATGCCGTGGTTGCTCGCAGGAAAACAACTACAGCTCAGCAAGAACAAGCTGCAAACGGAAACATCAAACATCAAAATGCAATAGGGCCATATCATTTGCAATGCAAATGTGACACGTATTAAAGCATTATGTTTATGGATCAGGTTAAAATACTGCAGGTAGGGAGCTAAAAATTTATTAGAAGTGAAAAAGACAGTGGAATATAATAATACTTTACAGCTAATTTATGACAAATGGACTGACGGTGAAGAGAAGACACATGCAGTCCATGTTGGCTAGACTGTTTGTGATGCAGTTGTGCCCAGTGTCACATTTACAAGTTCTTTTACATTGCTTCAAATATTGGGTCTGACACAAACGTGTCTCATTTTATTAAATGCCTGTGGTGTTGAGACCCTCCAGTCCTCTTTGTGAAATCCACCCAGGTTTTGTGTTTTTCTGTCCGTCATCTACACTCTCTGTGTTTTACTTGTTGTGTCTGTGCTTGAGGGAGGGAGTCGACCTGGGTTCCCTCCCTTGTCACCTGCCTGTTCCTGATGAACTCATCCTCCACCACTTTAAGGTAGTGGCTGGCTTTCAGTCTTACCTGGATCAAACTACTCTATTTCCTTCTCTGTTGCGTGGTGAGAGTTTCCCCGAGATTGAGAAGTATTTCTGTGTGGATTTTACCTTCCTCCCTGGCCCCTGGGCCATCATTACTCCTTTCTTTGTTTTTGTATTTGTGCTTGTGTAAAATAACCTGTTGAACTTTTTAAGACAAAGTCCCACGTTTGAGTCCTGCCCTGCCACACTAGCCGTGACACGTGGCCTTGACTACTCTCTCTCCTCATGTCGCTTGCACGCCTTTCTGCTAGTATCTCTGGTGGGAGGATCTAGGACATGAGGGAGGAGTCGAGAAAAGGAATAGGTTGAAGAGGTTGTGGAGTTTGGGAAATGAGAAAAGGGGGAATCACAAAGGAGGAAAGACAGACAGGAAGCAAAAGCACAGGGAAGTAAAACAAAGACAATTATGCATAGCGAAGAAAAGACGGGGAACTATCCTGGAAACAATTACACAAAATATTAGAAGCATAAGAAAAGACTATCAATAAAATAAAAATAGGCCCCAAAACTCAATAAAAACTAAACAAAAACTTGGGAGAACACGACACTACAGGGATATCATATTAATGGACTGTACTTGATGTCTAGGTGTATTCACTTGTTCTGGCTGTCATGGTATGAGGCATATCTGTCGCTTTAACTGATGCCCCTGCACCAGCAGCCCAGCCTTGTGGGCTTTATATTCATAACCATATCCTGGCTTGAAGATAAGTGTCAAACACTTTGACAGTGTCAAGTAGAAGAACCCAGTGTGATGAACTCCCACACCCCAAATACATACCATGCACCTTTCATCTTTGTGAAAAAAAATCAATAGTGTGTGTCCGCTGTGAGTTTGCAGCTTCCTGAGTAAACCATGGGTGAGTCTAAATGGGTGGACATGTTTTTTCTGTCGTGGCTAGGGACAGTACAGTTGAATCAATCCCCCACCCCCAGGCACAGAACAGCCTCGGGCTATTAGATGGGGAGCTCTTACTGTCAGACCCCAAGGGTTAATAGTGCTGACAACAGCACTCGAGCACTTTGAATCAGATGCTCAGATTAGTCTTTATACTGTTGTGTATAACTAAGTTCAGCTAAAATGTTGAGGAAAGGCTAACAATTAGCATGCTAATCAGCGCTGTCGGAGCTTCACTTTGTACTCTACTCTTGCTGACATTATCACAGCACAGCAGAATTCATAAAGCATGTTGGTCAGAGCCTCAGCTGCTGCCATAGCTTCAGTGCAGTAAGCTCAAGCAAGACTTTTGGATTCTCCAAATATATACACTAACAGTGACTTAATTGCATTTTGACTTTTTGGAGAAAGTGTGATGAAATCCAGAGTAATCTTGAGAGTCTTGTGGATGTTTACAAGGTGCAGTGAACAGTTCATATACTGGTCAATTCTTTTCTTTCAATGGCACATATTTTTGAAGTTTATAATGAGGGCACAAGGGGAACGATACTAATCTAGCAATACAGATCAAATAAAAAACAAAGAATGTAGCATCATATGAAAACCCAGTTAGAATTAAAAGAGTCACTGAGACAGCTGTGCATAAAAAAGCCTTGCTGCGTCTACTTCACCCGGTGAATCTATCCCAGCTGCTCTGTCACAGTAGAAAGAGGACCTACGTGTTAAGAGTGTGTTACTCATTCAAAACCAACTCTGCCAGTGAAAATCCCATTACCCAACAATGTATTGTCCAGGTGGTCCAGTAAAGCCTCCAAAAATCTGAATTACTAAAGTGATTTTTAGAGAATTATCAATATAAAAGAAAATAACTGAGGAACGTGGGGGAAGATTGTGGGGACATTTAAAATGTAATCATACACTGAATCGTTTTCACCAAATGAATTCTTTCATATGACCTGAAACACATTTATATACAGTATATATAAACCTTGGGCTGCAGTTCCACACACCAAAACAGAGCCCTATCTAATGAAGACACACATACAATCTTTCTTTTAGTATTTGCATATGAACAAAAAAAATTACAGCACATAGAAAATTTGAATAACAGCCCAAACAAACCAGACTTCAAAGTGTGTGCACTTTGGAAACATGTAAGGGTAGAAACAGAGGCTACAGTCCTGCAAACCTGACTGCTTTTGTGGCCTGTTGGAGTTCAGCATCTGGCTGCTGATGATTGCAAAGAGCCAAATTTCGATATGCACACTATTTGATCATGCTCTTGTCCTTGCTTGTAATGAAAATAAAAGTAATGTCCACGTCTCTATTGCTCAAAAGTTATAGACCAATGCACTTGAACTTAAACCAGCAGATTACAATACACGTACACAGCATGAGAAAGGAATATGAGTTAGATTTTTTTTCTTTATCTTTTTTCAGATACCGTAAGTAGAGAGCTTTTGTAACACAAGTAACAACATGATCGTAACTATAATAATATAAATTATTATAATATAAAAATAAGATATGATTACAGTAACACGTTAGTTTGGAACTAATTACACCCAAAACTGGACAAACATGCAGCTTATGCAGTTGGCAGAAGTATATAAAACAGATTATCATAGTTGTTTTTGTGTGGCAGAGCATTTAGCAGCAACAGTTCAAGACTTTCAAGAGCTGATAGATGCGGTGCACTTATAATTTGTGCTCTCATAACAAGCAAGCGGTGACCAAAAGTCACCTTTACAAACAGCCTCCTGAAAGTTTGGCCACTTCTGGCATTAATAATGGCCCAGTACTCCATCCAGTTCTTCCAGTTCTCCACCACCAATGGAGTGGTTTGGGACAGATTCTGCTGTTGACAAGGTCAAGTATCATTGTGTAACTCTGATCAAATTTCTCACAGTGCTCACTCCAGCTCCTTGCATGGCTGACTACCATTGGTGTGGGTTTATTTATTATTTATTATGGACTATTTCAAATTAATGGAAGATAATGACTGCCAGGCAGGTAGAACAGAGAATTTTGGAATATGCTTTGGAAAACGTTTGACAGCAGTGTGTGCAATTTCTAGTTAATGGGCCAAAATATGCAAAACCAGCCTACCTCCTTATTAGTGCAAACAACATCATCACATTATAAAGATGTGTTGACATTTCTATTAAACTTTTAGTCAGCAGTTTGCATTTATTGCCTCAGGATTAGAGGCACATTCTGGGTACATAAACAATACATAAAACAAGCATCCAATATTCCCCACTCAATACTGGAACAGCTGTGGAAGAATATGCAATACATGTTTAAAAATACATTCTATGACACTGGAAAATGATTTCTGTTTTAAAATATGTAACAGAATCATATGATGATTACAAAGAAATGGGTATGACAATAAAGCTGTAAAGTGGGGGTATATAACTCAGGGAAAAACTGGACATGCATTCCAGATCCAACAAAAACACATAAATTAATTCTTTTAAAATAATAATAAATGTCTTTTCTTTTTTTTTCTTTGAAAACAAAGAATTAAAAATCGTCTAAAACCACATAAAGGCATTTTGTAAGCTAGGGGTAAAGTGAAATAGTTTGGAAAAGCATAAGATACGAAAAAGAAAACTTGGGCAACTTCAAAAGGTGGCTTTCATGGCCTTATGTAAAAAGATGTGGCTACACCTTTTTACATAAACATTGAAAAAGCAGCAGTATATCGAAAAATGTATACATGCCAAGTTTTCAGATAATAGCTCTTGGGGAAATCACCTTGTTGATGCAGAAATACTATTTTATGCCTGTCAACCTGTTTGTGAGGCTTTATTCTTAGATTCAGATGAAGAAACATAGAGAATTTGAATGTTTGAATGTTTTCTAATAGTAAAAATGAGTAGTAAAAATGTAAAAAATGCGAAAGACACGTGTTTATCACAGCAGCAGTCATGTCACGGCTGAATAAAGAAAATCATTGTGAAGTCACAGAGGAAGCCATCTGTTCAGACAGCATCTGCAATTTTCCCCAAACGTTTTAGCTGGGACACAAGCAGGTGGCAGGTTCTTGACAAAGTATCACCGTGTGATACTTTATAATTTCGACAAAACTTTTCAAATCGAAAAATCTCCCATTG
Source organism: Aulonocara stuartgranti (assembly GCF_965226115.1). Classification (NCBI taxonomy): domain Eukaryota; kingdom Metazoa; phylum Chordata; class Actinopteri; order Cichliformes; family Cichlidae; genus Aulonocara; species Aulonocara stuartgranti. The sequence goes on from NC_138960.1 coordinate 12,020,400, forward strand.
AAAACGTGAAGGCAACATTTATGTGTCTTCACCAGCTACAGCGTTTTCTGTTTTTAATTCATACAAATCCTCCAATTGTCTCCTAGCTGTTTTCCACAGCCCACTCTAATCTCCTTGGCACGCAATTATATCGATTTTTATCTGTAATTTGTCTTTTTCTTCAAATACTTTGTCCTTGTCTTGTCTCTTATCCCCTCTAATAGAATTCTGAAGTTACCCATTAAGGTGCTCTTGTTTTTCCGGTTGTTATCTGATGTTTCTAGCTGCCTCTCTGCCTTCATATGTGCTTCACTTTTTCCAAATCAGCTTGTCGTTTCCTCTCAGATTTCTATTCTTTTTCTCATTGTTTGACGTAATCCGTGGCTGTCTGTGTCAGTCTGAACATTTTGTGCCAGTGGCTTTAACTTTCCCATGTCTGCCTCAGCTGTTCCACTTTCCTGCTCTTCTGCTCCTGACCTTTAGCACACACTAATGGTTGTTGCCCAGAAGGTCATTTCTATTTCCTCATTTTGATTTGGGGGTTTTTTTAACACCTGGATTTTCTCCCAGGTAGTTCTTACTTAACAAGGAGGAGCAGAACATCTTAGTGCCTGCCAACATGCTCAGTAAGCCCTCCTAGGTCGAGGTCTTGGATTTGATTTTATCCCAGTCCCTCTGATTACTGGGAGACATTTTGGTCCGTGCTTGTGTTGTAAACTGAGAAAAAGAAAATGATGTAGTAGTGACTGCAGCGTATTTTATTTTTTCTTTTATTTTTTTATTTCACTGAAGTTTTGAAAACCAGAGATGAGATTCCTTTTAATCTGAGATGATTGTTGTTCAGTTGTTTTTCATATCTGCTGCACAGAGAGATTAGTGTCCCTGGTATATTGTACAGCCGACTGCAAAATTGCAATGAACACCCAAAGTCACACATCTCTGCCCTTTTTCTTTTTGCTTTTTTTACAGAATAATATCCCACTGGTGGAAATGGCAGTTATCAAGCTGTGCCTGTTCAGCAAAACTTTATGTACATGGCAGGAACTCATTTAGGAATAACTAAACTCCCATTTTATGATCTGTATCAGTTATGTAGTTAACTCGTTTTTATTGCAGTATATCTGTATTATTATCATACTGTGATAGCCTACATATTGTGTCTTCTTTATGTATTGTCCTAAATGTCCTGCACAGCTGTTTGGTCAGAACAGATACACTCAGCAAGACAAAACAGACAGTTGGTGCAGTGTTACATTCACCAAGACTTTACAGGAATGAGACAGTAATGTTCACATCCCTGCACAGATTGCTTCTATCTGTTGTTCAGTTTTTCTTTTAAGACGTGATTCAAAAGCTGCGTTTCACAATGACCATGTCCACTAAGAGTCAGTAAGGCAGGACAGATACCCTGTGCCTATGCCGTTGTCATCGTCCACGATTAGGCTTGTGCAGTAGTGTGCCTACGCTGCCCTGCACTAATAAGTGAAACTGAGCTAGTCATGATGGCCTTGGAGCTGATAAGTAATTCATGTCAAATGTCAAAATACATGGACATGGAATTTTTGTGTTGAGTAATTTTACAGATGAGGTTTAAAGAAATGGAAATGGGAATAAGGTTTTCACATGCATAAAAACCAGACACATTTCGCTGACATCAGTGTCTAACATTCGATAATTTGCTTTAGATTGTGTACTACCAATATGAAAATGTTAATCTTATTGTGTTAATCTACAGATCTGCATTTCAGAGAGTCCTGATTACAGGATGAATAACTCATGCCAGTGTACTGATGATTTAAAAAGGCATTCAATTTGCAATTGTAAGAATATAAAAATAAATAATAAAAAAAAGTTACAGACATGGGTGGCTTATTATACTGAATAAAACTGTTGCTGAGGGGGGTTTTTTTGGACTGAGAAGTAAGCCTTTTAGCTTTGGCTTTGAATTGCTTATCAACACCAACTTATAGTGCATTATTGCACTATTGTTGAGCAGCTGAAAATGCCTAATAAAACGTCAGATTTTCAGACAGAGAGGCTTTTTCACCCCCCAAAAAAGGGCAGGTCAAAAAGGGATTTTTGAAAGTCAGAAATGTCAGCACTTAGGCAGGTAATCACCGAGTTGCTGTTATGAAGCGACCGCTCCACCAAATGCAGCTGAATACATTGTTGCCATTTCATAGATGGCACCATCAAAATCTTTACTGAAATGAGACTTTGAGTGAATTTTGAAAGATAAAAAAAAAAAGTGCAGAGGATGAAGCAGTTGAAGTAACAAATAACAAAAATTTAAAAAATGTAATCGTGGTACTGGAACTGAAGTTCATAAATGTAAAGAAAGGATGAATAATGTATTCCAAACTTAAAATATGGTATTACCCTGTGAAACAAAGAAAAACAGGTCGCTGGGGGATTTGTCACTGCGCATGCTCAGATATGTGCTGAAGTTCATTCTAATGTTCAAAAAGACATTTGAGTCAAGACCCCAATAAGACATGGAGAGAGTTAGAGTAACTTAATTCTCCTCCTGATTGGTGTTTGTGGCAAACTGAACTCTTTCAGTAGTGTGTCACAGAGAGAGGGGGAAAATTTAAAGCCAGCAAAATGAGTGTTAAGGATCCAGTAGTAACTACTTGACACCTTAAGGTTAATAATAGTCGTGTGCGCACACAGCCAGCAACACAAACCAAAAGCATAACTCCTCTGAGAAGTGACAAACAAAACAACATGATCTCCAAAAATCTCATGCAAGCAGAGGAAAAACAGGACCCCAGGGCTCCTCTACTGTATACAGGCTGCCATAGAACTTTCATAATAGCTGCCAGTGCAGCTGACTGCTTTACCATCTGTCTGGACAATGAAGATGACGTTACTTGAGTAAAACTAATGAAAACAATGATGTGTGAGGCTGCAGTGACACATTGTAATATGTTGACTGATTACTCGGGATATCTTCCGCAGCAGTGGTAATATCTTTTCCCTGTAGCACTGACAAGGCAACAAAAAGCAGCAGTGACATCCCTCCTTACGAGCGCCTCATATCTGCAGTTTATGTGGTGAAACATTTACTTCATCTTTGCTGCGATGCAGGCATCAGCGTTGTTAACAACAGACATTGTTGCAGGCTTGATTGTCAACACATTGAAGACTTACAGAGTTAGGGTTAGCAAAAAATTACGTGTTTGTGCATGAAAGTGATGGAGCAACTTCTATGAGAAAAGCTCCTTTTTTTACTTGCAGTGGGGAAAGTGTGATTAATATAATCATTAGTACTAACAGATGCAAAAGATCACACGTTTTATCAAGGCTAAAACCCCTTTACCTTCATAATCTCTCAGTGTCAGGTCAAATTAGCTTGTTAGCTAGCTTGTTAGTATTCTACACTTTTTAGCTAACACTTTCAAGCTAACTACTTGAAACTTCATATTTATCACCAATATGTTTTGTAGGCTGAACAAAAATCAATCAAGCTGAGATTGTGTTGTAGTGAATGACATACCTGAGAGACTGGAGTGTGCCATTTTCCACACAAATGGATTTTGATGAAGGTCATTTCACAGAATTCTCGTTATTTCTTTTTAACAAGTCATTAGTTTTTCTAAAAATAAATAAATAAATTAAAGGGTTGTTTTTGCCTTGGAAATTAGTGCACCCAGTCACTTGTGTTCTCTCAGTTTACTTGAGTCTTTGCTAATGGAAAAAAATCAAAGTAATTTTTTTCCACTGTGCTGCAGAAACAGCTCTGGGTAAAGCATACCCAAAACTAAACAATTAATTCTTCATGATTTTTTATTCTACTTCAAATTCAAACTCATTTGATAGAAATAAAACACAGAGCATAGCTCATAACTTCAGCTCAACTCCTTCATTTACCTCAGAATTACTAGTCGTCAACTCGACCACCATATGCTCTTAACTCACATATCATTTATATTAATAAAGAAATACTGAGTGCTATAAAATTGGAAAATGTATTCTTTTAAAAAAGGTTTAATGGTAAAAGTTTAGCTGACTGTCTTTTATACTCTACAGGTTTAATTTTAAAGTTGACAAACTTCATATAACTCGCTGGAAGTTAAATGTAATTAGTCTGTATTTTTTTTTTAAGTTTTATAAGATTTACTTCCACCTCCAGCAGAACTTCTCTTCTCAGACATCAAGAGGAACAATAGGTTGGCTGAGTAGTCTCCCATATGAGTTAGATTCCTCAACACAGACCGGAATCTAAGAAAGACGATCAAACAGAGACACATGAAAGAAGGTGGTTTAAGAATTTAAGAGATCCTGGCTTCATTCAAAAACTGATTCTGCAGGATACCTGTACTACCCAGTGGTAGGCCACTATCTCCCCCTATTGGAGATACACCGGTTTCACTGGAGAACAAGATCAAATAATGTGCAGCAGACCTTAATAAACTAATATATTGCCTTTAAACTGTAGATTAGTTTATAGATTACAATTTGCAGCAGCCACACTGAAGTGTGAAGAGGTGGTTGCAAGAGTGTATCTGCTATAGATTTAATAAATAAATGAATTTTAGCATGCATCAGTTTAAAGCAAAGTAAACCCCTATATATCAGACATGCCAGATGCTTATTTGAATTCCAGCCCATGCCTCAGTAACCCTTGAAGCACTAGCATAAGAGGCTCTCATGAGAGCCAGGTGGGAGAAGTGCTGCAGGCCTCCAACCTTTCTCTAACACTAAATAGATGACTTCAGTTCAGGTAGGGGGCGGAGAACTGTTCCGAATAGTTAATGTTTCCTGCAAATATGTGGAAGTCTAAGAAGGGGTCCTCTGACTTTTTCTCTCGTCTGAAGTGTTTTGTTTTTATTCCGCTGTTACTTTGCAAAAAGGGACATGCGGTTCATGAGGATATTTCATGTATGAACCATGATGCAAAAACACCAAGATGGTATAACAGTTTTAGGTCTGCATTAAAGATTCATTATAATATTTCCTGCTAGAGGCATCAAGCACTAACATGCCAGGGTTAGGATATTAATAGTTTATCTCATGTACATTGAAAAAGAACCTCATGTACTAATTTAACACTACAATAAACAGTATTTTGATTGTTGTTAGGAAAAAGCAATAGAGAGAGACACTCTGGCTTATCAAATCTCTAAACGTCCAATATTATGCCTCAGATAAGCTTTCTCTTTTCAGCATTAAACGTCATAGACTTGGCGGTATGCATGTGCATGCACTGCGTGGACACACGATGTCTTCTTGCAGAGGGTCGCCGCCTCAGGTCTCGACAGAGAAAGTGAAGGAGACATCCTGCCAGCCACCATCACACCCCCTCACCCAGCAGTGAGCTGATTACATTTAGCTATAGCCTCTAGCTCATTTCCTACTAAACTCCACATCCCGACAAAAAAAAGAGCCCCAAACTACAATGAGCCAGAGCTCTCGGAGGTTAGAGGGTGACGCAGCCTGATGGAAAAATCAATAATGGCCCATGGGATCAGCAGGCGACAGGACCTGATGTAGACTTGGAATTTTTTTTTTTTAACATAGGAGTCAGCTACCATGAATAAGCTTTAAACAGCGAATCCGAAACTGCCCATTAAACTCCAAGATAAGCATATTACACTATAATTAAGTCACAACAAATTCTAATAATTTCCCCCTTTAGCGAATTGCAAAATACATGATCCCGAGCGCGTTTTTTATAAAGATAGATTATGTGTTTGCCTTGAAAGTATCTACCAAACTCTAACCTGTTAACTGGCCATCAGTTTAGCATCTAAAGTTTAATGTGTGGTCCAAAAACAGCTGGGGATTGTGGAGCATGCAGAACTAGATAAACAGCCACAGTAGGGTCACCAAGAAATACTGACCACACTGACCAGCAGAGGACAGTCTCATCCTACATGGTATAAGGAACTCAAAGTGGGAGTCTGTTCAATATAATTCCCTAAAACATTATTCCTCAAGTTGTCATGTGTTATTTTTCTAATAAGGTATCTACTACTGTACAAGTAGCACCTGGCACATATATTCAGCTTTACATGTTAGTGTGATACTTGACCTTGGTTAACCTTTTATTAACTGTAATTAGTATCAGTAGTTTGCAGTCAATCAGTGGGAACATTCCTGAAAAAAAGTGCTGGTGTATGTTTTTAAGTGATGAGCACATCAAATAAAATCAAACAGCACACCACTGCATAGACTGAATCCATCATTCCTTTGGAAGTTGCTCGAGCGTTCTTTAAAAAAATAATCTAAGACTATCGAGATAATTTAAGGAAAGTTGATGCCTGAAAAAAATCTTCCACTTTCTTTGATTAAGAAAGATTTTCATTCTAGATATTTGAAACTTTCAGTGAAGCACGGCATCAAGGAGAAAGCAAGAAGATGAAAACAGTGCTGATAGCTACTGAACCTTTATGTCCACGGATATAGGTATATGAGTTTTAATTTGACAACACTGATTGATTTTGGATCTGTGAAACATCCTAGATTTATGATTAATATAGTTACAAAAAGTTAAATAACATATGTGCCACGTGGTATTATCAAATTACAAAGGTTATTCATTTCTGTATACCTGCTCAGGGAGTAAGAGGCTGTACAAATACAAATACAGATACCAAGTCTTATACTGTACAGTGAATAATCATTTTGACTGAGGCCTTTAGAGTCTGGTTTAGCATCCAATAGCCTTTCAATCCCACAAACCAAATCCCCCTCAAGTATCACAACAACAGAAGTGAGGAGATGTTCTCAACTTGTTTTTTGTGTCTGAATCTACCTTTGAAGGGGACAACTGGAGAAAATGCTGAGTAAGTGCATGTGGAAAAACTACTTAAAAAAAAAGCAGGTTAGAAAAAAATAACTTACTAAGCAGGCAATGCAAACTCAAAATGTCTCACCAAGGCTGTGCAGGAGGGGTAAGTGAACCCAAAAACAGTCTGCATCTTTGGGCAAGATACTGTACTCCGAGTTGTCCCAATGACTGTTATTGTCCGTGTGAATGATAGACAAAGTGCTTAAGTGTAGAAAAAAGTTAGTATAGAAAAACACTATGGAAGCACCAGTCCATTCATTTATTATGGACCTCAGTTGTGTAAACGTAGCATATGTGTTGTGCATACAGCATATAGAGCCGCCTCAGGAGTGTGTGGACAATCAGCAGAAAAATATTCTGTGAAAACATCTTTTATCCTTGTAAAAATTTGTTGTTGCTATTGCGACAAACTTCTTTTAGTCATATTCAATTTGGATTCTTTTCATTGCAGGTGTTACCAGAAAGAATGTAACGCTTTATAAGAAACCATAAAGTAAAACCTCACAAAATATTCAGGTGGAGAGACCTTAGAATTCAAAGATACTTTTGGAAACAACAAAACACTTTCAAAGTGTTAAAGGTTTCACTCTGACAGGATTCAACTGTGAGGATGACTTCACGCTGAAGACAGTTTTTCACCAGAATGTGTGAACTACATGCACTCAATTAAAAGTGATTACAGTGTGACTCCATAATAATCTACTTTTGTCCTCTTCTTGTGGCACAGCTCAATATTGCATTTTAAGACTTACATTTAGATTAATGAAGTCTCAAATATCTCAAATGAACTGACATTTTTCATCAGTATTTCTTTTCACAAGGGAGTTATAGTTATTTCTTGCTCTTCCATTTCTGCACTCTTAGCCACTGCAGCAGACCATTTTATCCACAGGAGAATTTCAAATTTTGTGCCATCTTGTGTATTTTTGAAACACTACTGTTCTTGTGCATACTCCACTCCTTGAGCATCTCAGTTTCCAGTGGCCACATGAGCCAACACAGACTTATGAGCCAAGAGTGTTCTCCAAAGATACTTTAACAAACAGGGAAAAAACAGAGTGAGAGACAGAGGGAGGTGGGGGGAGGAGGAAGTTGGAGAAAAGAAAATCAAGAGTAAGACCACGAGCAGGATCTCTACAGTGCCTCTAGTGATTCTGTGTTCCCAGCACTATCACGGATAAAGAGAGGAAGGGTGAGAGAGACAGAGAGGGAGAGCGTGGTGAAGACTCGGAAGAATAAGGGTCAGTACAGGGTTTGTCTTTGAAAGGAGAGGAGCAATTCCTGCATGTGTGAGAGGGATCTGTGCATGTGTTTTGTTTGCTCATACTAATAGTTAAGGCCATTCTTTCACCGTGTGCACAGAGGACATATCAAAAATAAGCCACCGCCATGAGCCGGACCACCTTCTTTGAGGTAAGCCAATGCACAGTTTTACTGCTACTTGAATAAATGACACGGGCAACTGCCACTTCCTGATAGAGTGAGTTACTGAAAGGCACTTGACCAAAGGACTCTACAGAGTGATAAGAGGTGCAGCCAAATTTGGGGAAAACTTAACAAGGCTGAAAATATTACATGTTGTTCTAAAGGGATCGGAAAGTTTATAAAGTCCAAGTTTATTGTCCAGATAAGCTCAAAGCTGGTGGTGTTTCTATGATTTTTCTGTAGCCTTCAGTTTTGACTTAAGGGCCTGACAAGCTTTAATGAAGAAGCAGACAAGTAATTTGCTGTAAGTGCAGCAGGCCTATGAACTCGAGCTAATTACAACATGCTCTGGGAAGTGTGCCATGCTCTCAGAAGCTGTTATTGAAAAAACTGAGTCACAGTGGAAAATATGGAAATAGTTAAGCTTCCAGTCTTTACAGTAAGACAGCCAGAAAATCCACCTTCACACTGACTGGACAGTTTTAAAAATGGTACTGATCCTCTACTTCTGATATATAAGAAAAAAGGAGGTTTTGCAGGATGGAGGCACATTTGCCGTAATGTTTAACTTTCCTTTAACTTCAAGCTGCCATTAGATTGGCACTACAATATTTAAGAGAGTATCTTTACCTTGATGCCTTGGAGGCTTTTCAGACGTACTTCATCCTTCACTTAGGAAACGTCATTTTCAACTTCATGAAACAGCCATTTAAGTAGTGGACTGTAATTTGTGTCTATTTGTGTGTAGTGTACAGGGTCAGACACACGTGAAAAATTTAAGACAAACTAAGACGTGAATTACTGTCCTTGACTGAAAGAGAAACTGTCTAGATAGTCTGTCTATCTTATAAAACTTAAAAAAATTAAAAGTATGTGAGGGTCATGCAGGACATTTATGAAGACAGCGAGATAGTGGTGAGGTGTGCGCTAGGAGTGACAGATGGGTTCAAAGTGAAACTGGCTCTGAGCCCCTTCTTGTTTGCACTGGTGACGGACAGGCTGACAGATGAGGTCAGGCAGGAGTCTGTGGACTGTGATGTCTGCCGGTCACATTTTGATCTGTAGTGAGATTGTGAGGCAGGTGGAAACGTGTCTGAAGAGGTGGAGGTATACACTGAAGAGATGAGGAATTAAAGTCAGTAGAAGCAAGACAGAATACATGTTTTTGAATGGGAGGAAGACAGCTCACAACAACAGTAGCCTTGAGGGGATTTGTTGAACTGGTGCTATATAAATAAAACTGAATTGAACTAAACTGAACAGTGAAGCTATGAAGAGTAGAGGTGGTGAAAGGTTAATGAGTTTAAATACCAGCCATCCAAAACAACAGACAGTGCACATGAGAGGTGAAGGAGACCGTGCAGGTGAGGTGGAGCGGGTGGTGACAAGTATGAGGAGTGATTTGTAGCAGAAGGATGGCAGCAAGAGTGAAAGGGAAGGTATAAAGATGCTGGTGAAACCTGTTATGATATATTGTTTGGAGATGGCAGCACTAATAAAAAGAAAGGAGGCCAAGTTGGAAGTGCCAGAGATTATTAGATTTGTGATTAGAAAGGAAAATATTAGCATGACAGCTCAGGCTGAGCGGTTTGGAAACAAAGTTAGAGAAGGACATGCAGAGGAGGGACAATGGATATACTTGACAAAGGGTGTTGAATATGGAGCTGCGAGGCAGGAGGAAAAGAGGAAGACCACAGGGATAAAGGAAGACATGCAGAGGGCTGGATGTAGCAGAGCAGATGGAGGAGGGTAGGGTGGAGATGAGCAGGTGTGGGGACCCCTAAAGGGAACAGCTAGAAGACGAAGAAGATTATGGATGAGAGTTTTCTCCAGTTTTATCAGTTAGTTATATTAGTCCAAAGACAATATGTGTTTGTTTTTTTTAATTAAAAAGCTGGCAAGCTCAGTTTCTCATATTTTACCCAGCAAACATAAAATAAGTGTTTATTTAAACATTTACTTAAATTTCCCCTGCATCCCCAAGGCCTCTGCAAGCATGTGCATGTTCTGTACAACCTGTGCTGTCAGCACTGCCGCCCGCACAGGAGGACAGGAAATCCTAATGATCGGTTTTACAAAGCCATGGCACATCTGAGTGCACAGTGTGCAGCCCAACGACACCGTGATGCTCTTTACCAGCATGCTAATACATCAGCGTGTGCCACCAGAATGCAGCTGGGAAAGCTGGCAGATGGAAAGCAAAACAATCCCATCTCCCACGATGCGCTTTGCTGAGACATGAGCATGATTTGATTCCAGATCCCGCAAGCATCCTCACACATCGCAAAGAGTGAAAGGGTGAAATAATCATTTTATATATGGAACACTGAGGTTTGCAGCTAAACTTTTTACTTAAACCTCTGTATGAATTAAATGTCCTATAAAACTTCATTCACTCTATCCAAAGAGGCTGATGGCTTTTATGTTGAGCTTTTCCTCATCCTCATTCCCTCTGTTGTGACTGTGCACTCAGCAAATCTTCAGATACCCATTAGCGGGTTATTACACTGTCCAGTAAAGGAACCTATTTAGCTAGGACAGCTCTGCTGAGCAGCACAGTATGGAGTGCTTTCAGAGCAAATTGTGGGCCCACCCACCCACCCTCCTTGCATATGCTATACATCACCGCTGACATGGTCTAATTAAGATGAAAACAAATGTGTGCAAGAAAGCATATCACTAAGGACAAATGGACACACTTTGCAGTAGGTATTTTAGGAGCAGACGTGACCACATTTTATTTGAGGCATTTATATTTTATTCAAATTGTGTTTTTACAGTGATGATTACATGTGCAACAATGTCTACCTTACAGCTGCAAGAAAGCAATACATAACTAAAAGTAGCAATAGAGTTTAATCTTGTGCTACTGTGATCAACAAAGCTGAAAAGAAATCTTAAATCTGGCTTTTACTCTGTGGGTTATATACATTATAAAGGTGCCTCATTTTCTTTCTTCAGGTGGAAGTTCTTGATGCCAAGACAAGGGAGCAGCTTTGTTTTCTAGACAAGGTATGCTGACATTTTAACACAATTCAAAGGCCCCCAGGATACGTCTTAAGTTTATAATTATGAATAAATAAGGACATGAAAATGACTTTTCAATCTCATTGACACAGTGCTTTGTATTTAGTGCTTGAGTCTGACATAAAGTTGAGTTTATACTGACTGTAAACTTTCTGTTGCATTAAGGTGGAGCCCCACTCGACAGTAGGAGACATAAAGAGCCTTTTTCACAAATCATGTGAGTGCCTATAATAGTAATGTAGCGCACAAATGAGCCTGTTTAGATTTGTTAGAAGCACATGTGGCTGTAATTTTGTTAGTCTTGCTGTTACCTAGAACCCTGTCAATAAATAGAACAAGACTTGAGTTATACTATAATTCAATAAAACACAGAAGATCAGTGCTCCTAGTTCTTTATTATCTTTCACTGCATGTTTACTGTAAACAAATCCTTCAACTTGTGGTTATTGGATAAAAAAACATTATTACACTATCTCTGAATGAAAAATCTTACAGTTCCTCCTATTAAATCTCTTCACCAGAGAGCTGTCCTTCTAAAAAACAATTTTTTATTTACTTCTCTGAAGCCCACAGTGCTTCTGTCATCAGCATGTGTCTGGTCAGAAACGTTACCAAATGTCTGCTGAGCCCAAGGCCATCGGCATCTATCAGAGTAGCAGAGCTCAACGTTATTCCATTGTGATCAATTATTTTTGGGCCAGCTATGTCCAACACTGCGACTGTGTTTGTGTGTGCATACGTGCTCGTTTGATCGGCACAGATCCTCACTGGTATCCAGCAAGACAGGCCCTGAAGCTTGATCCAAGTAAGTGGCTGTGTTGTAAATCTAGCATTTAGTGTGTGTGTGTGTGTGTGTGTGTGTGTGTGTGTGTGTGTGTGTGTGTGTGTGTGTTTTATAGCATTAAACACTACAGAAGGCAATGTGGCCCCAAAGTGTCAAGACTGGTTACTCAGTTCAAGTTTCAAACTGTCTAAAATATTTGGACATCATTACCCACAAGTACCCGTATAGATAAGTATGAGATCTTTTTTCGTCGTAAAGGCCAACATCTCTACAAATACTCTTGATTTTAGTTAAAACTCATTTATTCATAGATACGTCTGTATTGGTCTGTATCCATCACCTCAGGTACTGCTGTTTTGCAATGCTACACTTACAAAACTGGGGTGGGACTTAAATACTGTATGTCTAGCTCAGTACATTTGAATCAAGCTGTGAATTTGGGTTTTGCAATAAATCAACAAAAACTGGAACGTAGAAATGTTTGGTCTGAGATTGTGTTGTACTTTCCAGGCCATAAACTTTTAGATACACATGCAAAATTGGATGCCACAATAAAGTCAAAGCTTTAAACAAGAAGCACTGTGAGAGCACAAACATCTTCCAAAGAAGCTCACTCTGTGGGCGCTACTTACTTTTAAGGGAATAATTTTGTATATAATACTTTGGTTTCTTTGATTTTTTTTTAAAAATATATATTTAAGAAGTTTGTAGTGCAATAAAAATCAGATAAGGGAAGCATAGCAGATATTTACTTTATTTACAAGTATTGATTTGTAAATAACTGGACATGAATAACTCAAGCTTACTGTATAATATTATACTTTCATTAAAAATGTAACACATTTGGAGGTCAACTTGACAGATAGGCAGACTTGAAACGTAAAAGTGAGGTCAGAGGTCAAATGTGAATAATATTTAGATCCAAATTATAATGTGATAATTATAATGTGATATTTAGAATCCCCCACATTGATATGATGTTCTAAATGTTTTCAGTACAAACAAAGGCAAAAGCATTTTTTAAGGAAAAGGCATAAGTTCTATGGTTTTTTGTCACTTTCCTGACTAATTAGTCATTAAGTTGACCATGAAGACTTCAGATGACCTCATTGGATATAAGATACATTTTAGTGGATTGTTAATACGACCCCGCTCTACACCAGTAAAAAGTTTTATCACATTGTGACAAAGTGGCTAGGACTGAATTCATTTACCATTTGTTACTTGCATATATTGTTATTTTGTGTTCTGTTATCTAATCATAATGCTTTAATGTAAACACAGCGCATGTAACCTCACCTCTGCATACTATCCCGGGTCTGTTTGTGGTAGTATTGGTTATACTCATTACAGCAGTGCAAATGTTCTCAAAGCTAAATGTCACTTCATCATTAGTTGATTTGAATCTTTCATTTGTTTATGTAGTTTGGTTATACTTGTGTGTTCCTTTGTGCAGGTCCTATGTGTAAAACAGGTATGTGGGAGGGGGAAAATTAAGAACACTTAAAAGAAGCTTGAACAGTCTGCAGATGCCGTCTTCCTATCACTTTCCATGCTGCTTATGTTATGCTACCCCACACACATTAATTGAAACTTTTTTGAGCTATCATGTTTGCAGACAGAATCACACCCACATAATCACTACCAAAAACATCACCTCCATGGCAGAGAAGGTTTATGTTCGTATAGAAAGAAAAGTACGTGTGAGGAACACAGTTCCTAGTTACAGTTCTGAAAGTAAGCCTACACCTGACTTCTAAATGTATCTTTGGTGCTGTCAGTTCAGTATTTTCAGGTGTGCTCCTGACTTGATGGAGAGCTAAAGTCCATCAGAAAGAGGTCAGAGGTAAAAGGTTTGTGATAACCTACAGTTGGATGCATCCAGAATGCATCCAGAATGCATAAAGAGGATCACACATCTTCAGTCCCCAAAGCACTTTTGTAGTGTTGCTGACCACTCAAAGTGCTTTACACTACAAGCCACATTCAGTTTTTTCACACAGCACTTTATGCTGCGCTCTATGCTGTGCTCTTTCAGCCACACTTATGGCTAATTCAGATTCACCATTGAATCTAACCTGATGTAAATGAAATAAATACAAACTAAACCTCTGCAGGTGCACGCTGTCTAGTGTTTGTCAAGCAAAAAATTTGATTAATCAAACAGACTAATGCAGACAACTGATGATATCTGTTTGACCTGCTCCCCTGCTCCCCTCAGGCAGGAGGCTCCGGTCCATTCGCACCAGAACCTCTCGCCATAAGAACAGTTTCTTCCCCTCTGCTGTTGGACACATGAACAATTACCATATGACTGTCCCCGCCACTAACACATGACCCTACGCTGTGTCACTGCATCATTCCATGTTTGGCACTGATCACCACCTGCACTCATGTATATATCTTTCAACGTAGCACTCTTAATTCTTATTCTCATGTATATATCTCATGTATATCTCATGCACATATCTTTCTACGTAGCACTTTTAATTCTTATCCCTACTTTTATTTTTTCATGTCTATTTAAGTGCTATTTATGACACTATGTTTGCACTGAAGCACCGCAGCAATTTCCTAATGTTGTAAACCTGCTCAACATTTGGCAATAAACCCCTTTCTGATTCTGATTCTGATTCTGATTCTGATATGCCACCTCCTAACCCTAAAAATATCCTTGGTTGAATATAGGATCATTTGCTATTGATAAAAGTTTATCCAATAAGTTCTGGCATATTTATCTTTACACTCATCCTGTACTTCAGTGAGCAGTGAACCATTAATACATTTCAGCGTGCTGCTTCCACTATGAAATCTTTTGTCCATTTCTCCTTTATTGTTTTAAAGACCATTTAATATGCATCACTGCTCCATCCATTTCAGCCCAAATTAAAGCTGTAAAGGCAAATACAGCCTAACCTGATGTATGATGTTGGAAGGCTTTAGTCTTGAATATCTGGGATCTACCTGGCTGCTAAGAATTAGACAAGAGAACTTTGGTTCAAATCTATTTGGGTCAGTTGCCCCTCAGGATATTCTAAAAATGCTGCCCAATTAGTAGAGCAAATTATCTGTGGCCGTGCCCCCTGGAGCTTGCAGGTAGAGAGAACGTGTGCTGAAAACCTGAAACTCTGCACAGCGCTGCCTGTGTCACTATGAAGATTTCTGCTGTTTTGTCCATTTCTCAAGCCCACATTCTAGAGGCGATGATCTCTGTTGAATAGTAAAAATGTTTGTTGGTATTTTTCCAGATGGATTTGTTTGCCTAAAGGTTGTTTTTGTTCTTATACAGAGGGAAAATCACTCAGAGATGATGAAATCTTACAGAATCTACCAGTGGGAACCACTGCCACCATGTATTTCAAAGATCTTGGTCCACAATTAGGCTGGACTATGGTACGATTAATTCAACAGGCATATTGGCAGTTGTTTTTTTTAATCTGTGACACATTAAAAAAGAAAGTCATCTTTTCTTCTGTTTTCAGGTGTTTCTTGCAGAGTATATCGGGCCCCTTCTGAGCTACCTCCTCTTCTATTTTCGAATACCCTACATTTACTCAAACAGATATGCACTTAGTTCCAGCCCCCACCCTGTTGTCACGTACGTTGAAAATGAAATATCAACTACAGCACAAATTACGACAGGCCACGGCTAAATTAAAATTGTTCTATGATGAAAACATGCTATTCTAACTATTATATATACGTATACATGTACTATGCAAGAGAATGACCTGTTGCCAGAAGCCAGTCTTATCCCTCGGCTCTCTCTCTCAGACTGGCCTGCGTCTGTCATACCTTCCACTACACGAAGAGGCTGATAGAGACAATCTTTGTGCATCGCTTCTCACATGGGACCATGCCTCTCAGGACTATAGTCAAGGTGAGGTACGTCTAAAGTTAAAGAGGAGAGCCTCTGATAATAAGCTCCTCTCTTTCACAGTGTGTGGCCTCATTTTTACTGTCCTGCACCAGTTTTTGTTTTTTCATGTTTTAATGTTTATTTATAGCTACAAGCA
This sequence comes from Aulonocara stuartgranti, assembly GCF_965226115.1. Classification (NCBI taxonomy): domain Eukaryota; kingdom Metazoa; phylum Chordata; class Actinopteri; order Cichliformes; family Cichlidae; genus Aulonocara; species Aulonocara stuartgranti. The sequence continues at coordinate 12,036,427 of NC_138960.1, forward strand.
TGTAGCACGTACCACTGCCAGTTTCCAATGCCCATCCACACAAGGTCCTTGAATGCACTATAATTCATGAATGTCATAATAAAGCTAAACAAAGCTTCGTTTGGCAATGCAGAATACAACTTGCAGTCTCTACACAGTATCTTTGTGAGGACTGGAACTTCACTGATCATTTTCACATTAAGTATTTATGTATGTGCTCATTTCGTCTTTCAGAATTGTGCCTATTACTGGGGGTTTTCAGCATGGTTGGCTTACTATATCAACCACCCTCTCTATACGCCTCCATGTAAGTCAGTCCGAGTATGCCACATACAACATGTTTTTCTCCTGTATTTTCATCATATCAAAGCCAAACTGTCTTTCTCCACAGCATATGGAGAACTGCAAGTCAACTATGCACTAATTCTATTTGTGGTACGTATACTAATAATTACACATGGCATATCACATATACAGACTCCTGATTTGTTTATTTCTGCTCTAGATGTGTGAAATGGGCAACTTCTCCATTCACTTGACTCTGAATAAGCTCAGGGGAGATGGTGAGTCGCTGAGCTTTGTTAACATTCATGGATGAAGCAGGGTCACCCATCAATTCAAATACTGTAAAATGAAATTATACATATGTAATCCGTTCACTGGACGAATTATCTTTGCAGGACCCAAGGGTAGAAGATTTCCTATGCCAAATAAGAACCCCTTCACCTGGCTTTTCTTCTTTGTATCCTGCCCAAACTATACATACGAGGTAACACGCAGCATTCAGAACGGTTTATCTAGCATTAAATTTTCATTCATGCTTGAGCATAATCTCACTTTCTGCTTGCACACTGGACATACACTGTAGGTTGGAGCTTGGGTGAGCTTTTCTATCATGACCCAGTGTCTGCCAGGTATGAGCTTCCTTTCACCTTTTGCTGTCACCAAGTGAGCATGTCCATAAATATAATCCATTGTGGAACTGTATGGTTGATGAGAAAGCCTGCATAGTCCTCTTGGTTATCCCCACATGTTGTATATTTTGTCTTTCAGTGGCATTTTACACATTACTGGGGTTTATTCAGATGACCATCTGGGCCAAAGGAAAGCACAGAGCCTACATCAGGGAATTCAAGGACTATCCCAGTCTCCGAGTGGCTATTATACCTCTGATTCTTTGATAAGGCTTAAAGCATGAACCTCATACAAAGAAACAAAGAAGTCTGCTGCTGCTGCTACTATGCAATTTTGTCTACAAATGAATGAGCCGAACTAGGAGGAAACAGAGCAATAATGTGGCTGTTTACGTGTTTAAGGCTTTAAAAAACATGCCGGAAACCTTTAAAGTCAGCAATAATAGCAGTGTTTAATATCAACAGAAGATTGGATTTCTTTCTCAGAGGTTGATTTAGCATTGTGATAAAACTCAGAGTTCTTCCTGTCATATTAGCTACGCTTTAACATTTGGATTTTCTATGTTTGATTCTTTCAGAATATTAAGGAGTGTTTGAGAAACCAGCGAGGAGTGCTGACTGCATATTGGTTTGTTAGCATACGTTGTTGCTTTTTATTACGAGATGAAAGTTTTCTAGTTACATGTAAGTGAAAGAAATTGAGCATCCTCATCCTCATCATAAAGTGCCTGCGGAAGCAAACGAAGAAATTTGAAATGTCACAGCATCCATTTAAGAGTGCGACATCACTTTTAAGCTCTCAGGAGGAACGCTGATAAAGCAGGTGTTTAATCACGCTAAAGTTAAGCCCTTCTAATGCTTATCTCAGATAGTTTTCTCCAGAGAAGTGCAAACTGTACTGACGTTAATGTACAGAGACTTTATCAGGTAGTCAGTGATAAGTGCTGCAGTTCTCAAGCCTATATTGCCTAATCTCAGGTTAAAACTGTTCTTTTTTTGGTTATAAAAGTGAATGCAAGGTCTGAATAAAGGTCCACATCTTAAAGAAAACGCACTTCATTATTTATTATACTCTGCCTCACAGAAACACGTCATCATCTTCTAATGACACTAGGTGCTGCAAACAAATCATGAGGACAAAGCGCAAAAATTAAAAATGAATGGCATGAAGAGATCATATTAATGAAATGTATTTAACAGCGCAAGAAGGATTTTGTAATGATTATGAGCTGTATTACACAGATCACCAATAAATCTCATGATGCTTCGAGTAATACTGCATCAATAAGGTGCTAAGCCTTTGCTTCTCTGAGCCCTTACTCCACATATCTAAAGAAGGCAGTGAAAGTGAATCTTGCTTGGCATCTGAAGCAAAAATATATATATAAACAATCTATGCTTTCTTTACACACCCTTTCTTTACAGGTTGTTTTTTTCATATTTCATCAGTTAAAGGCCTAAAAGGTGAGCAGAACGTGGAACAAATAGCAGGCAGGCACAGAAATGCTCCACATTTTCCAAAAAGTCAAAGCCCGCTAACATTGTTTACTGGAGAAGCAAAATCGAGCAGCATGCACTTTTGCCACGAGTGAAATCAGTTTAAGGGATCGACTTCTTCACAGGCTGCGCTGTGAGGTTAGAAGATGCAACAGATCGACTGCAACATTCAAAAGACTCCATCAAACGTGGATTTAAAACACAAAGGACTTCTTTTCCGCAAAAGTTGGAAACCAAAAGTTCATCCTCTGTTGGCATCCAAAAAATGATGCGCCTGTCACTGGTGTCTGTTGGGTTGGGAGGGATTTTTCTGCAGACTGTCTCAAATCAAAAGGTGGCCCCGATTATGCCGACTAGCTTTCAGTCCCCTCAAAGTACACACATCAATAGGACTTTGAACACTGGCTGCCAATGACATAAAAATGATCTCTTCCAGCTGAGCTCATTAAATTAAGTTCACCTCCCCAAAGACTTGATGGGTGTGGTATCAATATATCGCTGGGCTCCAGCAGCTTTTGGATGCAATACAATACTTTCATCCTCTCTTGACTGCTGCTTGGCAAAATTCACAAACACCTGCAGGGACAAAGAAACAAAAACAAAGATTTGATTAAAGCAGCAGGTTGACATACGCCATAAAATTAGGAGCCAAGGCACAAAATGCAAAAGGAGGTTAAAATATGACCGACGTGCAAAGTCTTGCAACATAATGAAATAGATCTTTTTTCCATTTTATAATTCATTGTGTTGTGCATTTCTGCACCTATTTACCTGGTCGAGAGTGGTTTGTGACACTGAGTAGTCCTCTATTTTGAGTTTCTCCTTATTAGCCAGGACCATCTGAAAGATCCTAGCCAGGGAGGATGAGGAGATCTTGTACTGTAGCGTGTTGTAGTGCTTCTCTCTCTGGATGCAGCCAGGGAAGGTACTTTCCATGAATGCTTCAGCAGGGTTCAAGTCTGGGGCACAACCGGGCTTAGACGCCCTGATCTTCATGGTGACCACGTAGCCATCGCCAAATCTAAAGTGTGTAAAAAGTCTGGCACTTTTAGTGAAATAGTTACTGAAAGATTGGTGGATAGGAAAGGAGGAAAATGAAGATCAGGTATTTTGTTATATGAATAAATAATAAAGTAAAATGACCAACTTGTATTTGAGATGCTGAATAGTTCCCAAACACTTGAAGGATCCATTAACCATAATGGCCAAGCGCGTACACAGTGCCTCACATTCCTCCATACTGGAAAGAAAATCATAACAATTAGATGCCGTGCTCACTCACATGTGTACACACATAATACAGAGAGACAGGGGAGAAATCAGACGATCAGAACAAGAAAAAGTGTCTTTGTAAGTTATTTGGACACCATACACTGCTAGTATTGCCTCAGCGTAAGTTGTAAAGGGCATGTGTATTATCTGGACACTGGGAGTGGGGACTTTAAAGCAGTAGGGTGGATGGTTTTCCTGCAGGAATTTTTAAGTGACAAACGTATTACTTCCTGCTTCCTAGTGAGATTTTGTGCATTGGTTTATGGAGTAAAAAACAAAATTCATTCACCAGGTGTGAATTCAAAATCCAAAGGAAAATAATGCAGTAAGGTTATCTCTGACTTATGGCATATGATTTACTTTTCCGTCTTCCTTTCTGCATTTTCTCTGGGAAAACAGCCCAGAGTATTAAACCCATGTTGCCCTATTATTGGGGGTACTGTACCAGAAGATGCCTCTAAGGCATGGGTGTTAAACATAAGGCTTGGGGACCAGAATTGGCACAGTAAAGACTTCAATCTGGCCCGCTGGACAGCTTTGGAAAATGCGAAGGAGGGCTTATATGTTTAGGCCTTTTTGCAGCTTTCGCTACTGATGAAGACCTGCTCTCTGGCCTTTCATACGCCAAAGAAATTAAATATAAATAAATAATTAAATGGCAGAACTTCTTTACACTGACAAAAAGTGGAGCTTCTCTGGACCAGACCATTTAAGATCAAAGTGTGGCCTACAGTGTAAAGTTTGACATCTCTGCTCTAAAGCAACGAAACATGTCAGCATAAAACCCCCACGGCATAACACAGCTGTGGAACGTAGGAGTCAAGCATTCAGATTTTTTTGCTTTATATGTCAGTTATCCATATGTATTTGTTTATGTTAAAATATATGCTTTACCTGTGTGACGTGAGGACCACGGCTCTTTTGTCCTGAATAACACTCATGATGGAGTTCCACAGAAAACGTCTGGAGAGAGGGTCCATACCTGTAGTAGGCTCATCCTAAAGTGCAGGAACAACAAACAAATTAGCTTTGGCACATTTGAATTTTGTCCATTATCTGCTTAATATTCTTATAACTGTAATATCCACTCATAACCCACTAATCCTGTTATTGTTGGACTCACCAGCAGCACCAGAGCAGGACAGCCAATCATTGCAATGGCTGTGGAGAGTTTCCTCCTGTTACCTCCGCTGTAGGTCCCAGCACTGTAACCTGCATATTCTGAGAGACCCAGCTTCTGGATGGCCCACTCTGCAACCTAAGTTAGAAGAAGATAAAGTTCCCCATTTCAAAATAATGTCACAATAAAACTTCATCCATCAACTGTCAGACCTAGTTCTGCATCTCACCCTGCTGATCTCAGACTCTGGCACTCCACGAAGGCGAGCGTAGAGGTGTAGGTGTTCTCTGCCTGTCAGCAGCTCATCTATGGCATCAAACTGAGGGCAGTAACCCATGTTCTGATGGACATCCAGGATATTGGTCAAAATGCTGTGAGAGATTTATGCAGATAGGTGAAGTGTATCAAACCTTCTTTTTCACCCAGCATCAAAGAAACTTAAAACAACGGCGATTATCAGCAACTGAATGTATTCGACATCAATGCTCAAATTCAGCACGGAACAACTGCGATGTACAAACCTGTGACCTGCAACCGAGGCTTCTCCTGAGGTGACATTAATGTCTCCAGTCAACATCTTAAAGGTTGTGGTTTTCCCAGCTCCATTTACCCCCAGGAGACCGAAGCACTGTGGATATTTGGAAGCAGAAAAAGACAGCCTTAGAGGTAACATACCGTACCATATATCAGTTTAACCAAACCTCTACAAACCTCTCCAGGTGATACTCCGACACAGATTCGGTCTACTGCAGGGATAATTGTTCCTGTGTAAGTCTGGTAAGAGAACATCAGAACAAAAATAAAGCTCAAACTCAAATCTTTCTCCAAAATCAGTTTTCTTTTTTTGTTGTCCACAGTGTGTCCTAATAAAGACTAACACTGACCTTGGACAAGTCTCTCACACGTAAAATGTCATTTGATTTTCCACTCTGATAAATTCGCTGTCTTTCCTCTCCAACATCCACGTCTTCATCCAAAATGTGAGGCTTTGGGCAATCGGGTATCCTGCCAGCGGGAAAAAAAATTGCTACTCAGTCATGGTTTGATTTGGTGTGTTATCTGGACAATGACTTTCATCACATGTGTAAATTTCAAATAGCATTTATTCATGTGCATCTAACAAGTTTGGTAACACATTTACTTGCCAGTTATTCAGGAAGAAGCAATACTGGAAGAGAATATTAATGATGAAATAGACAAATCCCTCAACACCCATGAAGAACAGGTTCTTCCCAATAAAATCCCAGTTATAGGGATCTGGACTGTAGTCCTCACCTGAGAAAATGTAGAAACAAAATTCCTATAAATCCTACTTTCCCAGTTGGTGCTTTTCATGTAAGTTTCTCCAGCCTTTGTAATGTGGAAAACACTGGAATGCATGAACCGTTAGATACACATCATTAATATTTCATGTTGCATCTTTAGTTCACATTTGCATAGCAATAATGCTGATTCTGCTCCAGGGGATCTTGTTGCCTAAGCAGTCTTTGCAGCAAGACTGCAGCTGCTTCGGGTCATGGTGGCAAATGTATGGTATGAGATTTCTGATGACCTCTTTATTAAAAAGACATTGTAGGATATTTTATAGCTACATGTATTTGAGGGGTATGAGTCTGTGTGGTTCATAATTACCAAAGCGGGCATAGACATCACTTATAGCTTGGTTCATAGCCATGTCTATGAGACCTCGGCCCAGGCAGTAATGGGGGAACATCAGCATCACCCTCTTCAACAGCTGGTTGAACCCATACAGAGCCTAGATAGAAACCCAACGTGTAATATTAAGTTTGACATTTTGTTATTTATTTATTTTTTGTTAATTAAGTTTGACATTAAAATTGGTTGAAGTGGTAGAAACAAACCTACTGGGCTTACCGTGTTGCTCTCAAACAGGTCCAGGATGAAGGTAATGGCACTGCTGTTGATGCCAATGAAGAGGTTGATACATGACAAAGAGACGTAGGCTGTGCTGGGAACACTGAACACGTATGACATGGGGTACATCATGGGTGTCACAGACCAGCTGAGAGAGAAGGAAGGAGATTAGAAAAAGGATCAATTAAAGGGAAAGCCCAGTGCTTGATGCTGATGAGAGGAAAACGCTGCAATAGATCACGTTTTATGTTTTTTTGACAGTATGTGCTCTCCAAATCTTTGCCAAATAAACAAAAATGCTGCAATATTTTTACTTGACATGGTATTTAATGACCCAGCCGGGCAATGTAGTGAAAACCTGGTATACACGAGTTTAATAAGAATTCAGTGATGCAGTAGCTCACATTTAGGCCAGATGATAGGAAATATTTACCAGAGAAAGATTATAAAAACTCTACCCATGTAGACCAAACTCAAAACCAATCAATAATAAAATAATATTAGAATAAATATGTGATAGATATATGCAATATTAGAAAACCAGTCAGCTGTGAAATTAATTCAAGAAGTATGCTTGAAGTTTCCTTTTGATTCAGATCTACTTTCTTCTTGTTTTGTCTGTATTTCACAAGAATGCAAATCCAATGTAGCTCTTAGAGGACAGGCTGGAGTTTATGGTGTGACATTTAGTGTAATTACATTAGGTTACTGCAGGACACAAATGTCTATGGAAAACTGGAGACATCAGAGACTGGCTGCTTTAGATGTCCTTTTTACTATTTTCAAACAATGTGGCTGTGACAATACCACATTATTACTAGTGACTGCAGGTGACGACTAATTTCTCAGTTGATTAAAAGAGAAGAAAAAGTTAGAATGACTAATCTAAAACTAAGAAACTAACTATCGAGCTAAATTAGAGGACTGTTTGATGGGCAGTGTCACATTCTTCGATCGTGCTGTTTCACTGTGTGTCTCGCGTCATTCATTATGAACACTGCCTGTTACAGCCCAAACGGTCGCAGAAGTAGAAGAATAAACTGATATTAAATATGATATGAAAACACTTTACGACAGATGCTTACATATTATTAAAATATCACAAATTAACATTAAAAAAACAAATAAATCGCAGATAAAAAGTGTTGCGCACAGCGTTGTGCCGTGCATTATTAAAGAAGCACATTGTTCTGCAATTAATGACAACCAATAAAATAACCACAATAAAAGTGCAAATCTGAAATAACAAGAAACAATAAATCATCCGTCCTTGTCCGGGGCGGCAGCCTAAGCAGTGAAACGTAGCCACGTCTTTCACCTCATTTGGGGAAACACCAAGGGTTTTCCAGGCTAGCCGAGGGATGTGGCCTGGGAACTCCAGCGTGTTCTGGATCTACCTTGTGTCCTCCTCACCCAGTAGGCAACCACCTCACCTGCCTCCATTCAATATGAAGGAGTAACAGCTCTACGATGAGCCCCTCCCGAATGACTGAACTCCTCACCCTATCTCTAAGGGAGAGAAAGCTCATTTAACCACTTGTCTCCACAATCTTATTCTTTTGCCTTCAGAAAATCTCAAAAAATAACAAAAATCTCATGCCTAGATGAACATTTTTCCACAATATTGTTTGGGCTGCAGCCCCACCTGGTGGCAGATGGCTGAATAACAGCTAAGACAGTTTACTGGCACTGGGAATCAATTAGAATGTTAAGAACTGGATTAAATGACTAGTATGTCTGACACCGAGTAGTTTGATCAGTGACAATTATTCATCTAGTCATGCACATCCATAATTATTACACCGTTAGTAACTAAAATCACACATGTAAAACAGTAAACTAAAAAGATTAAAGCTTACCCGTAAAGCATAAGCAGAGCAATTAGTGGTTGGAGGTTGGTTGGTGAGGTGTAGCACTTCCTGTCGAAAAAGATGAAAATTTCCACCACCATTGCTGCACTGATGGAATAATTAACCTGAAGAGAGTTACAGAAATACCAGTGTTTACAAAAAGCTACTGACGGGTCTTCTTGATTGTACTGAAATCTCAGCCACTGTCACAGTCTTAATGTAATGCTGCTGCAGTACCATGTCCCACAGAAAGTTGGCCATCCAGTACACCAGTGGACTGACACCACTGACAAACTGCAGGTGTTTGGCCTGAGTGACCCTCTCCTGGATGAGATAGAGGACAAAGCTGGCTGGGACAAAGGACATGGCAAAGATGACACAAATGGCCACCACTGCATCCACTGATGTGGTCAGACTGGGAAAATGAGAGAGAGATGGATTTATTTATTTATTTATTTTTTTAGGAGATCTTTGTGCAACAAATATCTTTTTTGGCTCTCTTAAAAACCCCTTGAAATAAGATGGGGTGATAACTACTTGGCTGAGGTTGACTCACACAGTGATCTCAGAGAGCTGTTCTTTGGTGAGGTTCAGAGGATGGTTGATGGCAGTGATTCCATATTCAGCAAGGTTAGCTTCTCTGGGCAGGTTTGCACGGAGGATTGCATTGTTGGCCACGTTCATAAAAGATACCATGGCATGCCAGCCCTTATTGTTATACCACACCTGCAAAAAGGAATAGATGCTGCTGCTGATTCCTAATATCAAATTACAGCATGATCTTTCATATTGTGTAGGCAAGTTAATTTTAGAGACGAAGCTTTCATTTAATTAACTGACCTTGACATTGTTTTCAGTCTCCATGTACCTAAAGAATGTCCCTATATCCTCTAGCGTTTGTTTCGAGTATTTTCCCTGCAAGCACAAATTTGAGGCTTAAAAAATAATCACAAAGGAACAAAGTGATAAACATGCAGAAACAGAGATACAGCGACAATGACTCAGACCCTCCACAGAAAAAAACATAGTATTTGGCTTCAAAGGCTTACCCCTGTTACATTGAGCAGTCGTCCCAGCTGACCTGCTACGTCCTGGATGGTCTTTGGCTCCACCCCTAAAACAGGGAGCTGTGCTCCCACTGATATACCCCCGTACCTGGATGCCACACAGAAAATCCCTTTGACAGAGCCTTTCAGTAATCTGCCTGCTTTCATACTTAAATTATTACCTTATTTCAACCACTAGAGGAAGAACCATACCACTGCACATAACACAACGTCTATGAGGTGCACTTCAACCATGTCAGACATTTCCACTATTTGGACTGAAATGGATTTTCCAATAAATTAGTTTGATTCAAATTTAAATTACCTTTGTTCATTCACCCAGTATTTGCTTTTCAAGCTGAAAAAAAATCAGATGCAGTAATTAGATATTGTTTTCACCCTGGAGTATATTAAAACAACTGGCAAGAACTTGTCCAAAACACCTGGTTCTGATGATTCCGGGGTAGGTTTTCACCAGGTAGTCTGAAATATTCCTGCCTGTTAGGTCCATGAGGACATCTCCTGTTGACTGGATCCTCTGAGGAATAGGAACAGGATTTCTCTGTTAACACTTATCAGCAGCAGTGGATCGAATGCAGATGTAATTCCACTCATGGATCTTAGCGTTGTACTTATATAATTGCATGCACATAATGTGGTCATGTTCAGTATCAGTTTCGTAACCTACCTGTGGAGGTGGCAGCCCTCCAGCTCCATCAGGACACACAGGAAGCATGGTAAGTTTTGTAGGTGTGCTGCACTTGCATTGTGGAGACGGTCTCAGGGAGCTCCACTCTGTGCCAGCCAGCATTTCTATGAGAGCAGGGTTGACCAAAGGCATCTCCCATTCTGTGGTGATGTTGTTACATGGGAAATCTCTTCCAATGGAGGAAAGGAACTAATGTTAAACAAAAAACACACAAGACAGTGCAAGAACCGCTAGTTCTGTTAAGTTGACTTACTCCAGCGGTTCATCCGCCATGCACCGAGTCCCAAAGCCGGGCTTTTCCAACAACACCTCGCCGAAATACCTCATCTGAGCATCTGGAGGGTGCTCATTACTACATTGGGTAAAGTGTAATGAATACAAAATAGCAAAAATATGAAAATTCTATCCATTTACACATTTTACACAAACATTTGTTAAAAGATGTTTTATTTGAGCCAGACTGATCAACCCAACTGAACAGGTACATCTTCTCGTAACAGCTAAACCTTTCATGATGGCCTAGTGCATACCTGAAGAAGGTGTATTGTTGTCCATACATCCATGGGCTGAGGGTCAGGCTCGGATACTCTCCAAAAGGTGGAACGATCAGAGTGAATGTCAGTGCCAGGAAAACAAAACTGGCAGGCAGGACAATCTACCAAAAACAGAAAAACAAAAACCAATCTTACAGCTGAAACACATAGTGCACTTTGTTTGTTTCCACAGCCGTCCAAGGCAATGGTAGTTCTTAAAAGAATAATGATAATGACAATGTCTTTTATTAAGATATCATAAAATAAGAAGGTTACCTGGGCAATGAAATCTTTGTAAGAGCGTGTGGCATGATGCAACCTCTTGATTACCAAAGCAAAGAATTGTTTGGTGGTCAGACAGAGGCCTCTGACCTGGTAGGATCCTCTGCCTGCACTGCCTTCTGATGTGTCACATGTACTCTGGCCATTGGACTCTGAAATAAAAGCTTAAATTAAAATGACTTCCACCAGAGATCTCAATGCTAAATTACAGCCGCATCTTTAGTCTTCACTGTGACCGAAAAGCATTTGCCAGCAGTGCTCAGTAGCCTGACTTTGGCTGGCCTAATAGCAAAGCTGAAGCTCTCTGCATTACACTGTTGCCAGGAATAACCTTTGCCAAAATAAGTAGTAGAAACAAATACATAAAACGAGATTAAAAGAGTATCTTATAATCTTATAATCTTAAATGTTAGAGTTTCATCAGTGACTGATAGGATTTTCTGGCCTGGTGAGGTTCTAGTTAGCTGAAAACAAATGCTACAAGCAGAAGGAAACAGCTAGCATGGCTTTGTATGTTAGCCTTTTCAAATCTACTAATGGAGCCATTATGTACCAGAGTAATTAATGGTCACTTCCTTTGTGTATAAAATGTTTCTAAGCTTTTGAAAACTTTATTACAAATGTTTTGTCAGCTTTTTCATGTTTTTTATACATGCTAGGCTAACTAGCTGTTAGTAAGTACTTTTATTTTTACCATGCAGAAATCTCTTTATGTTATTTCCTTTTTAGTGTAACCTTCACAATAACTGTTGTTTTCCTCACAACAGCAGCTACTGGCCAGAGCTGTGAGCTTAAAGACGCTGTCACCTTTTAGCGGTTCCATATCAACAGCGACTCTGTTGAATCCACAGAGACTAGCTCGAGAAATCTGTTGCCATGATTTGTTGTCTGAGAGAGTTAAAGAATGGATATGAAGGACATAAAACATGATTATAGGTGGACACGGTTGGACTGAGAAAACAATCAGAACTGTCAGGCTCCAATCAGGCTTTGATAAATCAACAGGAAGAAAAGAAGTGGTGAAAAGAAAATTCTGCCCTAGATTGAGCTCTTTCTACAGTTTGTTCATGCTTTACCTTGAAAACATTTCCTCTTGGTTGCATTCCCATCTGCAGTGACCTTCAGAAAGATCTGCAAAAAAAAATATATCCGTTTTAATTTCAGGACATAAGACGAAGAAAGTTTAATGAAAAAAACATATAAAATGTATCTTTTTACAGAGACAGCCAGGCAGTGACAGACTGCCGGTTTTTAAAGATATAATAATTATTTTTTGCTTCTTTATTTCTAGTTTTATTTATGGAGTCACAATGTTAATTTGCAAATGTAAATGACTATTGATATTATTCCTATTATTGTAACTGCATGAAACTACTGCTTTTACTTTCAGGGTTATTTTTTTCCACACACCTCCTCCAGCGACGTGTCAGACACACCAAAGCTGCTGAGGCCGATGTCCAAGAGAGTTTCCTCCAACTCCCTGAAGAGGCTAGCATAAGCCCTGGGCTGGAAGTTACGATTGGGCAGAAGAAAGGTGAGCTCCTGGCCAATAGCCTCGATCAGGCGGGCCTGGGGCACATGATGATGGACCAAGGCTGTGATGCTTTCCATGTTACCTGCAGATAAGAAGATAAGATAAGAAATATATTTTGCCTTAAATCAGCCTTTTACACATTATTCTTTGCATTTAATCTGTTACTCAGTGCACTTAATTTTCACACTAACTAATGATAATGATTTTAATTTTATAGGTCACAGTATTTCACAGTGAATATAAGGTGTTTCTAGGTGTGTTGTCAGCAGATACAGTAACCAGAGTGACTGCAATCCATTGTAAAGGTATTATTCATCAACATGACAAAGGGAGTGTGCCCTATAGTCTTAATAATTAGATTAATAGCCTAAAAACAGGTTCAACGAAAATGACAATAGTGTCGTCATAACAAAGTGATTATATACTAATAATATAATGAATTAATGGCCAGCTTTTCCCACGGTAAGTCTTCTAAATGTGACTTACCATCCATCTGTCTGTCAGGGGTGTGACTCTCCTCCCGGTTCGCTTTAAATGTCGAACATTTCGAGCACACACACGAGCAATCCTCTGTGCAGTCACAGCTAGGCTGAAGGACACCGTAACAAGATATTAATGAGAAATCGCTGTGTCGCAGTGTTAAATATACCATCAGAAAAATAAGAAATCCCGCTGTGTTTTCTTTGTAATGTTGGGGGTTTTACAAATGTTATAAGGAGGAAGGAACTTAACTTTAAACCAGGTTTACTTTAATTTGCAAAACTACAACATCTATAACTTTAAAGAGGATAATGCACAAATATACAACAGGTTCCCTCTTCCTTAGTTCCCACCTTGAGAGTGTCATGCTTCATGCGGCGTACAAGAGTGAGGTAGAAGCCAGCACCAAAACAGTTCTTTAAGAAGATTGGGGAACCGCAGCAGTAGAGGCGACCCTGAGAAATGATAGCCACGCGGTCGCTCAGCAGGTCAGCCTCGTCCATGTGATGGGTGGACATGATCACTGTGCGCCCTGCAAACAGCAGAGAGAGAGTGAATTTAATAAAGAGAGGCTGAATAATGGAAATATGCGTTTGATTTAAGAAAAGCTTTTCAAAGCTGAGTAATAACTCGTTTTTATTATGGCGATTTCAGTGGAGCTGGTCTGATTGTGGTGTCATAAATCCTTCCCGCCTAAGAATATATTAAACACAGTCATCCATGTTATACTGGAGGCATCTGTCAGTTGTCATAGAAAATATATCATTTATTATATATTTCACTTTAAAGTTTTAGTTCAGCAAGGTTAACGTTTATGATGGTGATATGAGGTATGCCAGAAAAGTGTAATACGTGCTGTTGGTAGTGGTTTAGTTGCTATAATGATTTGTGCAGGATCTAAGCTTAATTATTTGCTGGCCGTCTGGACAAACCAGTCAGATTTATTCATCGTCTAACCTCTACAGGCCATGTTGTGTAACAGGTCGAGCTAAGTGTGTTTAATGATTTTCATTTTAGATTTCTTCAAATGTGAATAGTCGGGTTGGGTAATTAATTCTCTGTATGAGCACTCTTGTACTCAGAATATTTTCGTGTAACACATAATAATGTTTTCTTAGTACAATCAACAATCGCAAATACAACACATTGGTATAAATATTTTAAAAACCTTACATACTCGTCTAAAATCAGTATTGATCAGTGTTACCTGCACGGTATTTGAGTAGCAGGTCCCAGATAGAACGTCTGGAGTAGGGATCCACCCCAGATGTGGGCTCGTCCAGGATCACCACCTTGGCCCCGCCAACAAAAGCCAGAGCAACAGACAGCTTCCTCTGCATGCCCCCTTGAACAGAACACCATCATTTATTGATGGGGAGTACATCATTGTGTGTGTGTGTGTGTGTGTGTGTGTGTGTGTGTGTGTGTGTGTGTGTGTGTGTGTGTGTGTGTGTGTAGTCTGCATTACAGTGAGCTTTGATAGATCTATGTGTGCATCTGCTTCCAAACACACCTGAAAGGTTCTGGGTCAGTACATCTCTCTTGTGAGGAAGACCCAGATCCTCCAGCATGTTCTCCACCTCCTCCTCAGCCTCTGCTATTGGACGGCCTTTCAGCAGAGAGTAGAACAGGATGTGCTCTGCCACAGTCATACTGATAAAGAGCAAGAGAAAGACAAGGAAACAGTGATCCAGCTATACAGTACGGTGCTATCTTTATATCTGTTTGCTCATGTAACATGTCCAAAAACGACTTCTGTTATTAATATGTGAGGAAGTACATACTACTGAAAAAGGACATTGTGTTGAGGACACATTCCCAGAGACTGTCGGATAGTGTCCATGTCTGTGCGGATGTCTTTCCCATAAATGGTGGCTGTCCCTGAGGTGGGAGGATACATACCAGTCAAGACAGACCTAGGAGAGACAGGAGAGAAGAAAACAGATATTATTATATTTTCTTTAGACTATAGATATACATCGATGGGCATCTATGTACTGTTTGGCATACATAGTGGTGGTCTTTCCAGCTCCATTGTGCCCCAGAAGGGCAGTAATCTGGCTCTCATAGAAACTGATGGAGAGGCCATCCACAGCCGGTCTGAAGCAACTACCGAACATCTTGACCAGGTCCTTGATGCAGACACCCTTTACTAGATCATCTGGCTCTGCCTCGAAGTAAGGCTGCTCTGTGGACACCAAAGACACATTTCATCTCTTTCATTTGTCTGGATATGGAGTTAATAATGCAAGACAAATGAAAACTACTGAATTCCACAAAACAGAGTGACAGAATATATGTTTTTCAGTAAATTTAAAAAAAATTTAATATTTCCCAAATGAAAGCAGGAAGGAACATATGAGCTCAGCCAACTGGAATGCCATACAGTGCAAAGGAAACGTTTCCATCACTTATTAACTAAGCATAAACCTGAAGGGTTAGCTGTGTACGTTCACAAATGTCAGCAAGTGCAAACACATACAAGGACACTGAGTTCCCACACAGGTAATGTTGACAGTGATAAATGGAAAATGAGGGCCAAAGTGAATGCAATGAAAGAGAGCCCTAATCCTGCATTGAAATCAGCTGTTTGCCTGGAGAAACATTACATAAGTCCAAGTCATAAAATACATAATTAACTGTACTGGCGAAAATGCACCCTATGGGAGGAAGCTAGTTCACTCACGTATGAAAACACAGACATGTATGTTGATTTATCAAGTTATTATCATGTATCATATCACTGTATACAGTGATAAAAACCATATCAATATGAATAATAGTGACACTAAAGATGGTACTGGATTAATACTAGCGTAACAGGATAGTGTTCAGTAACCATGTGAATGGTGTTGAATAAATTATGTTTTCTTGGAAGTGAAAAACACACCTGCAATGTAAACAACAAACATACAGCAGATTTTGATCATCCTGATACCCTTTGTAGGTTATAAAGTGCGTTTCATTCAGATTGATTCATGTGTTTAGAGGGAACAGACTTGTATACATACTGTATGCTACGATCATTATAGTAAGATGTGTTCTTTAAATTGAGAAAGTAGCAGACAGTTAAATGTAGAAGCGTGTTGTATTTTTATACACTGTGGTAAAGCTGCTCCATCCGTTATACCGTCTTTCTCCTGGTTCTTCTCGGGCTTGTTCTCCTTCCCCAGCCTCTCACGCTGGTCGTGATGCTCACAGGAAGGTGGATCCTCTTTACCCTTGGTTTTCTCTGGGCTATTCTCCTGATCATGGATTCCATCTTCTTCTTTTGTTTGCTCTCCTTGCTCTTTGTTTGCAAGATTATCAAAGCCTTTTTTATCCAACTCCATTCTGGTGTTGCCTTTGGGAAATGAGATTTAAATTAGTTTGTTGCTAGATGACAAAAACAATATATTAGATTTATGACTGTTTCTTATCTGTCTGCAATACCCACTCTCAAACAACTTAACCCTCCCACGAAAAAGCATCCGGAAATGTATAATAGCAAACGTACCTGAAGCTGGAGCCACAGTGTTGAGCCAATAACAGGGCAGAAAGGGAAAGTAAAATGGACGGCCAATTCCATACTGTCCTATGATGAAAATAAATCGTATTAAATAAATGAACACAATTATTTATAATGAAATAGCTGTAATAAGACCCTTCAATATTCTCCTACACACTAACCAGGGAATACATTGTCCAGGTACCACGCCAGAACCCCATACAGGACTGTGTCCAAGCCCATCATGCAGATGGAAGTGAGGAAGGAGAACTCATCCCCCTCCAGGGGGCTTGTCTGGATGTTATCCCACTGAAGACCCAGACCCTGCTCCTCATACCTTGACAAATACTCTGTCCCAAACCCAAATGCCACTTGAGATAGTAGACTCTGAGAAAGGAATCAGTGCTAAGATTATCTTTGCTTGACATTTAAAGCAAGTCTATCAACCATCTGTAGTCTCATGTGTTATTCCTATTGTCTGTTCCTAAGTCTGCATCAGGGTTAAAAGTAAGGAAACAGAAGTAGCTGTGGTTGGTACACATACTGTGTGTAAGTATTAATGATTCGAATAAGCTAATCCTGTTCTATAACTAAAACTAAACAACAGTCATCATTAGTAAGCATGCTTTCAACTTGAGACACCCACCACCAGGAGCTTCATGTCTTTGGTGATGCGGTCTTGCCAGGCGAAGCAGAAAATGTGCGGAAGGTAAAGGGTGAAGTAGATGATACCACAGCAAGCAGCTGCCAAGTTTGCCTGGTTGAAGAAGACGCTGAGAAGGAAGCACTGCATGATGGTGGCCGTGGTGAAGGTGAGCAGAAACAGGAAGAGGATGACCGGGTTGCTGTAGTTCAACACCCTGCCTCCCTGTAGTTAAGGCAAAAAAGTGCATGGATGATGTTTAGCTGCTCAGTGTGCTTGTACACTGGAAGAAAAATGGTCTTTAAAATAAATATTTGATGGCTTGGGTAAGTGAAAGACTCATTTATTTCCCCCAAACCAAATTTACTGGGTCATTATGAAGCTTTTGAAAATTTTGAGAATATAAGATAAGAAGAGCTAATAAATAATCACCACAAAAACAAGAAATACTTGTGAATTTTCACACATAATTTGGAAGTTTTAATATTTATTTTTTGTTTTTTTATACAATACTCCCACTAGATGTCACAACAGCCCATTTTACAATAATGTGCCTGCTGAGTAACTTGCTGTCTACATGAGAGAAGTTGTGGCTTAGAAGTGTTAATTATTCACCGGCACATTACTGCAAAGACACTGACATAATTCCCATGATATCACAGTATTCACAGTTATTTCATTAATGATTTATGGGCTCAGTGAGAAACTATTATCCATTTATTATTTCAAGGTAAAACACTTGTAATGATTCACAGTGTAAGTCATGATTTACTGGTGCGTTATATAACAGATGCACTGACTTAATCACACGTACTGCCTCTGGTAAAATGCCAGATTGCGGTGCAAAACTAAATGGTTAAATTGTAACTTCATGCAAATAAGGAGAGAGGTGTTGGTAATCAGATATTTGCTTGGATGAGTTGAATAAAAGCCCAGACACAAAAGGAGCTTCTAGAAAAAGCTAAGCTCTTTTTTCTCACCATGATGATGGCCGTAAGAAGAGCTGTGCTAGTGCCCATCACAATAAAGCTGTCAATAAACCAGGTGGACCAAATGACACCGTTGGTGACCCCTACGGCCTTAAGGGTCTCCTTCAACCGCAGTTCCTTCTCCAGAACAATGCTCTTTGCAATCATGGACACAGAGTAGACCCAGGCCAGAACCATGAAGATGGGGAAACAGCGATTGAGAGTCAGCATGAAGCTTTAAAGGAAGACAAAGAGGGCAAAAGTGAGAAATGTGCAGTGATTGTTGCATACATCTCACAAGTTGTCAGCTTTCCTGCCAAGACAGATCAGTTTTGGCACATGGACAGATCATTTATTACTATACCTTGAAAGTAAAAGCTATGATCTGCAATGACTGTTAAATGTAATTATTTGCATTCTTTAATTATAATAATTCCACTAACAGATCATCCACGTAACAAGGGTAGGGCATCTGCTGTAGGTAAACACCCAGCGGCCGCTCCTTTCCTGTCTGTGTCCTGATGATGGCATGCTCTATTATGTCCTGCAGGTAAGCGAAGCCACCCCAAACGTAACGGAGGTCATCCATAGGATCAGCTCTGGGGCCTGGATCCCAGTACCTGAGGAATACACGCATATTTAGCTCCTATGTGTTTACTGTGCGACACTAAATAAAAATTAAGTAGAATTTCATCCTAACCTGTCTTTGACCTTATTGGTGCGTTCCACTGCATCAATATCCATACGGATCTTGAACTTAACATGAGGCGGGGGATTAGTAGTCCAGGAGTACATATTTACAAAGACGAGGCCTGCCCAGAACTTTCTGTCCTCCAGCATTCCTAACGCCCGATACGTAACGGTATCCTCATCAGGCAGAGCCACAAATTTATCCAGAATCACACACTGGGAGCGAGAGAGGGAACAGAAGAGAAACAGTCATCAACTCAAAAACTCAAAATAAGTTTCCTAACAGGTCGTGCCGTCAATGCTTGAGTTTACCAGAGGAGTCAATGAACATTTATCAAAAATTCAGTTCAGTTCAAATTTATTTATATAGCACCAAATCACAAGAACAGTTGCCTTAAGGCGCTTTACATTGAAAGGTAAAGATACCAACAATCAGACGACACCCTATGAGCAAGCATTTGGCGACAGTGGGAAGGAAAAACTCCCTTTTAACAGGAAGAAACCTCCACCAGAGATTAATAATGATGATTAAATGCAAAATGGTGTATAAACACTTTGTGTTTAATCCTAACCTGTCTTTATGGTCAATAAGGTTTGGAACCTCGACAAGTTAAATCAAATGAACATTTACCAAATGAATAAAAACGTACAGGATAAACTTTTAACTGGTGTAAAAGTCTTCAGTAAAAGTTATAAGAAGACAAAAGGGAAAAAAATGACTGAAAATCATGACTGTCTTTACAAAAATGAAAATTTTAATCTGCAGGTGGTGCTAGAGAAAAGTACATTACCAGAGTCGTCTTGAATTCAATCAGTTTGGAGAACTATGAATATCAAAACTTCATTTGTGGCTGCTCCATAGGGACAGACAAATACTGCCATTACTCAAACCAAACCTAACAGAATAGCTCGAATGTTAAAGACAACAGAGGCTAGTGAGTCACAAAGACGTGTGTATCTTCACACATGTGCAGTGGCATTGCAGTGGTTGTCTCTTCACTGAAAACCGTGTCTGATACAGCGATTCACTGTAAGTGAATGCAAATAGGGAGAGCCTGGTTTCAAAAGGGATCCCGCCACAGCAAAAATATTTACCTCTTTGTGTGCAAACACACATATGCATCCACGTATATTCATCTACAGTATGCATTTATAAACCCATTATCCAGAACACGTACTGAAAACTACTCCATATCCAAAAGGCCTCCCCTTCATTTAATCAAGCATCCAACTAACAACACTGCAGCCCAACTGGGTGGTGAGATCTGAATGCGTGCCACCAACCTGACTCGGCCAGCCATCAAGCTCACGTTCATTGTTGCCTCTTTATAAAGGATGGTGGAGAGAGTGACAGCTGTATCTAATCGGCCTCAATCGTTCCCACTCTCGCTGTCACACAGAAGTGCTGTAAGCTTCAACTTGGACAAAAACACAGAGCACCAACGATCTACCCAACCATGCCCCCAGATACCCCAGTGTCACCCCCAAGTGTGATAGGCCTCTCATCCTGCTCAGCCTGTACAGGGAAATGGGTAACTTTGTTTCAAACACATTGGCCCACTCATAGTGGAGGGCACTCACAAGAGATGGTCTGTGATGCTTTTCTTTTATTTTACCCTCCCTCTCAATCAGCAGTAAACAAAAGAGACTTGACAGCCAGTTTGCTGCTCTGGCTCAGGCCCACCTGGGTGGATTTCCATGTCTTTGGACAGGGGGACAAATTACAGTTCCCAGAGACACTATCTAAATGTTTAGATCATGTCAAGGGTTGCATTGAGCACGTAGCGGTTAGGTAACCAGGGCACTGAAATCAGCGGGTGACAGGACCTGTGGATAATTGGATTATGTCATGAAAAAGCCTGTCACCTTTTCAGGTGAAGTGAAAATTGCACAACAGTCTGCACTCTTACTGTCAAAGTCAGACAGGTGAAAAGGTAAAAAAAAAACACTCTGCAAAAATTATTCTGACACTTTGGATTCATCTAGAAACGCCAAGCTCCCTTTGACAAGTCAGTATAATTCCACACACTGATACACACTTCACAAAAACAGAAGACTGGTACTGGAGAGGTGACCGCAGGAAGGAAATGCTAAATTCCCCAAGAAAAAAGCAACAGCCACTCACATCCCCATACTGGTTAAGCATCCGAATCACCCGGTCTGTAAGGTTGAAGATGTCCCGCCAGTCAAAATCAGGCACGTCATCTGGGCGTTCCTCTGGGGGGCCGCTGTGCAGGAAGTTGAGGATGTGTTTGGAGGAGAAAGGCGCCATCTCCAGACTCCGGTCGATGAAATCCATCACAGAAGGATTACGGATGGTGTCCTGAAATGAAAGGAAGAAGGGTCATCACACTTACTTAACTATTTTTTCCCCACTAACAGAAGCAAGAACCAGTAGGAACACGATAATCCTGCCAAGACAAGAACAAAGCATGCAATAATGTTACTGTTATCTAACGTTATTAGACTGATAGGTACTAGATTGTTGAAGACAGGTCACTTTATTAGGACATTAATATTTTGTTAATCTACTCTGTGGTTATCTTTTGATGTTAAATGAGCCTCAATCACTGACACCTTTTCATTCACACAGTACCCTACCCGGACCATCTTGACTTGGACTCCATCTTGGAAGAAAGCCCAGATCTGAGGAGCAACTTCTTCCCAGGCCTTCCCCATAGTCCTCAGCCTCTCCAGCTCCTCAAAGGTAGTGTTAGCCTACGGGAGACATGCAAATGTGCATGTCAGTAGTTGGAAAGCGTTAGCCAAAGCGAGGCAAATCTATTCAAACTGTTCCCCATATCTTAATGGAAAAACAATCAGTAACATAGGAACAGGTACAAACACAACCACAGTTCAAACAATATACAGAAGAATTCATTAAATCTGCACGTGTGTACACAACATTCAGACATTCAAACACACACTCTGTCACAGATCTCCTAATCTCCCGCTACATACCATTCCCACATTAAACTCCCTGTGAAAACAGGATCAGCAAAGACAACACACACATTCTCACACAAAGAATTCCTGTCGGCCTGTATAGATAACCGGCAACTGTGCAACAAATATTTACCACACGCTTATCGTTAAAACCCTGAATGTGCGTATGGGTACGCTACAGTGCTTTGTGTGGCACACACCCAAGGCTGGCTACTTCAGCATTCAGCCGTGTGCAGTGGGGGATGAAAGCACTCAAGAGTACACCCAATTAAACGCCTTCCCCTTGTGTGTGTCTGATTTTGGGTGACAATGGGGACAATGGAGCTGGGGTGACAATGGAGGCTGTTGGTGACAACTGGCTGAATGCATTCAGCCTGCCCAGTGAATCCCAGTCAGGTTCCCACAAGTGAGTGCTTCCTCAGCCCATGAGGCAGTTTGAAAACAGCAGGCAAAAGGGGAGAACAAGGGAGCTAGGGGGGATTACTTAGTTCCATAATTTTATCAAAGAAAGCAATCAAAGTATCTTTCGAGTAGCTGACGTGCAACTTTGAATATGAATATCTATACAGACACAGCAGCACATATGATGCATCTAATGTAAGAGACACTGTAAAGATAAAAGTGGATGTTGATTGTGCCCTCACAGAATAAATACGCCTCTATCTATGCTTTCCAGTAAAAAGAAGGCTCTGAAGTATGTGACTTTGCACTTTAAGATAAATTCTTACAGTGTAACAAATGAAAAATAAGCACGGTAACAGCAGGATACAGTACAGACAAGACCTACGTGGCTTACATAAAACAAGGGCAGTCACATAAAGCGTGATAACATATGTTTAAGCGCATGGTTCTTCGCTTTCTTATGAAACACACTGATGCATGACAGGAGCTGAGAGCATGACAACAAAGAGCCTATAGAGGCTATGTTTTCAGTCTTGTAAAGTAATGGATTAACCCCTTGCTCATTACATTCCTAGACCAATCAAGTTCGCAATCTGAGAGAAGAGGAAAACAAAGAGGTCATTAAAGGTTGGGAAGGGGGAAACGCACGTTTTTGTGTGTCTCTTTTGTGTCCGATCACACATCCTTAAGGAGACACTTTGTTGCTTACACAACAGTTAAAAAGGCCACGGCGCCATTAGACTGCGCCGTGGTTTCACCATAGCCGATCAGCTTGTGCTCTTGCATTGCGATCAAACCATCCATGACCGCTACCAACCCACCCCCGCCCCTCAAAGGCCTTTGACCAACACGTATCTACATCTAGACACAAAAGGTTGGACATGACTTGATGAAAGCTGATCCCCTTTTGAAGGAAAATGCATTGTTCACTACAGTGGACGCTGCTCCAAAAGACAAACAAAGACATGGAGGTTACTGAGTAAAACAAATCATCTAAAGGGGGTTATCTGTGATACAAGAAATTTTCAGTTTTTTAGATGTTTTAACTATGTCTCTTTACTTGGTTCAATCCTGTTAACTGCCAAGTTATTTCGAGTATTCACTGTTAAAATGTACAAAATGTGCAATAAATCCCTCACGTATTAGTATCAGAGTTGGAATCTACCAGGCATTAAATACATCAAGCTACGCTTTAACTTGCTGACTGTATGGCACCTGTGTTATGTGAATCAATACAACATACCTGCTATAGTTGAAATCTCTGAAGCACATGTGGCTGAATTATAATAAAATATCTCAACTGTTGCTGCCAAAGTCCTCCTATCAGCCATCCTATAAAACACCTCCCTTTGAACTGCTCAAATAGGTGCATTTATTAGCCAAACATACTTTACTTTGAATAGATATAAAGCTGGATATAAAAACTGCATAAAAACACACAGAATCACCAGTCAGAGCTCATTAAAAACAATTTAAAAGCTGTTTTTATTCCATAGAACAAGGTTTTGGTTTGACACCATGAGCTCCACCTGTCATCTCCTAAATGCTGCTTACATTTTGTATGATCTTTCTGACAGCTGGAGAGTCAGGGGCAAAGAGGATCCGTCCCATCAGCATGGGCTTCACAGAGTTCCACACAATCCTGGTGGCAGGGTTGGACTCCAGTTCTTTCATCAGGTCATTGCAGAAAGGAGCTGAAGGGAAAGATTATTTGTTATGTAAAAGCTGTTGCAATATTGGTCAAGCTAGGCACTTAAACAGAACCCTATCAAAGATGCCATGGCACAAAGAATTATTTGGAAACCAATTACAGAGTGCATAATTATTTTTATGCTCATCTAAATGTGTTGCATAGGTTGGGCAGGGTGGAGATCAAGTTAAAATTTGCTGATAAAGATGAGAGCAGCCAGTTTTTCAGTCATTCAGCCATGCATCAATCCATCCATTGTTTTAGCCCATTATCCAGCTGACAATGGGCAATCCACATGCAGAGACGGTGAAAGTAAAGAAATGCTGCTGCAACTTCCTCCACTTCCAAACTGCATAAAGCAGGAACACGACTGACAGCTGAAAACTCCAGCAACACTGGCTTTAACTTTATAGTTAACTGGATTATGGATAACTGGATTAACTTTATAGTAGGTGATGATCTAACAAAAAAGCCTCTTATCATGGTCAACACATTGCTGGAGTTCTTCCTTCCACAGCATGAAGAGAAAAAAGTATTGGGAGACCATGTGCTAAATCCACAGAAGATCTGAGCCCAGTTCTCCAAGAAACTTCCATATTTGTATATGGCTTTTAAGAGAATTTGCAAATCAGCAAAGTGGGTTAAAATCACAACTCTTATACAAAACTAGAGGGTTTGCAAACTAAAGGTTACTCCAAAAAAGAACGGCAGCAGTCTCAAGAACAGTACTTTTAGTTTGGTCTGTCATACAAGGTAATACAGATGTATATGTATACGGGCAGGGATAGCTCAATAGGTAGAGTAGCTGCCTCATGATTGGAAGGTCGTGGGTTCGACTCTACTGAACGGCTACCCTGAGGTACCCCTGAGTAAGGTACCGTCCCTACACACAGCTCCCCGGGCGCTGCATTGGTGGCTGCCCACTGCTTCAATAGGTGAATGGGTTAAATGCAGAGGAGCAATTTCCCTACGGGGACTAACACATACATACACACATATACACACATACACATGGTGTACTCACTGGTGCTGTTATCATATGTGTAACGGTCCTGTGCCCACCCAGTGCCGATACCCAGGAAGGCTTTGTAGTTATTGTCTTCATACCAGTTAAAGGAGGTGACTCGGGAGAAAGCCCCCTCAGTGTACCCGCATACAAGGCTGGAGGCGGCAGCCATCACTTCCCTGAAAGACAGATTTTTCTGGAAGAGAGGAGTCACGACTTGGATGAGCTCCCTGAAGCTACTCTTCTGGAACAACTGCAGAGAGATAAGAAGAATCATTCAAGCTTCAACAAACAAAAAAAGAAGATGAAAACTTTTAGATATAATCTAGCAGTTATCTAATGATAAAGATATGTTCAGCAGAAATCTATAAATAGGCTGGTGTAAATGTGTTTTTTACACATCCAGTTTCTGTCATAGGTGTAAACAGTATGCACCTGATGGGAAAAAGTATACACCTTCAGGTGTTTTCAGCTCCATTGCCAGAGTGTATACAATCAGGCACTAGCCAGTCTGCCTTTACAAACATTTGTTAAAGCCCTTCTTCCCTCCTAGATATTCCATGATCAGCTGTAAACAGTAAATGGAAGTGCATAAAAGTGGCCAGATGTTCCAAACCTCATCTCGCACTACTATCATCACAAAAACTGTGTGCCAGCAGCTTCCTGGCTGAGCAGCTCCTGTAGGTGTAATGTGTACTTTTGTCCATATATTTTATCCTCTTATTACAGGGTCAGCACAGCCACTAAAACACTGCATTAAAAATATCCTCGAGATTCTGTGTAACCCGGCTGCAGTCTTCTACATCTTCCATATTAACTTGTTAAACGTTTTAGTGTCTGAGATATTAAATTACTTAAAACTGACATGTGCAATATTATAAAAAAAAAGATTTTTACAGATCTTAATACATACAATAAATATAAAAAGAGAAAGGGGGCTCTGTTATATCAAGCTACCCTCTACAGAGGACTAAATATCCCGTATCCTTTACACATGATTAGCATACGTATCAACATTAGTCAGTTATGATATATCTAAATAACAGCTGGCAGGTGCATAACTCAACAATTATTGGAACTTTTGACAAATATTTAATGTCTAATTTTAAAAAAGAAGAAAGAATGAGTTTATTTTAATGCCTTCCACTTGGATCATACGCTCTCTATAGTCCTGAGAGAGACAAGTGTCTCGCCAACAGGATGCCAGACTGTCAGTTTCAATGAATGTCCCATGGAAACATCCACAACAAACAAAACAGTATTTCCACATACAGACATAAATGGTAGTTTGTGAGCACGCCTAATTCTAACTTTAAGTCACACTCGTACAATAAATTTGGCTCTTTGGCAATCACTAAGCTGAGGCCTACTACGGTGTGAAAAAATTGTTTTTCCAATGACAGCAATTAAAATAAGTGAAAAATCATGTTCATAGACTTTTTAGTGAGAGAAACACATACACTAACACAATCATTCATCACCAGGGTTTTTTAATCTATGCTGATTGGAGACTTTTACCTGTCCTTGCAGCCTAGGTCTTTTTTGCTATGTTTGGGGGGCGTTTTTCCAGTGAACGGTCCCATAATGATGATCTATCTGCTTTTGCTGTTTTTGGGGGGCTAAAATGCCATGTTCTGAATTTAGCCTTCCTTATACGCACTAGATAATATCCCCCTACTGTCTGTTTGCGTAAAAAGCCAGGCCAGAGGAAGCAACTGTTTCCTGACAACTAAAAATAGCAGGCGGTGAACTTTTGAATTGAGCTGCTGGAGCCGGGGCTTACCTCTTTCAGTTTGTCCGAGGCAGAGGAGACAACCCGGACCCAGAAGTGAATGTCGATGCCTTTTGAGTGATTGTCCAGTACAAGAGGAAGCTAATGAGAAATACAAATGAATGAACATTTTCTGCTTTTGCATTCATACAAAAGCTGTAAACTTCCAGTATTGTACTTCTCAAAATGAACACATTTCCCATAAAGCCACTGTCTTATGAGGACATGGTGATATTATGTGATGCAAACAGAATTTTGAAAACCATCTGTAAAACCCTTCTCTTATGTTCATCTGAGTACTACCTTCTACCAAGGATCTTGCTGGTTTGCCGAGAGAGCTTCCAGAAAGTTCACAACACAATAGGCTAAAGGTTCAGGAAGCAGAAGAAGGCCAAGACACAGAATCACCAGTGGAAACATCCTTCCGCTTTGACATATGTTCCTATCTCAGTGCACGCGGACACTAAATGGGAGGATGTGTGGTTTGAGTGAAATTCATTTCTAAAGCAAGGCAGTAATATTTTAAGCTATTCCTGTGCCTGAAGTCAAACTACACAACAAACAATGGAGGATAAGGTTAAAAATAATGGTATTAAGAGTGGACAGAGTGGCAAGAACACAGGGATTGAGGCTTAAAAGAATTAGCGGACAGACAGGTTCATACAGTTAAGATCACTTGGCCCAGTCCCATATTCCTGCACCTGGATGAATATAAGGCAGAGGGTGTCCATTGTTTTCAGCTGCTTTTTTATGGTTTGTGTTTACTCTCACTCTTACTTATTCTAAAGAAAGCACTGTCTCTAACCTAAGCTAATCAAAGAAAGAGGCTAAGTCTGTCTCGCTGGCCAAAGCTTGCTCCTTTACAAACTGTTTGTATCACTACTGCCTACTTAAAGCATGTTGATAGACACTTCATTTTTATGAGGTAATTACAGCTCATCAAATACATAAGGAAAAATTAAAGCCATCTTTCACCACACAAAGTAGTGTATTTGACATTGTACATTCCTGGGGAACGACGCCTTGTTTGCTTTGCTTTTTGCATTTCCCAGAGAATTTTTGTTTTGCCCCACCCCATGAGTCATAGCTCTAATAAAAATACTAACATCTGTTTATCCTTTGCATCTCCTGACTTTGAACAGGAGGTATGTCAGGCGGCAATAGGCGTGTGTCAGCTTGTTGGGTTTTGATCTGGAGGACAAACTATGAATGCAGTGCAATCAGAGTCTAAAACACAAAACGTGCTAAAGCATGATGGGACATACTGAGCTGAAGGTGGATAATCATGCATCATGGTAAACATGACGGTACCGCTTACTGTTTTTCTCTTGTTGTTTTTACAATATACTAGAAACTCGTGGTACAATCTAGTCATGTTACTTGATTACTTCATTTACTTCATATTTTACTCAAGTGTGTTTTTGTTGGTTGCCAACTACATGTATGTAAGAATTAGAAACACAGCAGTTTATGATACTGTTTGATAACTGTTTTTGAAATCATATCCTGGCAAATCCTACACTGCCCTTTGCCAGCTTGACCTCAAGTCGCTTAGCCAGCACATGGCTGACTTACCCAAATGAATTTTTAAACATGGCAAGATCCCAAACTGGATGTATCCAAATACAGCTCTATACGGCCTATTCATGAACCAACCAGATCACTGCCAAATTGTGGTATTAAGTGTATCCATTCAGTGCACAATAGATAGTTTAGTCAAAGGTATAAAGATGTAATTACAGACTGAGTGCTCCCAGTTTAACTGAGCCAGAATGAAATTTAAATTGTGCAACTATTTTTTAAAAGGTAAGCCAGTGATCCTTGGTGATTTCCATGTCAGCTCTCTAAAATCAAGAACAAAACTAACACTCACCAGCCGGAAAAGTTTGAAAAAGTCGACATTGGCGTAGAATTTGTACTCAATGATCTGTAGTCGCTGTGGAGTGAGGATGCACATGGCGTTGCGAACTGCGTAGAGTCCTCGACGGCTGGGGAAAATGAGGAATCGCTCGAGCAAGTTGAGGCTGCACGCAATGTCTTTTAAATGCAAGTCCGGGACTCCAAAAGCAAACTGGAAAAAAGCAGATTTATGCAGATTCAGATGACATCAGCAAAAACAGAAGCAATCTGATGTGTATGTCACTGCGCCGTGACGTCTTTTGTCTGTTAGCTTTTATTCTATGTCTTGAATTAAACATCTGTATATTGTCGTGATGCATGCTTAATCACCCAGGTAACCAAGTCCTGTTCATCTGTATTTGGATACATCTGGACATCCAAGTGGCATCTTCAGTCTCAGCTGGCTGCAAGTTTCCCCAGCTTTATAAACATTTGCATGATGACTGAAACTGCTAACTACTGACTAACAATGGGCCGTGGTCAATTTCATGATGGTTAATTTGCAGTTGTCATGACCACTGATCGCCTGTATATTTCCCTTGTTTTTCTTCCTTTACTGTGTCATATTACCATTTGTGTTCCATACTGTACTCCACCAGAATCCTTGCCTTGGTGGTATGAAGCAATATCAGTGTCTTGACTTCTTAATGGTAAAATGTCACACTGTGTACCCTTGGCTGTGTGCGTGTGTTTATGCATGTGTGTGAGCACCCGCGTACCTGTTCAGGCCTGATTTGGGCATTAACTAGATGATACACTACAGACTCAGTCAGAGGAATGTCTCTGAGGAGGAATGACGTCAGAGTCTCGTCATCCTTCAGGATAGTCTCCACTTTTACCCCTCGACCTGTAGACAAACAGAGGCAGTCGGTGTAATGGAAAAATCATAAGAACGGTTTCATGTCTTTAACTGTCTTTAACCTTTCACGGTGAATGACTGTCATGGCTAGATAGATAACTGTTCGCTGTTTGATATGGAACTGGATAAACTGGACAAGTTGGAAAAAGCTTAGTTTCATAGTAACACATATTGGGCAAGTTGTGACAAATGTGTTTCATTAAATGACACAATTTCCAGTAGCCTGTCTGTGCATGAATGAAGGCTGCATTGCCAGGCAAAGTGCTGTTTTGGCTTTTATCCAGGCTGTGCCCCTGATGAACATGGTTTGAGATAAACACAAATTAAACAAACAAAGCTGAAACGTGTGTGTGTGTGTGTGTGTGTGTGTGTGTGTGTGTGTGTGTGTGTGTGTGTGTGTGTGTGTGTGTGTGTGTGTGTGTGTGTTATTGATGTCATTAAAGAAAAATACTAGCAGTAAATGCTGTATCAAGACAATTCTAAATATGTTTTAGCCAAGAGGTTTAATCTCAAATATTTCCTTATTTTTCCCCTTTTTCTTTTCTCCTCCTCTGTCTCTTTTTTTTCGTTCCTGATCACTTCTGCCACTCCCTGCCTGTGAACTCTGGAATTCCTAAAATGCACATATACTAATGTGAATAACAAATACGTAAAATGAAATCAAACATGAAAAAGAGTAATAAGAGAAGCCAATTGAGCAGGGTTGTCAAACATAAGGCATGGGAGCCAGAATCAGCTCGGCAAAGACTCCAATGGCTTTGGAAAAAGTAAATGAGAGGTTAAATCTTGGAGTTTTAGCTATATTTTCATAGATTTTATAGCATTTCCTGTTGATAAAGACCCCCCAACATTAAGTAATTAAGTTATCTGAGCAGTAAAAGACAAAAAAAACAGGATATTTTCTTTCGATTGATAAAAACTTTCTTTTTCATAGTTACAGAAGGGTCTAAGGAATAATTCTACAGCAACATTTCCTTGTTGTGTAGAAAGTCTGTACTGTTGAAACTGCACTGATTTTTCTTATATTAAGACATCTTAGAAATTGAATCTTTGAATGAATCTTTACACTTACACAAAGGTGAGTTTTACTCATCCAGCCCACTTAACATCAAAATGAGCTGCGCGTGGCTCACAATGTAAAATGCAAAGCAAATATGTTTGGCACAACAGTGCACGTGGATCATGATTCTGCTTGCTAATAATGCCAGATGTGTGAAAAAGAGGTCGGACTATTTTCCTGTTTAATATCCATGAGTCACAGTCGTCATTTATATAACTTTATTCTCAACGTGATTTAGTTTTCCTTCCCGGGGCTCATGGGAACACGAGTGGAATGTGGATGTGGATCTCTGTTAGCTCTGTTAGTCCCAGAGGTGTGGACTCGAGTCACATGACTTGGACTCGAGTCAGACTTGAGTCATTAATTTTATGACTTTAGACTTGACTTGAAAAAATGTTCTAAGACTTGTGACTTGACTTGGACTTTTACACCAATGACTTGGGACTTGAATTGGACTTGAACCGGTTTACTTGAAAAGACTTGATATTTTACCCCAAATATAAAATTTAACATGCATATTATATGGAGATTGAAAATGTGACGTCATTCACGGGTAGAACCGCAAAGGATTCTGGGAACTCGTGGCAAGCGGTACTAGCGCACGCAGGCTTTCAATTAAAATCAGTCACACAGCGATAAAAAGAAACACAAAAATGTCAAGAAGCTGTTGTGTTATTAACTGCAATAGCCGGTCGCATGACAGCCACGGGAAGCCGACGGGTAAAGAGATCGGTTGTTATCGGATTACGTCGTTGAAGAGAAATTGTTCGAGCCATGTTTCCGAAGTAACAAAGAGGCGACTGGATTGCAGCCATTCAAAGATCAAATATAACGTCCTAGAACACTCCAGCTCACAGGTTAGTCTGCTCCAAGCATTTACACGAAGGTCAGTCTGCTGTTGTAGTTAATGCGTCATTTTCACAACATAACTGGTGATATAGGTTACAAGCAAGTCTGGCGCTGAACAGAAATTGTCGCGCTATGCTCCTTTATTTATTGTGCATAAATAGTAAATTGTCCTGACACAATATTGCGTTTCGCTTCTGTTATTATGGTACATTGACAAAAACACATACTTTTATTCACAGGATAAAACAGGTTTTTTGTATCACTAATTGCCCAGTACGATTACAGCATACAATATTATTGTCACTGCTACATTTCTGTGATGCTACCAGAAATTATTTCCCCTACTAATTAATTACCGTTGAGCTCAAAGGTCCTATTAATAAACGGTTAACGAATGTGTATTTATGAAGACGATTTGTGAGACTGGTAAACTTATGATACGTACGATGGTCTTTACTTTCTACACGGTGCATTTCAAGGTCCTGTACCCATCCGTCGGTAAACTGTACCTGGGCTTGTTGCAGTGACCGGAAGTTACTAAACTTCATGAGTGTATGCACTCACTCCAAGAACCGTATGATTATAAATATGCATATAAATATGCTACGATGAGATAGCTGACTTCATCTAACTAGCAAATGTTGTCCAGGCTACGTTGGTGATACAGTTTTTTTTAATGTGTATGATATTTTTGTCATGCGATTTTAAAGCTGGTCCTACAACCGCATCCAAGAATAACATGCAGCTTATCTCAGAACTGTCGGTGAAAATTATTCTTGGAGCTAAGTTTAATTGAGCTGCATTTTAAAGAGGTGCAATTTCACAATTTGTGTATATTTTCTAAGTTCACTATTTTGTATGTGTTGAGAAAAACACAGATTTTAAAATTACATGGTCTAATATTTACATTTAGCATAACTGCAACATTATTTTTTCGTTTGTTTTTTTAAAGACTCGAAAGGACTTGAAATTCAAAGTTTCAGACTTGTGACTTGACTCGGACTTTTACACCAGTGACTTGAGACTCGACTCTGACTTGCCTGACATTACTTGAGACTTGACTTGAGACTTGAGGATAAAGACTTGAGACTTACTTGAGACTTGCAAAACAATGACTTGGTCCCACCTCTGGTTAGTCCATCTACATATTTCTGCATGAAAGTGGCAGCACAGAGAGCAGCCAGACATAATCATTCAAAGCCTGGAATGCACTCAGCTCCATTCCACTCCCATCATAAAGGTTTATTTTGCCAGTAGGGGAGCATGGCATATGTACAGTGCACACGTATATATGAACAGAGCGCAGTCTGCATGCAGGCCCTTGAGATGGGATGAGTGTTTCTGGGAGTGTGAGGGGTGGTATATGAATTGCTTTCCCACCAAATAAACAGCGTGCTAGCAGCAAAAGTAAGCAGCTTACTTTGCGAGCCGGTCTTAAACCGTTGTGATGTAATCGTGTTACTCCACGCAGACACCACAGACAGACTGATGGGAAAGAATGTGAGGTGTGATGTAAACTGCGATTACCAGGCGACGTGTTCAACTTTTAAAAGATCAACATCTTATGAGTCACAATACCCCTAAAAAAAGCAAAAGCGTCTGAAGTAAACGACACCCGTGTTGTATGATCTGCAAGAGGCACGACTGATTTGATATTGATTGTATTCATGGAGTATATAAAGATTTCAATAAACTACTTATTTTAAACCATTGTTCAGAAAAAAGCTTTTATTCCACTGCTTTAATGAAAGAACTTTATAAATGAACCTTTCTGACCGTGGATTTACTTCTAAAGGCTTCTGCTGGATGTTGATGAAAGCCCAGAGCACTGACCTGAGACTTTTTCAGGATGAATACGTAGCGTGTCCATGAAGTTGCTCATAGCATTGAGCTCCCTCCATAGGCGACCAAGCTGCAAAAACTCTGGGTCCGTAAAAAGAAGCTCTTCAGCATCCGAATAGAACCGAGCCAATCTGAGGAGGAAGGCCATAATATTAACAATTATTATTAAGGCTAAATACCTAGATTCATCTCTTTCACTCGACTTAATAATTTTGCCTGTTCATCTTAGATCAGACACTTAATACGAATCCAAAACTCTTCCCACTGCCAGCCTACAGTTGATGCTTACATGGAGTTGTTGTAGTTGGACACCAGGCCAGGAGATTCACCACGGGTGGGGTATTGAAAACAAGGGTTGTTGGCATTACAGAAGATTCCTTGGATCCATGGCAGGACCCCAGCAGAGGGCATGGCTTTATTGGGGAAATGACCTGAGGCGGATGAGAACATTTATGAATTGCACTAGATACAGAGGATATTGTTTTTCTGTCTCAGCGGGCTGTGCTAATATTTTCCAGCGAAGAACTGTTTGCTCACATTCATGTTGGCGATAAAGTGGATTTACTTTTCGTAGCCACACCAGCCCCATGAACAGCATAACAGGCCACAAGATCTCCATGAACAAACGTACCTGGTTAAAACAGACAACATCTTTTAAATGAGCAGGTTTTCCAGTTTTAGTTGTGGTTTCTATCAATCTGACAAATTCTCCACTCTTACCAACCCCAGTTTGGGACAAAATCAGTAAAGATGCGTTAGTTTTTAAGTATATTCTGGGCTCGCATAAAAAAAAAGACTTGCACTGTATAATATGCATTAAAAAAATGAAAGATATATTTAGTAATGTGTGAACTGGTGGGGTCAGAAGCTCTGGAGGCATAGCTTAGCCTTTACTGGGACAACTGGAGTGTGGAGCTTTTACCCTTTGCCTCCTGCGGATGGTCCAGTTCTTCCACAGCAGGAGTCTGACCTGTCTTCCTGCCCCCATGGTGCCTCCTTTTCACCCCCGCAGGGGCTGGCTATAGCCAGTAAATCTGTATTGAACCAGACCATAAAACATCTTACGGGCCAAGTAAGGCTAACTTTTGTCTTACAAAACTACTCATGACTCTAAAATGCAATTTGCATTTGAAAGGCTAAATTTTGTCGATGAACTCACAAGTCGGTCCATTCATCTGGTGAGAAATCCATGTGAAAGCTAGCAGTAGCTTAGTAATGAGGTTAATGAGCTCAAGACCTTGACATGGTCAGATTTACAATTATAGACTTGTCAAACGCTCTTTCGCTACAATTTCTGGTTAACGCCAATCCCCCCAAAATAAAATAAAATGAAATCCCACACTGTCTGTGCAGCCACACCATACATTTAATCTAGTTTAGTTCCAATCATGATGACATTCTCTATCCATTCACTGTTTCCACATACTTCCACCATAATCCAAAGGACACAGTGCAACTTAAATTGTCACTTACCTCAGAAGAGCACCTGTACTGTAGATTGATCGCCAATAACAACAAAATAACTCTGCATATTCTACAGACTGTTTGCTGTGGTTGCAAACACAGCTTGTTTCCAGACCTCCAGAATAGTTAAGCAGATTGTTTTAATCTCCTTTCTCGGTGCTGGGAGCCTGCTAACACCTCTCTGCCATTTGTAGAGGCCTGCATGACCCGGCCACCTGACATTAACAGTGCGGTATAATCCTACCACTATTATAATCCCATCACTCTTACATTTTCCTTACATTTTAACAAAAACTTGAATCTCTAGTCGCAGATTATCATCCTGCACAAACTGCATGAACTCAGTTTATTGCATTACACAGATTAAATTAATATTCCTGTAAAAAAAAAACAAAAAAAAACCACACGCACAAAAGACCATCACTGTTGTAAGTTGTCAGATATATTTTAATAAGTTACAAAAGGGTGTTTGTTTTATGTACCTGTTTTCTTACACTGAACTTTCAACACTGTGCCAGGCTTGTACATTACCATGAAAAACAGATACCATTTAAATAAATGATGCACTTCCCATTACTTACAAAGAAAGCATAAGATTCAGGTTATTGATAAAACTACTCAAATTGTAAAAAAACAAACAAAACAAAACAACCAACAACAAAACCAACAAAAAAAAAAGCAATGAAAAAAAAGCTTTGGCTATTAAAAAATGTACATATATTAAAATTAGGAAGAATAATGCCATGTCAGAATCCTGTAGCATTTCTAAAAGCTTTTCAGACACATTTAACACCACGCAGTACAAAAACGAGTGGATTTATACCCTTTGTAAGTGATGCTTCCTTACATGACCAAACGCAAACACAGACATCAGAGTACATCACGTAACAGATGTTGTTAAATTGCAAAAAAATATTAGCAATGTTTTTAATTACAGACTACTTGTAACAGCTTAAAACACTCTTCAACGGTGCAGGCAGAAGGCTGATGGTGAAAGAGCGTTATCAGGTAAGTGCACCACACATCTCCATAACGTTATGCAGTATTGTTACGCCTCGAGGGCTTTTTTTGGTATAGAAACATACATACGTGAACCTGTAAGAATTTTACACAAAATATTCAAACAAAAACAAATTGCACAGATCCAAAAATTATAAATATCCTGGCTGTGTGCCAGAGTATACTGAGCAAGTGATTGGTAAATGTATGATTTGTGAATCAAAATTTACAGCATTATAAGTGCATTTTTTTTCTTTTGAGGATCAAAGATATCATAATACTTACAATAGATCTACACAGTGCCAGTCATACATCTGCTCATTTTCTCTACAGAGTCAATGCAGATGTTTCTGCGTGTTCCTCCTAACGTGACACACATTGTGATTCTCGGAGCTCTAACAACGTCTTTAAGTGGCTTAAACAAAATGTGCCTCTCTGTGTTCCACCTCTGGAAGACGCCTGGGCCTTAGTCTCTGGTACACTGGTTTTGCCTGGTTTTGGTCCATTTCCTCAGGGCTACAGCTGGGAGACTGAGATATGGCTGTCTGTTCAATCTCAACGTCTTCCTCAAGGGGCTCATCTACAGACACCTCTATCTCAATGCCTATTTCCCCCTCCTCATCCTCCTCCTCATCCTCCTCTTCATCTTCTTCCTCAGCACTGTTAGCTTGTGCACAATTCTGCAGGACTTTAGCTTTGCTTCCCGATGGGGGCTTGTAGAAGGTTCCTGGGGGGGGCTGAAGAGTTCTGGGGGCTCTGAAAGTTGTTGCAATGGGGCTATACTTTGTGACATTATCTTCCCTTTTTATAGTCCTGTTGGGTCGCACTGCGACTGTGTAAGTAGTTCCAAGGGAGAGGGTTGATGGCACAGAGGTTGACAAGCCTTCCACTGCTGCACTCTCTGTGGATGAGCTGGCCTCAATTTTGACAGTTCTTGAGGCAACTTCATGTTTGTATTGTTTATCCCAAGTTCTGCGTAATGTCTGGGTGTCGATAAAGGTACTCCGGAAATGTGTGGCCGCTCTTGTTTTTGTATTCTCAGTCTCGTCCACTTCTTCGATGGACTGGTCGCAACCGCTTCCCTTCCTGTCATCTTGGTCAGTGGCGTTCCGGGAGTTATTCTCGTCTATTTGGCTTCGGTTAAGTATCCGTTCGGCCGGCATGCTAAACGGCCGTGACGGTAGCTTGTTGCGAGGGTGTCGAAGCTGAACCCTGGTGACTGTGATGTGATGAGAACGACACAGGCCTCTCTCCCCAGATTTTGCGACTTCAGGGACACTTGACGACAAACTGAGGGTCTCTGAATCAGTTTCATCAGCTTTAAAAAGAGGACAAATAAAACTTTTACGATAAAATAACAACATGATTGTTATTTTAATAATTATCTATTACTGTGACAATACTGACCTGGTTCAAAATCGCTTCCATCAAGGCTTGGCATCCTCTCCTGAACCTCAGTCAATAAGTGTGAAGAAGGAATTATAGACGAATGCCTTTTAAACACCTTTAAGCTCGACTGCAAGACAAAGACAGACAGTAAGAACAGAAAACAACCCACCACTCTACCACATGCTAAACAAGAAGAGTACTGTGTATAGTTTTTATACTTTATCACGCTATATAGATAACAGAATAGCTCTTTACTATCATTGTACATTTACAACATCCTGTGTCATTCATGTATCGTAGTGTTGGCAAACCAGTTACCTCTTTAATGTCTCCCAGTGACTTGGAGTGCCTGATCAGCTGCTGCTCTTTGTCCTGTTGCATAAGGCGAGTGTTAGCGCGGGTCTGGGCATCAACCTCTGTGGGCGAGGTGCCACTTACAGGACTCAGAGGCGTGTCAAAGACCATCTGGTAATGTCTGATCAGGAGCTCCACAATGAGCGCCTGATAAGGGTAATCCACCAGAGAAGAAAGGGAAACTTCAGCATCGGCCTGCCTTGGCTTGATCAGCGTCGGGCCAAAGATGATACCCAGATTGCTGGCGGTCATCTTGTTCTCCTCTGATTGCTCCGTCACCCTGGAAGGAGAATGAAACAGATAAGAAATGATCATTCCTACTATTATTTAAAAAAAGGAGCAACACATCCATATGTTGTATGTAATGGGATGCCCAGAAATCCATTCAGCCCTCCCTACCGGTGAAGATGCTCTATGAGGAACTGCAGCGTCTTGTAATTAACTGGTGGCAGCTGTCTTAGCAGATCCTTGATCTTGAACAGGACTCGATTGAGCTCGACGCTAACCTGCGCAGGGGTCGCAGTGGTGGGATTAACTCTCTGTGCTTCCAGTTCCTCCACAATGATACTCTGGCTCTCCTTGGCCAAACCAATAAAGTCGTTATAATAGCGGAAGAGGATGAGTGGCTCTGGAAGCTGGAAAGTACGGAGGAAGAATTAGATAAACAAATGAAACAGAGATGATAATAAACAGCAGCAACCAAAATATGGACATAAATACACAAGTGGTACAGAATTAGAAAAGAGATAAGCACCCTGGTGATAAGCGGCAGGAATTATGCGCCAAAAATAAACAGACAAATGCACATTTTTAGTATTAATGCAGTTTGTCATCCAAAGCCTACTTTAGCCATCTCCTTCACAGGATGAAAGCTGAAATACCTCATTATGCTAATGACCAAAAGCAACCCACCTGTCTCAGGTACAGTTTGAGTACATTGCTAATGTCGTGGGGAGAAAGATCGGAAAGCTCCACCAGATCCTTGCCGTTCTCAAAGGCCTGGCACAGCTTCTCTACTCGAGACTTTGCACCATTCACACGGTAGATCCCCTTCAGAGCACACAAAATGCAATCAGCGCATGAAAATTACACACAAGTTTTTGGAATCAATATGAAGAAACTGGGCAAACATATGAGCAGAATACTAACAAGATCAGCCAAAGAAAAAAATGGGAGAACACTTCATTCTTATTTAAAAAGGGTTTTGGTCTTGTTTGATAAAACGTAACGGAAACAGAAACCAATAATTATCAAATAATTTAAAAAGCATAACAAATATCGAAGGTGAAGTGGAGGACTTGTTTTTCTAATTTCACTTTCACTCTGTAAAAGACTGCATGAACAAATAGCTTTGAAGGAAGTCTCAAATACTTTTATCACATACAGTGTGTTAGCAGTGCCAATAAAGATCCAGAGAAGCCAGAGAAATCTTTGTACACACAGGACAAGGCTGAAAACCAACACAGAGTGCCCATGACCTTTGGGCATTCAGGCTGCACAGCATTAAGAACAACTGATGGAAATCACTATGAAAAACCAAAAGCTTTCATCACTAAATCCACAAAAACTATTTTTTTGCCAACATAGTTTTAGAAAAACATATTTTTGCATATGTCGCTAATACACTCATTTTTTACATATTAGATAAATTCCCTCAACACATTGTGATTAGTCCTGACAGCAATGACAGCCTTTCACAGCGCAGCCACTTTTATGGTCACAGTATTGGATGCTTTATAAGTGAACTTTAATGCCAGTGCCAGCAGATCTATGCTACAGTTTTGGGTTCTTGTTTCATGAAAATTAATGATCAATTTATTTGTAACCAAACCACTAAAACACCTATTATAAGTACCTTGATGCTGAGGGCTCTATTCTCAATTTCCGACGTGCACTTCCGTATGATGAATGGGATGCCATCCTGGCTGTTCTTAGCCGACTGTGTGAAGTCAATGCCAAATAGGTGAAGCCTTCCCTGGAGCTTCTTGTGGCCACACTGGATAGCCAGGGTTTCCAGACACTTTTTATGGCACGCCAAGGAGCACTGCAAACACAGTGACACATACCTCAGTTATAACAAGGACAGAGTAAAACATTTCTAAGAAAATCCTGAACAGTTTTAACTGTATGTCAACAAAAACAGTGGAAAAACTGACGAAAAAACACGTCCTCACAACATAGCTATTTTTGTTAATTTGCCCAAAAACCAAGTCCAAGAAGCAAACGAGGAAAGCTTCACATCTAGTGACCCTCTGAACCACTCACACTGAATCATTCCAAGACTCTGCAGTGAGCTGCATTCCTATGTCAGTTTCTTCTCAATATGTCTATTGCGTTGCATAACCTCTTTTAAAAGCGTTTCTCCAACCAAGAGCCGCTCTTATTGTCTTCTTCAGTGTATCTAATACATATGGACAGAAACTTGATCTAAAATCAACAGTGGACAGAGGGTGCACAGGGACGATGGAAAGGACTCCTCAGAAGACGAACAAAAGGTCCTCAGTTTCTAGCGCCCATTCCCCCAACTGAGACCAGTTAGTGAATTTGGTCACAGAGGAGAGCTTGCGGCCAGTTTCAACTTTTCCCTTTATTTCCTCATCCAAACATGCTGATGAGGGGAGAGGTGGCTTTTCTCTTTTGTTTCTGCTTGATGTTTTTGCTGGCCACGAGTGATAAAGAAGCTGTTGTGAGCCTCTGGCAATCTTTATCGTGAATTTGTAATACTCTGAATGCTGTGGGCCGCAAACAGAAAGGAATAATACAAATAATAAAAGAAAGGAATCCAAGGTTACCTCCTCACACTCCGCTCCATGAAACACCACCAGGCTGTCACACTCACGACACTTGGAAGGTGCTCGAAGCTTTCTAAGCTTGTGGGTTTGGGCCGCCTTAGACATCTGAGTGTTTCTAAAGGGTCCTGGAGAGCTCGCCGTTTCGATTACCATTTCATTTAAACCTGCAGTGGCAAAGGAGCATTGTTACAAATGTAAATATGTGGCCTATAAGTGTAAGGAACACATAAGAGTACCTTAAAAAAAAGGAAAAAATAAACACAAAACCCTTATACAAATACAACTGACTTACCATTATCAGACGGCGAGGGAGGCTCTCTCTCATCCAAGTCATCAGCAGACGACATGGTACCAGTGGAGGGGGTTCTGGGTAATCTCCTCTTGAAGTCTCCTGAACAGTAAGGTAGGACACACCAAAAAGTCCACATCTTTACAGTCACGTCAGGACACTGTTTTCCCCCCTGTCTCCTATGCTCTACATCTCAGCGGTAAAACTGAGAAGCAATACGGCGATTTGACGAATTTAAAGTAGCAAATGAAAAGGCGGGCTTAACATATTGTTGGTAACTGAAACCAGCATGTTATTGTTGGTGGTGGATTAACACCTGGATTGGCTAATGAGTATAGGGGGTTGAATACTGATCAGAGCCTTTTCAGAATGTTTTTGATCTTCTGATGAGCTCAATAACAGGTTAATCAGAGATAAGTGCTGCCATTGTTCACACTCTGGGTGCTGGGAGAGCTTTGTGGCAGACTCCAATACACAATTTAACACCGTGCACCAACTTTCTCCAGTCAAGACCCGCCCATAACAACTAGACATGCCTTACACACAGGTTTGGTAAAATCAATTTAACAGGAAATTGTTTGATGTTCTCCAAGGTTACTACAAACCTGGTGGTATTACCTAAATTTGTCACTGTAACATATAAAATGGGCATAGTGCTATTTAAAGTTTTCAATGTAAAGTCCATGACAGGAACACATAAAATAACAATTATAGCTACGTTCTTCTTTGCAAATGGCTTTTTGCATTCTGATTATAGTCGAACCGAAAGCTCAGAGCACTGCATTTTAAGAAAGTGCGTGCAAATGGGCAAAACAAACCAACACGGGAAAACATCTTAGCAAAAAAAGAACAAAAAAGTAGGCCCAGTGCAAAAGTATGGAAAACAAAAGAACAGAAGGGTGGTGCATATACAGAAAAACACCATTACAAAAAAAAGCCCCTGCAAAAAAAAACAAAAAAAAACCAAGAACTACAACAACAAACTACAGGACGCAAAACACACATGTTGTTGCACAGCAATCAGGGAGCACAGGGAAACCGTTGCAACATTCTTATGTGTGTGCGTACGTTGCAGAGTGCAACAAAGAGCCATGACTGCCTCTTTATTCTGTGATTACACACCAACAAACCTGGGTGAACATCAAGTTCGCTAGGGAAAAAAAAAGATGCGTGCTGCCCTGAGGTGCTCTCAAGACAGTCAGTCCAGAAAAATGTGCCATCTCTGGCTATGGGTGGTGCTTTTAACCGTGATGAAAGACTGACACAAATGAGTTTGATGTTGTGCAACTGTGGAGGGAAAACCCAGCGTGCTGCCTTTATTATCGGGACAAAAAAACATACCGACAGGAAGTGAATGTGATTTTCTTTCTTTCTTTTTTGATAGCTCAAGTGTGACGGCATGCAGAGATTTACCCAGCAGATAGACACAGCATTCGTACTCGTTAGCTAAATAGCTATTGAGTGCGGTGTCGCACTAAATCAGTTCTGCTAGTGATCATTTTAGGGGGACTTCACAATCTTCACAATCCTACCTGGGCTTGCAGTCGGCGAGTCCATGGACCGGGACTCACTGCTCCCTCCAGCACTTTCCGAATCACTGCACATCCCTCCACCCTGATTGGCCGAGGTCCAGGGACGAAATGGCGCCTGAATTTTAAGTGCTTGTTCAAAAACACAACATTAAAAGATAAGAAGTCCCATGTTAGCTGCATGCTATAAAACTGATCATAAAGTCAGTTGAAGTCAGTTTCCAATTATGTTACAAACACTTAAAGGCGGGCCTAAAGGTAATGAGGTCAACACCTGCACACATTACCAAAAACAAAACAAACCACAGGGAAGTTGGCTCCAGTTTAAATCTTCAACCTGGTTACCCGAACTTCATATTTCAAAATGTTTACTTGCTAGGCATTGAGCAAACTGTTGTGTACCTCCCTCAGCAACAATGTAGTGGAGTGCAAAACTATCTCTAGTGCTAGTTTCCGTCTTTGTTGTGCAGGTATTTACTCAGTGAGATTAGTAAGCTGTGTAAAAGTTTTTGTACTTTCTCTCAGGATGTCATGATTTGACCCCGTTTCTGTTGATTGCATTTATAGAAGAAATCCTAAACATGTACCTTGGATGTCACCGCTACCGTTGGAGCGTCTTTCAGCAATCTTGGGGTGTTGGGCACTGATGGGGCTGTCCACATCATCTCCAACAAGGAGGTCAGAGGTCACAGATGCCTGTGACAGGTTACTGTGGGAGGAGTGGCTGCCACTTAGTGAGCGCTTATTGAAAGGCATCCTAGGGTGGAAAAAGACATCAATTTGTATTATTTACTTAAAAATCACAATGCCATATCCTAGTTATTTAAAACTGTTATATGTACAGTTGTTTACATTGATCTAATTAATAATATGGAGATCAAAGTATCCCCCCATCAGGGACTATTACACCCCAACATTATTTATCCCCAGAATAGGGAAAGTTCACAAAGAGCAAAGCTTTCAGCTTTCTGGCTGCCAAATGCTGTTAGTCCCCATACAAAGTATGAATATCTAATACCTACAATATTATATTTGAGGATTCCTGTCTAGCAGTAAGACCACTGACTTCAAGACAAT
Organism: Aulonocara stuartgranti; assembly: GCF_965226115.1. Lineage (NCBI taxonomy): Eukaryota > Metazoa > Chordata > Actinopteri > Cichliformes > Cichlidae > Aulonocara > Aulonocara stuartgranti. The sequence goes on from NC_138960.1 coordinate 12,079,523, forward strand.
TTTAAGCTCAGTCAACATCCACATTTCCTCCTCTGCTGATGGAACAAATTTCCACTTACAACTGTAAATCTCATCAGTTTTGATACGATCCACGAATGATCAGCCAATCAAAGACAGCAGATAATTAGAGCATAATGACAACTAACTGACACAGATAAGCTCGGGAATGGCAAAAGCTACATGTGATGCCATCCATTGTTAGGCTAAGTATCCAGCTGCATCTAACAATATACAATAAGTAGGTCACGGGTCTATATTTAACCTTTTGGTGGCCGCTGCACTGGGTGCATGTGAGAGCATATGAGTGCTGGTGTGTGGGCCTAAGTTTCATTTCCTCTTTCCCAAGCTGAATTCTTTTGATCAGAGGGATCAGAGGTGGGTGTGGTGGAGGCAGGAGAGTGGGGGTCGTGGAGGGAGAAAACTAAGTGAGAACAAAGCACACTGTTATTTCCATCTGTCTGGTATTTGTGTGTGTGACCCCAAACCCGCGTCAACAAAACTCTCTCAAAAGGGAAACCGTCTATTTTTAACCATAGCCTTCAAAAGAAGTCGATACTACATTTGCCTAATTATGAAGTGACCAATGTGTGTGTCATCTTGGTCAATCAGACTTTGTGTGTACATGAGTTTAATGGTGCTGAAAATCTTCAAAGAGCTATGTTTCCCCTTGTGTGAGTAATGTGCAGCAGTGACCCCTAGAGAATTAGGCCAGCCATAGATGACTGACAAATGTAGAGACAGTGGCACAGCTCAAAATAAGAAATAAGAAAAAGTGGGGCTACATTTGGTAAATAAACTAATTCATCTTTTAATTTTGTTGTTTTCTTGCTGTGGCTTCTTACAGTGGGCTAGCCTCCACCCCAAAACTAATGCTAGGGGAAACCCTGACGGGGTTTAGTAAACTGATGGTAAGCCCACTGGCCCAGCTCCTTTCTCCCGTGACCACAGTAATTTCCGCAGGAAGCCCCGGCCAGCGCGATGTCACAACTGTTTCAGATTTTCCAAAGCAAGCTCTCTGACTCTGGAACTCCACCTATCACCGCTAAAGTATGTGCAGTCTCAGACAGTAATAGCTACAGTACTATATTTACTTAAATTTACAGTTCCAACAGTGAAGCTTTGAGGTGTTGAAGTAATTGTTTGTCAACACAAAATGTAGAGACAAAAGCATTCAATTCAAATCACATAGCTCCAGGAAAACATGGTTAATATAAACAGAATTGGTTCCTGCACAGAACCCTGCAGAACTCCATTGCATGCATCCTACTAAAAATACGACATACCTTCTAAACGATGCTGAAATTAAAATCTTCAAATAAATAAATCCACCCCCCCAATAACAAGTAAAAACCTTTAGGTAGGTAAACTAAGATAAGGTCATTTGATTACCTTAAAAACACATCACATTTCAATTGAATTCAAATGTTCAAATAGCTAAACTAAATTTAAACACCTGTTTAAAATGACAAGCTCTGACCACATTCAGACAGCAAATAAGAGGAAGGGACATCGCACCCTGTGTTTTGTGTGACAGGTGAATCCAACGAGTGACACTCAAGTCGAGGCGCATCCGTAGGTAAACTCCTGACAAAGTCGATGTAACGCTGGCCAGGCTCGTACAGCTTGGCATTTTCACACAGAGTCTGGTGGTTGACAGGTAGAGACACAACCTGGGCCTGCTGAAGCTGGAACCAGTTGACGGTCACCTGAAACAGGGACACATTCCAGTGAATGATGATTCAGCAACTTTGAGCCAGTGTTAACTTATCGGTGGAGGTGTGCATTATTTCTACCACTCAGCCTGGTTTCAGTTTAAATGAACATGTCTTTAAAGACTTAACGTATTTCAACTTACGGCCTTGAGGGTGAGGTCACACTGGGAGACCATCTCTCGGATCTGAGTGATAATCTCATTCTTGGTGTTGACCAGCTCGACTCTCTTCACCCCGACATCAACCTGACAAGCTTTGCAGTGATCTTTGGCCTCCTCGGCCTGCCAACAGAAAGAATATAAATCACTGAAATTTTCAATTAAAGTGATGGATTCAAATCTGGGGGAAAAAATAGGAAATAAGAACTTTAATGACTAAAAGCTGATCTTCATGTTGCAAATAGAGACTAATCACTTGTTCTCGAATGGCAACTGAAGGCTTTATAATCACAGGAAACAAATTCACTGATATCTAAAATGGATAGATTGGACTATTAGAGGTGATGCTCTACCTTCTGCAGCGCCTCCTCCTCCAGCCTACGCCTTTTTTCTAGCTGCTTTGCCGCTGCCGCTCCCCCTCCCCCTCCAGTCTGCTCCTCCTCCAGCCGACTAGTCGACACCTTGGCCTTCTCGTATTCATCCTGTCGCTGGGTCTGCAGGAGCCGGGCCTTCCTCAGAGCCGTGTCTGCTTCGTGCTGCAGATGTACACGTATTAGTTTGAGTCACACACAGATTCATGCTGTGTACAACGTGAATGCAACCACAGAAAAAGATGGCTTTTAAGTTTTTGATAACATGCAATAATTGCTATAAAGATACAATTCACAAACAGATTTGCAGAGATAATTCATGTTCAGTAACATTTCTATTATGGTGTCCAACTACAGAGTTTAGGACTTTGACTATTTCTTAGATTTAGTCACTGGATTAGTGTCTCTCAATCCGTCATATGTGCAACAGAGCACTTGTCTTGGCAGGTTAAAAACAAACTATTTGTCTGGATTTGTATATCGGGCTGAATCACTTCAAGAGCATTCTTGGGCTGAGACCCCAGGTCAATGAAGCTTTTGATCCAGTGTGCATTTGTGTGTGGTCCTCTTAAAAGTGCAACCTCCGTGACTGTCGACTCACCATTTTCTTTTGCTCTCTCTGCCACTGCTCCTTGACCTCTTTTCGCAGTTTGTCCAGCTCATTTTTTCTGGCCAGGAGAGGCTGGAAAGAAACACAGAAAATCCACACCACACCCACAAAAGCAGTAAGACCACTTGTTTCCATCATACAACCCATGATAAAGTTAGATTTCATGAATGCAGCAGTTACCTGCATGAATTTGTTGCTTTGGAGTATTGCTGCAGTTTGAAGAATCAGCTGGCTATACTCGATGTCATTTTTGAAAGCTGTCATGTAGATCTCACGGAAAGGCATGAATTCCTTGAACGAGGCAGAAGAGGTTTAAATCTCAGTCCCTAACATGTGTGAGATGCACACGATGCCGATGTAAGTCAAGTTAACTGCAGCGTCAACTTACCTGTTGACTAGCAAGCGTCTTAGCAGTCTCAGCCATCTTGGCGTAACTTTTTGCACACTCAATATCTGCAAAAAGACAACAAGATTCAAACAGGTTCAAATAGATTAAACAAACATTACAACACAACGTCCTTTCTGCTGGTTCAAAAATGTATATTTTATTTAAGTATCTTTCATTTTCAATTAATAATTGGATCTCAAACAAATGTTTTAAGTCATTAATGCTTTCCAAATCAACTGCACATTGTCCTTAATTCTGATAAAAGATAAATCAGTGTGTTTAAGAAAAGGAGCTGATAATATGGACTGCACAGCTTGACTGAGCGTTCTGTGTCACAGGATAAGTGAAACCATTCATTAACCAATCTATCAAACAAAAGTTTGCACACTACAAACTCAACCTTGAGCATGAACAAGACTTCATTGTTTTACGTCCAGCTCAGGTGATCAACATGGTTTCCCTGGGAACTAGCCTTTAATGGATCACTACACTGTCCACTCACTAAAATGATGTGTTTAGCTAGTACAGCAGTTATCATTGACATTTCCCAGTGATCTTGTAATGGAGCTACTTTTAAGATCAAGTGGACAAATTAACTACTAAGATGGCTGAGACTCCATTAGTGTAGCTTTGCATGATTCAAGTTCATATTCATTAATGCCCCTTTTGAAGCCCCTCGGCTCATCTACTGTCCAAAACAAGACGTTTTAGTTCCCATCGTCATAAAAAGCTAATGAAAGGATCTCGTATGGCAACTAAAGAGTCAAGCACATGACCGTGGTCCATGACACCAACTCATGACATCATTTTGGATTCTTTTGAGCTACTTGGGCGTTAGTTAGTGACTTAGTACTTAGTTGCTGCCTCCCAACAGTACTTCAGAATTGGTCTTGTGAATCCACCGGTGTCATAACTCACCCATATTGAGACGCTTCTCCACCCATGCCAGCAGCTCTTTGGTATACTTGGACCACGCCTTGGCGTAGGCCAGTGCTGACTCCACTCCGCTGTCCTGCCTCTGCAGTGTCCTGTCCACCTCTTCGGCCCGAACCGGTGGAGAAGACTCTTTGATGAGCACACGAAAAAAAATAAAAAATAAAAATAAATCACATGAGGAAGCGTGTGCAACATGATCCCCACTAACCAACCAACACACATCGAACATGGCTCGATGGAGTAGGTGCATGTTTAGCAACATCTATGACTGTGAGTCAGCAGGAAAAAGCCCATGCTGACCTTGAGTTAGCAAGATGTGGGCTAATGCGGCTAAGATGTGGGAGCAGGGACAGCTCAGTAGGTAGAGTGTTTGGCCCCATGATCGGAAGGTGGGGGTTCGAATCCAACGAATGGCTACCCTGAGGTACCCCTGAGCAAGGTACCGTCTCTACACACTGAAAAAGCCCATGCCCATCGGTTAAATGCAGAGAAGAATTTCCCCACAGGGATCAATAAAGTATACAATATTAATGCCTTTTGAAGGGAAGCAATGATGACAGGAGAATGACCACATGCATTAATACCAGAATAAGGTGACTGGACATAATTGCAAATAACCCCACAGACATGCCAGGGAGAGGACAAAAAACAGAGTCAATCTCTCCCCACTCCTGAAACTTCCACACTGGAGAACAGTACAGTACAGTAGCTGTGTGTCAGTGATCTGCCTTACCTGGCGGATCATCTTTCTCAAGACCGGATCCTCCAGATTCCACAGAGAGGTTCTCAAAAGACTGGAAAACAAACCAAAAAAGTGTTTTTGAATAAATAAATATGAGACATAGGGGAGGTGCACGAAGGGTGAACTTCCTTGTCAAAGCAGAGTACGCTCGGCTAAAACGCTTGAAAAAGGCTTATCAGAAACTTGGCTTCCTCCTTACATCAGTTACAAAAACTGCAGTGGGAAAACAACAAAGCATGACATCAATTCATCATTTGAAGAGGCCATTTCAGAATCATGCTGCAACCTGCAGGTATGTTGCTTCACCCCTGATCGCCGCTGGGCAACTTTTCATATCTTATTTTTGACAATTCAGGGCCAGAAGCCAAAATCGTACACTTAACAGGAGAGTCCATGAACTGATGATGAATGTATGTTTAATAATGGAGCCCATATTCTAAGGTACGAGTTTCATTTTAAATCTTAAATGCAGTTCTGGAGGATGTTTATCAGGAAGTTAAAGCCTCACTTTTAAATATTGCACTTCTCTTACCCTGCTTCTCTTAGTCAGGGGGAGCCCCAACACTGATCCATTCTCTACATCTCCCATAAGGAAGTCAGACACTCTGAAGAAAAACAAAACAAAATAAAAGAAAGGTTCAGTAAAGAATGAAAAGCACAAAAGGAAATACACACAAAAACACGACTTAAATTATGTTCGGGGGGTTTATTTAGCATAAACAGAGTTTTTATCTGCACTCACAAAAAAGAACTGCTTTTATTTTTCCTTAGCTCTTATTCTCTCTTTTTACACAAGATTAATAAATATCGGCTGGCCTCCATTAGCTGCGTGCATATGCAAACGAATTGAACGCAGTAACAAACATCATCGAGTGAAATGAGCCGTGGAAGGAGCAATCAGAGTAATGACATCATACTCACACATTGCCAAAGGTGAATGCCAATGTGTCGATTGCAGCGTAGATCTCTCCGAAATGCTTATGTTTGTTGTCTTCGTTCACCTCCTTAAAGTTCACTCCTGTCAAATTATGGTGAAGTAAGACTGAGTCAACTTTCTGTAACAACCCCAAATCCTGCATACTGAAGACATCCTGTGTTTAAGGCAACAATCACAAGATATGATTCATCATCCTGTGCATGATGTTAACAACAGAGTGAATGAAAATCTCTTCTGACTCAGACTGTACTCCTCAAAAGCTCTGAGAGCTAGAGGACTGTTTGTGTGTAGACCTTTTAGAGTTGAGCAATCCCTCAGAGGCATCCAAAAACAACTTTATGTTAAATCAGTGAAGATAAGCAAAGACCGTGAGTGTGTATATTTGGCTGTAATCTGCTCTTGCAGTAGTTTCCTGCTGAAAATCTAAACACAGTGATGACTGAGGACAGAATGGAGGAAAAACACCAGTGTAAATACGGCTGTAATCAGTCTTCACAATAAACTTCCTGGCCGGACTGAGCAGAGGGAAAATAAACCAGGAGAGAGATGCTCAGAAATGAGACCCAGCAATAAATCAGTGATGTCACTGGTCATTCAGTCTTTCCTTTCCAATAGAACAATGGAGATTTCTAGAGTTCAATGACTTTCAGACATTTTAAATAGAAAACTAACAGAGTTCACTTGTTTTTTATTAGCTAAGCTCAAAACCTACTTCAATGTCTTGACTTTTGAACATTAATCCTAAGCTGGGACAACTTCAGAATTTCCTGAACTTTAATAACTTCTCAAATCCTGAAACAAAACTAGCCTAAACGTCATCCACACCTAGAGTCCTAGATCTTCCACCTGGTCTCTTAGTATCTGCTTCACATAATGCAAACCACCTACAAACGCCTACTATAGACCTTCCCAGTCTTCTAAACTGCTATTACATATTGCCCCGTACCTCAAAATGTTTTCAGAAGGTGTTGCTAAAGAAGCACACAAGTGAACCAGCAATTACCTACCTCAAAACAGGTTTCTGTCCCGCTTTGTCCTAAACAGATATAAGCCTTGTTGATCATGGAAATCAACACCTGCTTAAGACTCCTTGGAAGAAGCCTTAAACATGACACCAAAATACTTGCAAATCTTTAGCTGGTCCAAGAAAAGGATTCCTTTGACCAACACAAGGAAAGACTGACCACTGAAAATAAATAAAATAAATTCAATGGGGGGAAAGAAAAAGTCTTCAAATTAAATTTAAAAACTGATTTTAACGGGGTGTCTCCAAGCCACCCCCAGCAGTTACCACCATTCAAATCATACAGCTCTGCTTTCGCATCTCCTCTCCCGCACAGCCCCTACCCCCCAACAGGACATCCTGAGGCTTGCTGGAATACAATGCCAGTACTCGCTCAGGCCCCAACCAGTGGTCCAAATGTGGAAGTTACATCATCAGAGAAAAATGGTATTGTTTCACTCGAAAAGCACAACACTCTCGAAACACTCATCAGTAGCAGAGTCCTGTGCTGCAATTAAGGGATCGGAAGCTCCAACAGAGAGTAATTGAAGACGTACTGAGGTATGCCAAGGAAACAGAGTATCACAGGGTGGGAGGTTCAATTTTCCACCAAAACAACTCTTTGACGTAGGGTCAGGGTGCACTTCAAGTAGAAATCCAAAACAAATTGCTAGTTTTGCCTCATATGTACGTTATTGTGTAAAATATCAGGCTTGGTGGCTCAAAAACAATGGAGCAAAGCTGATAACACACTGGCACCGTCTACATCTCTCTTTTTTGGGGGGGTGGGGTATCAAGAAGTGGACAGGTCTGGCCACCTAGTGGTAGAAAGATGTTACAGCACTTCATATAGTTATGGAAAGAACAAGTAATTACTGTGTTATAATATCTACTATTCACTATAGGAACTTCCTCTGAAATAAAAATAATAATACCATTACTCAGAACTATTTAAAAAAAAGTTTGTCTAACAGCTGAAGACTTTCAATCTATATACTTATGAATCCTCCTAATGATTAATGCAATATAATCACGAGCATTAATAACAATGTTTTTACAGAATGACTATTAAGCTCTCAAATCCAAGCCTTCCTCATTGACAAAGTTGTGCTTTTTTGTCTCGCTTGTGCAAAAACATGTTCCAGTGCCACATAAACACTCAAGTTACTGCATGAAAGACAGGACTTGCAAGAGCTTATTTTTTGTGGCACATATATGCACACGCCCAAATGTGTATGGACTCATTCCAAGTATTTCAGCTAAAGGTGAAGCCCATTCACATTCACATGCACATGCAGAGCCTCCTCAGGCCTCTCCATCATGTCACCATTCCTTAGAAGTAAAAGCTTTTTATGCAGCCCCTCTCTGCCCCTCTTTGCAATGCAAATTGAGACGAGGTATACTCTAGGGATTCTTGTGTGGCCGCCAAGTTAAGAACTGACCTGCATGCCAGATCATAATCTTAAAGAATGAGCGACTGAAAAGGATTCCTCTGTGCAGTTCCCACTGGACTGGCAGACAAAGCACAAAGGACACCCGCTTCTCCCTGGATCTTCAAGTATCAGGTACCCGACTCCCAAATATTATTTTCTTAGTCTCTATATGGGGTTTGAAACACACGTTGCTGCATTCAAAGTGCTCGAGTGACTTCTGAAGAACTGTGTCACCTTGAAGCTGAAAGACAACTCCAGAGAAACAGTCTCTGGGAAGTTCTTTAAACCAGGATTGGGAAGACTGTATGAGAGACAGGACGTGGTAATAGTGAATGCCCAGCAGAGAAGACTATCAAGGGAGAAGGGAGGATTAGATAAGCAGAGACAGAAAACAGACTAAAGGAAGAGTGGAGGAGTATCTGGCATGTTTTACAGGAAAGCCGAAAGTTATGAGGGTGAGCATTTAGGGGGAGCTGGTCATCTTTGCTCACCTTTGACCGTGGCGATGACGGTTCCAGCTGTACTGAGGATATCCACTGAGTTGAGGCTCTGGTGTTTGCTGATAATGGCCTTCAGGACTCGTAGCAGCTCACCGAGACGTTCGTGGACCGCGTGGTGAAGACAGTCTTGGTGCTCTGGAGATTGTCAAGACAGTTAAATAATGCTTATTGCACACATTTTCCACCCAGTCAGAAAGATATGCTCACATTTAGTCCAGACTGATGAGAAAAGGAATCCCTTAGCCCCTTAGAACATTTTGGCAATAACTAACATGCGATATATGAAATCAACCATTTCAAATGACAGAACTGACATATTATACAGCCAGTGGATTATCCATTAGCCTTGTTAACCTTTCACCAGTAAGAAAAGAGATCATTGGCAGTGTTGCTCCGTCTCAATGATGACAGGTCATATGCTACATGATACTGTAGAAGCTGGAAAATTAAACGTTTCCAAGGTGCCACTTTATGCTATGAACTGTGTCTGCAGGCCCACTGTGTTTCCAAACAGAAGTGTATCAAACAAAATGCTATCACGTTTTATAAACCCTGAGCAGATTAGTCCTAGGACCCACCAATTTACAGTGGGGCAAAAAAGTATTTAGTCAGCCACCGATTGTGCAAGTTCCCCCACTTAAAATGATGACAGAGGTCAGTAATTTGCACCAGAGGTACACTTCAACTGTGAGAGACAGAATGTGAAAAAAAAAATCCATGAATCCACATGGTAGGATTTGTAAAGAATTTATTCGTAAATCAGGGTGGAAAATAAGTATTTGGTCACCTCAAACAAGGAAAATCTCTGGCTCTCACAGACCTGTAACGTCTTCTGTAAGAAGCTTTTCTGTCCCCCACTCGTTACCTGTATGAATGGCACCTGTTTGAACTCATCATCTGTATAAAAGACACCTGTCCACAGCCTCAAACAGTCAGACTCCAAACTCCGCCATGGCCAAGACCAAAGAGCTTTCGAAGGACACCAGGAAAAGTATTGTAGACCTGCACCAGACTGGGAAGAGTGAATCTACAATAGGCAAGCAGCTTGGTGTGAAAAAATCAACTGTGGGAGCAATCATCAGAAAATGGAAGACATACAAGACCACTGATAATCTCCCTCGATCTGGGGCTCCACGCAAGATCTCATCCCGTGGGGTCAAAATGATCATGAGAACGGTGAGCAAAGATCCCAGAACCACACGGGGGGACCTGGTGAATGACCTGCAGAGAGCTGGGGCCAAAGTAACAAAGGTCACCATCAGTAACACACTACAACGGCAGGGAATCAAATCCCGCAGTGCCAGACGTGTTCCGCTGCTGAAGCCAGTGCATGTCCAGGCCCGTCTGAAGTTTGCCAGAGAGCACATGGATGATACAGCAGAGGATTGGGAGAATGTCATGTGGTCAGATGAAACCAAAGTAGAACTTTTTGGTATAAACTCAACTCGTCGTGTTTGGAGGAAGAAGATACTAAATACTTTTTTGCCCCACTGTACATACTGGTGACAAGATAACTATGTGACACCATTCCGGGTTTGAGTTCTCCTGTCCTGGCGACAGCACCATAAAGTGGAGGACGGCAGAAACGCAACACACGAACCCAACTGCTATGTGCATAAATAAACGAGACCTACTATGGTCTTTTAGCAATCATCAGCCATCCAGCGAGCGAACCAAAGAAAACACGGCATCTCAGGTATGTGGTTCTCTGTACTGCACGTGACTTTACAAACAGTGAGTCACAGCCATTAACAAGGGGACAAAACACTCTGTTATCATCTAACCTTGAAAACGTGCTCTCGGCTTAGTCAGAGTGAGATCATGAACAGCGCAATGCATTAACTAAGGTAGGTAAGGCTGAGGTATTTTTTGCTACTTACTGGTAACATACAGTGGAGTGTGACCAGACTGCTGACACAACATGCATGGGTGGCTTTCTTAGAAATAACCAGTACAAGAGGGTAGGCACGTCTCCCTCTGTTCCCTCACTCATGCAAACATAATATACACACATACTCACATAATTACACTTGTGATCTAGATATGCTGAGTCCTAAACTATAATCACACTAAATACACAGGAGGCTGTTTGGGAGGTTGTTTTGATTTCATGTTTTAAATGTCATATGACTTCACTTTAATAGTTGTTTCCAGGTCACATATCTTTGCAGCCAAATACAGGTTAAACGAAAACACACAAACAAACATACACACACACACACACACACACACACAAAAGACACAGTCGGTCAAAGCCGCATTTTGTGCTGACGATCACCCCTGGATTACCCTTCATGGAAATGGGGATCAGGAAGACTTTAGCTGTCTCCCGTTTTTTCTTTTATTCGTTAGCTCTCTCTTTTGGAGTGGGACAAATAGTTCCGCCAGTGGGGCTAATAATGCTAGGTCTTTGTGGCCACCGTGACAATACTAGCTGAGGCCTGAAATGTAAATCCAGCCGACTGACCAGTCTGTGACAACTTCACAGTGATCAACAGTTCAGGTAAAACGTTTTGAACAGAACAGCTCTGACATGCAAAATGTCTATATATTCTGCTGCTTTACTGGGAACTAGAGCTGGGCGATAGAACGATAACGATATGTATCGCGATATAACTTTTACTCGATAGAGAAATTAAGCTATCGCGATAGACCTCGCCACTCTTGTTCTCTTAAAAAAAAAAAAAAAAAAAAAAAAAAAGGTCAGCCGATCCAAATTAAGTAGCGCAGAGCCGAACCAATCACAGCCGCAGCGTCACGTCGCGTGACTTGTTACGTACAGCACAAGTGCCAAGCCGCACGTGTGTTTGTTTGGGAAGCAGCCAGCGGGTAATGGAGGAAATGAGTGTGCCGACTAGAAAAATCAACCGAGCGTGACCGAAGAGAAAACAGATGATGGTTCCAATGCCGGAGAGATTGTCGAACGGAAGAGCCATAGAAGTTCCGTAGTGTGAAGGTATTTCGGCTATTTCAAGTCTGACAAAAAACAGAGTAGCGTGCACTGCAAATTGTGCCGAAAGCAAGTCTGGAAATACAATAAACTGGTGCATGCGTCACACTGTGCGCCACGTTATTGTTTCGGTGAAATGAATTTCTACAATACTGTTACTGTTAATTCTACTCTCTGCAGTGTTTAAATGCTTACATATACACACAGTTACTGTCCCTCCACACATACGACTCGGTTCTGCTTCTATGCCCCAGCTTTGTTTACTTTTTCCCACCGAGGCTTCTAGACTTCTGATTGGCCAACATTTCTACACGGTTAGGAATCTAGCGCCACCTGATGCTTTGGCATGTTCATAGCAGCGTTTTCCTTCATTTCTGCCTTTATGTGTGGACGGGATTATTTTTTAAAACGAAAACGGAAAATCTCCGTTTTCAAAAATACCCATGTACGTGTGGACGTAGCCTCAGTCTCTGACTGGAAGCGCTAATTCGTCATTCGGCTTTTGTCAGACTAAAGTAACTGTTAAAACTGTTTGAAAAGCTAAGCTATACAACAAGGAGAGATTGAGAATTTCCTTTTAGTTCTCAGTTTATTTGATATTGACAAAAGTTAGTCAGTTTTGTCTGTTCTTCTGTAAAACAAACTAAGATTTATTTTTAGAATTAATATTTTGTTTCTAAGTGGAATTGACAATTTAGTCTGTTTCATTTGTTCTATTTTGAAACTTAAACGCTTTAGCGGCTGCCTTTTGTGTAGTTTGCAATATTTGCCTTTATTTATCTGAAAAAGTCTCATGTTCCTTAAGTACATCTACCCTGTTGAACTTATTATGGGAAATAAATATTTAAATAAAAACAAGCTGCTGACTATTTCACATTTTACTTGTGAGCAACGGCACATTTAAATTTTACAAATAGTTATTTGGCTTATATCGTGATAGATATCGTTATCGCCTGAAATGAAAAAAACATATCGTGATATGAAAAAATCTCATATCGCCCAGCTCTACTGGGAACTTTATGTCCAGCCGACTAGACTGTTGAGAAATATCATCATACAGACAACAAGCGGCAACTCAAACCAATTAACCAGCAAAAGATTGCCTAAAATGTGTGGAAATAACTAAATAAGCAGCTCATTACCAAAAACTATTTCATGAGGGGACAAGCTCAATCACAAGACTGTTTCACTACCACAGTGAGATGGTCGTCCATGCCAACATGCTTGCTCCTTCTATTTTGCCAAAAGCTTCTCCACAGGACCTGGAATCCCATCTTTATCCATAGCAACCATCTTCATCAATCATCAGATGCCATGTGCAGCTCCTTCCAGTGCCGAAGACCTGGTGGGTTTTGAGGGCATAAGCCTCTAGTCTTTTTGTTTCAGCTGCCCAGCTCCACACGAGGCAGCAAAAGGAACCAGTGATGAACTTCTGGCACAACCAGACATCATAATAAGACTCAGTTCTGCCGTACAAAACTTGACAAACGTTGTTTTGTAATGGTCCAGCAACTACTCTGTTATTTTTACTGTTACTTTTAGTATTTTTGAATGTAGATTTTTGCTATTTTTATCCCTGGTGCTAGGGTTTTCCCACAACCTCTTTCTGTCACTATCTTATATGATAAGGGTCAACGTTTACAACAAGTTGCTTCAACCCTTGAGCCCTTAATGGGTCCTGGTCAGTTTAGATCCCATTTATGGACATTATCCTTTGAAAGACAACATACACACAATGGACTAAATCATCCCCACAGAGGCAAGATACCCTATTCATCTACCAAATAACTGGATACCGAATCCTGAAAGCATCAAGCTTGGGGAGACTAAAGGTTTATTAAGGACAAGCCTAAAATCATGAATGCCCACAAGACAGAGGGTCTTCCTTTACAAAGCTCCATGGGCTTCAATCGTCAATGGCAGCTGTGTGGCCTATTGGAAAAACCTAAATAGAGGCTAATTAGCAAGACATTATGGGTGCATCCACCAGCCCAGCATGACACAGGATAATGTACAGAGACTGATTATTTAACCCCTAAATTGCCTTTCTGGCTGGAACACAAAGAAAGGACTGGTTCCCACTGCAGAGTGCCTTTAAAAAAAACATAATGGCAGAGGTATTGACAGTGCAGCGATGGAAGACGTTTCAATTTGCAAATAGTTGAAGGATTTCTGAACACTGGTAAAAAAATAAACACGCCTCTGGGAAGATCATTCTGTTTTCCCCTGGGAAATCTAAGGACTCTGGAGTGAGGACTTGTTTGAGTACCAAAAACTCCCCATTGTCCCTGGGGCAAATGGCAAACAAGTGGGATTGGTCACCTCATGGGCCTGCTACATGAAGCATTTATGGAACATAAATCACAACAAAGGCTTTCCACAGGAAAGAAGGAGAGGAGTTTGTGCTTATCTTTGTCCAAGTGTGACAGTTAGCAGAGGAAAGATTGTAAGGAGTAGTAGGGGAGGAGTTTTAGTTTGATGGGAGCCAGAAAAAAAAGTGTGTGGGGGGGTTGTGTGTTATTTGGGGTAGTACTCTTACTGGGGATTTGTCCAAAATTTACCCCAGCACCCCACATCCCTGCTTCAGAGGGGGTTATGAGGGAGGGAGTGAGTGAGAGACATTCCTGGGCATAATAAGCCCTGGTGAATGAAGGCTGCAGAGGGATCAGACTCTGATCCTGATGAGAAGGAGGCCGCAGATCAGGAGCTGCTCAGAGGCTGCCAGCAACGCATTGCCAGGTTTTTACTTCATTAGCGTCATGGAAACCCAACATTCCAGCCTCTTGTTTGGGAGCGCGGACGGGAGTTGCGGGAGCGAGGAGTGGAGGGGGATCCATAATGAAAACATTGTCAGATCGCTCACCACTGAGATGACACGTCAACACCAAAACACTGTGGAGCAGATGCTCTCTTGACACCTTCACGTGATGGACTTCAAGATTTAACATTAAGTTTAGGATGCACACTTCCATTTGATAAGATTCATGATTGGTTTAGGCTACGTAGTATGCAGGAAAGACATGTGGCACATCAGTGAAGCAGTGACGTGCACAGGAATTATTTGCCCGAGTTGTGTCTGTTTGGTTCTCAGAACAAAAAAGGATTTAAAACAAACAAACAAAAGACAAAAAAACATATTAAACTTAGACTAAATAAAAAAAATAAACCTTCTACTTCACGTTACCCACAATAAAAGAATAACCATATAATAAAACTAGCCGCTTTTGTTGCAACCCCAACGTCTTTGCTTGATGTGTACCACATGCCAGCTTTCACTTTTTGGGCCTTCAATGATTCGACTCTTTGAGGCACAAAACTTCCACTTGGGTCTGACACAATATGACTTGGCAACATTCCTTTTGCTGCGACCCTAGCTATGCTCATTCATGCATTGCAAATCATGGGAGCAATGTATTATTTATGCTTCAAAACATTTGAGAGGACAGAGGCTGCGCATTGCCACAAAACGAGTGTGAAATCGCTAAACGTGTCACGACCGGGTCTGCGCCGCTCCGATCAGATGGAAGCAGCTCAAGGCAGAGGGGGCTAAATAATATGTTGGACAGGCAACCCATGACTAATGTCAATCAAAACCACTCCATGTGTCCCATTGAATAAGACCGCAGCAGGACATTCCTTTGACTCACCCCCTAAATAACCAGCTGGCACTTTGGAGTGGCAGTAACTTGAGCATTCATCAAAAGCTACGGTAAGATTTGCTAAGCATAGTTTGACCCTTAGGTCTAATAATCAATCACTGTCTGACTCAATAACCTTTTTATTGTAAAGGAGTCATATTTAATTGGCAAGAGTGAAATGCCACTTTCTACCACCTCTCTCACTTACAGGCAAAAACGACCTCACCACCATTTCAAACTATTTGCGCGACTATAAGGCAATCCTGCGAAATAGGTCCACTTAACCTTTAACACTCTGCCAGGTCACTGCAATGGGTGGCCTATAGATCCCCTCGATATCCCCCCTCCCCATCAAACTTCCTGTGGTCAACGGCCGTGTTCCACCTCTGTCGACAGACCACCGGCAGCCTGCTCTGTGGATTAGCAGATTACACTCAGCTGGTTAAAAAAGGCAGGGGAACATCGCCTACGTTTCTATGCTCATGCCAAACCATTCCCTGTTGCTTTACCTTTGAAGCCATTTTCCCATGGCTGCATGCACAAAGAGCTGTCATTCAAGAGAAGAAAAAAAAATACCCTTAGGCTAGACACGCAGCACCTTCTACCCAGGTAGGGGGCTTTTTTTGTTCCCACTCTGCTGGGAATTGCCTTTTTCAAGCTTGTTAGCAGTTAAAAAAAATAATTAAGAAAACGTGCCATCATGTTAACAGAGAGAAGAACAAGCTATAACCATATTAATAACAATTACAAAAATCCAATAACATGTTAAGACAGGTGAAAAATCCCAAGATGTGTTTCTCTAATGACACATTTACCCATCAGATATTTCCCTCTTTAATCCTTTGAATAGAAATGAGATGCCCAGTAGAGTGAAGAATTTGTTTTCATCCTCTTTCATTTCTATTTGGAGCCGTCTGTCACAGACGAAAGACAGGCGACCTTTCTCTCTAGATATCCCCCCAGATCACCACCCTGCCGCTGTCGCCCACTGTGGACGCAAAGCCCTGAAGGCTGGCATTCCAACTATGCTTTTTTTTTTTTTTTTAAAGAGAAACTTCAAATACCCCCACAGTGCAACCTCTAGTTTGCAGCCAAGCAGGCCAGGCATTAGACTGAAGAGAGTACGGGCAAAGGAAAATCTGCAGGACAGAGTTGGGAGAGCTGTCCAACAAGTGCACAGATGGGCCCCTTTAGTACACCTGTCAAGGGGCAGAATTGGGTGGTGAGGAGGCTGAGGTTGGGGGCAAACACTGCACTGAGAACAAGAGCACACTGTTTAGCTTTACTAGCATTCTAATCCTGGGAGAATGGGCTTTGTGGGCTAAAAAGCTTTAAAAAGACCCTCAAAACACAGTTACTTTCATAACTGTCAAGGCATTTAATTGACTGAAACAGTACATTTCAGTCAATAAAAAACATTCAAGAATTCCACGTTTTGTGAACTTAGCACGCTGCAAAGGGTCGACTTCAGGGACATTCATTGCTTTGTATAGCTCCAACTTGAACTACACCGAATATAAAAAAGGAATCTGGGAAAACCATACCAAGCATTTTAACTGAGCACATTGCACTGTTTTGTTTCTTGCAATTAACAGCGTGAGCAGACTCAGAACGTGCACAGGAGCGAAGGCATTCTGGGCTCTAGAGCCAGTGCTAATCTGCCACTCTTCTGTAAAAGCTTTCAAAGTTATGAACCAAGGAGTTTTCTCTTATATTAGTCATGACCTATTTCTGTTCTATCAAATGACTGGGAAGGTAATGGTTTAATTTTTGTGCTTATAATTCAATGAATGCACTCCCATCAGCTTTGTTGGCAGGTACCAACAGAGCTATGAGCTGTAAACAGCGTGGGGTTGGTCCAGTCGCATGCAAGCATGCACCAAGGTTAGGGTTAGCCCTGCGACAGACCAGCAACCTGTCCAAGGTGTACCCCACCTGAGATAGGCTCCAGCCCCCTGCAACCCTGAACTGGATGAGCACCATCATGCACCGTCAGCATTAATTTGGATATCCCCGTTTAATGGATGAATAATTTGCACCATAGAGTCTTGATGTCATTGCATAGTCTCAGTAAATCTTCAGCCTTCAAGTTTAATTAAAAGAGGCAAAAGAAAGTCTTACACAGACAAAGAGTCCTTTAATAAATCTATTATCTGTATTCTGAGTAATATTAATAAGAATAACATGACACTGCTATATGCCTGTTTTTCACACACATAGAAAACATCTTCAGTATCCATTTTTTATATGGGCAAAAACCTTCTACTCTATATATGAAAGAATACCCAAGGGCTGATTCTCTCAAGCACATTCCCGCTTCAGCTCCCACAGTCTATCTAAACCTCTCGTGCCCAGTGTGGGAATCCTGGAGCTTTATCTCGGTGTGTGGCAGACATCGACAGCCTCCTGGAACAAAGCTGCTCCCACAACAACAGTGCCCATAAGTGTAAATCTTTCTGGAGTGTACGAAGGAGAGGGATACGCACAGAGAGGGAGCTTCCTAGGGTTCCAACTTGAAAACAACTTACAAATCTTCAAGTCATGTTGGACTATCAAACTCAACAAGTCTGCATGGCTTTGCCACCTGTATACAGCCTGCCTTCAGTGTACACATTGTTGTTGCCAAAAGATAGATAGTCAGCTCAGTGCGCTCTGTACAGGGTGCATCATTACATGTTTTGTTCCCCCAGTCAGAGAGGATAAATTGACCTGCCATATGTCACAAGACTCTGTACTTTAATCCTAGGGAGGGAGGGAGAACAATCCAAAAATCTATCCAACTCTAGCCCATCAACTAATACCAAGACAATAGCTGTGCTTTTAAACAAGGATCCCCCAGAACAATTAAGCTAATGTAATAAATCCAGTTAGGAGGCTTAATTTACAAGATAAGTGTCCAGCATGATTAAATCGAGATCCCAGGAATCCCAAACCTTGCATGTAAGTACATATTGGGGAGACTTATTATCTTGTGCTCAGGATAATTTACAGCAACTTTAAATACAGGCACAGTAAAAGAACCATAAAAGGAACTTTTTGGAGGCAAGAAGAAGCTTGCATGCATTACAGTGGATCCCAGACCCAGAGGGAGAGACTGTCTAAACACAGCATAGCTGCGGCCATTAAGAAAGTCTGGAACGGTTAGTGAAAAGTACAAGAAGGGCTAATTTTAGGCTGGTATTTCACAAGCGGTGAGTTGGAATACAAATTACGAAAATAGCATTAGGGCTTTCTCTGAGGACCCAGATCAGAATCACTTTCCCACAGAGCCTTTTCAGCATGGTAGGATATTCAGCCGGCTTTCAAAAAAAAGACACAAAAATAAAAAGACGGGCACTTACGTTATGACATGTGGGAAAATATTTTCACTTCAACAAAATTTCAAAAAAAGTCCAAAACGCCAATATGCAACTTGCTAAACTTACATTACCCATGAATGAACCAGCTGAACCAATTTCTTTTTTCAAGGTGTATTACAGGATGCCGTTACACATTACTCAACACCTGCAGGTCACTTTTAGAAGCCACCTGTTAATCATTAAAATCCAGAACAACACAATCTAAACCTCTGAAAACCCACACTGATTAACAGAGGACACCTACCACTCAAAGGCTGAATTAAAGAGGGCAGCCATACGAGTCATCCATTCCCCCTGACAGATCATAACCGTGACAAATGATGACGAAGCTGTAATAAAACCCAGTTTTTATGTACGTGTACTGCACCGCAGGCATTTCCAGAAAGAATGATGGGGACTGTGCAATATTTGACAATCACAGAGCTGCTGAGGCCACGGGCTTTGGACACATCAGCATTCACGTGCTGCACTGAAATCTCACTTCATTTATAATGCATGATTAAAGACTTGGCTTTAAACCCCATTGTGGCCCACTTTGTCAGCATGTAATTCAAGAGATTCGCTAAACAAGTGTGTGTGGTTTGTTCTACAGCAATGTAGGGTACATGTAACATGAGTGTAGGACACACACAATGAACTAAGCAGTGGATGCAGATCTGAGTTTAAGATTTTCTATGTGAAGTTGCGTGTTTATAGTAGTCACAATATATCAGCAGTCCACAAAAGCAGTCCATAGAAAAATACAGGGTGTCAAATTAAGGCAGAAACAGGGAACAGATATTTGACCGACAGGGAAACGCCCTGACACCGATGCAGGGATGCAGGGAATATATGAAACACCGCATCAGCTGCTGTTAATGCCTTGTTACAGCATGCTAATCTGGTTAAAACTGTTCTGTTCAAAGACTGACCAGACAACTAGAAAAGCATCAGAATTACACGATTTACTCACTGTGCTCGGGTCTTTTCCCTGGTTTTTCTTATTCATCTCCTCCCTGAAAAGCCCTGCTGGTTTTACACAGCAACAGCACAACTACATTGAAAAAGCTCAAATCAAAGCTGTCTGTATGCAGACGGACTGCTTGTTTAGTCTGCCACCATCTTTAAATTCAACGGATTTGTAAAGTAGTTAAGCCGACAGCAGCTGTCCACATCTCTCATTCTATCAGCAACACCTGCGATGTGCAGGAATGAGGCTAAATTGAACATTTTAAAGCTTTTGTTGCTATTTAGCTTCTACATAAAATATAAGTCCATTAACAAACCATATTATAGTCTTAAATATTACACTAACCGGCTTTATTATGGTTGAGTGAAAACACAAAACTGGGCCAGTAAATGTCTGAATGACCTACACTGAATGGTTTGCTTAGTGTTGCAGTTTTCCTTATTGCGCAGCTGACACATGAAATTGGCCACGATCCTCCTCGGTACTCACAACAACAGCGATGGCACACCTATCGCATCAGGACAGGCACTCCCTCACCTCTAAAATAGACGATGAGAAGCGACAGTCTGTTGCTTGGAGTTTGTTATTTGTTGTAAGAAGACACATTAGGGGCTAAATAGTTGCTTGACAAATCATATGATGGAAAGACTCTACTTACAGCTGTACGCAAATGCCATGAGGGCAAACTCCACAGCTCATCTGCAAAACAATATGTCAAAATAACAATCCCCTCCATCCAATTACTAACAAGTCTTTCACAAGCAACCACTGGACAAAGTCACGCCCCCAAAAGTATCTGTCACACTGTGAATATGACATGTTGTCAACATTGACCCAACAGCAATCCAGGAGGATAAACAGATTTCTCTTAGCAAAAGACAATTCAGACATGCGTCACTGACCCACAACTCAAGAGGCACTAAGTACTAATCACCATTTAAGGTTGATGTGCATTGCCAGAAAAATAAAACACAGGCTGAGAAAAGCCCCTGTGGGATCAGTCCTGCGGTCAGCAGCTATTCTGGACTTGGGAAAGAATCGTTTCTGCAAAAAGTTGCCAGTTAGCAGAAGCATGATAGTCTGGAGATGCCTCCTGGGACAATGAGTGTCAGACTCACATCAGTGACTGTGAATACAGGCAGTGTTACAGGCTACAGGGGCTCTGAGCTGACTGTCGCTCGTCACTCTGTGTCGTTAAAAAAAAAAGGAGGGTTCCCTCCAGTTTCAGCAAGCGCTGGGGGTAATGAGAGGTTGCCTCTATTGTGAAGCACCACAGAAACAATATGGCCATAAATTTTGGGGGTGGGGTGGGAGGAGGCCTTGGGGTGTTAAATCAAACCCAATCCGAGCACAAGTCAGCGACTTCCAACAATCTGTTAGCGCACTCCCTTAATGCCCTGAAGCCCTAAACCTTAACAATGACACGACAAGCAAAAACCACCCTGATACAATCAAGATAAAGACTTATTTCCTGAATCAGTACATATTGCCAAGTTTGGTAGCCTCTCTGTAAGACCCTGCCCCGTGCTTGCATGGGTTCACGATGTAACAATCAGCCTTTAAACATTACTTCTAACTCTACCTTTTGCTTGAGCCGCGATCGACTTTTTTGCCACTTCCCCCAGTAGCGGGCAGATCCATTTTCTGCATCGTAATCTGCCCCGTTTTCCCCAAATCTGCCCTTTCCTGTACTTAGCCAAAATAAGCCTTTCAATGGGGATACTCACAAGCTTTGCAATCACGTGTTGGGATCTCAACGACTACACTGGCATGACGGAGCCTGTGCTTACTAGACCTGTAAATGATGTGCAGTTACATAGGCAACGACTGTAATTAGCATTAGGAGACAAACAGAGATTACAAACCGGTTTCTTAACCCCAGTAACCAAAGGCAAAAATATCTACAATGACAGCTATGCAACCGTGATCCACAGCGAGAACCTGCGCTAGCACTCTATGTATTGACTTTGATATATTAAATCTGCTATTAAACTAAATGAAAACACAACTGTCTGTTGATTACACTCGACCAAGTCGTCAATCATAGAAAATGTGACGCGGTAAAGGCTTCAAGGTATATTTCCTAAATAAAGTCTCCTCCTGCCCCCATAAAACTGGAGACGTCAGTCGCTCGCACATGATGATTTACTGCTTTGATCTGCGGCGTGCTGACGGGTCGCTGAAAAGTCTCTCAAGCTGCCCAGCCGGGTCAAGCACCTTTGCTGACCTTTGCTGAAAAAAAAAACAAAAAAAACCACTGGGATTCCTTTTTCCTAAAGCTTGAGTGTCATGGCAGTGCTAATGGGGGGGAAAAGGGGACAGCCCCACCACCATATGTACCTTGACCTCATCTTAATAAGACCTGGGGATTAACAAATCTGGGTCTCATCCAAAAGCTAATGCACAACGTACCAAAGCAGGAATGGCGTAAACCTCAGTCCAGACCTTACTTCCCTGTAGATTGGTAACTGTCTAAAGGAAACGCATTAATAACTGGCTTAGTATTCCATCTAAATTCCTTACTGTCAGTATAGCCCAGCTGGAATGCTGCTGCTGTTGTTTTGGGGGGGGGTTTGTATCACGTTTAAAACAGATCAGAGCGGCGCCAACTTTTTATTCAATTCTCACTGTGTATTTTGTCTGAGACCAATTAAAACACATTATTTTCTACTTTACAGGAAAGATAAGAGCCATAGTGAAAGTGAGATAAGGCAGGTTCACTGACTGTGCAGTCAAGGCCGGGACATGACAAAAACAGGTAAATAGGGTCCGGACTGTGTCCTCTGCGGTGACAGCAAAAGTATGTGCACAAGAGCGGACCGGCAGCTACATTCAGCAATAAATCGCCGTTCCAACACTACTCAGCACTTCTGTGTCGTGAGAAGCCCGGCGTTTAAAGACCAATCAAGTGTTTTGGTTTTTTTATGACTGAAACAGAATAATAAAAAAGCAGAGGAGGTGTGCAGTGTTTAGTTAAGAAACAGGCAAACATTGCTAATACATGGAAGTACTCATTGGTGTAATTTGTTGAAAAAGCCCACATCCACAGCAGGCACACTGTTGTGGAAACAAACCACTCACAGTTACCCCCAAAGACACTCTCATAACAGCAGAAAGAGTCCAGATTAAGCGAGCCTTCTGATGCGTGTACACCTAATATGGTAACTAATGTGGTAATAATAACTGAACTGTTCGTTATTATCTATTGTTTAGTCAGGAGAGTGTTTGTGTCACTTTTAATCAGCTGTAGATTTTTTAAAGGTGGTGGCACATGTGCCGTGATGATTGCATTCTCTTGTTTCTAACATACCTTTGGAGTTGAACACCTCTTTGAGTTGCAGAAGCACGTCAGCAAACTTGCGCACGTCGCTGACCAGCTGCATGATGTAGTTTGGGTCGGAGGCGAGGACATCTGGGTTGTCCAAGCTCACCGAACCGCTCTTGGAGGCTCTGGCAGGTCCTGCTGAACTCATGCTGGAGCTGGAGAGTCGGGAAATACCCAGAGAGAGTTTGGTTCCACCACCACCACCACCACCACCACCGCCCGATCCTCCGCCAGAACTTTGGCGCAGCATGGCAGCAAGCATGCCTTTATGGTCCAGTGGCCCTCGGGCCTGATGCCTGGTGTCCTTCAGATCAGCTCTGTTCTCAAACTAAAAACAGCACCCCAGCAGGGATGAAGAGCACTCCACAGAGAGAGAAGGTGTCTAATCCTGAAACATGAAATTACAATAAGATGACATTACAAAGCTTTTCCACAACTTCAATACAACCACATGTGAAATCAGAGAGGACATAAACTTTTAACAGCAACATGTACAACAAGACTATTTTTCATCCAGCTTTGCCACTGCTAGAAATCTTTTACTGATAATCAGCATACTCAGAAATCATATCGGGCATTTGTTGATACTCAACAGGTGGATTTTCCACGTTTTCTATGGCACTGGCAATCGTGACAGTCTGCAGTGAGCATGAAATGGTCAATATGTACAGTTCGCAAGCAGTGTGGTGCTTTGAACAATGTGGAAAACTGCTGTGATGTGAATTCATCGAAATAATCTGCATTTTCACGCAGTAATTATTTAATTTACAACATTTACAGCACAGAACATAATGTGACAGAGACCACCAAACTACAGATTACTACTGCTATTACTACAATGTACTGACTAGTGTAGCGTTTCTGCACGTTTGGCGCATTACCACATTCAACACAGCAGTCATGAAATGTTAACGTTCAAATCTGTAGCTATTATGTTATATACAGCCCTGTGTATAGTGTTATGAATCTAAAGGGGGGGGGGGGGGGGGGGGGTGATCATCGTGTGTACATTTAAGCCGCTACTCAAGTCAGAGTGGCCCCATCACGTCTACACGCAGATCAAGAACAGCATGACGTTTCAAGTTAATTTTAAACAGCGGGGCGATTTTTGACTTGTTGCTAACTCAAATAAAGGCCAGATTTAATCCTCGTTAAAGTCAGTGAAACATTATGACAGAGTGGGTGATTCGGCGTCCATAAATCTAAACTAGCAACACTCTGATCATAAAATATCATCTTTTGCTGCCTTCTCCGAGCCAGCCCGCGGCCACCATTTGAGTTTAGCTGAGCAGAATGACTGGAAGAGAAAAGTGAAGTTCAGCATAAACTCATTCATCTTTCGTGGTAAAGAGACTTTGTGTTTGTGTCGTAAAGTTCGTTATCCAACAATAAAGTAAAAAAAAGATAAGCACGAAGTTCGCGTGGATCTAAATAAAAGAACTGCGACTTAACCCGCACTTTTTATTCACTTCTCTATCCTATTTTGTTAGCTTGAAGCATTTACCAGCACACATATTCTACAGTAGAAACTCAAAAAAAGTTCTAATCTATCAAATAAAATCACATACCTGCCGTTAAGTCCTGAAACATTGCAGCCCGAAAAATCCTGAAGCGAAAAAGTGTCCGATGGGCAGCATTAAAAACACATAAATTAATCCACAGACACCGCTCTGTCCTTATCTTCACAGCTGTGTCCCAAACCCTCCGGTGTCCGCCTCAGCCCCTCCGTGTTCCGTCAGCTCTTCTCTCCATGTGATGTAAACTGGAGCTCGGTTAGGGTGTGTGTGTGACCTCACTGGCATTTTTGTGGTCTCTCCCTTAACAACAGGTGTCTGGAGTTTTAAAGTGAAAAGCACACCAAACTAGAAGGCTGAACCTTCCGGTCATTCCTTTCAAAATAAAGGCGTAACTTCAAACACCATATCTTCTATTCTTGTTTTATAAAAACTGCCACCGCTAGGGGCGCTGTGATGCCGGACGGGGAGGTCTATTTAATGAGTGACTTCACCTGACTCAGGCTCAGGTGCTGCGCTGAATTTTTGCTTCTATTTTTATCAGAAAGCCTTGGGAAGAAGTAAGTTAAGTATTAAATTGAAGGTAAACAGTGTATAAATGAAACTTTTTTACCAGTGATGTGATGACTTTAAATGATAAATAGTTTGGACATTATGATAACAGTATGGTGATTTTAACATCATGATCACTTTGCGGTTACAAAACATGTAACAAGGTGCCTGGTGCTAAGCTCTCAGAAAAGCAAGAGTGATTAAACCTTTATTCTGAAAATAAAACTATCTATTCCAACCGATTTGACATTTTCTGACAAAACTATTTTTGAAATGCCATTCATAGGTCACTGGTTCTAAAATAAAGTAAACACTGAGTATAGGTTAATTGACTCCTTTGCTGATTACTGTATATGGTGTATATACAGGCATGCATGCAGGCAGCAAAGATTTCACTGACTTCGCCTGGATTGCTTATGTAAATGTACTTCTACAGCAAATCTGTATGGCAGACACATTCGGTTTGCACTAGTTTCCCATTTGCAATTTGTTTTTCTTGGATCAGGACGTTTTTTGGACATGGGACATTCCTTTGGGAAAGGCACACCACTCTGTGTCCTTTTAAAGGAGAAGAATGAGTGGGAACTGTGCTTGCAGGACACGGACAAGCTTTCTAAACTAATGCCTGGTGACTTTTAAAATCAGTACCCAGATGATAATAATTATATATTTAAAAGTAATAACTGTTTGCTTTTTTTGGAGGGGGGGGGGGGGGGGGGTTAGTACAGCCTACCCATAAGGTCGATTGTCCCCATGAACTTGATAGTTGTTTAGATCTAATGACTCTGAATAGAAATGGGGCTGTTGGTGGATACATTTTGATTTTTACAAACTGCTCTTAGGTGCTGAGTCATTTGCGTCATGGATACTTGTTTTGCCCTCATGAGATTTCCTACAAGGACAAATAATCATAGATCTCTAGATGAACATCCCTGGAAAATCTTTACACATCAAGTCAGCTATCTGACAATATAAAGTAAGCCCTGCTTTTATTTCCCACAAACCAAACATTACTTTCATCTGTTAATCAAACGTTCTTACTTTGGATGTGAGTACGTTTCCGATGTATACAGTAAAACGGGACAGGAGGAAAAAAAAGCATATCAGCACTGAAAATATCCTTCGCTTGCAACCTCAGTTATATATTACATATGACTGAATGAATTACTGTACTTGTGCTTGCAGCGGGATGCCGATTGGTCTACCAAATGGTCCTGAGAGTCATTGCCTTTTTTCACACCTTGGCTCAGGTGATGTCTCAGATGATAAATAACAGGTCAACAACCCTCAAGTCCACTCCCAAGGGGGACAAGGGGACTTGTGTGTTGGTCCATATTCAATAAATCTGAATTTGTCGTGGGGAAATACAACAGTTGGGGTTTAGAAGAGCCACAATACTGTGAAATCAGTCTGTGTTTGGCTGCATGTGTATGGATGTGAGTCTCCTGTGTTACGTGGTATGACATACAATAAAAGTAATACAGTAACAGCCCAGGTCTGAGTGTCAATACTGTATGTGTGTTAAAGAATAAAAAGCTTCAAATTACAGCATTGATTGTTTAAATAATGCTTATTGATACTCAGTGGCCATAAAGAAGGGCTCGACCCAACCCTCTTTCATCCTGTCACTCGTATCAATGAGTGCTAAAGATAAGGAACAAAATAAGCTCTTAGCTTTTTTTAATCTCTTGACACAAATGTAATGTGAGCACATGTGACTGACCAGGTTAGACGTCTATAGTGAGCCTTCAGGCTGACACAGACACTTTGATAATAACAGGGTCACCAGTGTGGGTTCCTGCTCTCCTCACTATGAAACACTCTCACATTGTCTGTGGTTCATTTTTCACTCTGGTTATGGTCTATATAACTAAGCAGGTGTTGACGCGTCAACAGTAAGTCAGTTACTGAGTGACGGTCATACTGGCTGGATGGTGTTAATGCCGTCGCTCAGCTGGTCAGTAGCAGAATTCTTAGGAAACGAATCTGACAGAGGTTGAATGATATTCTGATGCTGTGCAGTGGACTGAACTTTAAAACATTTTTCTTACTGTTTCACTTGTTTTAAGCTCCCCGTCAGTAGATGATTGAAAAATCAGTTTCTCAGGTCACTCTCTATCGCACTGGGATATAGAGCATTGCCTAGGGCCAATCACAAACCACAAGACCCACAGAGCCTTTGAGACAGTCAGGCACAATGTGACCTCTGTGGCCCATAACAATATCAAACATCAGTTTCAAAAAAAGAAAGAGAAACCCCACCCTCGTGTCTCAAAAATGTGGAATGTTGCCACTTAAGCTAGTTGTTTTATGAGCCTTTTGCCAACACACACACACACACACACACACACACACACACACACACACACACACACACACACACACACACACTACTGATGGGTGTAATATCATTGGTATTCACTGCCCTCTAGTGGTGAAATTGAGGATCCCATTTAAATCCTGTGATACTTCTGCTAAATACTTTTACATGACATTTACCAGAATACATAATCATGATCAATATTTGTTCTCTGGTACACATATTTACTGAGTAAGTGTTTTTAATGTAAATTTGAGATATTTTCAATGCTAATTATTTATATTATAAACTCTGTACAGTCAGAACTGATTTCTTTAGAGGTATCATTCTTGATGTTGTCTGTCCACTTTTGATTTTCCCTCTATATTTCACCTTTAAAAACTATTTACTTTTACTTTTCCTTGCTTGGTATCATTCTTTTCAGCACAACCTCACGTGTCTGAATTTACAGTCAAGTTTTACATTTTGACTTACTGTATTAATGCAATCAATAACATGCCACACAAATTATTTGTGCCACTTCAAAAAAATTTTTGTCCCCTTTAAAGGAGAACATCACAGCCTGATACCTGCAGGTCTGACAGCAGCAGGTGTATCACTGCTCCTGTTTCTATCTGGAGACAGCAGTCACCTCATTGTTCTGGCACACAACACTAAACTATCCACAACACTACACACTAACTACACAAGACAACACATTCACTACACACTCCAAACACGGCAAACGTCACAAATCTCTCACGTCTCAAAACTCGCTCTCTCTCTTTTTCTGCTGTCTTTCTTTCTTTCTGTCTCTCTCTCTCGCAGTCACTCCTAAAACCTCCCTCTCTTCCTAAACTACCAAATGTCATGTTGCCATATAATTTTTTGATTGGTCGACATGGTGCATTTTTCCACCAACACAAACGGGCAGTTATTTGTTTTGTTTTTTGGGGGTCATAAGCAGAGAGTGCTTGCTAGCGCTGTCCTTAGACAGTAAACCTACGAAACTGCTGCTGCTACTACTGCACATTCACCCAGTGTATATACACTATATGTCTGTATATATATAATGTTCTTCCTCTACACCCCCCCCCCCCCCCCAATTTTTGCACATGTCGAGGAGCGTGTCAGGCTACATTTCACTGTGTGTTATACTTGTATAACTATGCATGTGACAAATAAAGAACCTTGAACTTGAACTTGAAACTATTGAGGAGAAAACACGCCTACGTGGCCTATCAACACAATTTAAAAACTGGTATATATCACTTTGTTGCTTTGTCATCTTAAAGTGGTCATGTGCTTGGCTTACCACGACTACTTTATTCTTCCTCAGTCAAACTGCAGCAGTCATGCGAATGTTTGACTGAGGTCTGTGGATATAAGAATATAGGTTAATAAGTTAAGAATATAAGTTAATTTTCCTGAAATGTATGTCTCTGTTTTCTGTCTAGTCCAAAGCAAACAGAACAGCATTAAAAAATGTTTAAAAAAAGTATTTCAAGATAAATTCTTTACTAGTTAATTATGTAAAGCATATTGTGACCACTAGAGGTCAGTGTTTCGCGTATGACGTAGCGTTAAAGCAGACACAATAATATCGGTACGTTTCCGGTAATTACCTCAAAGTAAACCCTAAGTAACGATTAAACGCATTAATTCCAAGGTAGATATAAATAGAAAATAAAAATAGAAAAAAGAATAGATTTATACTTTTGTCGCTTTTCTAATATGCAAATATTTGTAGTGTTTGATCCGGTAGAGACCTTCAAAATAAATCTTACAAAATTAAAATTTCACAAGTAGATAAATGAAACTACAGTGAAATTCTTCTCGAAATAGTAACGTCTGTTTACAGTGTAATATTACCCCTGTCACTTTATAGGCATTAAATATACACTCGGTCACCCTGTGTACCATTTTTATTTTCGGGGCCTTTATTTTGAAACACACGCAGCTTACATGCTATTGTGATTCTTCCTGATGCGAAGGATTTGGGACTGAATGGCTGTGTGCTGACAGTCTGAAATGTTCAGTGTTTAGCTAGTTAGAAGAACACGTGTTCTCTGTTTGCGGGCTTACCAGATAAATCCACATCTATTTTGCTAATGCTAGCTTAAGCCATCACTCCAGCTATGTCTTCCCACAGCAGCGCTGCAGGAGGAATCCAAGGGCTGCTTCTGAAACTTCACGAATCACTTTCGGACGAAGACACTAGAGCGGCAGCTTTAAAATCTCACGATATTATCGGTGATCTGGTACAGGAGTGCATGGTAACAGCAACCGAGAATGAACTCGGTAAGACAAAAACTCCATTAAACGCTCGCTTTACTGTCCGTCCCAACCTCCCTTAACAATACGGCAATTTTATCTTTCTGGGGCTTCTGTTGCAGATCATCGTCAAATCTATTGAAAGATAAGGGTTTTGGGGGGTTTTTTTTAGATGGTACTGATGGTGCAGACAATATTCATTAGTAACATCGATAACTTTTTTTAATCAATCAATTTGATGCAAGCTCTTCCGCCAAAACTGGTGGGAGGTAACGTTCAGTCGAAACACAACAAAGAAGAACACACGTGATTCTTTGATGATAAGGAAAGTTTCAAGGTGCATTACAGCTTAAATGCAAATATTTATTGTTGAAGAAATAATAGTAATAACGGTTTTAAATGTTATAAAAGCACAAAAAAATCAGTAGTTTTGCAGCACAGATCAGAAGTCTGCAGGATGTCGATGCAACCACAGATTCCCTCCATTGCTCTTTATTCCTCAGGGGGGGCTTTAACTCTTTTGTTCCAACAGTACACAACACAGATCGCTAATATTACTAGAAAACAAGCGCAATGTTAAACCCTGGTCATCTGTCAGCATCCTACCAAAGTTTAACAACCATGTTTGTCCCAGTACCTGCTCTGTTGGTCTGTAGCAGAACATTTAAAATTGCACAGATGAAAAAAGTACTAAGATTTCTTAATCCGTCTTTTTTTTATCTTTTTTATGGCATCCAGCACTGCAGACATCTTTATTGTTCTCGGAAGACTATGGGTTGCTTACCTTCCTCAAGAAGTCCCTGGCTTTGGATGAGGTGGGTTTCTCGAACTATAGTAAACAACTATGTAAGTAAGTGTTAAGTTCTCCTGTTGGCTGATATATCTGTTTTCCAGCTGCGGGACACTCGGATTGAAATCCTGCTTTTTTTGGAGAAGTTCTTGGACAAAGTCTCACCAACGCTCAAAGGTTGGGAAAAGACTTACGCCACTGACATAAGAGTAAGTATTCTTTTCCATTATTTATTTATTTTTTTTACATGTCTTTATTGTGTGTTACATGGTAAAGACAGGGCTGTGACCGGTGAGAGGACAGGTATAACTACATCAGCACTGTTACTAGTACAGATTTGCTTTTATATGTGTAAATGTTTTGGTAATTCTGTGCCTTTTAAGGACACATGCATCATCGTGTACACAAAAGACAAAGGAGCCAAATGCAGGACCCCAGTGCTGGAGCTCCTTATTAAGGTTGGTTTCTAGTTAGACTCCAGGAACTGCCCTCAGACCTGAGGAAGAGATCCATTAAAAACAGATTTTTAAATTCCTGTGATCTTGCAATGTTTGTTCTTTAATGGACTTTAGAATTTAAAAGATTTAAAACTGGACTTTTACTTTTGTTCTTCTTAAAGATCATCCTTGTTAATGTGTCTCATTAGGTTCTCCAAACTACAAAGGCTTCCAGTGTTGCTGCAAACTTTAGAATCACAAAAATATTTGACAAATATTACAGCGAGCTGTGTGAGAAGAGCAGACTGCCAGATTCAGGCGAGTGCCACTTTAATAAAAAAAAAGGAAGTAAAAAAGATGAAAAGGGTTTCGATTAATTTATTCATTTATGATTATTATTTGTTACCTTTTTTATAGTCCTTGGAAAAGTCTATGAGTTGCTGGGAGTTCTTGCAGAAGTTCATCCCAGTGAGATGGTCAACAGCTCAGACAAACTCTACAGGGCTTACCTAGGAGAACTGAAAGATCAGGTACGGAGCATTCATACAGAAGAATGATGGAAAAGTTGTGATTAACTAAAGGCTAAAAGAAAACAAAAAAAGACTGTCTGATGAGCATGACAGCACCAGCTGGTTTCATCTTTGTTTTTTGCAGATGACCTCTTCAACAAAGGAACCCAAGCTTTTAGTGGTTGCTGGATGTCTGAGAGGAATCACTGCCCTAATGGTCAACTTCACTAAAACCATGGAAGAAGGTGAGTGCTCACCTGTTTCAGCTTAGATTCATAAGAACTATTTATTACTTGTAATTGTTCCTGATTTGCAGACCCAGCAACATCCAAGGAAATCTTTCAGTACACCTTAAAGTCAATCAGTCCCCAGGTAATTCAGAGAGTGCATTTTCATCAATATTTAACATTTTTGTTATGTTTCTATAAACTTTATCTTTTTTTATACAGATGGACATGACTCGATATGCAGTCACGTTTGGTAAGTCTTGTGATTTCTTGGCAAACTAATGATAAAACTTTTAAAAAGTAATCTTTCGTTGATCTGTTTCTTTAACAGCCGGCCTCAGGTTGCTCGCCAGACATGCCTCCCAATTCAGCAGCTGCCTCATGGACCACTACAAACCTTTATTTGAAGTCATGTCCAAACTCTGTGGACACATCAATGGGGAAATGAAGAAGACGAGTTACTATGCACTTGAGGCCTTCCTCAAACAGGTGAAACACTTCAAGTCATAGCTGCAAAGGCACAGCCGGACTAACCTTGGATACACGCTAAATAAAATCAGTGGCATGTCTCTGCACATGCACGCTGAGGTTAAGAGTCTAAATATTTTGATGCTTTTTGTGATTATTTGTCAGGTTGCATTGTTGGTGGCTGACAATATCGAGGAGCATAAAACCAAGCTGAAGTTCTTCATGCAGAAGTTCTGCAGCATCATTAAGACCATGGACTCGACATACAAAGAGCTGTCGATTGCCATACGAGGATATGGATTCTTTGCAGCGGTACGTCTGTCTCCTGTGATAGCTGTAGTAAATGCAAATCATTTGAGTAACAAGTAGATAAAGTCTGTCCATATGAATGAATTGTTGTAAACTAAAACAGATCTGTACATTGCTTTCAAATAGTCAGTTGTTCCCGGTTGTAGGGTATGCTTAAAACGGACTTGTGTGCACCGAGGCCCAGTGTGAGATAGATATGGATTATTTTGAACTGTGAATCATGCAAAGCTACTCTGATGGAGTCCAACACAATGTGGCTCAAAATGAGTGTTTCTTTTTTGTTTCTTTGTTTTTTTTATAGCCATGCAAGAAGGTTTGCCCCCAGGACGTAGACTTGATGTACACCGAGCTGATTCAGCGCTGTAAGCAGATGTACCTGACAGAGTCCGACGGGGAGGATGACAGCTTCTACCAGCTGCCCAGCTTTCTGGACTCGATAGCCAGTGTTCTTATTCACCTGGACAAGGTATATATTCTGTTGCAGTTTACTTTGACGTTAAGTTAAATAACAGCAAATAACGTTGGACTGTAATCTCCTGTTTGTTTCAATGACCCCAGATTCCAGAGGTATATACACCACTGCTAGAG